>NC_134712.1:64385647-65052432 GCF_049634645.1 Pelodiscus sinensis
AATATAAAAAAAGATGGCGCTCTGTAAGTTAACAAGCTTAATATCTTTTTGAAAAAATTGCCAAGACATTTTTGGCTAGAATAGAAAAAATTAGGATTTTGGTGTCAAAGAAGCCCACATTAGCTTGAAAGAGACATAGCTCCTAACGTTTCTAAATTTTGTGCATTTCAGCCTGCTTGTTTTTACTGTGGATCTCCATTTTTGCCAAGTAATAAAGGCTTACACTTTGTAATTTTGAATGAATGAAATCCTAAAATTTGTTTTTTATACTTTCTCTTACTTGATACTATACTAACAATAGCACAAGCATAAAGTAGTGTACTTTGCTAACATGCTGTTACTACGTCCTTATACAATTTCAGAATGATTTTCTGTGTTTAACTTTTGATACCTATGTTTATGTATTTCCTAATTGGAAGAGGAATGGGTTTGTCTATTAAGTAGTTTGCCTGAGACATAATAAGTTTGATCTCTCACTATCTACAGGTCATTATCCTGGTTTTGTTTCTTAGGCTAATTGAATATGCTTTCGTGCTTCACTCAGATTATTTTATTTCTCTGCAATGAATTTCATAAACCGCTCACTTCCCTGTGTGCTTTTTTGTTTTTTCTTTTCCGCAGCCCCTATGTTACACGTATCTTTCTGTAAAAAAAAAACGCTATTTAATCCACAAAATTAGAGTTCTTCTGTATTGTAGTTTATAGCATATGTAGGAATCATGTTGTTCAAGTAAAATACGTTCACCGCTTTAATTGGCGGTTCCTTTTGTACCTTACACCATTAAAAATATTTCAAACATAGCATGCCTATAATTTCATTATTTGTGTCATCAATTACATTTTTAATCTGACCCTCATTAATGTTTCTTGGATCTTTCCCCTACAGAAGTCTGGTTTACAAACTGGTAGTTTCTTTAATCTCCTCTAGATTCATTAATACATTCAGAAGACCTAGCTCTCACTAATTATTTTAAAATAAATATTTTTTAGAGAAAGTGGTGACATTAATTATTTGTTGTGACACAATTGAAATTCTATGGAAGTAATTAATTTGGGCTGCAAGCCTGATTGAGGAATCTTGACTTTCTTTTTTTAACCAAATAATTCAGCTGTCTTGGGCTATACTTTTTGGAGTTCAAGTCATATTTTTAAACTATTTTTAAAAATGCAATTAACTGTTGTTAATTTGAAAACTAACTGCAAAGGGAAAACAGGGATTTGAACAATTTCCAAAAAATGTACAGTATTAGAAATTCAAGTCTTGCTTGTCTGGGACATTTGTGTTGGATAATTAAAGAACTAGTAGAATTATAGCAAAACAGTGCCAAGAAGTAAAATCTGCTAAATTTGGAAAAAGGTAATTTTATTATCAGGATTTTTGTTTAGCACCTGGATAGAGCCTTACTTAATGTACAATATGCAGCTATGCATATTTTAGCACAATTGTTCTTCTCCATGAATTGTTCTTCTCCGTGAAATTAATCCACAGGGATGATCTAGACAGTGCCTGGTCCTGCCATGAGTGCAGGGAACTGGACTCTATGACCTCTTGAGGTCCTTTCCAGTTCTAGTATTCTGTGATTCTATTCTATGATTCTATGAATTTATCCTGTAATTGTGATCTAGAATCTAAGCTTTAGTGTTCTTTAAAAATTGTTACTAGCCCTTATGGATATTTTAAAAATCTGCATTCTGCAATTGCTATACCGAAATTGCTATACCGAGTGAAAGAGAAGTAGTCTGTCTAGCTCAGTAGCCTGCCTCACGGTGCTGAGTACCAGATGTTTCAAAGACAATTGTTGAAAATCCTTGTAAAGGACAATTTTTTAACAACCTGCCCATGGAGAATAATTTTGTCCTACTCTCTGAGAAGTAGCAGGTAGCTCATTGCACTGAAGCAAGAAAATTTATATTCTCTATTTTTATCTTATCTAATGTAACATGTTTTAATTATCCATGTAAAGATCTAATTCTTTTTATGAATCTGCTAGATTCTTGATCTTAACTATGTGGGTTGCAAGTTCCACAGGTTAATGTTTCAAAATATTCATCTTGTTAGAGGAACATTGCCTTGTTTTTTAGCGAGTGCGTAAATAAGCACACCTGCTTTCCTTCTCTATATACCATTCACTAGTTTAAATACATCTGTCATGTCCTCATTTATTAATTGGTCATAGTCCTCTCACTCTCTCCTGGTAGCCCTTCCAATGCCTTTGATAATGTTTGTATGGCTCTGCTCATCTCTGAACTCTTTTTTTGCTGGGACTTTTTTAGATGGATAACTAGAATTGAGCACAATATTTAAGGTGAAGGTGTATCAACTTTCATAAGAGCATTGTAGATTCTCTAACTTTATGCAGCAGTGTCTGATTTAGTCTACAGACAACTTGAAACAATAGCCCTGATAGCAGAGCCTCACTTGCTTCAGTGAGGAAACTACTTATTTCAGTAGAAATAGCCATAGAATATATTATCTTTCTGGTTGGTGGTCATGGCAGATGTTGAGACAGGATAAAGTTAGAGTAGCGAGTTCAGTTGTAAAGGTCTACAGGAATTGGGAATGAGGAATTTAAATCTCATGTTTGAAGTTGCCTCTGCCTGAAAGAGCGGGGAAGAAGAGCTGCATTCCCTCTCTAGTACCAAAAGTTTCAGCTGCCATTTTCAGTACCAGAATTGCTTCTCCCACCCTCTTGGAGATGAAAACTCCCAAATACTCCTTTCCAGGTGTCAGTAACCTTCAGTCTTCTCCTCCCCCTCCCCCCAATAACTTTAATATAATTACATATTTTCCATATAAAAGTCCAGTACAGTGAAAGTTGAAGTTATGCGAAGTTGTAATTGGATACCAAAATAAAGGGTACTCTACTGGAGTGGACAGGTAGTAACAGAGGAGAGGATTTGGTATGAGGCAGTGCTACATAATTCTGGGGTCCTGTCACAGACTTCTCAGGGCCTATGTGCCATAAAAAACATGTTGCTTTATATACCTGCTAAACTAAAACAGATGGAGAGATTCATTACCTTCATTACCTTGTACTTATAGTTAGGGACTAAGTATACATCATTGTCATTCAGGAAGCCTTCCAGTAAGAAATGGGAAGAGAGATTTGATGTTTATAAGGAAAAAAAATCCAAGGCTTATTTATATACTGCCTAAAGAGGCGAAGAAGAGAATAAGTTATTTTTTCCCCATTACAGGTCAATTTTTAAGGGGATGAAACTTCCAATATAATTAAGCAGGATGAAAGATTTAAGTTCTTGCAATGTTGGGCCCATCCAGAAGTCCTCTCCTGGATAGTGATTATTTATTATTGTTTGTTTCAGTACTGTGTGAAGACTTGACGGCTGGGCCCAATATTTGAAGGGTTTATTTAATTTCCAAATCATTCATAGATTTTTTTTACTTTTTAGGAAATCCTTTGCTGATATGTAATCTTGTCTTTTTATGTGTTACTACCAAATGCAGAAATAACTGAAGTTGTATAAGTGGACTTACGTAAGTTTTAGTCAATAATTGATACTACTATTGCAATAAATCCATGCAGTTTTAATCAGCATTAGATCATATTCTACCCCTTTAATTTTCCCTTCCTGCACTGCCTGCTCCACTTTTGTCTCTCTTCCCTGCTCATCCCTCTATCCTCCCCCCATTTTGAAATATATTGGTTTCACTACAGTCTAGTTCATTCTTTCTTTTTTGTTTTTCAGACCAGCAAAAATGGGAAGTACTGGATTCTGGTTTCCTCCAAGAAGAGTCAGCGGAACTGGTTAAGACCAAAATCTGAGGACTTTACTGGGCTACCATCAGGTGTGCATTAATACAAAGGCTACCATAATTATTTTTTTTTAAGTATGCACTTCTTTTAAAATGATATAAAATATAGTTGTATGTAATGCAGTAGATTTTATAGTGTATATCGTCATTCATCCTACAGTTGTGAAAGCACCAATGAGAGTGAGAATTTTAAGTGATATGTTGAGTCACAAACAGCCGTTTTTACTCATAAAATTCGTTCAGCTGATCTTTGGAAAATGTAATATTTGAGCATCAACGTTTTTAAGCTTTGTCTTCATTGCTCAGTTTGTACATCCACAGATGAAAAGTGATTTTTTTTTTATATTGAAAGATAATTCTGAAGTTCTTCTTTAATTATTGAAAATACCCTGGGGATAGCAGTCTGAACAACATTTTTGAATGAATCACTATCATAATTACATGGTCAAATCCACTCTTAAGCTTTAATGATTTTGGATAATTTTGGATAATTTTTCAGCACAGTGAATTCAAAAATCTTAATATATTTGGATCATAGTGAAATGAAACATTAACTCTGCTTAATATGCTTGATTCTTTTCAGCATTCTGTGATTTATTTTTGATACAGAGCTCAAAGAACTGAAGGCTTGGGTTGGAGGGGATATAGTGCATATTGAGCACCAGTGACTTCAATTTGCAGTTTAAGTTAGTTTTAATTTTATTTCTCAAAGTATGATTAAAGGGGACTTTAGTAAATCTTTTTGTCCACAAATTTAACTTAACTTTAAAGTTGCTCTGCCAGATCCTCCTCCTCATATCAGTATTATAAATCAGAGGTAACTTAGTTAAGTCATTGAAAAATAGGTCTGGCCTTTACCTTTGTGTAAGTGAAGAAGAATTTGACCTCAAGTTGCCAATTGACTGATTGATTTCATCACTTGATGGGGAGGAGGGTTAAAACTAAGTTATTTGATGGCCTATGTACAGTCCCACTTAGGAATTGGTTCCCAATGCTCCCATCTCATGAGTGTGACTGTATGGAGGCAACTCTTAAAGAATCACTGTTATTGAAGAAACCTCTCTTTCATCACTGGTTAACTTAAATCAAATGCTTTAGTTAGACCATTGTTTATTATAATAAACTTTGAGTTTAAAGGTGCAGTGTTGCTAATTCATCACAATAAAAAAAGATACTAAAAATATCATGAGATTTAAAAAAATACGATAATACCTTTCTGGTCTGTCAATTCAAGTTTTTATTCTTTAAATGAGGAGGCACATGCAGACACAGTCAACACATTTTCTAATTAATGTTCAGTCTGAAATGTACATAAAATGTACACCTGTTTTCAGAAGAACTCTTCTTCTCTTTTCCTCCTGACTAAGAGGAGAGACGCTCTCCTCAATAGTATGTCCTGGACACTTTTGCAAGGTCCTTCTACTTTTCTCTTCAAGCTGAAACCCCATCTCACTTGGGCTTTGTTCTTAAATCCCTTTTCCAAGCAGTGTTCACTAACTCATTGTCCCTTAAACTGAAGCCCAGTATCAGTGGGGAGGAGAGGACAGCTGGCCCAGGGGACAAGCTGCTAGAAAGTTAGCTGTTCTCCCTTTGCTGCCAGTTAGGGACAGTTCATTTTGTTCACTAGGGGAGGTAGCATTAGCTTAGAACAGCTGTTGCCTTGTGCTTTTTGCCTGATTCCTGACTGTTCTTCCCCACCTGTCCCAACAGCTGCTGCTTCTAAGCTGCAAGCATGCAGAAGCACACAGCAGGGAGCTGAGATACTGAAGGAGGCAGCAAGCTTGGGAATAGTGCCCTCCCATGTCTACAGATAGTTGCGTTTTAGTACCAGCTGCCTCAGGCTGCTGACTTCGACCTCTGGTGTCTGTAGCAAAATTGCATGTAGAACAGTTGCTCAGATGGACTTCCTAATCTGATGGTAATTGCACATGGGATTTTCAAAAAATTACTCACTTGTGATAGAAATGCCAAATTCACTTCCTTCAAATCCTGCCTGCCTTTTATATTGAACTCTATCCTTTATTCTGTTTCCCTCATACAGTCGTTTAACATGCTGTTCTAGATCTTCTGATCTATGTCACACTGGATCCTTTGGTATTTCAAATTACATTTGAGTTTTGATGTTTAAAATAGGGCTGTAGTACTTTTGGCAACAAATGATTGTAAAGTACTGTGAGATCACTAAAAGAGCAGTTGCTACCATCAGATTAAGAATTCAGAGCTACTCTTTCCAGCAGACAATATCAATGGGATGGACTTCCTCCTGAGTGGATTTCTCATGTATTTCTTAGATCTTAATACCAATTGTGAACCTTCTACAAGGAATGAATGTTTCCATCTTGATCTAATCTAACTCTTCAATATTTTCTCTCTCTTATGATGTAGGAATTGTATGGGAAGGGTGGGTATTTCCAATGTTGAGCTGAAAAAAAATCCTATTTATAGATATTTTTATCCATATCAGTTTTGACTCAGTACAGTGTATAGTTACAGGAAAATTTCACTAGGCATTAACTGAACATTTTGTATACTTCATTTATATGTACACAAGTACAGTTTAATCCCTTGCAAAATCTGCAGCTGCCTAAAGTCAGCTTTATATAGTTTTGAGTAAAGTTATTTTTTATGCCTTCTGTAATCTTTCTGAAACAGGGCCATTCTCTGTTTGTGCCCTAAGGAAAAGTGACAAGGTGTAGTGGCACATGTGGATCTGTTCACCCTGAGCAATGCATTTTAAGAATTGTGACACACAGAATAAAGAAGCCTACAGGTATTACATTAGACCAGCTGGACCTAATTTTATTAAGTTTTATACAGAAGCATCACATAGCAAGTAAACTTCAAAATTAAGTTTAGTTACAAACTAGTTGTTTCTTATTTTTTTTTCCAGTCCCCTTTTGCTTTCTTTTACGACCACATGAAACTTGAGAAGCCATCTAAAGCTAAATCATTTAGTGGAGTTGGGCAATTCCCAAGTGTCCAACAAGAAGGCCTGGTTTAGGCTGCGATGGCCACTGTCATTCCTGGTGATTTGTCAGAAGTAAGAGATACCCAGAAAGTCCCTTCAGGGAAACGTAAGCGTGGTGAAACCAAACCAAGAAAAAACTTTCCTTGCCAACTGTGTGACAAGGCCTTTAACAGTGTTGAGAAATTAAAGGTTCATTCATACTCTCACACAGGAGAGAGGCCCTACAAGTGCACACAACAAGACTGCACCAAGGCCTTTGTTTCTAAGTACAAATTACTAAGGTATTAAACTCTATTTATCTTTCAGATTATATTATCTATTTAATGTTGGCCATTTTAAGCCTTGTAAAAAGTATATATGTATGTACACGTTCTTCAGCTGATTTGCAGAGAGGAAATGTTAATTAAAGTAGACATTGGTTTGTTTCTAGCATTCTAAATTACAGTATGTAAGTTTTCCAGCTAATGTATTTTGGGTTTGTTTATATAAATGAGAATAGAATTTTCATTTGTATAAGGAGCTGCCACAAGAAAAGTGTATGGACTGAGAAAATTTTGGCTATGGACGTTTATACAAGTACTTGCTTACTTGCCCATATCCCTGTTCCAGTAGCTAAAAACCACCAAAAACTAAAGTGTCAATTTAAATGTAATGGCTCATGTTTTGCTATATTTAAATTTGTCAAACTTTGTAGTGTCATGCTGTCAGCTTTAAAAGATTCTGTTGTGAAGAAACATTAGTGTAGTAATTAGCTACCATTAAAAAATGAACACTTGTACTTTTTGATCAAAATAATTACTTACAGAATATATCTGTGTTTAAAGGCATATGGCTACTCATTCTCCTGAGAAAACCCACAAGTGTAATTATTGTGAGAAAATGTTTCACCGAAAAGATCACCTAAAGAATCACCTACATACACACAATCCCAACAAAGAGGCCTTTAAGTGTGAAGAATGTGGAAAGAACTACAATACCAAGCTTGGGTTTAAGCGTCACCTGGCTTTGCATGCTGCAACAAGTGGTGACCTCACCTGTAAGGTATGTTTGCAGACATTTGAAAGCACGGGAGTGCTGCTGGAGCACCTAAAAACTCATGCAGGCAAGTCATCGGGTGGAGTAAAGGAAAAAAAACACCAGTGTGAACACTGTGATCGTCGGTTTTACACCCGAAAGGATGTCCGTAGACACATGGTCGTGCACACTGGAAGAAAGGACTTCCTCTGTCAGTATTGTGCACAGAGATTTGGGCGGAAAGATCACCTAACACGCCATATGAAGAAAAGTCACAACCAAGAACTTTTGAAGGTCAAAACAGAGCCAATGGACCTTCTAGATCCCTTTACTTGCAATGTTTCTGTGCCTATAAAGGATGAGCTGCTTCCAGTGATGTCTTTACCTTCCAGTGAGCTGACATCAAAGCCATTTACAAACACTTTGCAATTGAATCTCTACAACACTCAAATTCAGTCCATGCAGAGTTCTGCATCTGCACACCAAATGGTCACCACATCTTTACCCTTAGGAATGCCTTGTCCAATAGATATGGAGTCTGTCCACCCATCTCACCAGCTATCTTTGAAATATCCACTCAGTTCTACCTCATATGCAATTTCTATGCCTGAAAAAGAACAGCCGTTGAAAGGGGAAATTGAAAGTTACTTAATGGAGTTGCAAAGTGGTATACCTTCTTCATCCCAGGATTCTCAAGCATCTTCATCTAAATTAGGGTTGGATCCTCAAGTAGGGCCACTAGATGATGGATCTGGGGAGGTTTCCCTTTCCAAAAGCTCTGTTTCCATTAGTGAACCTCTAAATACCCCATCATTGGACTTTTCTCAGTTGTTCAACTTTATACCAGTAAATGGCCCTCCCTATAACCCTTCTGTTTCAGTGGGAAATCTTGGAATGAGTTATACACAGGAGGAGGCACATTCTTCAATGGCTCAACTTCCACCACAAACACAGGATCCTCAAGATCCTACCAATAGTATAGGTCTTGGGTCCCTGCACTCATTGTCAGCAGCTTTTGCAAGCAGTCTAAGCACAACCACAACCCTACCACGTTTTCATCAAGCTTTCCAATAGGATGTACAAAGCTGGCTTATTACAGTCTATTTGTAGAAATGCCTTAGGTAATCATTTTTAACTTAGTGCCTACTATAAGACATTATAAATCCTCTGCTTTTGTACAGTACCAATCTCATGAAGCCAGTAAGAAATTTAAATTAACTTTTAAATGTTTTGAAAGTGTTTTCTTCTCAACTGTTTACTTTTGTTTTTTAAAAAAATGTATTGTTTAATTTTCACTGCCAGTTGACATACTGACAAGAAATCAATAGAAAGCAATTCCTACTAAACTTTGACATACACCCCTTGTTTCAAACGTATCAGTCATTCTGTTTTGTTCTGTAAATGGTAGCCCTACCATTTTTCATTTTGTGCATTTTGTAGTAGATTTCTATTAATTTTACACATAGCTTCCTGAAGATCTTCAAGTGAACTAAATGGTGGTATCTGATCTGGTCCATAATCTGAAATTAATTTTTTTAAAAAATTAGTATAGAATTCACACTTCCAACAAGGAAGTTTGTACATATTTTACATTTTGACTTAGTCATTATGAATGGTTAAGAACTTGCTGTTTTCTGTCTTAAATTGTTGCTGCCTATATCAAGATTGGATACAAGGCAATTTAACTTACTCAAATCATGGCACAACAAAATTTTTTAAAAAAATCTTTATTCTTGCTTAATTGGCAAATGTGTCCAGTTAAAATTGGAACTGTTATGTGCTTTTGTGATTCTGGTGAAGGGAGAAGGGGCAAAATTAATGGCTGACCCTGAAATATAAAAGTTGTAATTTAGTAGTGCAGAATATTTTGTCACAATTTTTTATTTAATTCTTAACTTGCTGTTTTTCTTTCCTAGTATAGAAAGTGTACTGCATAGGAATTTTCAGATTTTATATTCACATCTGTAGGTATCAGTCTTTTCCAGCTGCCACAGCCAAAGTGTGGATCAAGTCCAGCCAGAAGTTTTACTTAGTGTCAGATCAATGTGAGTCTGCAGTCAGAGAATGAATGTAAATTGCAGATATCAATATAAGTAGAGTGGATCTTTTCAGTTGTGTGACGTGGTGTGTTATGTCCTCCTAAGCGACAAGTTAAATGTTAATCACACTTTTTACACCTGGTTTCTTGGCTAGGGACTTTTTGTCCATTGCCAAGGTTTAAAGACAGGACTCTTAGGAGTGAAGTAAAAGCATATTGCTTACACCACTTTTACCTAATCCAATATACTCATGTCCCCTATCCCTAATAACCAAAAGAGAAATAACTGTGATGTGTCAAAGCAAGCTAGATTTGCTTTAACTCAATAGTAATAATCATTTTCCTTGTCATTTTTGGATAAGGAATTAAAAAATAAAAATGAAATACATTAGTATCTCTCTGTTAATAGTGAGGATGCATACAAGGTTTTAAGTGGTTAAAATAAATATACTTCACGGAAACAAAAGTTGCTCCCATTGAAGGAGTTTTTGCTCCCAATATTTTATCATTAGCTCCTACTTTTTTTCTCTAGGAGCAATATGCAGGTGTAGTTTTACTATTTTATACTTATATGTATTTAAATTTTATTACTGAAAGATAATGTTTTATAAATGTTTGTGTTCCAAAGGCATTAAAATAAGGATGTATTAATAAGGATAATACCTTTCAAATTCTGCAAACTACTCCTAGATGTTGGGTTTAGGAGCATATTATCTCAAAGTGGACTTTAGCTCTGCTTCATGACTGCTTCCTTTAGTTTCTATGAAACAGATTGCTTACCTACATCTTTAGTTGAATGATGTGTTCAATATTGCTTCCTCTTTGCCCCACCCCAAACATGTTAAGGAAAGAAAAACCTTGTGCAAAGAGAGCACAAAATAAACAGAACAGAAACACTTTACTGCTAGTTTAAACCAGCAAGCATAAGAAAAAAGCAAGTGGAAAGAAGTTATTTTATTCTAGATCTGGTTTAACAAGTTTAAGCTGAAGATAAATGGATACTGTTCCCCTAATAGGCTGTATTTTATGTGGAACTGAGCATCTTCAACTTTCGTTGAAGTAAATGAAAGTTTTGGGTGCACACAATCTCACAGAATCATACTCTTCATTAGCTACATTTATCACCCAGAAAAGGCATTTGGAGACAACAATACCATTGGGCTGTGTTTGTCAATATACGCAGCTGTTGGAAAATGAATACGCATATCGCCAGTTTCAGAACCACAGTGAATTGTCAGCCTGGCAGCAGGGAAGGCCACTTGTTAGTGTTGCAAATTAGCTTAATCTTAACTGCCAACACAGAGCATTCTGACAGACCTATCCCGTTGCTTTAAGGGATGGAAGTGGTGTGTAGCATTTAGAAAAAGACAGTGCCATTTGTTTATCAGTTTTAGTTCTGATTAGACTTGATTTAAAAAAAAATTGCCAGCATCCGTTTTCTTAGTAGTAAAGATTCTGGTAATATGCTAATGGTAGTGCCTTCGCTTTTTTTTAAAGGGATTTACATGTCACTTCAGAAATAGGGACCTCAGACAAGATATTGAACCTCATTCAGTCAGGGCTTCAGTTGGTGGCTACATGATGTATTGTTGCTACTGAACTAAGATGTATGAATATGTGGAAGCAGATTGACACTGTAAGCAATATTAACACATTAGTGCTTTAGAGTATATTTAGGCAGAGTTACTATTGGCCACTATTAAAATGTCAGTTTTTAAACCCTACTTTCTTTGATTTTATTTTTTCAGGGGAGGGGGGGAGGGAGGCTGGCTGATCATGCACCACTCTTTGTGCAACTTTTAAATTTCTAGTATGTTTTTAAATATATATATATTTTTGTGTACTTGTTGCTTGTGCTTTATTTAGTAGTAAATTGTGGAATAGAGTGATTTATTAATTTCACAGTAGCGGTTTTTAAAAACCATATACTGACTGAAACATGAGCCAGAGCTGATTGCTTATTAAGCTAATAATGAATGTTAAGAGTACATATTTTCAGGATCATTTGCCTAGTGAGCTATACATGTATTATAGGCCAATATTTTTTAAAATAAAGCTTGGTCAACCTCTATGTTACACATATTACAAGATATAGCACTTTCAAAAAGAAACCCTAAACCTTCTAAGAAAATTTCTTACAGGTTATGCTTTTTATTATAAAACCTTTTATTATAACTTGTTTCAAGTGCCATTAGATTACATATATGTAGGACTTTGGTATAATGCTTTGTGTACAAAATGGTAGACATAATTTTAAACAGGTACATTTTTACAGTGTTTTCTTATCAATTTGCTATATTGCACAAAACCAGCGTGTCTTTCTTAAGGGTTTTACAATGGTTTTTTACTAGGTTTACATGTTTCAAACTACACTGTCTTCTATTGCCATTTTAATGCCAATAAAAAGGTGTTCATCAGTTATAAACTGTACACTCTGGAGTTTTGGATGGTAAACTGTCCTAGAATGTTGTTATATCCTATCTTAGTTACGCTGCTGTCTGAAGTAAACATAGGGCCTGATCTTACACCATTAAATTAAAGGGAAGCAGATCTGCACCCTTAGTTATGTCTGTTTGTCTCATACACTGGTTTAGTAGCTCATCCTACATCCTTTTCAGTCTATAGAAGGCCTACGAAATGTACTTTGCTATTAAGTGTGTAGACACTCAGCTACCCATCCTGTAACCTCCAGTGTACAATTAAAACCATCATCTATTTAACATTACGTTGAAAGTCAGAATAAAGTATAGTTCAAAAGAGTGTTTGGAAAGTCCCCAAAGCCCTTATACAATAAGGGTGTCTTATTTTGTTGGAAGGCAGTGTCTTTTGATAACAGTTATCTAGCCCTGGAAGTGACACAGAACTATTGCTAATCATATGTAAACACTTTTCAGTATAAGCTTCAGTGGTACAGTTGAACCAGAATGAATGTTTATCTTCTCAGAAACACTCCTGCAATATTGTTATATTGGATCATGCTGCTAATGTAACTTGGGATACAACATCTTTCATGGTGCTACAAACCTTTCTGTCTCATTCAGATGTATTTTTACCCCTAGAAAAAGGACTATACTAGACCTATAGGTATACGATATATTTTTATACTGTGACTTAATTTGTCATTAATGAACTTTGTACAACACCACAATGTATTCATATGCACTTGCAAAAGGAAAATCTTGGACATGCAAATGTATACCCAAACAAGCCCAACTTTTGCTCACAAAACTTGAGGATGACTGTTAGTTAAAATGCAATGTGGGCTTTTTCTATAGTGTGGAGTGAAGAACATACTGTATGTTGCTAAGAGCCCTTTGAATTTAGACAAAAACTGGGAAAACTAGATTGGGAAATGGATGACGCACATGAACCTGTCATGGATTGCTGAAATTATATTTTAGCTAGCGGAAAAAAATGTTTGGACTTGTATACTAATATGTTTAAATGATAAAGATTGAGTAAAAAATAGAAAGAAAGGAAAAAAACAAACAAACAAAAAAACCATCCCTGCATTCCAGATTGAATTTGTATACGTTTCTTGCATTTAAAATTGCTATCCTGTGATATGGAAAATCAAGTTGCTTATCATGTATATGTACTTTAAAATGTATTCACAAACTACTGTTGTATTTGTATAAAATATAGACAAAAAGATTGCATATATATTTTTGTGTATAAGCTCTGTAAAATAGCAATCACATTATGAAGCTGCAGCAGAACTTCATTTTAAACATTCACATCCAAAGAAACAGACTATTTATTGTCCACATACCCAGATTATAAAATATACCTTGCTGCTATTAAACAATAGTGCTGCAGCTACAGTGTTATGTTTGCTGTACAAAAATATGTGAACTCCACAAAATATATCAATAAAGTTACAGAATGGTTTTAGTTAATGTATAATGTATGGCTGGCATTTTAATAGATAAACATTATTGGATGTGTGGGGTTTCAGAAAATGATCATAAATTACAACTGATTCAAACAATATTTTATTTCAGTGAGGATTTAACAACTTATCTGATTTTAAAACTGGTAAGATGGCAGTTACTCAGTCTTGTAAAACAAAACATAGGCATCTGCAGTACATGATTTGCCCAAGGGCCTAATTTGAGGATCCTGCTTTCGCTGAAGTATAGCATTGGCATCTTTACATTGAAAATAAGGATAGAGGAATCTGCCACATGACATCTTGAATCCTGCCGTGAGAAATTGGCAGGTGAGTTTTGAAACTTACGAGCGCATAGACTGCAGTGTGTTACGTGATCACTTCAGACAGAAATGTGGGCAATTCATGTTGACTTTACACTTGCTATTTGTAATTATTTTAAAAATGTTTTAAACCAGACTGTTAGGTCATTTCCATGAAAAACTATCCTGGGAAGTTTGGGCTGAAATACTACATATGCATGTGTCACTACAGTTAAGGCCTCACTAAAAACAGTGACTCAGCTTCTAGTGCATGCAGATAGTAGTACTATGAATCAGTAAAAATCCTATTACTATGTTCAGCAAGGCAGTTTGTTTCCCCTTGGTCCCATTCCAAGTAGTTACTTCCACTGACTTATGAATATACTGGCTAGGAAGCTAAAAGGCTAACAGCTGCCTGACTGTAGGTTTAAATTTGTATTCTATCCATTCTCATTAGTGTATTTGGGTTTATATCTCTGGGAATATATAGCTTAACCCTCACCATTAACTACATTTTGTGCTTTTGCTTTCTCTTCCCCCATTAAGCAGGGGGGGGGGGGGGGGAGAAAAGGGAGAAATTAATTGGAAAGAGATTCTTCTGCTCCTGAGAATTATGGACCTTGATCACCTATTTTGAAAGGTGTGGGTTTTTTTTAATCTTTGTCAAATGTTATCCCTCTCTTCTGCACTGACTGGTGCCAATAAAAAAAAAAAGTCTTCTGTACCACAAGTTCCTCATTTACTCAGGAGGATTGTTTATATTGCAGTAGTACCAAGACATTCATGAGAATTTAGGCCTGGCTCTATATGCATGTGAAGATTGTTCCCTACTCTGAAAAGTTACAGCCTAAATTAACTAAACAGGTAGTACAGACACACAATGTCTCAATTACATTTTGGTTTTGCCTTTTCCCCCGACCCTCCCTTTTCCCATTAAAAAAATATCTTTGTCCAGGTGCCTTAACCCAGTATTCTCCACCTTTGCTGGCCTAAGATGTCCTCCTTTCCAACCTGACAATGACAGAGAAATAGAGTAAGTTGTATCAATGGCCAGATGAGTGAGACAAAGCCACTTGGCTGATATTGTAAAATGGACAGTAAAATATTTTTCTAAAGATTCCATGGGTTGTGCTCTCATCAGCAGTAGTCCCTGACAGTACCTCCTGTGAGCCTGACCCTGAGCTAAAGGCCTTTCAGCTGGGGATGGTATTTTTTGTCACCTGTCTTTTAGCATATCCTCATTATTTTTAGCTTGGGGGTGAAAAGGGGAAGTAAATACTAACTTGCTATGTTGTACCACATGGGCACTATGTTCAGCCACCATCTCAGATCCTGCAGAGCATTAGCACTGCCCACTTCCGTAATCTGGGATAAATTTTACTTTTTAAGTCCCTCTGCTCTGTCTTCTTTCTTCCTCACATGCAGAGAAGGGATTACTGTGACACCCCTGTGGAGTGTTCAGAGATGTCATCACTTCAGCTCTATTAAACTAAAAGAAAATGTATGGATCTCCCTATTTAGGAGGCAATATCTATAGTGAATTGGAGAGGAGATGAAGGTTCAATATATTTCTTAGCAATAGATCTAATTCTACTCTTCTTTGTAAACTAGCGGGGAAAGCCCACTTGGATTCTTCTTTTTCCTCCATGTGGATGCCTTGTATGGAGAAAATTGCCTTTTTGGGAGAGAGAACTTAGAACTTGTGCATGATCTGCAGATGAGAGAGAGAGGACTGGTCACACAGTGTTGGTGTCCTCATTGTCAGGTGTAAATGTACTTTTAATTTTCCATTTTGCCAGTTGTAATTGCCAGAGAAATGTTATGTTCTCATAAATGGGCAAGAGACTTAAAATATGCAGTCCATATGGTGTAAAATGTTGAGAAGGCCTGCTTAGATGATTTAACTCTTATCTTTTGGTGATTGAGTGGGGCTTTTAGGTAAAGGACTAGTGATGCCTCAACCCCAGAGTAATAATTGTTTTGCGGGTAGAGATGTTGAGGCTATAAGCATGTAAGAAAGAGGTAGAAGTTCTATCCGTTCCTTTCTGGCATTCTCTCTTCATATCTCAACTTTGATCATTGTCACTCAGAAGTTAGCTCAAGTTTGACAAATCCCTAAGTCCTAGAGAGCATAAGTATCAGGGTTCCCCAGAGAAGACAGTGAAGTTTTCTTCATAGATCCAAAGTAAATGTAGCCTCTTATCTTTGTCCCATGTGTTCCTCACTCAAGCCAGAACTTGTGAAAGACCTGAGTGCATTTTGTCCTTCATAAGGTTTGTGCAGTCAGTTTTTTGCCTAGCTTTTGACTTCCATTAGCTAATACATTTCTTGTGCATTTCTACATATTAGCTCGGGTGTGTGTGGGTGAAGGCATATCTGGAGTAGAATAGGGCAGTATTGTGGTGATCTCTCTAGTTCCGTGGTCACCGACCAGTAGATCACGATCTAGTGGTAGATCTCGGAGGCTCTAAGAGTAGCTCTTGAGCCCTCTCTGAACTGCGCACTTGCGCAGTACATTTACATTAGATTTCCTCATTTGAGGAGCAGCTACTCACCGAGCAACAGCACAGGTGAGTAGCTGCAAGGAATGGAGGGAATTTTTTTTTAAAGTAGCAATATAAGGATTGGGGATAGCAAGTGATGGAGAGGAGGAGAATAGAGAGGGCGGGGCTTCAAGGAAGGGGCGGGGCAGTAGATCTTGGCTTGGTCTGACATTTAAAAAGTCATCTTGGGTGTAAAAAGGTTGGAGACCACTGCTCTAGTTCATTAGGCCTCTAGCGGACAGCAGAGATGCTGCTTGCATACCCTCCCTCCCCTTGCGTTCTTGAAATATCAGACAGACCTAGGTTTGTTTTTAATAAGGTGCTAATAAAACTGTGATCATTTAAAAGGCACATGCTAAATTGCTACATAACAGTATCCTTAGATCACATTTATGATGTCGGGAAATGGAACACCAACAGCAGTTGAGCACTCCCTGGAACAGTAAGGATTACAGCCTTCCTCCTTTTTCCCCATCCACCTACTCCAAGCTAGTCCCTGTAGGTGCACACAGCATCTGAGAAAACCCTTTTTTTTACTTACTGAGGCATAACTATGATGTGAGCAATCATCTTTTTCTTTCACCAAGAATAGAGGGAGGGCATTAGCTTCACACCCCTGTTACCCCCTTCCAGAGAAGCAGAGGCTTGGGACATCATTCCTACCCATCCTGGCTAATAGCCATTGATGGACCTAACCTCCAGGAATCTATTTAGCTCTTTTTTGAACCCTGTTAAAGTTCTAGCCTTCACTGCATCCTCTGACAAGGAGTTCCACCGGTTGACACTGCACTGAGTGAAGAAAAACTTCCGTTTGTTTTAAACAGAAGAAAGAAAAAAGTGTGAAGGACAGTAAAAGGAAGCATGATAAAAACAAGACACATAGTAACTTTTATTTTTAAGTATTTAATATTTTAATTCCAAAATAAAATACTGCTACCTGGTATGCATGTTCAGTAACAAATCAAAAAATATTCAGGCTGTGCAATTATAGATTAGTCAGGAAATAAAAAGTGCAAGTGCCTTACAAATTCAGTCTCTGTGCTCTGAGCCCCAGTGCAGTCAAATAACAGATGTTCCCTACAACTTTAGGTACAGATGTGTAGCATCTTCTAAAGATTTTTGTCTGTAATTATACAGTATTAATTCATTGGCAAAATGGTTCACTATGACTTCAAAGACTGAAATTGGGAAGATGAATTCTGTGATGCATAATTTTAAAATGTAATCAGCCAGTTATTGTCCAGTACACTTTCTTTTCAGCCCACAACTCATAAGATGCATCTCATAAGACCGTTAATTGTGAAAGTATTTATCTAATAATCTTGGTGGCTTCTGTGGTTAAAAAAATTGAAACAAGATCACACCACATTGTTGCATTACCCTGGGTGGGCTATATATGCCATTAACTATCACTGTTACTTTAAAGCAGTGTTACTCAGACTTCAGTGGTTAATGAGCCAAATAAGCAATTGATATTTCCCAAAAGAGCCATAGTAGTGTGAATTCATTGTTTCATTTACTGTAAATGAAACAATGAATTCTCATACATGTTTGTATAAAATAAAAATAATTCTCATGAAAAATTGACCAAATATAATTTTATCAACTACAGTTGATTACATAGTAAAAGAATTCTGATGGATTAACAACTTAGATTGGTTAATAATTAAATCACACAGTGTTTCAATATTGTGCTGCAAAGAGCTGCAGGAGACATTGCAGAGCTAGTTACAGCTCATGAACCTCAGGCTGCGTATCGTTGCTCCAAATTTACACTTAATCTATAGTATGTTGTGTAAAAATGGTATTAATGTGTTTTCATATAAATCATTTTGTGGACTCTGCAATACACAGAGTTCAGGGCATTATAAGATTTTTACACACCCCTGGTCATAGACTTCATATAAACTTAGAACTATTTGCTCAAAGTTGAAAGAAAATTACCATGAGTACAGACCAACCCTAGAACAGTAATTTATCACCAACCAGGTTGTTGGGTTTTTTGTTTGTTTTTTTAATTAAAGAAATAGATGGTTTTGTGTTTCTTTTTTACAAGTCCAAGCTGGGTCAGACAGTTAAAGGTTCCTAGAGGTTAAGACGCTACATATAGTTTCCAAGCAAGCTGAAGAGTTTCCCACAAATATTTGACTTGTCTAAGAGAGATGGCAACTACTTGTAAAACATACGGAGTCCTAACAGGAATGTACTGTTAGACCCTTACACAGTTTGTCAGATACAATTTCAGCATCAAAATTCTCTTGGTAGTGCCTTTGAAATGACATCCACCTTCTGACTTAACTTAGTTATAAAAGCAGTATAAGGGTCAGGGACACTACATGATATTGTTATGGATAAGATCATCACTTTTTTCACAAAATCTAGCAAAACATGCCAGGACAGTGGACTGTACCTCCATTGAACATTAATGTAGCAGACATTAGTGACAACTAGCAGGGGCATAAAACCCCAAACTCACTTAAGTCCTATAGTGGGCAGATTTACCTACCTCTGACAAAAGGGACAGAGTCCTGTGTCACCTTATAGACTAACAGATGTATTAGAGCATAAGCTTTCGTGGGCAAAGACCCACTTCGTCAGATGCAAGACATGCATCTGACAATGGGTTTTTGCCCACGAAAGCTGATGCTTCAATACATCTGTTAGTCTATAAGGTGACACAGGACTCCTTGTCACTTTTGCAGATCCAGACGAGCACGTCTACACATCTGATATTTTACCTCTGACAGATGCCCGAAAGCACACTCCTTTTTTACAGTTCAGTGGAATGGTTGTCATGATGGTAAATATTATGGAATTATCCCGTGTTCCTCCTCCTCCCATCTCTTTGCAAGAGGACATCCCAAAATTGCACCATTTATCAATAGGTGCCATTATGGTTACTATGTTGTGACAAATACAATGCTAGAACTGAAGCAGATTCTTTGGACAGTAGAAGAAGGTAGGCCGGGGAGGGGGGGGGACACTTAGTTTCTTTCTACCTAACATCCTCTCACTTACAATACAATAATCAGAACCCAACCACCACAATTATTAATGTTGTACCAAGACAAGGGGCAGTCAGTATGTGATGAAAGCTCACTGACATGATTCCTGAGCTCATTGTGTGTCATGTGTACTCAGCTCTGTGGAAAACCACAATTCTACCCCTAAACTACAACCTTCAAAATCTAGCATTACTCTTTAGCATTCAGCTGCACTATTGGAAAAGTAGGGGGGCTATGGGATATTAATTAGCTTTCCAAAGTTCATAGGTTCAAATCCACCAAAGGTATTCGGGTGTCTCCCTGATACTGATTTCAGTGGGAGGTAGGTGCACCAGTAGCATGTAAGATCTGGGAAAAGTCTGACTTGTAAATCACAGAACTGAGAACTGCCCAGAAATAACTCCTGTCTGAACTAGAGCAGACCTTTCAGTAAAACATCCAATTGCTATTTTTTAATCGTAATGATGTTGAATCCACCACCTGCCTTGGTAAATTGTCCCAAAGGTTAATTACTTTTACTGCTAAAAATGTACATGTTATTTCTGGTCTGAATTTGTCCAGCTTTGACTTCCAACCAGTAGATCTTACTATACTTTTGTCTGCTAGACTGAGGAATCCATTATCAAATATTTGCATTGGGACAAGAGTTAAACTTTTCAGCACAGTCAGCTGAATTTGCCCTTAGTTCACGTTATCCACCTTCATACTGTTAACAGGCTTTGATACTATTGTGACTTGTTTCCACAGAATTTAATTAGTGTACACTGCATTGCAAGGTAACCCACAAAAAATATATAGAAATGTAGGAAAGCAAAGGCCTAGCTAAATGTATGCCAAGGTTATCTATGAGATAGTTACAACACAGAAGAGCTAGTAATATTTTGTTACAATGGCCTGCAAAATATTCTATGTTGTAGTCATCTTTTGACAGCGGGGGCCCTGGTGGAAGGGGTGGGTTTGGAGGCAGCCAGGCCTCAGCGCTGCCCAACCCACAGTGCTGGATATCCATATAGACCTCAGAGCTGCGTGGTGCAGTTCTCTGGCAGCAATTCAAAGGGGCCCAGAGTTCCGGCTACAGGCTGTGCTACTGTTACAGCTGTGGGAGCCAGAATCTCAGGCTCCTTTGAATTGCCGGGCCCTGAGGCAACTATCCCTGTTATTCTCCCCCCTGCCTTCCATCAGCAGACCTGTCATTTGAACATGTGTAATAGCGTTCTTATGTTCTTCCATTCTCAGGCTAAGAAGAGGGATCAGCTCCAAAGAGTAACCTGGGTTGGATCAGCCTCCTGTGAGCACAGTCTTCATTTAGTGTCCTAAAGAGAGAGAAAGCCAAAGAAAAATCTATTAGGCAACACATTGGCTGGAAGTCAGGCCCAGCATATATGATTCATGAATTGTAAACCCAGTTGCGATCATCTAGTCTGATCTCAGGTACAACACAGGCCGTAGGACATCCCAGTATTAATTTCTGTATGAATAAGACTGAGTTTTAAAAAAATAAGTAGGTAGTTAAAAATAAACTAGTGGTACAACTGTAGCAGATGTGATCATTGTGTGCATTCAGATTCACATGTAACTACTTGAAACATTATTTGCTTCATCCCATTTGTCCTGCAGAAGCACCTGCCTCATGTTCATCAGCAGAATTTGAGAGCTATTGTAATTGTCCAATTGCAAGACAACTGGTGTATCTCCATTGCCCTCAAATTATGCTATCGGTTGCACTTTTGCAATCCAGCTGACGACAAAAAGATTTCATGAATATAAATGAGCATACAATGTGAAGGCCATGCACTTGAACAGGTATAACTGACAAAATTTTTATTAATGGTGATGATACATAAATCAAAGAACTCCACTTGACTTTCAAATGCAGAACAGGGTGAAGGAATGACAGGTAAATAGTATTTTTGAATTGTAAACGGAGGAAATTTGATACAGAAATAATTGAATCACAAATGTAGAACCTTACAGCCATTTTCACAAAATATTTTGTAGAGTAAAATGGTCATTCAAATCTAAGGAGATAAAATTGAACCATTTGGCATGATTTTAAAGCTTTTCAGTGGAAAACCTTTATAAAATCTCTTATTGGAAGTTACATAGCAACTTGATGCTATGTGGTATTGGGTGTATTAGAAATGGAGAGAGAATTCTTTGGGGGGAAAATACAACAAACCATACACAAATTGTCTGAATTCTAAATGTCAATTTTGTACTAATTTGTTTGAGGCTTAAAATATTTCAAATTCATCTTAAGTACTTCTCTACACCCACCAACACTAGTGCATATTAATAAAATTCCATCACTACCCAGAGAGAGGACATTTGATCATTTTAAAAAATATATTTGCTGATAACTATAGAATCACTAGTGTTTCATGTTTTATCTGGGTCTGTTGTTTAGACTGTAATGTAAGCTCTGCTGGACTGGGACTATTTATTTGCTGTTTGTCTTGTACAGCAACAAGAACATTGTCAGAATTTAATTGTAATAATAAAATAAATTTATAAACATTAGATATGATAGGATAAACTCCAGTGTTCATTGGGGCTGATCCTGCATTCCCTTTGCACTTGGAACTCTTGCTCATTCTTAAAGGAGGTTTGTGTGAGCATCAAATGCAGTATCATTTGTTGCTTTTTAAAAATATTGCACTTAAGGATTGACCTTGCAGATGTAAAAAATCTTGCTATAGTTATTTCACCTGTGTTATACTGCAACTCTCGTGTAATAGGACGCACTTTACAATATTGTCATTTTAAAGGGGAACTATACAACCCTGACTTTAAAATCTCTTGTTATGTATCTGGTCCTAATGACATTTCAAGAGTCATTCAAACATCAAGCTGACGTTTCATTGATGCTTTTCAGTTGATGCAGCTTCCTCTCTGTTTTGTGTGACTAGAAGAAGCAGCCATTTGTTGGTGGTCTGGTTGTATTTCCTTTTCACATGCATAGGTTGCTATGTAAGGTGGAATTGCATGGGATAAAGTAGAACTGCTGTACTGGGAATTTTATTAAATAAAGGGGAGTGCACCCCCTCCTGGTCAATAAGGATCATGACACCAGATACAGAAAATGGTTCAACGCACATTCCTGCTAGTGCATCTCTTTCTCTCTTCTGAACTTGGGTAACTGAGAACCCCCAACAATGAGGGGCTTGGTGCATTAAATATAAAAAGACACTCTTCAGTAATGTGTTGTGTAATGTATTGTGCAGTGTTAATTGTGTTATACGAAAATCAAAACTATTAAAAATCTGTTTCCCTTTTTAAAAATTCTGCTTCATTTCCCCCTTCCTTCCCCTGCAACTGCTGTCATGCACAAGAATTAGTTTCCTTAATAGAAGACACATTTTAGGACCTAAAGAGTTTAACCTTATATGCTTTTATTACCAAAATCCAATAGAACAAACACTTATAAAGACATACAAGTTGCTTTCTCTGTGTGTTCATGTTTAGAGATGAAGGAACATAAAAAATGTGGAAAACATAGTTCTCTAACATCGCTACAAGCAAGTGACACCGATGACAACTGCAAATTGGAGAAGTTAGTGGAGGTGGAAAGACCTGAATCATCAACATCAGAGCAGAAAATCCCTTATAAAATCACTTTGAAAAGGATAACAGAGAGAAAATAGTGCACTGTTTGAAAGGTGCTTAACCAGAAAGTGGACTGTGTTTAAATGAGTTGATGTAAAGAAATTCCAGTTGACGGTGCCCTTTAAGTTATTCCTCCTGTTCCTCAGGCTAATGCTTTTCCTAGCACAAAAACCAAAAGTTCGAGTTTTGCTTGTTTGTTTGTTTGTTTTTTAGAAAGGTGTTGCATGCCTGCAGTGACTTTTGAGTTCAACATGATGTGGCCATTAAGTACCTCCAAAAAACAGAAACATGGAGATGGGGGGGGGGGAGTGGAAGAATAACATGAGAGGGGAAATTCTCATTGCTGAGATAGAGAATATTCTTAATAGGGCCGTTAATGCATGTGATTAAAAAATAATTGACTAATCTCTTTTAATCACACTTAAACAATAGAATACCAATTGATGTTTATTAAATATTTTTGATATATTGATTTCAGTTACAATACAGAACTGCTCACTTTATATTATTTTATTACAAACATTTGCATTGTAAAAATTATAAAGAAATAGTTTTCAGTTCATACAAGTTCAACTTAGTTCATTCAGTTCCTGCAATCTCTTTATCGTCAAAGAGTAACTTACAGATGTAGATTTTTTGTTAAATAACTGCACTCAAACCCGAAACAAAATGTACATACACTTTAAAGCCTACAAGTCCATTCAGTCTTATTTCTTGTTTAGCCAATCGCTAAGACAAACAAGTTTGTTTACATTTATAGGAGACAATGCTGCACACTTCTTATTTACAATGTTGCCTGAAAGTGAGAACAGGTGTTTATAGGGCCCTTTTGTAGCTGGGGTTGCCAGGTATTTATGCGCCAGATACACTAATGTCCCTTCCTGCTTCAGTCACCATCCCAGAGGATATGTCTCCATTCTGGCGATGCTTGTTTAAAAAAAAAAGTGTTAAATTAAATATTGACTGAACTCCTTGGGGGAGAATTGTATGTCTCCTACTCTGTTTTACATGAATTCTGCCATGTATTTCATGTAATAGCAGTCTTGGATGATGACCCAGCACATGATTGTTTTAAGAACACTTTCACTGCAGATTTGACATGCAAAAAAAGTACCAATGTGAGATTTCTAAGGATAGCTACAGCACTCAACTCAAGGTTTAAGAATCTGAAGTACCTTCCAAAATCAGAAAGGGACAAGGTGCAGAGCAATACTGCACTATGCACCCCCCTGCGATCGCCCCCCCAAAAGAAAATCAGTCTTCTGCTGGTAGCATCTGATGAAAGTGAACATGCATCAGGCCACATTGCTTTGGATCATTGTCAAGCAGAACCCATCGTCAGCATGGATTCATGTCCTGTGGAAAGATGGTGGAAGCATGAAGCAAATGAATCCTTAGTGCATCTGGCATGTAAATATCTTATAAAATCAGCTATGATAGTGCCATGAGAATGCCTGTTTTCACTTTCAAGTGACACTGTAAACAAGAAGTGGGCAGCATTATCTCCTGCAATTGTAAACAAACTTGTTTGTCTGAGTGCTTGACTGGACAAGAAGTAGGACTGAGTGGACTTGTAGGCTCTAAAGTTTTACATTGTTTTCTTTTTGAGTGCAGTTTTTATATATGATTCTACATTTGTAAATTGAATTTTCATGATAAAGAGACTGAACTACAGTATTTGTATGAGATGAACTGAAAAATACTATTTTGTTTTTACAGCATCAGTATGTAATCAAAGATAAATATAGTGATCACTGTACTCTTTGTATTCTGTGTTTTAATTCAAATCAACCTATTTAAAAATGTAGAAAAGATTCAAAATATTTAAATAAACAGTATTCTATTACTGTTTAACAGCATAATGAATCACGTTTAATATTTTTAATCATTTGACAGCACCAGTTCTTAATTTAAATATTCCTTTATATAATCCTCCAAACCTCTCATGCAGCATTCAAAAGGGCTGGAGCGCACAAAATCTACTAGACTGTCGTCCCCCCTCTCCTCCCGCAAGGCTCTGGTGTGCAAGGGAAATGTGGAGAACCCTTTCCCATTGGGGACCGCCTCAATGAGAGGTGGTTTTTTTCCGCTTCTCACTTGTGTGAAGCCCCCTGACTGACTTTTTTGTGGGTCAGCAGCCCCTGACCCAAACAAGGTTGCCCATCCTTGTTTTAACCACTGGGCCACTTGTCTTTCAGGATATATTGCTCTTGGTGCAAACACTGTTTTCACTGGCCTATAGAACTGCAGTGGTAGAACATGATGGTCTCCCAAGGAACGTAATCACAACAAGCACGTACGCACATCTACAGATAAAGCACACTCCAGGACTTGATGCAGCAAAGACAAAACTAAGTCTGTAAGAGAGACTTCTCCATTCTCTTTCTCCTGGCCACATGCTGCTTCACACTTCATCTTCTCCCTACTTTTCCACTGCCTCTTCCTCCCCTCTTGCTTTTCCCCCCAAGCTCCTATCTACTTCATCATGCACACTTCTGCCTCATCATACCCACAACTTTCACCCTCTGCTGTCTTGTCTATATTATCTATAAGCTCTTTAGGGTAGGAAAAAGTCTCTTACCCCCTTTAGATTTATGTTAAAAAATGACATTTTCTATAATCTGCTCTGCCCTTAGAGCAAGACTGAGTGGTATGGCCCTGGAAGCTGACAGTGTGGGGATCCCTATTCTAGGGTGCCCTGACACTTTTTAAATGCACTATTATCGACATCTATAATTCCCCAACAAAATCTAGATTCCTATTCCTTTCTCACATTGCACCCTTTCACCATCATCATAATTGTCCCTCACCAAAAGCAGGAAAAAATGACAGGCTTTGCAGCATGCCCCAAAGACATAGCATTAGGATATTTTGAATGAAAATATTTCCACTGAGGTCAGTGGGCACCAGCCTCTTATCTTGTATCATGAGCTCAAAAGTGGCTTTACTAACCAAGTAGGACATGAGAAGGGAAAGGTAATTTCACAAATAGGGAAGCCATCTTTGCCACCAATCATTCTCTTAACAGACTTCTCAGTATTGGCTTTCTCAGTTTCAACTGCTTCCTCCAGTAATAACTGAGAGGTGTTTAATGCACCTGGTGACTATCATTCTTGCCAACAGTGAAACATTTTACTTGGTCACTGTAGTCCATTCACTCATGGGATATTTTCTAATGACAGTCAGTTGGGGGTACTTGAAGTAACATTTTCTCCTGGGAAGAAAAATGAATACAAAAGGCCAGTATCTCATAATGTGAGTTGACATATTTTAGCCTAAATCCCATTTGTATCAAAGAGCTTTCTTTAAAAGCCTTGATTCGAGTGGAATTTGCTTTTGGAGTTGGAGAAAAGTGTTTGCAGCTGAAACTGATTGGGGTTCAGGTACTTGGTGACAGATGCAGCTTATTTGGGAGGAGAGAGGAGGGGGAATAAAAGAGGCTCTGGAAACAACTACTTTGTTCCTCTTTTTCAGGAGGCTCTTAGCCATTCTTTCTTTGTTTTTAAATACAGCTCTTGTTCTTATTCCTATCTCACTATGCCATCCCCTAGCCCTCTTAATAGTTTTCTTTCCCTGGAGTTTTCCCCTTCTCTGGACCTGAGGCCCTGCAGTAGTCCCCTGGTACTCCCTGGTAGAGGCGGAAAACTCTTCTTGGGGGGAACTCCGCCGCCGAGGGCTCGTCGGCTGCCTCCCCGCCTGGCATGGTGCTCTATAGACTGGGATCAATTGTGCCTACTACACCCCTTGGGCTCTGGGGGCTTTGGGGCCGTCTACAAGGCTACTTACCGTGGGGAGACGGTGGCTGTGAAGCAGGTGAAGAAGTGCAGCAAAAACCGGCTGGCATCACGGCAAAGTTTCTGGGCTGAACTGAATGTGGCCCGCCTCCTCCATGACAATGTGGTACGTGTTGTAGCTGCCAGCACCTGTGCTCCTGCCAGCCAAGACAGCCTGGGCACCATAATCATGGAATATACTGGCCGCACTACCCTCCACCATGTCATCTATGGTATGGGCTGCCTGCGGGGAAAGGGAGAGGATGAATGGGATGGGTGTGGCAGAGAACCCCTAAGCATAACTGACTCCCTGGCTTATTGCTCTGACATTGTGACTGGTTTAGCCTTCCTCCACTCACAATGCATTGTGCACCTGGACCTGAAGCCTGCTAATGTGTTCATCACTGAGCAGGGTGTGTGCAAGATCGGAGACTTTGGGTGCTCCCAAAAGTTGGAGAATAGTGTGTCCCCAGGTCCCCAGCTTTGCCAGCAGGGGGGCACATATACCCACCGTGCCCCTGAGCTTCTCAAAGGGGAGAGGGTCACACCCAAAGCAGACATTTATTCTTTTGCTATCACCTTCTGGCAAATGGTTACCCGTGAGCAGCCTTACTCGGGTGAGCGCCAATATGTGCTCTATGCGGTGGTAGCCTATAACTTGCGTCCTTCTCTGGCTGCTGCAATCTTCTCTGAGACAGTCTCAGGCCAAAGACTTGAGACCATTATCAGTAGTTGCTGGAGATCTGATGCAGAGGAACGTCCCAGTGCAGAAATGCTGCTTCAAAGCCTCCATTCACTGCAAGATAGACAATAGCAGGTTCTGTGGTGTCTCTTTCTTCTTCTTTTTCCCTTTTATGCCTGGCTTTTCTCTTGATCCTTTTTGTGTGTGTGTGTGTGGCTGCATTAGCATATTGTGGATCTGACCTCTATTTTGTCCAAAGAGGTTAAAAAAAATGTACCTGTTGATTGAGATTTCTATAAATAAAGTGATTAAAATTAGCTTGGTCAGTGTTGAGGAAATACATAGAGGCAGGACTGTCCAAAATGTGTCTGCTATATCATCTGCCTTGCCCAGGAGAAAACAGAATTTTGGTTTTGAACTATGGTATTTGAGGGGTGAAGTATGACTGTTAAGCCACCAAAAAGCATTTTTATAAATGCCTCAGACCAGAGTGATAGGCATCTTGTAACAATCTAGCTAACTATTTGCAAAATGTGAGATGGAGGCAGTATTTTCAACTGCCTCTGAAAATCTCTTCATGTATCTGTCTATTGATAACCTTCCTTCTCATTCCCAATTCTCCCAACAGATACGGATCATACATCCTATAAGTAGATGTACCGAGAACAGTCAGACATTGAAGATAACCTTTCTTCCTCCACTTCCCCAAATGTCAATTCATTTTATGTGTGATGAGTTAGGAATAAGGATGTTGGGTCACTTGTGTGCCTGTTTAGCACCCTGGCAACAAAGTAAGATGGTTTTTCATCAATTTAAGTTCTTAAAGATAAACTGACTCTACAAATGCTGTATTAGCAGGTGTATTGAGTTAAGAAAAGGCTGCAGTGTTGCCAGCTGTTAAGGTGAATCTATTTGTGATGGTTTACTTAAAACACTGCCCCCTGTAGTCTATGGAAAATCACAGCTTTCACAAACTGCTAAAAAACTCTGAAAAGAAATAAAGAACCAAATACTTTAAAGCCAAACTCTTGATTTTTGGGGGGCCTGATTCACAACTTTTTAAATACTGGGGGTTGGCACTAAGGAAGACATTTTAGAACTGCTAGGAAGGAAGCTGCCGTAACAACATAAACGTTTTAGAGAGATTCTAATTGGGGAAACTAGTACTGCTAGATTATCACACCTCCCCTGTGTCTTATCCATCTGTTGCATCTTGGCATAACCTGTGCTGAAAGTTTTCTGGGGGCAAAGGCTGACTCTACGAGTGTTTGCAGAGTGCCTAGAATAATGGTGTCTTGATACTGAATTGGGGTCACAATAACTGACACATTCTGGATGATTAGTGTTGTAAGACTGAATTGGAACTGTGAAGACAGCTATAGTCTGTACTCTTTCAGCTCTTCTCTTCATAGCTCATTTTGGGAAGCTGGGAAGCTGTGGTTCAGTGCAATTTTGTTATTTCTCACTCATTTCCATTCCTTAAAGAATTAATGTATTACAAGTCAGAAAGTTACTGATTTGTTCACTTCTTATGAAGTATTGGAAATAGGTTCTTGTCATTTGGAGTTGGAAATGCTAATCTTCAATATGAAAATGTCTGTGGCTTGTTGATCACAGAATTTTGCATATTTAAAAGGTACTCCTAAATCTTCTACATAATATTTATTATTGAGGGCTTTGAGAAGCATACCGGCATGTAGAAAACTGTAAAGGTAAATATTAGACTTGGTCTTCCATGTTTCTTGTTTCCTTCAAAACCTGCTTTATGGAGAGGTCATTGTGTGGCAATTTCACAGTGTACCATAATCACTTGCCCCATAATACTGTACAACTTAAATCGAGAGTCTTATGAATTTTAACATACTGTTACCATATTGAGTCGCATGGCTGTCTTGGAACTTAGTGATCAGAGTGCATTTAATGTAAAACCTAATTTAGAACAGCTAATCTTCACCAAGCTACTAATGGTCTGCAGACATAATGTTTTAAGCTAGTGACACCTAGTGTTCTAGTGATAGAAATGTAGCCGTGTTAGTCTGGGGTAGTTGAAGCAAAATGCAGGACAATGTAGCACTTTAAAGACTAACAAGATGGTTTATTAGATGATGAGCTTTCGTGGGCCAGACCCACTTCCTCAGATCAAATAGTGGAAGAAAGTAGTCACAACCATATATACCAAAGGATACAATTTAAAAAAAATGAACAAATATGAAAAGGACAAATCACATTGCAGAACAGAAGGGGGATGCGGGGGGGGGGGGGGGGGGGGGGAGGAAGGAAGGTAAGTGTCTGTGAATTGCTGATATTAAAGGTAGGGAGAGTGGGATGTTTGTGAGTTAATGGTATTACAGGTGATAATTGGGGAAACTGTCTTGGTAATGGGTGAGAAAGTTCAAAGACTTGTTAAGTCCTTGTTGGTAAGTGTCGAATTTTAACATGAATGACAGTTCAGAGGATTCCCTTTCAAGTGCAGATGTAAAAGGTCTTTGTAGCAGAATGCAGGTGGCTAAGTCATTTAGAGAGTGTCCTTTCTGGTTAAAGTGGCAAGAAACTGTTTTCTCTTTGTGATCTTGTCTGATATCTGTTTTGTGGGCATTAATCCTTTGGCGAAGTGTCTGAGATGTTTGTCCAATGTACATAGCAGACGGACACTTTCGGCACATGATAGCGTAGATTATATTTCTGGATGCGCAGGAATATTGGAACAGGATACCATACTCAAAGAGGCTCTGGGAGACAGACCCATAGTCTCCTATAGACAGCCACCTAACCTCAAGATGATTCTTACCAACCACCACAGGACATACCACACTAATACCAACCCTGGTACCTTCCCTTGCAACAAACCCCGTTGCCAGCTTTGTCCACACATTCATTCTGCTGATGCCATTATTGGACCTAACCAAGTGAGTTATAAGATCAAGAACACATATTCCTGCGCATCCAGAAATATAATCTACGCTATCATGTGCCGAAAGTGTCCGTCTGCTATGTACATTGGACAAACATCTCAGACACTTCGCCAAAGGATTAATGCCCACAAAACAGATATCAGACAAGATCACAAAGAGAAAACAGTTTCTTGCCACTTTAACCAGAAAGGACACTCTCTAAATGACTTAGCCACCTGCATTCTGCTACAAAGACCTTTTACATCTGCACTTGAAAGGGAATCCTCTGAACTGTCATTCATGTTAAAATTCGACACTTACCAACAAGGACTTAACAAGTCTTTGAACTTTCTCACCCATTACCAAGACAGTTTCCCCAATTATCACCTGTAATACCATTAACTCACAAACATCCCACTCTCCCTACCTTTAATATCAGCAATTCACAGACACTTACCTTCCTTCCTCCCCCCCCCCCCCCCGCATCCCCCTTCTGTTCTGCAATGTGATTTGTCCTTTTCATATTTGTTAATTTTTTTAAATTGTATCCTTTGGTATATATGGTTGTGACTACTTTCTTCCACTATTTGATCTGAGGAAGTGGGTCTGGCCCACGAAAGCTCATCATCTAATAAACCATCTTGTTAGTCTTTAAAGTGCTACATTGTCCTGCATTTTGCTTCACCTAGTGTTCTGAATGTGAAACACCATAAGACTAATAGATCTCAGCTTCTACAGTAGTTTCTGGTATCAGACTCTGGGTTCCCTGGCACTAAGCACTGGACAAATGTTGTCTGTTTAGACAAGTCTTAAAAAGCAAAGTGTCTAGAGTGTAAAAGTATCAAGCTGGAAAAACAAACTTTTTGGAACTTAAGCAGCCTCCCCTCCCTCCCCCCAAAAATATTCTTAGCCAGTGTGGGGGGAGGGGGCGAAGAAATCAGAAGCTAGAGCTATGATGGGGGGGCTGGACAAACATTTGAGCTTCCTGAACAGAAAGAGGGATCTGATAGCTATAAGAAATCTTAGGAATGAAGTGGCAAGATTCATTTACAGTATGGCTGCCTGGGGAAAGGATTCTGAGATGCTGCTGCAATTATGGGCTTGGTCACCAGGTTATTTTCAAATTGGTATTCTCAAATTGCCAGAGAGGTGAGACTATTGGGTGACTTAATCCAACCTCTCATTTCCTGAGAAGGTTGCTACTGGTCCCTTTTAAAGGGCTTCACTAGCTTTTGTAGAAACTTTGGGGGTGGCTTATAGCAGTTCTTTGTATAACTTTTCATTGGGATTTCCCCTCTATTGTCATATCTATGTTGGTGTGAACAACTGTACCCTGACCACAAAGTGATGCAATGACAACTTTGTCTCTGGCATCCTCTGACAGGATATATGTTTCAGTGTTATGTTTAAGATTTACACAGGAATACCTTTTGTCTGCCTCTGTTCTCCTTTGTTCCTAGCTTATCATATCCATACAAGTGAATAGCAAGTCATTTAAAACACTTAGTTCTGATAATCTGCTTCCCAAACTATGCCTCAAAATTATGGTCAATTATGTATTGATGAATTAGGGCTATAAAATAGCTCTTCACTTAATTTTTGTAGGCTAACTGCAGTTAAACGTAATCAGTTGTATTAATTATTATCAATGTTAAATACTATCAATGGAATCCATAAGGGTCAAAACCTTAATATGACTTCATAGACATTCTCAGGAATTTGTTTCCAATGTTGTCCTTAGTTTGACAAACACACATCTATAAATAATGCATCTGTAATGTGGATGAATAATCTCATATGCAGAGAATATGGTTAATATGAGTGTGCTTCGTAGAATTTTCTGCTCAAGTATCCCTAACAATTTAGTGTAATTAGAGGGCAAGGTCTGCAAAGCAGATCTGTAGCATAAAGAAGCCTAAGCAGAACACTGGGATGACAGAATTTTCTTTCTGAAACTTTTTAGGAAAAAGTCAAGATGCAACTCAGAAACAGATTTTATTTAATCCTAGTGCTGTCAAGTTAAAATTTCAACAAACATGATATGTGGAAAGTGTCATGATATGTGATCAAGTGTCAACACACCAGTCAGGAGAACTCTGGGCATGTTTTGGATCAAAACGAAAACTCTTCTCAGTCTCAAGGCTTTTTGGTTTTGGTTTTTAATTTTCCCTCTTTGAACCAGCCCTTTAGAGCTGGGAAATACTCCAGATTTCAGGTGTCAACTTGATCCACCAAGTGATCAGCAGAAAAAAGGAAAAGATTGCAGCTGTCTGAGTTACCTTGACCTGCAAAGACAAATATATAAGGGAAATGAGAATGGATGGAAGAAGAGATTAAATTGGAAATGGAGTGTCTGAATTTTAGAGAGGAAAGGTGAGTGTGGTTGTGGGGTTTTTTGTTTGTTTTTTAATTGGACCAACTTGTGTTCGAGAGAGAAGCTGTTGTCATCCGAAGGCACTTCTTGAACTGAGAGAGCTTGGTACCATCTCCACTATAAAGGAGAACTTGTCTTTCACCAACAGAAATTGGTACAGTAAAAGATATAACCTCACCCACCTTATTTCTCTAATACCATGGGGCCAACACTGCTACAACCACACTGAATACAACTGTTTTTGTTACTTTATTTTGAATTGGTCTTCTGTAGCTATTGGTGAAGCTTTGTTTGCAAACAACATGTAGGCATCTTTTTGGGGGTAGAGATTTTTTGTGTGAAGTTCTATGCTCACTTGTGAATTCAGTTGGACTACTCATGTCTAAAATTAAGCTTGTACAGAAATGTATGCAGGATTATGGTCGTAGGTTACCCATCAACTCTCCCATATGTAACTGGAAATGTAATAGGGCTAAGTTGGGGAAACAATGAATATTTTATTTATAAAATGTTCAAAGGCAAATTATTCCATCTGTTCCTGCCATAAATATCCTATGCCATCCTTGTCACACCTCTGCACTTCTGTTATCCTCACCATAAAATAGGGGTTGGTTTGTTTGTCAGTTCAGGCAAGAAGTGGGCAAAAGTCTACTTGCTCCTAGCCCAATGCTAAACATGGAATATTTTGACAGGAAAGGCAAGATCAGATCCTAAATTTCCCAGAGCACATTAGAGTTGTTAAGCAGCCCAGCCTGACACAGAGTTCAATGGTCCAAATATTCTGCTAAGGAGTAAACAGTTGCACTTGTTTGTGCAGTGTTTCTCAACCAGGAGTACATGTACCCTTGAAAGACCACTGGATACATCAATTTGTCTATAAACTTGCCTAGTTTTACAACAGACTACATAAAAAGAACTAGCAAAATCAGTGCAAACTAAAATTTCATACAGATATTGACTTGTTTATACTGCTCATGTATAGTTCATTCTATACACTGATCTGTAAGTACAATACAGGCAGTCCCCAAGTTACGCGGATCCGACTTATGTCGGATCCGCAGTTACGAACGGGCCCTCCCTCTCCCTGGTCTCCAGCAGACCAGGGAGAGGAAGCAAAGCCGCGGAGCACGCGGCCAGCTGACAGCCCACACGCGTCTGGGCTGTCCGCTGCCCGCGTGTTCCGCGGCTTTGCTCCCCGTCCCGCTGGTCTGCAGACCAGGGGAACGGGGAGCAAAGCAGAGCAAAGCGGCGGAACACGCGAGCAGCGGCTTTGCTCCGGACACCTGTGGTACAGCAGCTGGGGCGCTGCCAGTTGGTCCCGTAGCGCCGCTCTGGGCGCCACTGGACCAACCCAGCAGCACCCCAGCTGCTCTGCCCCAGGTGTCCCCAAGTCAGCCGCTGCTGAAACTGACCAGTGGCTGACTACAGGAAGCCCCTGCCCTGGGCTTCCTGGAATCAGCTGCTGATCAGTTTCAGCAGCAGCTGACTTGGGGATGCCTGGGGTTCTTAAGTTGAATCTGTATGTAAGTCGGAACTGGCCTCCAGATTCAGCCGCTGTTGAAACTGATCAGTTTCAGCAGCAGCTGAATCTGGACGCCAGTTCCGACTTACATACAGATTCAACTTAGGGACTGTAGGTTTGTTCTTATCTTGTACGTAACCCGGGGACTGCCTGTATTTATATTTATATTTGATTTATTTTACAATGATACAATAAAAACAAAGTTGGCAATTTTTCAGTAAGAGGTCTGTGTATTTTATGTTTATAAGCAAGTGGGTTTTTGGGTTTTTAAGTAAGTGTGAATAGCTTTCTTTACAGCTGCTGTTTTTTTGGTAGACAAATATGTAATCAAATAGAGATATTTGGATATTCTTAATTAAATAAGGACAATTAAATGTCTTTGTATGTTGCCTCCAGTGGGTCAGTTTAAACCATGGTGAAAATTAATCTTAAAACAATGACCTAGCTCATGGGGTTGAATGTATCCCTGCAGAGAGATTCAGCTGCTAGCTGTATCACTACAATACGTAACCCACCACCAAGGTAATAAAACTAATAGATTTCAAAGCCAGAAAGGACCACTGTGACCATCTAGTAGTCTGATCTGTTGTATAAAGCCAGGCTATAGAACTTGACTTGACTTCACAAAATGGCTCCTAGAGCATATCTCTCTTTAATCAAATTTTGATTTAAAAAAATGGCAAGTGAGGGAAAATGTGCCACAAAGCTATGTACATTCTTCCAATGGTTAAATACCCACAATGTTAAATTTATCCTTTTTTTTTTCCATTCTAAACTTGTCTAGCTTCAATTTCTAGCCATTGGATTATTAAAAACCTTTTTCTGCTGCACTGAAGAGCCCACTATGAAATCTTTGTTTCCCCCGGTGGGTACCTATACTTCATAAGCCCCAAACCTTCTCTTTGTTAAACTAAATAGATTGAGTTCCTAGAGTCTCATTATAAAGCATGTTTTCTAATCACTTAGTATTCTTGTATGTCTTCTCTGAACCTTCTCCAATTTATCAACATCCTTCTTGAGAATCCTGGTCACCAGATCTGGACACAGGCTTCCAATAGCAGTCACGGCAGTGCCAAATACAAAGGTAAAATAATTGCTCTTCTGTTACTTGAGATTCCCCTGTTTATGGATCCAAATATTGTGTTAGCCCTTTTGGCCTCAACATTACACTGTTCAGCTGATTATCCCCTAATCCTTTTCAGAGTGTCTGCTTCCTGTATAGATGGACTATCCTCTTTGTTGCTAGATGTATGTATTTACATTTAACCATATTGAAATGTATATTATTTGTGTCCAGCACACCAAGTGATCCAAATCAGTCTGTATCAGTGTCTTATCTTCATTATTTAACTCACTTAATTTATGCACCATCTACAAACTTTCAGTTATGAATGTTATTGCCTTCCAAGTCAGATAAAAATGTTAAATAGTATGGGTTCAAGAACCAGTCCCTAAAGGACTTCACCAGAAATTATGCAGTTATGTCACTTCTGCAAATAAAGTGACCTGAAGTGAAGAAATAAAAGATTTTTCTTATTTTACTAAATAAAGCCACTCCTATTAATGAGAATCAAGACCTTTAGAAAGGACAACTTTAAGAGACTTTTAACTGGAAAAAATACCTGTGAGGTTTGAATAATGCAATACTTGTACTGATGTTTGACAGAAAAATATTTTACAGCTGCAGTTACAAGCAACATCCTTTTTTTTTTTTTTTTTTTAATTGTTCAGGTCTCATGTGGCACAAGCCAGCAATACTCTTACTGAAAGTATATGTTCAGATTAGTTCTTAGTTCTACAACTTCAAGGTTAGAATTTCTGTAATGTGCAGGTACATTTCCATTGGGCAGAATCAGATCCTTATTCAAACATCAAGCCAGGTTTCTTGGATTTCTTTCTTCTGGGGATTGGACTGAGATCACAGGCTTTCTTCAGACAGGTCACCTAACTGCAATCAGATAGTACAGTAATAGGTTTTAATCACTACTAATCTGGGCAAAATGGTGTCAGGCTCTGTATTCTATTATGAATACCTAAGGGTATGTCTATACTATAGGATAAGATACACAAGTTCAGTTATGTTAATTACATAGCTGAAGTCCAAGTACCTAACTCAATTTTTTTGTGCTGTCCATGCTGCAGGAAGTGGAGAGTGTGCACCTTTCACTAAGACTCCTCTTCCTCCCGCCCCCCTTCTTTGTAGAAGGACTACTGGCATTGACAGAAGCGCCCTCTCAGTTCAAATTAGAGTGTCGTCACTAGACCTGCTAATTGAACCCCGGAAGATGAACTGTGGCAGCTTCAATCTTCTCTGTAGTATAGATGTGCCCTAAGAGATTTAATGCTGCATATATTTTTCTTTTCCTTTCCCCAGTCACTGCTATGAATGCTTTTCTGTACTAATGGATCTTATGAGCAGAAGCTCAGGATTTGAGCCCATGACCTCTTACATTAGGAACAAGAAGCCATACCCCTATGTCAGCAGCAGGAAAAAAAACTTTAGGTAAGCTTAACTTTTGAATAAGTAGAAACCTGCTGCTGGTCTAAGACAAAAGACATAAGAATTCTTTAGAATACCAATTCTTAGTTACTTATGTTTCTATTCTACAGTGTACAAGTAAAACAACCCAGGTCAGTTTGCAGTTCTCCAGTAATTTTTTTTTGACACATTTCCATCTACTCAGTGAATGTAAGTAAGCAGTATTTTTAAAAACAAGGCTTAAGTGTTTGTAAGATAAATAGACTAGCAATACCTGGGTATTGCATTTTTTCAGTCTGGATGGTTCTCTCATCTCCATATTGCTGATAAATCCTCTAATTTGTATCACTTTTATTTTCATAACCCTAATAAATAGAACAATATATTTTATGATCATGATCAAGTAATTTTAAGACATTTTTATAGTGTCCTAAAACTTTTCAATAGGATTTTTTTTCCTGGGGTCTTCTCTATTCTGACTCATTAAAAAATGAGTCTCCCCTCTATCCAGACAAACAGGTAAGAAAAATAAGTCTAATCTTACCCCCGCCCCAAAATCCTAGCAAAAATCCTTTAGCAGTCTGTCCCTTCCCCCCCAGTAAACTCATGTTTTGTTTTGTTTTTAAAGTAAAGAATACTTATGTTCCACAATAACCTTTCACTAGTTGTGAGAGGTCTAAGACTTCTCAGAGACCACCCAGAATACTTTTCTGAAAACTTCCACCGAGCATATGTCCTGCTCAAGAGGAATACCTTGTATAATCATGTGAAGAACTGCTTTAAATATGTCCCTATTAAAAGATTCCGACTATGAGAAGTCTCTAGTTTTGTTGTTGCAGGCACATAAGCATATTAAGCCACTTGTTACAAAGCTCACCCTTTTGAGATGAGTAGAACTTTAAGAGTTAAAGTCCTTCTTTTATGTCAAACAATCTTGTAAATTCACACTGGACTATTAGCTGTTTTTTCAACTGCATTTCATTGCTAATTCATATTCAATGTGATCTACCTAGATTCTTTTCAGCAGTACTAACATTTAGCCATTTTATAATTACACGTTTGATTTATTTTTCTTCCGAAGTGAAAGTTATTTGTACTTTATTGCACTAAATTTCCTTCTGTTAATTTCAGAATAATTCTTCCATTTGCAAGGTTCTTTCGAATTATCTTGCCCTTTAAAGTGCTTGCAAACACTCCCACCATGGAATCATTTGTCAATTTATAAACATACTGTCTACTCTTTTATCCAAGTTAATGAAGATATTTAATATCAGACCCAACAATGAACCCTGTGGGCCCCTACTAACTATGCTCTCCTAGTTTGACAGTGAACCATTGATAAGCATTCTTTGAGTGTGATCTTTCAACTAATTGTGCATCCACCATATAGTAAATTAATCTAAATCTCATGTTCCCAGTCTACTTATGAAAATATCATGTGGGTTTGTGCCAAAACCCTCACTAAAATCAAGATATCACACATTGACTACTACTTCCCTAGTCAATAGACCAGTAACCCTCACAAATTCCAAGAGCTAGGGCATCTACAGGAGAGATCTGGGTTCAAAGTTACAATAAGGGCACCCCTCTTTCTGCTGCAGGTGGTAAGTCTAGGTCTCTTTGCTTTTGTTAAAATGACCAAAATAAAAACTTTGTTTTTATTGAAAAGAGTGACTGACTTTGCCAAAAACTAGTTATTTTTAGATTGATCCAAAACAAAACTCCCCCTCCACCCAAAAAACCTGCCACTGAATGGAAAAAAATCCATTATGTACCCCACTCTACTCCTGAGTCAAATAGGGGAAACCTACCCAAAGAATCACTAAGGCCTAGACTGAGGGCCATGAGAACCCTGATTCAAAGCGAACAAAGTTTAGACTTGTGACACTAAGGGCTACCTTGAAATACCATAATAAATAGACTTAATAAATTGACCTCACACAGGGAGTGTGTATGTTTAGGTGAAGAGAATCTTAGTATTTTGACCTGAGCATTTTAGCATTTTTTATAAGACCCAAAAGGGAACTGAGAACAATGCACCTTCAAGGCCCTGTGGTGTCACAAGGAGGTGCCTGGCATTGTTTCACTTGTTTTATTTTTCTGAAAATAGAAGTTTTGATTTCTGAAAAGCCAATCTTCTAAAACTTCAGAAATATAAGAAGACTTAAGTAAAGCTTAGCTCTTCCTTCTCCCAAATCTCAGCCAGTGATGGACAGTAGGGTGTTGAGGGAGCACAGCTGGGAGTCCCGTACCTCCTGACTTCAGGGGCAGGAGAGGTTGGGATGGGATGGGGAGATTGTATGGACCCCTCCTCCTTCCCTTGACAGTGAAACTGAAAGGTTCACACAGCATACAAAGCCATCTCTTAAAAGTTTCAGAATGAGACTGGCAATGGAGAACAAGGGCTGCATCACCCCAAAGATCAGTATATTCCCCCACCCTATAACTGGAGAGAAAAGCCTCAGAGCAGTTTCTTTCAAGAGAAGATTAGATAACTGGGCCTTGTCTACACTGAGGGGTTTTTCTCGGAAAAACTCTGCCACATCCAGGGAACGCATTTGCTCTTCCACTTTTTTCTTTTTTTTTTTTTGCAGAAGTGCAAACACACTCTTTCAGAAGCCCTGTCTCCTTCATTCTATGAGGAAGAAGGGATCTTCTGAAAGAGGGAGATTTTTCTGAAATTTGGCCTAGTGTAGATGGGCCACAATAGAGCAGCACAGCAGCGGAAGTGGTGCCTAAATATCCAGCCAGAAAAGTAGCCAGAGCAGTTTAGATTCTGCAAAGACATATACATGCTTACCTTTCTGCACTATGAATAGGCTCTGATCCATTGGGACTACTAATAGTATGTAAAGTTGTGTGTGTGCAAGTCTTTGCAGGAACTGGCCCTAGAATCTGCATTACTACAGTTTGAGATGTAAATTTCATACCCTCATTTGCAGTTTCCTCATCCCACACCTTACACATGGAAACTGACTGTCCTGGCTCACAGCCCATTAATGCACTATTGCCAACCCCAATCATTAAAAGATCATGACAGTAATACTTTTCAGTTATTTTCTTGCTGGTTTTTGAGTCAGATTCAAAGCTTTTTCTCTGCAGCAATAAGTGCTAGAAATGTTTTAAAATTAAAGCTTTTTTATAGAAGTGTATAGTCACATGATTCCAAGAGCGTGTTCAAGATAAATATAACGTGGCCTGAAAAGCAAGAGTTAGCAAAACTTTATATGAAAGTAACTTACCATACCCCTAATTGCTTTCTACACATTTTTCAAGATTTATTTCTATAAACAGTTGAACAAAATCTTCTACACCCTTAAGACAAGATGACTTCTCTTTCCATGTTAAATGTGCCAACCAACACTTCAGCTCATTTTATGGATGGAATGCCTGTTGTCATCAGTTTAAATGTGTAAGGTGGAGGCAGCCATGTGGGGAATTGGAAAGCAGAAGTGTCTTCTAAGTTTTTGTTTATAGGACAGCTAAAATGATAGTTTAAATGGTAAAGTAAAAGGGGAAAAATACGTGTGTGTGACGCTAAATAATCCATGTGTTCTCATGTTATAGACACCAAACTATCCGTATACTGTGTGCATGAGACTGTAGAAAATATGCTTTTATTAAATATGTATTTATGAACTACTATGTTAAGATTAAGTGTAAGGCAAAACCCATTGGCTAAAGCACCCATGCAAGCCTAGCATGTATAGAATATCAAATGGGAAGGCTATATTACCTCTGAGTTTGACAATATTGTGACTGCTAATGGAATACTGTGTTCAATTCCGGTGTTAATTCAAGGGCCTTATGATAACCCAGAGAGGGATCAGAGAAACCAAAGGAGAATGATTAAGGATTGGAAAGTAGGACTTAGATTGAGCTTCTTAAGTCACTCTTATTTCGTTTATTGAAGAGAAGATAAAGAGGTGATTTGATCATTCTATAATACCAACATAGGGAACAAGAGCTTGGCACTAGAGAGACCTGCAATCAAGCATACAAAGATATACCAAGATCCAACTTATCTGAAGCTAGATAAATCCATACGAAAATAAAGCACAATTTTTAAAGAAGATGCATCTGACAAAGTGGCTCTTTGCCCACGAAAACGTATGTCCAACACTTTCGTTAGTCGAGTAGTCCCCAACCTTTAGAGGTGGCCGGGGGCGGGGCCACTCACGCGCCGGGTGCACCCGGCGCCGGCATGTTGCCTGGAGCCGCCCGACCACCTTGTGCGGTGGACCCGGGGCCGGTGTCGCTGCGCGCCTGGGGCCGGCACCGGCGCCCGCATGTGCCCTGGGGCTGGGGTCGCCTGAGCACCGCGCACCAGGTGCCGGTGCGTGTTGCGCACCTGGGGCCGATGCCTCCAGTGCACTGGGGGTGGGGCCGTCCCAGGTTGTCGGCGGGCGCACACAAATGCTCTGACTGGCGCCATGGCGCCCGCAGGCACCGCGCTGGGGACCACTAAGTTAGTCTATAAGGTGTCACCAGACTCCTCGCCACTTCTACCACAGTATAAAACTGAAATACTGAAGCTGGCCAAATGGGGCAGGACGTCACCTTTTTTAAATTAGAAAAAGCCACCCACTTGTATTTAAACGCGGTCAGTTTGACAGTTGCTCCTATCTCACTGTGTGTGTGTAAACAAATTCAGTGCGAGCGGCTGGGTGTTCTTCAGTCTTTGTATCTTTCTGTGCAATGAGGCGATGATGCACCAACGCCAGCCTGTCAGAGCTTCCCCGTGACAAATGCAGACACCCCCCCCCCGCCCCCGCAATTCAAGCGTTCAGTTCGATGAGGGGGCTGTTCCTTTAAAAACAAACGGCGCGGCCCCGGGCCCTCGCGCCTGGGCGCTCTGAGTCCTCACTAACCCCAACGCTTACACGGCTCCCCTACGGACTCAGCCCTGCCTGCGACGTCTTGCTGCGGCCACCGCGCTCAACCCGCGGCCAGGGGCTGCAACCGCCGCCCGCTCGCTGCGGCCCGGCAGCGCGGAGGACTCCGCCTCTGCGCCCCGCTACTCCGCGGGCGGGTCCTGCGCCCCTTGTCCCCTGCCTGGCAGCGCCGCTCGCTCAGAGCCCGCCCGACCCCAGCGCCCAGCAGGGGCGGCCCCGCCCTGCGCGCCCCTACCCGCACCCTTCCCTTTCCGGCGTCAGAGGTCGCGTGATGGCCCGGATGGAACGCGGCTATATAAGCACCGCGCGCGCGCCGCCCTGTCTCTGCTGCTTCGCGCGCCGCTCCTGACTCACCGCTGTTCGCTGGGCCGCGCTGCCCGCCCCGCCCGGGAATAAGTCGGTCAGGACGACTCTGTGCGGCCATGGTGAGCGGGGAGGTCGGAGGGGGGGCGCGCGGCGCTTTCCCCGCTGGCGCGCGGCTGCTTGGCCAGGCCTCTCCTCGCCGCGTGCTCCGTCGCGCTCCCGGCCTCGCTGCGGCTGCCCCGGCGGGGCTCATCTCCACCGCGACAGGGCGCTGGGCTGGCGAGACCCCGCTGCAGCGACTGTCTGCGCTGACGGTGAATCGGGGGCGGCATTGGCCAACGGGCTGAGACTGAGCTGGCCCTTGCGGCTAAACGCTGCCAGCCGCAGATGCGTGTGCTGCTACGACGGGGCGGCATCTTGGCCCACGGCGATTGTGGTTGCATCTCGTTCCCCTCATAAATAGTCCTACATAAATAGGCCTTACAAATTAAATTGAGGGAAGGGTCCTGTATGTTGTGGCCCTGCTGCCTCTAGAAACCTTTCGCTAGTTAAACTTTATCTCGTCAGTGCGATGATTGCAATCCCGTGCCATTTGCAAAATAAACACGAGTATCTTTTTAAAAGTCCTAGCCAATATTGCCATCAAAAGAAAGGGTCCTACTTCCATATAATAGATAATGGCAATAACGTGTAAATACTGTTGACCTAAATCTGTTAATACAGTTTGGACCTCCCTGGTCAAGCAAAGACTCTGGTTGCTAGCCAAAGAGGTCCCTGGGGCAAGAGAGGTTTAACTTTTAAATGGATTGCCTTTCCTTTCTGATTCCTCTGAGACGTATCTTTCACCAGTGATAAAATAAGATTGTTTTTCCTTAATGTTTCCCTTTTCCCATCAGAAATCAGAACAAACGTACTAGTGTATCTATCATCTTCCCAAATGAATTTAAGATTCAGTCTCATGATGCATATCTATAATTGCCTGTCCAGACACCTCTTTGTTCTTTATCACCTGACTGGACTGAACTTAAGATATTGGCATTTTTCTCTTTTTGACTTCTTGCTATGAAACAAAAACTGGTTCACTTGCATAAGATTTGTATGTTGCTACCTGGTTAGAGACAAGGTGAGTGATAGGAATATATTAGCTGTTGGTGAGAGAGTTCCCATTCTAGACCGTTCTTAAGGTCTGTGAAAGATACTAAGAGCTATGTATTTGATTTTTGTATTTAATTGTGACACTCAGTACCCTTTGCGTGGGGCATAGCCCCTAAGTTGGTGTAACCAAGTTTAGGCAGTTGCTTTATTTTGGAGGTGGCTTAGTGGCTAGATATGCCTGTCCATATAGTTACTCATCAGTATGGGATGCTTCTGCTGTTTTTCACGGTGAATGATTGATTGTTTTACAATAGTAGTGTGAAATAACATTTCTAAAACTGGATTCTTGCCCTTTCCTGTTCTTCTTTTTCCCCTCATTCAGAAGCATCACGGCTACATCTTTTTGATATGGTCTCTAATAAAAGTTATAAACTAAATATGTGTTCTGGATTTTAGTGAAGATACTTTAAAAAGCATACATGCAATACTGACCAGTTTGGCTATAGTTTCTAATTTTCATAATGTAAATGTTTCAGGCATTTAAAGATAGTGGCAAAGCACCTGTGGAACAGGAAGTAGCAATTCACCGAATTAGAATTACCTTGACAAGTCGCAATGTAAAGTCACTGGAGAAGGGTAAGTAGCACTTTTTTTAGGGTTGCTTATGATTTGAAGTTTTAAATGGGAAAGTTGACAACTTAGGTTATTTGCCTATGAGTTGTCAGTTGTGTTTATCTCAGCCATTGATTTACTCTTCCAGTGACTTAAAGTAAACTAGGAATAAACTTGTTAACCTGTTTTAAATGCTTTCTTTATCCCTGTTAAATTGTCTGTGAACTCTCTTGAACAATATTTTAGCTATGTGTTGTAAATAGTCTTCAAAAATAGGCCTGGTCCATGCTCTCAAAACAAAATATGTTTACACCATGTTAGTCTAAACTCTTAAGGTCTTTAACTATAATGTAACATTCTTTAAATGCAATTTTGGATAGACCTAAAAAGTAAAATTACAAGTGACTGTTAATTCTGCGGTGAGGTTTTTTTCATATGTAGTTGGCTATGAGGATAAATTGTCAGTTTGAAGTACTATGATTGCTATTTACGCTATTCTGAGCCAACAGTTTATCTGAAGTGGAAAATCAAGTTCAACTAAAAAAAACCTTATTAAAACAGTTGTGTATTCTCTTGCAGTCTGTGCTGATTTGATCAGAGGTGCCAAGGAAAAGAATCTAAAAGTGAAGGGACCTGTTCGCATGCCTACTAAGGTACTTACGGCTTAAGAGGCAGGAAAACTATGACCAGTTCTACAAGATTTTATTTGTAAATTACAAATAGTAAACCTGAGAGGGAATGCAGTCTGATTACACTGGATTGAGTATATATGAATTCTAGACAGTTAATGGTTAGTAGCTCACATAAACACGTGACTGAATTGCTTAATACAGTAGACTTCCGATAATCCGGGACCTATGGGTAGTGCCGGATTATCAAATATGCCGGACTATCAGGAGGTACTGTAAGATGGTTATATATGTACACTGTATACATTATATACTGTATATAAAGTGTTCTTAACCCTTTTTATTGTACATACTGTATACAGTATACTGTAATATTTTAGTTTTTAAGCCTTTTTTACCCTTTTTGCTCAGTTCAGCTGCTGCCGCTGTTACCTTGTGAGTCATTTTTTGCTGAAGCTCACTCACTAGGCTTTTGCCATTTTGATGCTGGACTATCAGGAGTGCTGGACTATTGGATGCCGGACTATTGGAGTTTTACTGTACAAACAACATGCTGAAGAGAAATGCAAAAGGGGATTTTGATCAGCTTTTTATCTGCATTTTTTTTTTTTTTTTAAACTTAATGGGTTGCATCTAGACTGGCATGATTTTGCGGAAATACTTTTAACGGAAAAGTTATTCTGTTAAAAGTATTTCCTCAAAAGAGCATCTAGATTGGCACGGATGCTTTTGCGCAAAAGCATCTGTGCCCAATCTAGACGCGCTTTTGCGCAAGAAAGCTCCTATGGCCATTTTAGCCATCGGGCTTTCTTGCGCAAAAAATTAAGGTGCCTGTCTACACTGGCCCTCTTGCACAAGCACAAATTCAAGTGGCCAGTGTAGACAGCTGGCAAGTTTTTGCACAAAAGCATCTGCTTTTGTGCAAAATCTTGCCAGTGTAGATGCACCCAATGCTGTTTTGGCAGGTATGAAAAGGATGGCCATCATAATAAGTAGAGTTGATTTTAATTAAAATATTGCTTACTTTTTTTTTGTTTGTTTGTTTTTGTTTTTACGTCACACCCATAAGGTTTTGATACTAGCATAAACCTCTGCATACATCTGACCTGTTGGTTACTGTTCCACTTTCTGTTACAGACTCTGCGAATCACTACTAGGAAAACACCATGTGGTGAAGGTTCTAAGACCTGGGATCGTTTCCAGATGCGTATCCACAAGCGTCTCATTGACTTACACAGCCCCTCTGAGATTGTTAAGCAGATCACTTCTATCAGCATTGAACCAGGTGTAGAAGTTGAAGTTACTATTGCTGATGCCTAAACACCTGGCATCTGCTTTAATAAAAGTTGATTTGTAACTTTTTATTGTTGGTTTGTAGTCCGTGAAATACAGTATTGACTAGAATTGTGAAACTTTAAACAAAGAACTGGAACAAAGTAGCATTAACTATCAAGAATTGTAGGCATTTTGAGGGGAACAGTTGGATAAGTTTTGAGGTGGAAAAATTATTTTCTTGTGTTTGAGATATAACTGCTTTTATGTATTTTGAAGATGGGAGAGAAGTGTGTCGTTTAAATAGCTATTAAACCTGAAAGGAACATTAACGGGGGAGGGAGGGGATTTCAGTGAATTTTATTTGAAATGTCTTATAGGCTGTATACTTGATCACTGTTCTCTGATAAAGTACACTGAAATGGTCCAAACCCTTTAGATAGCTTTTATACATCATAAAAAAAAGGCAATCATGCTTGCTTTGGGTGTTCTGTGGTTTTGCTAGAGCAGTGGTCACCAACCAGTAGATCTTGGAGCCTCTGACAGCCTCTTGGCCAAACCAGTCAGGATCACATATCAAGTGCCAGCACTTTCAGCTGCCACTCTCCTGACTGCTGTGCATCTCCTGCCTTTTGCCTTGGAGCTGTTCCCCTCAGGAGTCCCCTGCTTGCTGGGCGGGGGTGCCAATGTCAGGGTGTCCCCTTCCCCTCTTATCTCCATAGCACAGAGAAGGGGAAACAACAGGGCTTGAACTGGAAGGAGTTTGCTGGCTGCTTTTGGGAGTGGTGCAGGGCCAGGACAGGGATGAGCCTGCTTTTAGGCCCACTGCCCAGGAGCCACCTGAGATGAGCAGTGTCCAGCTGGAGCCCATATCCTGAAACCCTACCCCAGTATGAACCCCCCTGCTGCACCCGAAGTCCCTGCCCTATTCCTCAGCACCCCTGCATCCAAAGTGCTCCCAGGCTATGTCTAGACTGCCGGCTTCTTTCGGAAGAAGCTTTTCTGGAAGAAATCTTCAGCAAAAATTTCTAGAGGAGAGCATTTGCACAGCAAAAGTTAATCAAAAAAGCAGTCTGCTTTTTCGAAAGATAGCATCCATTTGGTGTGGATGCTATCTTTCGAAAAAACAGATTGCATCGAGAAAGCAATCTTGCATTTAATCTGTGATTACTGTGGACAGAATGGCCACCAGGGCACCTGTGCTTTTTCCTCTTCCCCGTCCACACTCCTTTTTCTGAAGAGCTCTTTCAGAAAAAGGCTTCTTCCTTGTAGAAAGAGGGTTTACCAATCTCAGGAAAAAAACCCTCTGTTCTTTCGTTTGGTTTTTTTTTTTTTTTAAACGTGATTGCAGTGTGGATGTAAGTGAAGTTTTTTTCAAAAAAACAGCAGTTTAGATATACCCCCCCAGAGCCTGCATCTAGAGCCCCTTCCAGTACCTCGACTGCCTGCCCCAAACTCAGCTCATCCCCCAACACTCCAAATCCCTTAATCCAAGCCCAGAGCCTGCATCCCAATCCTTTGCCCCAGTCCAGTGAAAATGAGGGAAGATGGGGAAGGGAGAGAGGATGGAGTGAGCAGGGGCGGGGCAGCGGAGAAGGGGAACAAAGGCAGAACAAGGGTATTTGGGTTTGAGGTAGATCTTGGATTGCTCTTAAATTAAAAAAGCGGTCTCATGCTTAAAAAGGTTGAAGACCACCGTGCTAGAGTATCTGCAAGAGCTACTGGGGATACTTATTGTGAGACTTCATTTGAAGCAGTGAGCATAGTGAATCTCTTAACCACTTCTAATTTCAAATATGAATTCAGCATTTAGTTAAATCTGTTAAAAATTTAAATGCTGACTAAAAACTCCACCCCGTTCCCTACTGCTTAACTTGCTCTTGTGATACTTCAGTCTTGGGGAGCTTGTTTTCATGGTGCCTGGGCTCCAGGAATATTCCTGGTCCAGGGGCCTAGCTGTAGCAAAGTTCAGGACTGGGTCTCTACCTACCACCTCAGTGTACCTCCCCAAAACCCCCACTGCTACCTCAGGGTGATTTAGAAGGGGCTTCTGTTGGCTGTCACCATTGGCAGCACAGCAGGGATAGAGCAGCTTCCTGCCTGCACTTGCCTTCTGGAGGGGAGGGGGATCTCCATGTACTACCCTTACCCTGTGCTCCCACTGCAGGAGTACTTGGGGTGGGAGCAGCATGTTGATCCCCACCCCGACTCTCCACCTAGATGTTGCTTCAAGCAAGGTGCCCCAGGTAAGTACTGCACCCCACAACCCCTCCTGCACCAAAACTTATTTCCAGAACTTGATCCCCTCACCCTTTATGCACCCAGACTTCCTAACAGCCTGCAAACTCCCATAGCCAAAGGGAGAGACTTGGACCTGTTCTTTTTACTACAAAATGTCTACAATGCACTAGCACGTGGTTAATCCACCTCCCCAGGAGGCAGTAGCTCTGTTGATGGGAGAAGCTCCCTCCACCACCACCCTCCCTTCCCCCCAGCACTGAGAGGGGAGGTAGGTTAGTGTGTAAGGCTACTTCAAGGTTTATGGATTTGTCACCCCTGAGCAGTCTATGTACACTGATACAAGTCTACCATAGACCTGGCCAAGTCTTCCAATGTAGATAGATTCTGAATTGTGTGATTAAGAATCCCTTCCCTTGCACATGTGCATGCACACCTGTAAGGACCTTCAAAGATCCTGCAGTAAACCAAAGTCAAGCTTTGCAAATCTAGTATATGATTCAGTTAACTGAAGCGATTGAAAAGTGCTGGACTATTTAATTCATCATAAATATTTTCACATCACCACTCTTATGGGCTGGTGGTTCTAAACTTAAATTTAAAAATGCCTGTTCTTGCAGGATGCTTGGAAAATATAGTGCTTAAAGCTAGTGTCTTACAGTCTTCAAATATCAATTCCTATCTGCTAGACCAAAATACTATGTATAAAATATATACCTCAGCAGATTTAGAAATGTTTTCTAACATTCACCTATTTTTCTCTCTGCCTATATCTGACTATAAATTAACAATGAGTACAGTAGTCAAGCAATTCAGTACAGGTTAGACCTCACTGGTCTGGCGGTCTCGGGGCCTGAATGGTCCTGAACAAGGGGATTTGCTGGACCAGAGAAGGTCCCTCTGCTTGTGGCCATGCTGCCACTGAGCTAGGGCTCCAGCCTGCCCCTTCTGCTGCCTCAATCACCTGGGGCTCTTCCTTGCTGTACTGCTGCCGTGGTTGGAGCACCCCAGCCAGAACTCTGCAGCTGCCTGGCTTCACAGCTGGGGCCAGAACTTTGAGGATGGAGCAGAGGGATGGGGCCAGAGGTCCCTGGATACAGTCAGACTAGGAGCTCTGCTGGGGCCAGAACTCTGTCATGCCATCCGTCCTATGCTCTCCTCCTTCCCCCACACACACTCTAGGCTCCTGGATGAGTTGTTGGTGCCCCTTACAGAGCTCCTGCCCTGCTGTCACACCTTCCTCTTCCTGGGCTGACGTTGCTGGACTAGGGAGTACCAGTTAAGGGAGGTTCAAGCTGTAGTGAAATAACAAAGATGGGGGACAAGATTATGCTTTGAGTACAACAAATCAACTAATTTATTACATGTTGGCTTCTAAGAGAAAACATTCTAAATTCCAGAGTGCAGTTATTGTGAATCAGTAAATATTCAGAAATACTTCATTTCTTTCAGCTAGTTCAGTCTTCTGCAATGATTCTCCTAAACCACTAATTTACAAGTTTCTGTGATAAGTGCAAATACATGAGCTATCTAGTCCCAAACTTAAGTGTTTGTGGAAACAGCTACTTGTTGCATACACTTTTATAAAAACCCAAATCCAGAGGCAGGATGTTAGACCATTCAATTTGTTATACAGTAAAACTCCAGTGGTCCAGTATCCAATGGTCCGGCCCTCCTGATGGTCTGGCACCATCTGAAACCTGGAAGTGCTCCAGGCAGCTGGACAATTGGAGCTGCTCTGCCCCTGGCTTCCCTGATTCAGCCGCTGCTGAAACTGACCAGTGGCTGGCTGGGGTCAGAGCAGCTGGGGTGCTGCTAGGTTGGTCCCGTAGCGTCTCCCTATGGCGCTGCGGGACCAACCGAGCAGCATCCCAGCTGCTGTGTCCTTGGCTTCCCTGATTCAGTCGCTGCCGGGTTGATAAGAAGCCATCAAGAGATGGAGAATTTATCACTTCCTGTAATTGTACAAATACAGTGAGCCCTCGCTACTTCGCGGTTCGACCATCGCGGATTCACGACTTCGCGGACTTTTTTCATTACGTATGTATATATTATAAAAGAAATATATCGCGGATTTTCCGGAAATTTCGAAAATAGCCGCGATATATGAAGACCCCAAATATTTCGTTAATTCCATTAATAATTAGTAATATCTGCTAACTGGTTTGTTAACAGTACTACGTAAAGGGAGGGTTTTAAAAGTCTGAATATACATGTTAAATAAATACGTAAATATGGTGTCCCTACTTCGCGGATTTTCAGCTATCGCGGTCGGGTTTGGAACCTATCTACCGCGATAAACGAGGGTTCACTGTACTGTATTTACTGTTAACATTTTGTGCTTAATTTCCAATTTGAAGTTGTCTTGTTTATGCTTCCAACTTTTGATTCTTCTTATACTTTTCTCTGCTAGATGACAGGGCCCCTAAGTGCCTGGTATTTCCTCCCTCTGAAAATACTTTGAAGTAGGAATAAGAGCCTCCGGAAAAGGGCGCTTTTTCCGGAGGATCGGGGCCAGTGTAGACGCTCTTTTCCGGCTTTTTTAAAAGCCGGAAAAAAGCGGCGGACATTTTTATTTAAATGCCGCGGGGGATATTTAAATCCCCCGCAGATTTCCCTACTACGATAGGTGAAATTAACATGCCCCTTCCGGAAAAGGGGCCAGTGTAGACGTAGCCCAGGTGTCTGGGTTAAAACACATTTTGTTTAAATGGACCTAGTTCTCCAAGCAATTCAGAATAACCTGAGTAGCTACCCTGTCATTTCTTATCACTCTACCAATACCTGTCATTTGCAAATTCTATCAGCCATGCTATATTTACTACCAGATTACTGATGAAATGTTGAGTGTTGAAATTAAAGTTACCTGCTTGCTCCAAGGCTTTGCTTCCTACATAACTTCATACAGCATATGTCAAGATATCTCTACAAATTACATTAGGTCAGCCTAGAGCCACCACAGTAATTACATTGGCTCTTTGTGTCCACACTATGCTCCTGTCAATGGTACACATCCTCATCAGGTGCATGTGCACCAACTTAAGTGGGGCAGTATCAGGCACTGACAGCTGGAGTCCTGCTGCCTGGGCTGACAGTCAGCATTGCACTGCCCTGAACCACCTGCCAGAACCCCACTCTCCAAGGCTGACAGCAGGCACCCTCCCACCATAGGGTTGACAATCTGAGCTGTCACCCTGGGGCAGCCGGGCTCAGGTGACGACAGTAACAGGCAATGTAAGCAATGCAGTGACTATAGGGATACTCTGTTAATGTAACTACAGCAACCTATGCCTCTCTTGGAGGTGGAATTATTAGGTTGGCATAGTGAGGGAGTTAAAAGTGCTGGGAAGAAAACTGTAGTGGAGATGCTTACAGTTAGACCAAGGCTACCTCTCATCGACCAGTGCAGCATAAGGATGCAAAAGTAACAGTTTAAATGGTTAAACTGATACTTACCAGTTATCAGTTTCCATTATGGTTATATGGGCTCCCTGGGAGCAACACAGGCAGGAGCTGCTGGGGAGCCAGCTGAACTGTTGACTCTGCAGTATAAAGCTTATATTTTAAATATAAATCTTATAAAAAAGTTATACTGCAGAGCCTGTAGTGCATGGATTCCAGGGTGCTGGCCCCACTGGTGGGGAGCCGGCAGCAGAGCCCACAGCAAGTATAACCGTGTAACCACTAGGATTTAGTGGTTATATGGTTACATTTTAAAACAATTTTTTACATCCTGGCTGTGTCTACACTAGCAAGTTTTTCCGGAAAATCATTTGATTTTCCGGAAAAACTTGCCAGCTGTCTACACTGGCTGCTTGAATTTCCGGAAAAGCACTGACGATCTAATGTAAAATCATCAGTGCTTTTCCGGAAAAACTATGCTGCTCCCGTTTGGGCAAAAGTCTTTTTCCGAAAGACTTTTGCCCGAAAGGGCCAGTGTAGACAGCATAGTTCTGTTTTCCGCAAAAAAGCCCTGATTGCGAAAATGGCGATCGGGGCTTTTTTGCAGAAAAGTGCGTCTAGATTGGCCACGGATGCTTTTCCGGAAAAAGTGCTTTTCCGGAAAAGCGTCCTGCCAATCTAGACGCGCTTTTCCGAAAATTCTTTTAACAGAAAACTTTTCTGTTAAAAGCATTTCCGGAAAACCATGCCAGTGTAGATGTAGCCTCCTAGTGTAATGCAGACCAGGCCTCAAAGTCAGTGGCAGACCCAGGAATAAACAGTGATCTCCACTTACCATCCTGCTTTTTTAAGTTACTTCCCCTAACCTTCCTGCACCTGCCCAATTGCTGCCGCTAATTTTGGACACTCTCATAATCAACTGGTCTGGATTGAATCTTTTCTTAGCAAAACTGCCAGTTTAACCAGACTCAAAGCAATGGCTGGGAACCTCTAGGCCAGTGATCCCCAACTTGTGGTCCGTGGACCGGTGGTGCTGTAAGGGGTCAGTGCAGAGCCTTCCAGGCTGTATCGTTTCCCGAGGCTGGGGAAGCAGAGCTGGGTTGAGGCCAGCTGTTCTTCAACCCGCGTTAATGAGCCAGTGGGCTGAGGGTCGCCGCTGGATAAGCAGTGCGGGCTGAGGGACGTGCATGTTGCGGGCGCAGCTATATTGTTGGGGGGTGAGGGCGTAAAATTGTAGTAGGGTCATGGCCTCGAGCAGGTTGGGCGCCACCGCTCTAGGGTGCCAACCCCACCTTCCCCTCAGAGAAACTGCGCTGCCCCTGGTGCGCAGCTCCCCTCCAGCCCCGCTCTGCCCGGGGGTCGCTTCGCAGCAGCCCGGGGGCCCCCTCAGTGAAGTTCCAGCGGCTGCGCGTCCTGGTGGGAGAGCGGGGGCTGCTGCAGCCACGTGAAAGGGGCAGCGGAGAGGCCTGGCCCAACGGAAAGGGCCGTGACCTAACGCCCCGCTCACGTACACACGCAGCTCGGGCCGCCAGGACTGTGTCAACTCCCCGCCCTGCAAACAGGGACCGGTAGGGGAGCCGCGCCCGGGCGCACTAGAAAAGGCGACTGGCCGGGCGCGGGCGGTTATGGGAGGAGCTAGAGCGCGAGGCGGGAGCGCCTGCGAGGTGCGCGCGACGCTCTAGCGGCCTCTCTCCAGGTGGCGCGCGAGAGGGGTTGGGACCGCCCCTCCCCTCCCCCCCATGCTGAGCCGGGGGAGCGCTGGCTGCGGCGCCGGGCTCGGGACGGGCGGCCGTCGGTGCCTGCGGGTTTTCCGCTCTGAGTCCCCAGCCGGCGGCCCCGCCGCTCTCCCTCGCCTGCCTCCAGCCTGGGATGGGGCCGCTCCCGCCTCTCATCCAGTCCGGGCGCCTGGTTGCTTTCCCCGGGCAGTTCCCGGCCCGGCCGCGGAGCCGCTGCGCCCTGGGGGAAGAGGCTGCCTCGGCTCCTCCTCCGTGAGCAGGAGCGAGAAGGGGGCGCCAAAGAGACACTGTTACCTTGCACCACTGTCTCCTGCTGCGTCATTGGGAGCCCTGCACGGGGGGGGGGGGGGGGGGCAGAGTGGAGTCCACGCTGCGCTGAGCTTGTTAGCGTGCCAGTCACAGCATGTGGGAAATACCTTTTGACAGCTGAAAGGGAATGACAGAAGCGCTGTCCCCTTCAGATGTACCGCCTTACAACAGGGCAGTACCCATGTCCAATGTTCCCGCCAATCTTTTCCCGTCCATGTGCAGAATAATTTTTTTAAGCACGCACGTGTGAATGTGCACCAGTAGAGACAAAAACACCTAGCTGTGGGTGCTTTGCTAATTAGTTGGGCGGGGCTTGACTTTCTCGTGACTGACAGCACAAGTGCAGGGCTTACAGCGAAGGCTGCCCCTGTTTCTGAGGTGGTACTGTAGACAGAAAGGTTTGGATTTCCTGCAGACTCTTTTCATGCTAAATGTAGTTTTAGAAATGTCTTAAACTGCAGAGCATTTTTCAAAGGGTAAATAACTAAATGTTTCTTGGAGGCTGTGTGTTTAGACCTTCCTCCTCCCCCTTCCCTTCATGAGGTTACTTTAAAACCATACTTGTTTTTTGCATACTCTTCACCATTTGTATGTGAGAGCATATGTGTTTGTTTCTTATTCCTCTCCATGCAAACAGGATAAGAAGATGGCCGATAAGGGAAACTATAAGTCCTCAGCAATAGGTGGTGTGTTGGAATCCACCTGTTATGTGCACTCAATGGGTAAAACTTCACCTATGGAGATGTCAGTCTTATCTAATGCTGATGAACAGCAACAGGAGGTGGGATGTATTTGTAATGTTTCTTCTAATGATGCCTTTGCATTTAAGTAGCAAAAACTAAATATCAAGTTTGTCTTTGTATTGTGAACACTCTCCCTTTTTCTGAAAGTTTCTTTTCCTTTTATTTAGAAACAGATCATGTCCTTCAGTGAATTAACATTTTAGTGGGTATAATGTCTGTCTTAAGCATTGGAGGAAATAAAAGATTACAGGGTAGTGCAGAAGTACACGTGGAAGTTTGCATATCATCCATCAGGTGTATTCTCAGTTCAAACTAATTTTCTTATTATCTCACTTTCACCATGGGCACCAAAGAGTTGTAAACTTGCACTTGGCCTGCAAGCTTTTTGACTTTATGCAATACAGCTATAGCAATTCTGGCCTGGCATGTTGTTTCTGCTGTTCATGCTGTCCTCTACTGCTTCAGTATCTTTAGTCAGCACACTATCTGGTCTGAAGAGTAGTGGTAATGAAAGGTGCTAAATGGACAGCTAGCTCAGTGGTTTGGAGACTCTAGAATACCTCTTCTGCTTTAATAGCTGAGTGGAAAGGGAAGGATAAGCAGGATCCCTCTGTCTAATAGATAACAGTGGGTAGACCCAGTTGGATTGTTTTCTTCTTAGTAGCTAGAATGGGAGAGAACAGCACGGAGGTAGACTTTCTCCATGACTGTTTCTGAAGGATTGGGCAAAAGTTTGAGAGTTGGTAATAGTCAAGGTGTTTTTTGTTTACTGAGCCCCTCTAGCATGCCTTGCAATATTAAACTAGAGTACAAATCTGCTGTTCATGCAAACAATACAGCTCTAGATATAGTGCACAGAGCGACCAGAAGGTGGAAGCAGTGCAGTTTAAAAAAAATTAAATATATAATAATGTTGATAGATTAATGTTGGGCTGACTGTGTGGAATAAAGAATTTGAATGAAAAGTGGTGGAGTGTTTAGCATAGTAGGAGTTTTAGTTCTTGGCATAAGGGACAACTTGGAGAAGACATGAAGATTAGTGGAAGGGTAGTAAAAGTGTCACAGTAATGTGGGTGGCATGAGATATAGCGGTAGGGGCGAGAAAAACATCAGAGAGAAACAAACTGGAATCCTGAGTCTTTTTGGCCAGTTGACTTAACTGTATATATTTTTAAATGTGCAGATATATCAACCTTTGAGAGTCTACTTGAGAGTCAGACCCTTCTCTAAGGCAGAGCTTGAAAGCAAAGAATCTCAGGTTGGTGGTTGTCCATAAATGACTTATTTTTGCCCTCTATGGAAAACACTTGCCTTTCATCTCAATAGAAAAGCTTTTGTAATTTTAGAGTTTAAAGTCTGTAACAGTAGATGTACTTTACTGCACCATTAAAGTTAAGAATGCTTCAAAAACAATTCTGTCTTCTAGAAAAGTGCTACTTAGCAGTCTTTATTTTCACTGATTTCTGCAGTGCACCTTGAGTGAATGAACAAGATCAGAACAGCGTATCAAATTTTGTACAGTAAACCGCTCTTTTTTCAGTTACAGTAACATGTGATAGGTAATTTAAAGACCAAACACAAAGAAAATAAATATTTGCAGTGGAGCAGTAAGTTACTTAGGTTATAGGAAAACCATGCACAAGGTAGTATTGCATGGCTTATGTGTTGTGGAAGGTAATTGCTTCTGCCACATCATTCGCAAGGTCATGTGCTCTTAAGCAGGGTGAAATTCTCTGTACATTTTTTTTTTTTGACAAGTTGCAGCTTGGGGTTGACTGGAATAGTTTTAGACCCCAAAAAAGCATAGTAGGAGTTTTGCTTTAAATTCATATGGCTATGTAAGCCTTCTTCCCCTTTTGTACCAGTTAGGACACTTAACTGTGGGGTGGGATATCCGTGTTGAAGTTCTTGCTCCAATGAATACTGAATTATTTTACACAAAGTGGAATTGCCTCAACAGGAGAGACTAAGAGACAAACTAGAACATTCAGTAGTCTGCTGCTTAGGGCCCTCAACGGAGAGATTGACTTTAAATCCCTGGTCCAGATTAGGGATTTAAATTTGGGATTCCCACATACTAGCTATGTGATGCAACGAGTAGGTTATTGAGTATTTAGGCACTACCTTTCCCTCCTATGAATCCAGCCCTTTGTTTAATCTTTAAACTGGGTTAGGAGGAACAAAACACTAATTCAGTCTGAATTAAAATGTTTATTGACTTTAAATTTGCAAAAAAAAATTCAATTAGGATTGAGCCTAATCTGCCAATGAATTGAAAAATAAGTAACTTGCCCAGCTCTAACTACCAGTTATCAAATGGATTTTGTTATAGTGTTCTAATGATTTAACTTCTGCCTCTTAAATAAGAGCTAGGGCAAGTTCCCTTTCCTAGGTTACAAATAACACCATAAGCATTCACATTGAAACTCTTCAAATGCAGTTTACATTCTACGGTTTATGCAGTTTACAGTTGGTCCAGAAACAAAATATGGAGGAAAATAGTCAGTTTTCTAATCCTTGTTTTCAGGTTCCTTGCATGAATATGGTACTGCAAAGCTTGGGATGCAAACTCTACAGGTGTTTGGAATGTGTGTTGCAAATAGGAGTGGGTGGAGGGATCCTGGCAACATTTTTAATTCTCTTGGGTGTTGTAAAAGCTTACCTTTTACAAAGCCCATATTTTGGTCCAAATCTGACAATGCACCTATTAAATATGTTAAACGTTTTGAAAAGCTATTTTAAAAGAAAGAACTTGTTTCTTTCCTTTAGGACTGTGTAATTATTGAAAATTCAGAAACAGTAACCCTACAGGCACCCAAAGAATCCTTTACCGTTAAAAACAGTGAAAAGGGGATTGGACAGTCTGTACACCAATTTACTTTCACTAAGGTAGGCTAACCTTCATGTAGTTATCTTTAGAAGGAAAGCAATGGTACCTTTTAGGAAATCATAGTTGTAGCTTGCTCTTCCATTTTTAGTGACAGTGAAAGTATTTCTGTTGCATAATTAGTTGACTATGACTTTTCAGATGTGAATTACTTGTGGTGTCTTAACTTCATTTGAAATAAAACACAATGTGTAGGACTCATGTTCACTGTTAAAGTACAGCCCTTTAGACACATTGATGCAAGTGTCAGTTAGTTGAGAGAAGGACACTTATGCAGTAATCCTGTTGCTTTCTTTGATTTAATGACATTTTCTAAAGCTTCTTGCAGGCAGTTTTTTAAAGAACAATATAGCACAAGGAAGTAGTGTGACCAAACAAAATTTTGTGCTTTATTGTCCCTCCAGATTACAAATGGATATACAGGTATTGTGGGAACGTGTTACTTTTCTTTAAGCCAGTTTTAAATATATCTTTCAATCAAGAGTATGGAAGCTTATAGCTTATCCCATTTGAATCTGAAGCCTATGTTTTCTGTTCTTGAGACATGAATACAAAATCTAGTAAAGACTATAGGAGCTTCTGTTCTCTCAATCTCAAGAGATAGTGGCTTTATGTTAAATAGCTTCATATTTAAGACTTGATCTTTCATGGAGTAGTTTTTGAATTGTAGATTCACATTTCTGCATGGTTCCCTCCTATTCTGCAATACAAGCTCAGATAATTCTTGGTTTTTGCCAGTTGCAAGTCTGCATTTATCTCAGTAGATGGAATTAAACATCTCTGACTGTGGAGCCACAACAGAAACTTGTGATCGGTTTATAGGAGATACAGAAAATGAAGCTGATGCTATTCAATTTTCTTTGTACAATTAACTTACCTTATTATCCAACTGTGAACGGTATATACAAGTTCTTTGTACCATGTAGTAATCCATTTTTCAGCAGCTCCAGACATTGGAAAACTATTATTCTTTTTTTTGTTTAGGTCTTTGGTCCAGAAACTACGCAAAGTGACTTTTTTGAAGGCACAATGAAAGATATAGTAAAATCATACATTGATGGAGCAAATGGACTGGTGTTTACCTATGGGGTTACTAATTCAGGCAAAACATTCACTATTCAAGGTACCCAAAGCAACTTTCATAAAATCCAATGAACACTTTTTGTGAGATTAATTAGTATAATACACTAATTTTTTTCTTCACAGGTTCTCCTAAAGATTGTGGAATTTTGCCTCGTTCTCTTGATATGATCTTTCACCACATAAGAGGAAGGCAATACCTGAAAATGAACTTTAAACCATATTTAAGCAATGATGTAAAGAAGCTAGATGAGACACAGGTTAAACAAGAGGAAACTATAAAAGCTGCTGTTCTTGCTTCTTTGAAAGAGGTCAGTAACCAAATACGTGTTACCTTAGGTAACATCTAAATCTTCTTCCCCTTTATTTATAAAAAAAAAAAAAAGCTGCTGCTTAATACTTTTACGAGGATCTGCTTCTGTAGTGAATTCCATTGTCAGATTTGTGCAGGATCTGTAATGTTGATTTAAGATATGGAGTCTTTGAAAAATAACAAGAGGCCATTCATGCATCATAGATTTAAACTTTTTAATGCAAACTTTGTGGGAACTCAGTCTGCTGCAGGCATGGGAAACAAGTGAAAAATATAACTGTTTGAAACCCTGCTAATGTTATGCTGTTGAGGGTCCAGTTATATAATTGTTCCCAAGATAATATCAGTAGAACCTTGATCATCTCCTTCTCAGCTGAGTTTGAGTGTAATATACCTTGAGTAAAAAGAAGCATACAGATTTGGTCTCTGTTCTCAAAACGTATGTGAAGTTGAAACCAGGCAACCAAAACAGTTCAGTTCCAGAATGACTGATTAAGGCTTTGTGCAAGGAATAGAAATGAAATTTCACTGGGGGCTGTAGGCTCCTAAGTGAGTGCATTTTGAAATTTTCATCCTATGCACCTTTTCTCATACTTATTATGAATATGATCAGTCTGACAAAACCAAAATATGCACTAATAGTCTTAAAATGGAAGTATGTATTATGGACAGCTCAGTGTGTCTTATGTCAAATATACCTGGATGGTTATGAGATTAGTGAGGTGGTTTAGTGGCCTATCTTCCCTCCCAACTGTGCTTTCTATTGCCTAAATACAGGCAGTCCCCGAGTTACACGGATCCGACTTATGTCGGATCCGCAGTTACGAACGGGGTTTGCTCCGCGTCTCCCTGGTCTGCTGGAGACCAGCAGACCAGGGAGACAGGGAGCAAAGCCTCTGAGGACGCTGGCAGCGGGACAGCCGCGGCACGTCGGGGCTGTCCCGCTGCCCGCGTGCTCCGCGGCTTTGCTCCGCGTCTCCCTGGTCTGCTGGAAACCAGCAGACCAGGGAGACGCGGAGCAAAGCCGCGGAGGACCTGGGCGGCGGGACCACGGTGTGTCTCTGTCCACCGCCTGTGTCTTCCTGGTCTGCTGGGGGGGGCGGGGTGCAACTAGTACAACCCCCCCCCCCCCAGCAGACCAGGCTTTTCTCTGGATGCCTGTGGTAGAGCAGCTGGGGCGCTGCCGGTTGGTCCCGCAGCGCCGCTCTGGGCGCTACTGGACCAACCCGGCAGCACCCCAGCTGCTCTGCCCGAGGCGTCCCCAAGTCAGCCGCTGCTGAAACTGACCAGCGCTGACTACAGGAAGCCCGAGGCAGAGTTGCTCTGCCTCGGGCTTCCTGTAGTCAGCTGCTGATCAGTTTCAGCAGCGGCTGAATCTGGACTCCAGTTCTGACTTACATACAGATTCAACTTAAGATAGGGTAGGTTTGTTCTTGTACGTAACCCGGGGACTGCCTGTAGTCATGACTACTTTTGAAGTAGTCCAGTTTACTATGAGACACGTATCTCCTTAATAAATGAGAGCAGAAATTATTCTAGCAACTCATTCAAGCTCACTCATATTTGTTAAGAATGCTGCTGCAAAAATCATTCTTCCAGCCCATTGCTTTTCTTTATCTTTCCTCTTTATATCCTCAAATGTAAGTAGCTGTCTTTACTTTCAAGACCCTTGGTGGCCTATCACTTGCTATCAAGATGTTGACTCTTGCTTCTAACCCATGCCAGACAAGATTGCCCACCTGTTTAAATTTTCAAAGTTGCACTTTTGTGCTTTCTTCCATGCTGACCCTCATGGTTAGGAGGAGTGCCTCGTAAACCATCTGCAACTCGGTTATCCTAAAAGTTCCTCCTTTAATTTTTTTTCAAGAAAAGAAGATTTAACTGCAGTTAGGCCACTGGTATCACTTCCTGTCTGACAACCATTATTGTTTTACTGATTCTTTGTGCTCTCCCTCTAGGTGTTGATTCTGTGGGTGCTCCAGGGTTAGTGTCCTTATATGTGGAGAAGTGGAGGAAAGGTTGGTGCTGCGCAACTACAAGTTGCCAGCTCTCTCCCTCCCAGCACCTCCCCCCCCCCCCACTTGCTTTGTATCTGCTGTTCTGCAGCATGCAGGAGGCCCTCATGAGCAGGAGGAGGAATAAGGGTGGAGTTGCCTTAGAGGAGGTACTGGGGATGGGAAAAGGTTGGTCAGGCATGGGGGCTTGGAGGAAGAGGCTGAGTGGGAGTCAACACTCCCTCTCCTCCCTGCACATTAGAAAGTGAGTATTTCTAGCTTCCTGATTTGTCTGTATCCATCTGTGGTCTCTTGTCTTATACTTAGTCCCTTCCCTAAAGATCTTGTGACAGTGGTGGTCAACCTCTGGCCCGTGGGGTCCTTAGGACATTTTGTTTACTGTTGCTCAGGGTTGCTAGATTGTGCTGACTTCCATCCACATAGTTTTTTTCCTACCGGTATTGCCAAAGTGAAACACATTCCTTGAAAGTAGGAATAAGAAATCCTCCGGAAAAGGGCTTATTTTCCGGAGAATCACGTCCAGACTGGCGCTTTTCTCTGGCTTTTCCGGCTTGGGGATAAAAGCGGCAGCCATGTAAATGCAAATACCACGGGGGATATTTAAATCCCCTGCGGATTTGCAATTCCGAAGTGTCTAATCTGCATCCCTCTTCCGGAAAAGGGGTGCAGTGTAGACACAGCCATGTAAAGCAAGGGCAAATTGATTGGATGCAATCAGCATGCACCTCATTTCATGTTGCATGCAGAGAGAACACACTGCTCTCACATTTAAAGGGTTGCTATGGTTCAGTCTGCACACCCCGCACATTCTAGGTACACAAACACAGTTAGCAGAGCTACCCTAACCTGAGAGACCATCTTGGTTACAACAATCTTGCGGCCCACTCACTAGCTTAGGTTGACCATCGCTGTCTTACACTATACCTTACTCCAGCCTGAATTCTTCTTGTAAGGCTTTTGCTGAACTTAGCAAAAACTGAAGCTTACAAAAGAATTAGGAAGGAAGACCAGTTATTGTTACAATGTCAAAATTCCATAGTCGAGAGCTCATACATGCACTTACTACAGTTCTTGAGGATCTTTTTTTGAATAGCAGATAATTGGTTAAACTGTGTCTGTCTTTTATTTTAGTGCAGAAGAATTGCTAAGGCTTAATTCTTTTGTTGCTATAGAATTTTAGTACAGTAAACTTCCGATAATCTGGCAACTTTAGGACCCAGGGGGTGCCGGATTATCTCATTTGCCAGACTATCGGAAGGGGGGGGCTATGAGGGGTCTGGAGTGGGGTGGGAGGGATGCCACCCCAGACCCTTCATAACCCCCCCCTTCTGATAGTCCGGCTCTGCCCCAGGCGTCCCTGATTCAGCCACTGCTGGTCAGTTTCAGCAGTGGCTGAATTGGGACGCCTGCAGCAGAGCAGCTCGAGTGCTGCCGGGTTGGTCCGGTAGCGCCGACGCTTGGTGCGGCGAGACCAACCTGGCAGCACCCCAGCTGCTCTTGGGGACGCCTGGGGCAGAGCAGCTGAGGTGCTGCCGGGTTGGTCCCGCAGCGTTGCTCTTCGGCGCTACTGGACCAACCTGGGAGCCCCCCAGCTGCTGATACTGATCAGTGGCTGACTCCAGGAAGCCTGAGGCAGAGCTGCTCTGTCTCAGGCTTCCTGGAGTCAGCCGCTGATCAGTAGGTCCGGAGGGGCAGCGCTACGGGACCTACCGGCAGCACTCCAGCTGCTCTGCCCTGGCTTCCCCAATTCAGCCGCTGGTCAGCTTTAGCAGCGGCTGAATCGGGGAAGCTGGGGGCAGAGCAGCTCCAATGGTCCGGCTGCCCGGAGCACTTCCAGGTTCCTGATGGTGCCGGACGATCAGAAGTGCCGGACCATCAGATGCCGGACCAATGGAGTTTTACTGTAGTGTGCTCTAGAAAGATTGTTCTTCATGATGAGAATATTATATTGCAAACAAATATGTGGAGGACAGAGGAAAATAAATGCTTGGATATACTACTTTAGTAAAATTTGAACAATGTTTGGGACTTTAATGACACCAGAGTCAGCTTTTTGTTTTATGAAATCAAATTCTGGATGTAGCCAGATGAAATTTGCAGTAATTTTGATATTTAGGTGTGAAGGACCACTTTCTTTATATTGATCAAGTTCCAGTAACTTATCAAGGCACTTCTCTTGTACATATAGTTTAAGGCCAGAAGGGACTACTAGATTATATAATCTGTTATCTATGAAGCGTTTTTTTCTGACTTGCTTGAATTCCTTGTAGTTGACATTTCTGAGCGCCCTGTACCATCCAGTATCTCTAGCTACTCTTAATAATAGAGTATTGCTTCACTATGTTTACAGTCTTCTACTTAAGTTCCTTTCAGCTAGATTATCTAGAGAATCTAACCATTTTTAAACAAGTGGACATCTTCCTTTCTTTTTTCAAGTAAATTTTTTAATTTTGCTTACTGGTTTTTCTTTCAAAAGAGTTCACTGTTTATGTTGTGTTAGATTAAACACCGACTTTCTCAGTCGTGACTAACTATACTATCCATATGAGAAATCAGATTCTGACATTCTTTTCTGTTGCTTGCTCCTGAATGGGTAGAGAGAGCTGTCCATTCCCTTCTATGTAAAATATTCACTGAAGAACAATGGCTGAAGCAGGGCCAAAATATTGGGAGGAGGAGGAAAAGGCCTGGAGCTCCATTCAGGATGCCAAAGATCAAATTGTTGGCATGGGGGTGGGCAGATGGGAGATGGACATAACATTTAAGAAAAGAGGATGTGGCAATCTGATGCTAGTTTACTGTTGCTGCTTTTGCAAATGTAAAACCTTTAGTGAAAACAGTGGCTGCCAGCAGGTGGCCAAGAAATGACTACTTTGAATATAAATTTTAGGCCTAACTCAAGAATTCTGTGTGGTGGTTTTGTTCTTTTTTGTTCATGACAACAGTTTTTCCCTTAGTTACAAGAATTATTTGTCTTTGTGATTTTGTTTTGTTGCTTATAATTAACTTTTTTCCCCTCAAAAATTAGTGTTGGAGGTGAAGACAAGCTCAGTGTAACATTGTCACTGTTGCACTCGTTTTTCAAATATGTTATGTTGGTAACATGCCTTTAAAAACTTTATTTTATCAAGGAAGAGGCGTCCAAATCTCCAGTTCAGAACGCTTCATTGTGCATCTTGGAATCTGAGTCTTCTTGCAGCTATTCTTTAACAAGTCTGCCTTCTGAGCCACTAGGTAAAATATACTTGAATTCTTTTAGTAAAAATGAATTCGGTGTCTGCTGGAGTTGTTTTAAGAATGGAGGGAATGGAAGCAGAATATTTCATAATTGGTAGCTCATGGAAAACTTTAAAGTCTAAGATAAAGATTAACATTTTGAAAATGGATTAAAATGTAAAGAAAAATAAATAAGACATTTTTAAAATTCTCTAATAGCTTTTCCACCTTTAAATGGTGGTTTAGTTTGCTAGTCAAAAAAAGGTTTGATCAGGACTTGTGGTTAGAGATATAAAGTTAGCGGTTGCATAAAAGGAGAAAATAGGAAAACATAAATCATTTGCAAGTGTTTTTGAGTTGCAGATATTTGATGGGAAATGTTAAAACATGAGAAATATGAGACCAATCTGTCAAGTGTGCTCATGTGTTCATTAGGTATATTCAAAAAATTTGAGAGGTTATTAAAAATCTAAATTTTGTGCACAAACTGCAGAGTCCCTATTACGCAATTTTGAATTTCAGAGGCTTCTTAACAATTTCAGACTTGCCAATAAGGTGCTTGAACAATCTCTCTTTTTATTTTATTTTATTTTTGTGTGTGTGTGTGGTTTTTTTTTTTTTTTTTTTTTTATGGTTAACAGTGGAGGACTCTGTTTTACTGGACGCTGATGGGATTAAGCATCAGAGAATGCAGTTTTCGGTGTGGGTTTCCTTCTGTGAAATTTATAATGAGTATGTGTTTGACCTTCTGGATGTATTTGCTATGTCAAAAAATCAAAAACGCAAAATTCTAAGAATCTGTGAGGATCCAGGGGGAAGCTCTTGTATAAAAGGTAATAACATTACTGTTGTGATGTTATTTGTCTTGTATAAATGTTAGTAACTTGATGTGTTTGTAAACAAGTCTCTTTCTACAGATTTAAAGTGGATCAACATTCAGAGCACTGAAGAGGCTTGCAAAATATTAAAAACAGGAAACAAGAACCGAAGCTTGGCTTGCACTAGAATGAACCAACACTCAAGCAGAAGGTTTGCTTGCCTGTAACAATATATATGTCCATGTACTTTACCCTTTTTTGTTTGTTTTAAATTGAAAAAAATTATAATACTTTGAAAGCATCTTTGGAAAGAACTATCAGTTGATTGCTGAAGACGTTGCTTGATTGTATTCTTGCCATTGTAGCCGGTCCTTAAATTCCCTTGTTTGGGGAAGAGAGGTTTTGACAAAGCTGGTTTAACAGTAATTTGAGTAATTTTCTTCACCTCTTCAATCTGACCGGTATGGTGATCCCTTTTTGAGTCAAGGGCTGCTGACCGACAGAAAAATCAGTCAGGGGCTGCACACAAGTGAGAAACAAACTGAGAAACTCCTGACTGAGGAGGATAAAAACCCTCCCCACATTCCCCTTGAACACCAGAGCCTGGGGGGAGGCAAGCTAATAGATTTTGTGCTCCAGCCCTGCAAGTGGGTTGGAGCACTAGCACAGACTCTCCAGTGCAGAGCCTCGGGGGCCCGTAGCCAGGCAAGTTGGGGGCTGCATCTGGCCCCTGGGCCTGAGGTTCCCCACCCCGATCTAAGGCCTCACTATGGTACAGAAATTGCACAGGTTTAATCACTTTATCTCAAAATGGATCAAATCCTGTATCCAGTAATCAGATCCATACAATTGAGATGACAAATCAGTGGATCTTTGTAGAGATAAATAAAATAGGATTGGAATGGCTATTTTCTCTTCAGCCTCAGAAGGTAGTACAGGGTTAGGGATATCAGTGGTTAACCAGTAAGCATCACATTTATAGTTAACTGACAGTGCAGCTAGGCTAGAGCCAACAGCCCTCTCCAACCAGAGCACCCCCTGCTTGCTAGGCTCAGCCAGAGCAGTCCCGCCGCCCCATAGCAGGCCTAGCCAGGTTACAACAGCCCTCCTCACCCTTGAGATCCTGTTTAAGTGGTTAATTGGTTAAATGTTATATTTAACCAGTTAACTGATTAAACAGGATTTTACTAGGCAACTGCTTGGTCTCCAGTTGGGGTTTCTCAAGATTTCCTTGTCTTCCCACTATCATTTAACCTGCAGTAGAGCCTTTCTTCTGATGCTAATATGTGTACCTTTTGCCAGACTAAGATATTGCAGTTCATCTTTCCATTTAGTCTCTATGGATACAGCTAGTTGGCTGTAGCTCAGTTCAGAAAAGACTGAGATGATATAGGGTTATGTTTAAGTAAGGGGGAAAAGTATGCCCATTTGTTACTCAGTTTTATAACACGGGAAGGTTCTTTTTACACTTTGCTGTGTGATGTCTGTTTATCTGTTGAGCAAGGATGCTTTTTTCAGTCTGTCTTCAATGGGAAAGCTCACAATCTCCTATTGTACAGTGGCAGCCTGAATCCACCCATAGAAGGCCATGCTTGATTATCCCTTAAGCTAGTGCAGAGCATAACTGTCCTCTTCAGCAGGGAAAGTACCTTAATATCTTACAGGTACTGTCCTTTTGCAATCCATGTCTATACCAGCTGTTTAAATAGCTCACTGCTGGCTTTTGCTGCAGCTCAGCCAGCTCTTGCCAGAACTGCACACCAAGGTGCACCCACTTACTTTCACTTCTGGTCTCCTTTCTTAGCAAAGCTTCATGCATGGAACAGTTACACTGATGCTCCATTTCTGATTCTAAGTCATGGCCTGTACACACTAAAATAATGCCTTCAGAAACTGTGACTCAACAGTTGGAGTGCCTTTATACCAAACTTTTTAGTAGAGATTAACTAGGGTGCTCAGACTATGCAGGAGGAATTAGAAGCAGAACATACTAATGCTGAAATTTTACTTCCATCTAGTCTAGCAGCCAGAGTATCAAATTTCAGAGCACTAATGACTGCTTCTTTCTGAGGGTATTGATCTAGGGCAGCGCTTCTCAAACTGCGGTCTGTGGACGACTAGCAGTCACCAGCTGCCTTCCAGGTGGTCTGTGGCTTGAGCTCAGCCTCCCTCCCTGGCAACAGGGAGCCTGCACTGGTGCTCCAGGCTCACCACTCCCCTGTGAGGTTGGAGTACCACCACTAGCTTCTTTCTGGAGGCAAGGGAGAAAGTCCTGAACCTCCTGGCCAGATTTTGCCCACAGGGAAGAAGCAGAGCCAGAAGCAGGTCTGCACGCTGCTGCTCCCTCTCCCCCAGCTGGGGGAACAGCAGTGCAAGGACACACTGCCTGGAGGCTTTCCCTACTGCTCCCATTTGCTCTGCCCCCGGCTTCCTGGAATCAGCCGCTGATCAGTTTCAGCAGCAGCTGACTTGGGGACGCCTGGGGTTCTTAAGTTGATTCTGTATGTAAGTCAGAACTGGCGGTCAGTTTCAGCAGTGTCTGAATCTGGACGCCAGTTCCGACTTACATACAGATTCAACTTAAGAACAAACCTACAGTCCCTATCTTGTACGTAACCCAGGGACTGCCTGTACGAGGAAAACCTTACAGCATATTGGGTAAACTGAACAATAGCTAATTTATGTATATGCTAAAAACCAGGGTGATTTAATAGACTAGCAGATTCCTCTTATCCCCTTCCAAATCAACTCAGTGTATTTCCAGGGAGTTGGAACTTCAGAGGCAGGGGAAGATCTAGTTCCTGTCTGAAGTTCTTGTATTCAGGGATCCCTACATTAATCTGTCATGGATCAGTAGATTTCTGTATGCCATTGAAGCCAAACTCTGACTCATGAAAACCATTTTCCTCCTCTGAAGCAGCTAACTCCCATACTTTAAGTACCTCTGTTTAGCTCTTTACCTTGTTTTTTATTGGCATTTATCGTATAATATACGGACTTTTATTGGCTGTACAAATATGCACCTTAACATGTATTTTGTCTGATGCTTAATTTTCTCTTATACATGTTAATACCACTCAACTAGTTAAAAACAAAATACTTGTTCAACTCAAATGTTGTTCTAGTTGGAAGTGTGATTGTTGATGACCACTTGTCTGTTTTTCCCTGCTAGTCACAGCATATTTTCTATCAGACTACTAAAACTAAGTGTTGAAGAGGAACCTCATATTCTTGGGGTTTCAGAGTAAGTGCCTTTTATGTCTCAATTTTACAATAAAATTAATTGAGAGAGCTAATAGTGAAACTGTCTTAAACTGCTGTTTTCTGGCACAACCAAACTCTGACCTTACTAAGTTAAGATAAGAGGAAGCTGCATTCCAATTTTGGTGGTCCTAGCTCTTAATGATTCTTAAGAATCATTAAAAAAGGGATAGAGAATAAGAAGGAGAATATCTTGTTGCCACTATATAAAACCATGGTACTCCCACATCTTGAATACTGCATACAGGTGTGATTACCTCATCTCAGAAAAGATACATTGGCATTGGAAAAGGTTCAGAAAGGGGCAACAGAATGATTGGGGTTTTGAATGGGTCCCATATGAAGAGAGATTTAAAAAGACTTGGGCTTTTATCTTAGAAAAGAGACGACTAGCCCTTCACTTGCCTAAGGTTCTGAGGTGTGGGGGGGGGAGGGATTGGAGTCAGGTGCGGGATTGGGGACAGAGTTTAGATGTGGGCAGGGGAATGAAGGGTGTAGTGCTTACCTGGTGCAGCTCCTGTTAAGTGACTTGCATCTTCCACTGGCTGCAGGAGTGCTCAGAGCAGGGGTGGTGTGCAAAGACACATTACTTTTGCCCCTCCCAAGGGACTCAGAGACATGCTGGCAGCCACTTCTGGATTTGGAAGTGGAGTGGGCAGTCAGGAAGCCACTTTAGCCCTGCTATGGTGCCAGTGGTGGGAGTAGGGCCCCATACCCTTTTTAAATGGCCTTGGAGAGGCAGACAGAGCTGGGGGGAAGGTATGTAGGGGTGGCAGTGGCAGGTGGGGCCAGTGCGGGAGACCTAGCCCTGAACTTCATTGGAGCCAGACCCCTGTGCTCTTATGCTTGTGGAGCACAACCCCCATGGGCCCATACAGCTCTCCACTCCTGGTTCTGTATTTGCCTGCATACTTTGATTAGTGTACAACTGCATCATACCCTGAGCAGCCATCCCTCTTGTATATTGAATGACGTACTTGTGAACATAGTATGATCATGTAATTAGTCATATACATGTAAATGTCTAAAATTTGCATAGGCATAGATTGCATGGGCAATCTACTTAAAAGTTTTGACATGCCCAAATGTACTTGACTTTGTAACCTAAAATAATGTCCTTGTAATGCAGTTTTTAATGTAGTTAGTTATCTTGGGACAAATATTTCTCTAAGCATTCTGGTGGGCCATGTGAGGGCAGATCATTAGCCTAATTCAAATTTTGGTAGCATATAATGCTGCCTTTGTCCAGTGTTGACACATGGCTATATAGGTCAGTCTGTGGGGAACTCCTGTCCTTTGCACACCTGTTGGAAGCTGCAGAAACAAACTACTCTGCATCCAAAAAGTATCTGCATTTTATTACTAATACTCTGCACTAGTATTTCCAGGCAGCTGTTATCCTTAAAGGCATTCTGCCCTGAAAAATTAAATTCTGTACACTATTTTAAAATTCTGGAAGTTTTATTTGTCAGTAAATAAATGCAGAGTCTCCATCATGGCAATCAGGAGCACTGGCCACTGGCTGGAAGGTAAGAGATGACCCTGAAACCCTCCCATTTACCCCCCACCCCCAGTACACTCAGAGGTAAGGCTGCATCCATTTGTGATGTAGCATAAAGTCTGGGCCTGCCCCAGAAACACCCTTGGGTCCTGCACTTTGTGCTGGGTATCAGGCAGGCAGGATCCAAGTGGAAAGGGGCTTAGTGTGGAGAGATCCAGGTATGGGGTGAGAGCATTCTATATGAGGAAAATCTGGTTGCAAACCGCTCAGTGGGGAGATCTAGATGCACAGAGGCTTGTTGGGGGCTGGGGTTTCAGGGTGCAGGGGCATTGTGACCATCTGTAGGGGCTTCCAAGTGAAGATGGTGGGGGCTCAATAGAGGGGTCTGTGTTTGGGCTCTGATGGAGTAGGAGTCTGGGTGTAGCTAGTTAAGGGGTGGGGTCTGGATGTGGGGGCTCAGAGTGTTGCAATGGGGAGGAATTCCTCAGGTTGGGGGTTTGGGTTCAGGAAGCTCTGGGGGATGGTTTGTGTGCAGGAAAGAGGAGTCTAGAAGCAGGGGTTGTGGTTTGGTGGGGTGAAGTTTGGGTATAGAGGGCTAGGTGAGTTTTGGATGTGCTTGGGTAACACTTGGCAGGGGTGTTTAGGTATTGGAGGTCCAGATTTACAGGTGTGGATGGGGGAGTAGTTTTCTGTACAGTGACCCTCTTCTTCCTACAGCTGGTAGCTTTTTGGGGGTGGGTCTGACACAGCCCTACCTATTCCTTGCAGGGAAAGAGGAAGTCCTATCCCAGCTGATCCAAGTACAGGGTAGAGGTCACTGGTCCGGTATCCTGAGCCCTACAGTGATTTACCCCTCCATCAGCTGCTCCTCATGCTTGAAATGATGCACCTGCACTTTTAGGGAGTGGTGCATGACTGCTCTTACAGCTTCCCTTTGTTTCCCTGTCAAAGTCATTTTTCTGTGGGAAAGCAAAGAAATCTGTGGGGGATATGAATTGTGTGCATGCACAGCAGTGCAGAATTTCCCCAGGAATAAGTTCATGCAGTACTGAAATTGACTACGATAATGATCCAAGTACTTCTAACAGGTTTTTCTCTTCTAAGAGAAAGTGCATTGGTAGCACTCATTTGAGGTCAAGTTGTTGTTAGAATAGTCCTACATTGAGATTTGGGTTCCTATGAATACTGGTACTAAAAAATTGGATAAATGTACTGAATGCACCTGTTTCCATTGTTGTTAAAAAAAAAAAAAAAAAAGAGCTATGATGTTGACTTGACTAACTCTGTGGAATATGGAAATAGTAATTACAGTATTTAAGCTATTGCAGTGTATTTAACTGTAGCTATATTATCTGATGATTAACTGATGACCTACTCTGGTCTTTGTACAAAGCCTTCCCTTCAATAAAAAACTGTTTCTTGCATTTTGTTTGCCAAAAGCCACTGAACGATCAAACATTAAAAATAAGGTATTCTGTACTGTGACTCTTGAATGTATATCCAGAAATGTTAAGATTTAGTGGTTTTTATCACACCGACTTATCCAAAAATAAACAGTGTTAAAATTATACAATATTTACATTACTGATTAATTCTTTCATTTAGAATGTCTCTTTGTGACTTGGCTGGGTCTGAACGGTGCAATAAAACACAAGCCTTTGGAGACAGACTAAAAGAAGCAGGGAATATTAATAATTCTCTTTTTATTCTTGGGAAATGCATGGCAGCACTGAAGCTGAATCAGAATCCTAAGTAAGTGAGAAGACTTAAAATAGTAACTTGCATTTTAGTTCAGCTAAAAGACTAACCGTGCAGTGCACAGCACTGAAGTGATTCTGTAAACTTGCACAGTGGTTCACTTAACAAATATCTTTTATGTGGGAATGTGGTAGAAAAGACATTAAACTGCAAAACCTGTGAATTTCAGACTGCAAACAACCAATTATTTTTAAGTGTAGATTTTTCTCAGTCTGTGTAAGTAGAGTCACTCAACAAATTAGAAACAAGACTGTACTTGACATAAGATTCAAGTATCTCCTTTTTATGAATGGTATGAACTTCGCCAAAGGCAGATTTCTTGTCCATATCCCCCCCCTTTTTTTTTCTTGACTTTTAAAAAATATCTGCCATAAACATTTCCTTGGACACTATTTGGGATAGAGATGTCAACAGTAGTCAACTAGACGATTAACCAATAGTTCTAGGTTTATTGGTTAATCTTGTCAACCACTCGCATGCCCCCCTTGCTGCCTCTGTGTCAGAGGCAGCAAGGGTGGTGATGGGGAAGCAGGAGCTGGTGCTGGGGGAGCTAGCTTAAAAGCCAGATCTGCATGCGCCCCACCCCCCAGCACCAGCTCGCAGTGCCACCTGTCCCTCCCCCACTGCTGCCTCTGCTGTAAAGCAGCCCATGTCTACGAGGGGGTCCAAGCTCCTCACGGACAGGGGCTGCTGCCATCCCGCACTGCTGCCCCTGTATCAGAGGCAGCAGCACGGGGTGGCAGGCAGCAGGTCTGAGTGGGGAGCCGGCTTTTAAACTGTCTCCCCTTGCAGACCAGCTCCTGCCTAGCACCCTGCACTGCTGCCTCTGAAGCAGCAGCGTGAGGTGGCAGGAGGCTCCCCAGGAGTGGAGCCTGAGTGCACTGGCTGCCGCCCCTCGCCCTGGGACTGTAGAATAGTCAAGTAACTGATAAGAATTCATGCAGTTACTCAACTATTCTGTCACCCAGTATCTAACATCCCTAATTTGGGAACATGTTCAGGGACGTTGCATTCAAACTTGGGTGTTTTTATGGAAAAGTACATGTTTCCTCAGCATAACTTTAGAAAATGTATTGGTCAGCTATGCATCTGCTATTATGACTTGCTCAGATTTCTTCATGGAAATTGTACAATTTCTTTTTTTAAGAGTGAAACCAAGCTATATTCCATTCCGAGAGAGTAAACTCACCCGCCTCTTTCAACCATTCTTCTGTGGTAAAGGCAAAGCTTGTATGATTGTCAATGTTAATCAGTGCGCTTCCACTCACAATGAGACATTACATGTAATGAAATTTTCTGCTATAGCCAAACAGGTAAGTAGAAGTCTACTTCTCCTGAAGCACTATTACACTTAACTTGTGAATTGCCTAGGTTGACTGACACACACAAACTCCTGATCATATGGTTTGTGTATGTAAGACTTTATGATTTGAAGAACATCTGGCTTGTTTCTTTTGGGCTTATCTTATATTACCACACTATCCCCTACATATTATATTGGGTTTTTGTTTTTGTTTTTTTCAAAGTTTTTAATAGTCTTAACCTTCTTGAAATAATTTTTTTTCTAGTCAGATACATAGAATTATATTCCTTTGTTAGTGTGCAGTTACTTAGTGTGACCAGACAGAGAGCTAGCCATGTTATACCATCTGTAGATATGCAAATAGTTAAATTACATACTGCACATGTGCTCAATTTATGAATATTTAAATACATGAATTGCACAAGCTGATAATTTGTCCCCAAACTTTTTATCAGCAGATTTAAGAGGTGCAGTAAGAAGAGGCATTCTCTAGTTTCTTATAACCAATATCCTAAACAAGATCTCTAGTTTTGGAAATTGTTCTGATATCTGCTTAGATACCGAATAATAGCAACCTTAAAAAAAGTTGGAAAAAACCTGAAAAAAAAAAAAAAAAAAAAAAAGGATCTTGTTTTAGTAAATAAAAACTGAGGGACAATAGGATTAAACTTCTGTCCTGAACGTACATGTATTATAACAGATTCTTTAGATGGTTTGATGTAGCTCCTTATATTTATGTCAGAAAGAAACACCATTTTCCCCTCACAGTACATGTTATTTTATGACTAATTTTCAGGTTACTCAGACAATCCACTCCCAAACCTTTGAATATTTTGCCCCAAGATTACTTGGGAAGGATGGCAAGCCTATAGTACATTTTGATGCCAACATATTTTCTGAAGAACTTCCTGATGAAGATATCGATACCTTCTCCTCTGAAGAGGAAGTGGACATCACCATCATGACCCACGAGGTAGTTAAAATCTATTTAGTCATGCATACTGTGTAGTCTTGACTTTGGCTACATTCAATTTCAGTCAATATAATCAAACCATAGGAGAAGTAACATTGTCTAACATGAAAGGTTGACTTCCTGCTCAGTCTAATTTTAAAATGGTTTGGGATGGTAGGATGACCCACCTTAATTTTAAAAGGCTAAGTAGAATAGAAATGAGACTAGGGATATTAGCGAGTAGTTGACTACCAGATAAGCATAAGCTTATTGTGTAGTTGAGTGGAGTATCAACTGCTTCCTTCCCGCCCCCCTCTCCCAGGAGTCGGTGCTGGGAGGAACTAGCTTAAAAGCCAGTTCTCCCCCTCCCCCCAGCACCATCTCTATACAAGAAGAAAAGTAAGGAAGCAGAAGTTTTATTTTGTTAAAACACAGCACTAATTATTTTGAAATAGCTATTTTCTTCCTTGGGAACTTTATAAACATGTCTTTAAAACCTCTTCAGATCATTTTAACAAAGCTATCTTGGGTTACATCTCCCAGCATCAGTTCCTACAGTAGGGTGGATCAATCCATGGGCAGTGAATTTAGTGGGTCTAGTGAAGACCACCAGTGCAACCACAGATCACTCTGAAGTTGATCTCTGTACTCTGTCACCAACAAGAAGAGTAAGATAAGTTGATGGGAAGGTTTTTCTCGTCAGCCCCCCGCCATGTAGATCCTACGCTTATTTTGACCTAAGGTACTTCTACCCATTTATGATGTTAATGTAGCTGGAATTGCTTACTTTAAGTCAACATTCTGTGGTCGTATAGGCATGAAGACATGAAGGAAATGAGGTTAATGTTTTTAACAAATACGCAGATCTGTATTCATAACTTCATCTACAAAAATGATACAGGTATATGAATGGGATAATCCTATTCAGTAAGGCATAACCTTTCAAATGATTTCTTACATGAACCATTTTGAATAAAACCTATTTCAGTTGTAACATTAATATAATAAGCATATTTGTTTAAAGTATATGGAATGCCATGTCACAACAATATACCTGGGCTTCTCTAAGCTATTTTACTTGGCATTCCCTGCCCTTGCTCCACCCTTTTTTCCCCTAAGCCCTGTCCCTTTCCACCTAGTGGGAGCTAGGGGATGGGGGTGGGGGTGGGTGGGCCTGGCATGGAGAGGCAGTAGCACGGGGGTGTGGGGCAGACAGGAGGCAGTGCACATGAGGAATCCGCTTGAAAGCCAGCTCCCTGCACACACTGGCTCCTGAGGAGCTGACTGCAGCCTTGCATGTAACCGTGTAACCGCTGAGAACTTCACCAGTTACACTTTACTTAACCATATTTTAGCATCCCTAATATATAGTTTTATAGTAAATGAGCCAGTGAATTCCCACTACTGTGGGCCTTTCAGTTGGGCTGTGTCTAGACTGGCAAGTGTTTCCGCAAAAGCAGCTGCTTTTGCGGAAATACTTGCCAGCTGTCTACACTGGCCACTTGAATTTGCACAAGAATACTGATGATTCAATGTAAGATTGTCAGTGTTCTTGCGCAAATACTATGCTGCTCCCGCTCGGGGGGAAAAGCCTTCTTGCGCAAAAGCATTTGCGCAAGAGGACCAGTGTAGACAGCTAAAAACTGTTTTGCGCAAAAAAGCCCTGATGGCGAAAATGGCGATCGGAGCTTTTTTGCGCAAAACCGCGTTTAGATTAGCACGGACACTTTTCCTCAAAAAGTGCTTTTGCCTAAATCGTCCGTGCCAATCTAGACGCTCTTTTCTGCAAATGCTTTTAAGGGAAAATCTTTTCCGTTAAAAGCATTTGTGGAAAATCATGCCAGTTTAGACGTAGCCGTAACGTCGATTGCTTATTTGGCTTCTGAAGAAGCACTGATGTCTGAGTATCACTGGACCAGATAATCATAAGGGTCCTTCTGGTCTTAATATGAATGAATCAGTAAACCTAGCATCTTTTGGCAATTAAATACCAAGGTGAAAGCAGAAACTATAAAGTAACTTCCGCAGTAAATATTTTCAGATTTGAGTTTCCCTTAAACCTTTTCTTTAGAATGCTAGAAACTGCTAAAAATGCAAATGTAGAAGAAATGCAGCCTCTTTCTACTGGCTCTGTAGCCAATTTTCAGATAATTTACAAACAGCCTAATCTTTAATAACTTGGTAGCAAAGTTTTTTAATAATTTAGCAACATAAAGCAGCCTTTAATCTCCAAGTGAAGAATTGTCATTAAGCTACAACATGGTTAACAACTCAACCACTGGTTTGAAAGAACATTCTGTTAAGAAAACATTATGCTTGTACAGGTTGAACCTCTGAGATGTGATTTGATAGTGGATAGGTAGTTGTGGCTTTTATGAACACCATTACCTGGTATATAACACTTTTTTTAAATTTAAATTGTATGCTACTACTGCTTTTAGCTTGCTTTCTGAAGTGAAGTATTTTAAATCCAGGAGCTCTTGAAAATTACTGAGAACCTGAAGGAGAAGCTAGTAACAGAAAGGCAGAGTAAACTCCTTCTTGAAGTGCAGATACGTAAAGAGATGGCAGAAGCAATGTTTCAACAACTGTTGGAAACAGAGGAAACCTGGAGGTAAGTGGTGAGACCACCAAACCTATTTAACATGATGGAATAGAATAGAGACCTCTCTAAATGGTGAATGCATGAGAGAAGCCAATAATGGCTTGCCAACTTTAAAGTTCTGTTTCAAAGAGCAAAAGACTGGAAAAATCTCAGTGATTGGATTGTTGATGCAGGCTTTAAAAAAAAAAAAGTAGTAATGCCCTTTGTATTGTACTTACTTTATAGTTAACCTGAAATTACTGGAGGATATTGCATTCTGACTTTCCCCATATATGAGACTCTACCAGACCAAAAAAAATTGTCTAATCACATACTCAGTACTTCTGAGGATGCTTTCCTAGATTGCTGTTGAATATAAACTGCTGCCCAATTGGTAGAACACCTTTGTAAGCACACCTCACTTTTTATCTTCTGTGTGGTTTTTGCCACTCCATGAATCATTGCTGTCATCTTGGTGGCTAAAATGCTGTGATTTTGCTCAGAATGAGCTCTATATTCTGTGTCATAGTCATAACTCAAGGGATTGGTTCAGTATCTGCAAAGTTGATAGGTATGTCATGTGCAATAGCATAGGGGTCTCAAACTCCTGGCATTTGAGCAATCTCTGGCTGCATGGGATGGGACTTCCCTGTGCTACCATTTCTGGCACACAGCTGCTTCCTTTCCCCACTAGGCGGAGCCAGCCACATCCAGCCAGCAGCTTGCCTGAATCCAGTCCGCGAGGCTCAGGGATGTCCCCCCCCCCCCCACACACACACATCTGCAGATTGGGAGGGGACCTCCAAATTTTGCCAGCCAGATCAAGACAAGCCAGAGCCCAGATCTGGCCTGCAGGCCATAACTTCCTCACTGTAAATAAAATAAAGTCTTAAATTGTAGTTGGGCTTGAGTTTAAAAGCTAATCAAATGCAAGGATCTTAATCTTAACAGTGTTTGAGCCTGAATATTAAAGGGAGGAGATCTGGCCCAGTATTTAGGGTGCTAGCTTGGGTTTGGGAGCCCCATGTTCTTTTTCCTTCTCCACTGGCTTTGTGTGTCTTTGGGCTTGCTGTGCTTCAGTTCTGCATCTATAAAATGAGGGATAATCACACCACCACAGAGGCTGGGCAGTGCTATTCTAAATCCACTGAAGACTGCAGTATTTGAGTGCCTCTCAGTAATGTGGGCCATATAAATGCATTAGAGCCTTTTTATCTTAATATGTGAATGTTGCCAGTTGTACTGTGATCAAAGCAGTGACATGGCATGTCTTTACCTTTCCTGGACTGGCAAATATCTGTTGCCAAACCATAGCAGTATAGAGAAGCAGACCAACCAAACTCAACTTTCAGCATTAAACATCCACATACACTTCCTGTTATGTATATACAGTTGTCTCACAGACTTACCTTATGCAAATAGCTCAAAGTCCTTGCTAACATATATATATATATATAATATAAAGAAGCAAAAATCAAAACAATTTTTGGCTTTCTGATTTCTCCTATTTAGACTATTGTAAATTAATACAATAGATTAACTAGAACTAAATATTTTTCTGACCCTGAAAAATAGACTCTAAGACTATGAGCTAAAACAGCGAGTCTCAACTTTTTAAAAAATAAAGTACCCCCTTTTTAAAAACAATTATAAGTACCCCAAGTACCTACAGTTTTCAGACACAATTTTATTCTACCATTGCTACGCATTTGTTTAAACAACTTAATTGTAGCCGGGCAGGCAATGAAATTTTTGGGTATAAAAAGTACAAAAATAATAAAGCGCTGTAAAACTTAAAACACAAATTCAGTTTTCTCCAAATTTCAGTTGTTGATGTTCCTCCCAGATTTCTCTTGAGTACCCCTAAATGTACTTGTACCACTGGTTGAGAAACACTTGTCTAAAGGACTAAGTGAAATTACTGCAAACATAAAAAGTAGAACTTTCTTTTTCTGCTAGTCTCCCACTTAACCTTGTGATTTTTATTTACTTTAATCTTTGACCAACTCTTTCTAGGTTTTAATATTAATACTTTGAGTCTTGGAAAATTCTGTAAATTGTAACACTCAAGCTAACTTGATTTATCAATTTCAGTAAACGCCTGGAAGATATGAGAGAAAGTTATGAAGATGAATTGGAGAATAAATTTGAAATGTATAAGGAAGCTATAAAGAAACATGCATATATGTGTGCAATGGAACAAGTCGAAGACAACTATGTTCCAATAGAAGAGTTCATAGCTGAACAAGAGAAACTTGAGGTAGAGTTGATTTGACTTTTTTTTTTTTTTTTTTAATTGCAGTATAGTGTCCTTTTTAACTTGTCACTATGTAACATTACCTTTCCTTAAAGATGTCTTCCAGGAATATTCTCTCTGTAACATTGTAAACTAAGCCATCAAAATAACTTTTGAGGAAGTTCAGCTCATTCGTGTTGTGGTACATGGTCATATTGTGCCTGTAGGGTGACGCTGGCTCCATCTGATACTGTTAGCCTCTGTACTAACTCTGGCTGTGGGTATGTCTACTCTGCAATAAAACACTGGCGGATGACCCATGTTGGCTGACTTGGACTGTGGGGATATACAATTGCAGTGTAAACATTCTGGCTGGAGTTTGGGCTCTGGGACCCTCCAGCCTGAGCCTGAATGTCTACACTACAGTTTTCTAGCCCCACAACTCAAGCCCCTGACAGTTGACACAGGCCAGCTGCAGGTGTCTTATTGTGCTGTAGACCTATCCTATGTGCCGAACACCTAACACCTAAGTGGTGGGATTTGAGCAAAGCTGTGACCAAAGGAAAGACTTAGAATAGCAATTGGCAATCAAGACTAGTGACTGGGCTGCACCTGTGGCCCTCCTTCATCTCAGTAGGTCACGTGATTTCCAGTGGTGGGCAACCTGTGGCCCCCAATCCCTTTTTGTCCCCTTGCATCACATCCCTCTGTACTGGGGCCCCAGAGCACTGCACTTCCTACTCCTCCCCCACCCTTCCAGCACTTGCTGAACACCTCAAACCTGCTGATTGGCACTTTGTCCCCGTTTCTCTCCCTTCCTCCCAGGGCTTGATTCATGACTGTTCAAGTGCAGGTTCCAGTGTCCCAGTGAGCAAAGCGGACACACAGGGGGTGCATAGGCCGCAGGTGGAATCCATGGGCTACAGGTTGCATGCAATTGATCTGCAATATATTGCTACCTTCCTCCTTGGGTCAAAGGATTGGGGGTTATGAGAGTTACAGTGTAGAAGTCAGGAATTAAGATGGGATCCCATGACTGAAAGGAGATTTTTTTTTTTTTTTTTTTTTTAAGAGGTGGGAGCAAGACTTCACTTTTGGTCTTTAAAGGGGAGTTTGTGTAGAGGAAAAGCAGATGGAGTCATGAATGAAATGATAGCTCTCGTAGCAGCTCTTGATTCTGAATGTCCAGAGGGAAGCAGTTGATGGTTAGGAGGTTGGCAGTTCCATAGTAAGAAATCCAACTTTTTAATAAAACACAAAAGGAGACAGACTTTTGAGTTTTAGTAACAGTAACCTACACTAAATTGTATTCTTCAAGTAGATGCATCTAAGTGGAATACATGTCTGCATACATGTCCAGCATAAGGATGTTAAATTGCAATTATCTGGCTAAAGCGTGTGGTTGATACAATTGGTATTGACTACACGATTAGTCAATAAGGAGACCCTCCACAGAGTCACAGTGGGAACTGGCTGAAGCCGGAACCAAGCAGTCGCGGCCCCCACTGACTCTGGACTGCTGTGACTCTGCATTTTAAATATAGTAAGAGCCACCAGGCTTTTACTACATTTAAGATACAGAGGCGTAGCATCCTGAACTGGCATGAGCTCGGACTGCTCGGTCCTGGCTTGCACCGGGTCCAGCCACCCCTATTCACGGCGGCCGAGGCTGGCCGCAGGCAGGGACTGCTTTGGCAGCAGCTCCTGTTCAGTGGCAAGAGTAGCGATGGACAGAAGCTGCTGCTGGAACAGTCCCTATTTTTGGCAGCCAGAGTTGACTGCTGACAGAGGCTGCTAATGCCAGGGGGACCAGCTCCACTCTGGGACCCCTGCAGACAGGGCCTGCTTCTGGAGACTCTTAATATATTTAAAAGGCTGAAGCACAACAGGGGGACTGGGTCCGAGTCGGGAATCAGCTGTCCTGGCTCACGCCTGTTTTCCTCGTGCGAGCCCTTTAAATAGAAGCAGTTGAAAGGGCTCCCGTGTCCCCGGCACCCAGGCAATGTGTTAAAAAGTGGAGCCGGGAACTGCTATGTGGGTCATAGAAGAGCTAGGTGGTCCAGATCTGGCCCACTGACAGGCCCTTGCCCTGCCCCATGCCACAAAGATCTCTAGCTCCAGCACCCTGAACATGCATCTACTTCTAAGTGCAGTACACCTTTGCCTTGGCAAGACTGGCACAAATTTCTAGAGAAGATTCAGTGAGATCAGCTTTAAAAGTAAACTTTCAACTAGCATCTGTTTCTAAAACCCATGTTTAGTATAATCAACATTTACAATAGTCAACGTGATTGAAGACCAGTCAAAGGTGTATATTCTTTGTTAAAATCAGTGCATTTCTTCGTTCAGGACAGAGATAGGAAAATATTAGAGTTGCAACAAAAATTTGGAGAGCAGTCTGGATTGTTGGCTTTGGGAATCCCAAATTCAGAAGACGAAGTACAACCAGGTACACATCTAATATTCTTCCAGTATGCTCTTGTTGTAGAGCATGACTCAGTTTAATTCTGTCTTTGCTTCATACAGAACTTAAATATGAGGAGTCGCAGAGAACTACAGACGTATTGCAGAGACAGTGTGACGATAGAAATGAGGTAAAGTTGTCTATCTTATTCTAGGCTTGGATGAATGGTGGAATGTTTTGTTGTTTGAGGGTTCTAGTTGGTAAGGGCCAGATTTTTAATTGCTCAGCACCAGAAACCATTCAACTGAGAAGAAGCTTTCAAACGTGCTTACACCCAATATGCGGAGTTCTTTCCTTGGTGCCTAAAATGGGAATTAGGCTGTCTTGCATTCTGACTTGCCATTGGTTTGAGTGTCATCTTGTAGCAACTGTTGCATGGAATCACTATTAGTCGGGATGCAGTGGAAGCTTGGAATCAGAAAGGAATCTGTCCTAGAATCAGGATATCTCATAAACACTTATTATTCAACAATCCTTTGAGGCAGGAAATAATTATTGCTCCCTACGTTAGAGATGTGGGGAAGGGGAGGTGTAGATTAAGTGACATGCCCAAGGAAGCCTGGTAACAGTCCAGATCCTGAACTTCAGATTGCTGTGACAGTTCATCCGTCCCATGCTTTATGACATTGACTTATGGATACCAATATGCATAACTTGAAGATGCTTTGGACAAAATACCTCCTCTAACCTATCAATTTTAATGTCTCAATCTGCTGGATCTGTATCTTATTTTTGTGTATGTATCATTGTTTGTAAAGTTAAATATATGAAGTATGGAATGTTTTTAAATGTGCAAATGGAAGCAATCAAGGGTCTTTTCCACAGTGTCTTGAGTGATTACCTGTAAACAGCTTCTTCTGTCATTTGAGTCTAAGCAGCGTTTGGTCTTAGGAAGTCATGTGATCACTCCCAACTAGATGTCTGTCCAGGTAATTTTCCATGGAAGGATGGAATGTAAAGACAAAATTCTCACCTGCTTTGCTCTACCTGTTTTCACTTGCAACCACTTAAATCTTACTGTTTGCACTTAATAAAATCACTTTTATTTACTCTTAAGCCAGTGTAAATAATTGTTACCTGGGAGAGCAATCAGTGTGTACATCTTCCTTTCACTGTTAAAGGGGGCTTACCGGAATAATTTATTTGGAGTTCTGATCCCATTTGGGGAGTGGTATCCTTGGATGCTGGGCCCAAAACTGCATTTTCCTTGGACCTGACGAGTTTTAGTGTCTATATTGCCCCTCCGTGGTGGTGAGGGAGAGGGCAGTGACTTTGGCTCTGTATCTTGGCTGGGGGAAACCAGGAGATCTGACCTAGCAGAACAGGGTGGTGAGAAGCCCCAGTAAGCAAGGAGACAACTAAGTGGCTTTGTAAGCACACGGGGAAGCACCCCTAAGATGTCTTCTCTGGCTGCACCCCACAGTGCCTTAACAAAATATCTTCCCCCTCCCCCCCAAGTGATTTTTTTTTTAATCACGTTGAAGTAAAACCCAGTAGTTGGGACTTCAGCAAATTATGGAAAAACTATTTTCTGGATGCAATGCATATCTGGAAGTCAGGCATAAATGTCACATTGCTCTAATAGAATGCCTGGGTGAGCATTGGGCTTACTGGCATATGCCTCAGATATATTAAACGTGACCTCAAAACAGAGTTGCTTCAACCATGTGTACCAGTCGCTAATTAATTCACACTCCTTGCTGTTGGACTGTGATTCTCACTTTACACTCAGTTATATTTTAGAGATTTATTTTGAGTAATTCTGGTAATAGATTTTTCTACTTGGGTGGGGGGAAAAAAAGGCACTGTAGGGAAAGGAGAAACCTCTTCTTGGCCACCTCTAATAAACGTACTCATATATAGTAGAGAAAGCTAGAAATTTTCACTGTTATGATAAACTTCCTGTAACTTACTAGCCCTGATCTTGAATGATATAACCTATTTAAGGTTCCTGAATTAGTCCTTCATCTTCTCATCCCATCTCCAGAAGCCGTTTCTGGCCATGAAGCCAATTGAAGCTTTTTTTTAACCTGAAAGCTAAGCGTGCTTTGTAGTGTAAAAGCTTAATTGTGCAGAGTTCAGCATTCCAAGTGGGTAAAAGAGCAGCAAGCTCCCTTAGACTTCTTGGAGTGGTGAAAATCTAAAGGAATTGCTTATTCTTCTGGAAATTCCACTCTTCTGTTCTGCTTCACTTGTCTCATACATTCCTACTCAGTGGTAAGAACTTACCTTGCATAGTTCCCCTCTCCCATATTTGCCCACTAAATCTAGTTGAGCACAAGATGTTTTTTTTAAATCTAAGTATTTAACTTAGTCTTTTGGAGAACTAGCTTAATAGTATGTGAGGGAGGTATTTTGTTTTTTGTAGGAGAGGCACTAATTCTCAAACTATTTTGATTAGCAGGTTTGGTCTCTTTCAATTGTGCTCCTGCTCATAACTAGTCAGACATAAACACAATTAATAGAACAATGTTAAATGGAAGGGGAGAAGCGATAGGAGAGAAAGTAGATTCTTCTTTAATGATTGCCCATGTCCATTCCATGTATGTGTGTGCACACCACATGCACTGATTGTTGGAGTTTTCCCTTAGGGTACCCAGCAGGCCAGCAAGGGAGCCCCCTGGAGTAGTGCTGCTATATCCACGCATATATACCCCTGCTGGCCCTCCACTCCCTCACTTCCTTTTTGCTGCTCATGACTGTCATTGGTGCAAGCAAAATTGCTAGCAATCGAGATATCAATGGTATCCATAGTTAGTGCCTCATTAGAGTTCATTTGTTTCCAAGTTTCAAATTCCTTGTTCCAGTTGTTTCAAGTTTTTTGGCTGCTTGGAGTTCCTGTTGGGTCGGGGTTCACCCATTGTGTCTCCTTCCCTCCCTTTGATACAGGGCATGTATCAAATGTGAATACAGGCAGTCCCCGGGTTACGTACAAGATATTCCATCGTGTTCCGACCCTGCTCCCCTCCCACAACTTCCTCCTCCTTCAAGCATCTCTTCAAGGCCCCTCTCATAAGCATCTCTAATGGCTAGAGGTACAACAGCTCCTCAATCTTGGAGCTGTATAAGAGATCCTGATGGACTACAGAGGCAGGGGGTTCTACTCTCACTATTTCTTGTTCCTAAAGCCGGGTTTCATCCTACATTAGACCTCAGGGGCCTGAATGACTTCATAGTAAAGTCAAAGTTCAAGATGATGTTGGCTGATGGTGATCATCCATTACCTAGCCTTGGGAAACTGGTACACTGCCCTTGATCTCAAAGATGCTTATTTTCACATCTCAATTGTGGACCCTCTCAGTCGTTTCCTCTTGTTCACTGTGGGCTAAGATTATTATCTGTTTATGGAACTTCCCTTTGGCCTCTCTCTGCCCCCCACCCCCCTCTGTGTGTTCACCAAATGCATGGCAGTTCTGGCCGTGTTCCTGCACAAAAGACGGGTTCAGGTGTACCTGTATTTAGACGACTGGCTCATAGGGGCTTCCTCCCCTTCTCAGGTCCTAGATGACATATCCATAATCAGGGAACCTTCCTCAGGCTAGATCTCATCCTGAACAAGGCCAACTCCACTCTGATTTCCACCCAAAGAATAGTTAGTGGGGCCTTCTTTGACACTATCATGGCCACAGCCTCCCTGCCCGCATCCTACTTCCTATAATAAAGGAGCACGTTCAAAGGGTCTTGCTCGGGGAGTCATAAACCTTCAGTTGAGGCCACTTAGCTAACAAAACAGAAGTGCTTCATGCTGTGGTTAGAAGGGAAGAACTCCTTCCCCTCTCCTCCCCCCCCCCACCCCCCCCGGCAGAAGTCCCTGTCACTGCCATTTTGGTCTACCTTCTGGACCTTAGAATCCAGAGCCTTGCCTTTTCTTTGGTCAGTGTGCACCTAACTGCTATTTTGGTTTTCCATTCAAGCTCCGGGATAAGACTGTCTTTGAGGACCCTATGGTGTGTCGCTTCCTTAACAGTTTGGATATGGTATGCCCCTGGGTCCTAACTAGGTGCTCTCTACGTTGATGGCTCTCTTCTCCCCCCCCTTCCCCCCCCCCCGAGCCATTAGTGATGTTTTCTCTATTGCACCTTTCCTGGAAGGTGTCATTTTTTGTGGCCATTACCTCCACTAGGCTGTTACCTCCTTAACTGTGGACCCTCCCCCCCCACCATCTTTTCCAAGGATAAAGTCAGTCTTTGCCCCCACCCCACATTTTTAATCAAAGGTGGTCTCTCATTTCCATGTCAACAGAGACTTTTTTTTTTTTTTACCTGAAACCTCACGAGTTGGGAAGAGAGCAGGCTCTAATCACCATAGATGTTAGACATGCTTTGGCCTTTTTATTTGGACAGAACAAAACTCTTTCAGAAAACCCCAGTTATTTGTTTCAATAGTTGATAGCATGAGGGGGTATGCCAGTGTCAGCACAGTGTATCTCGTCCTGAACACTTTCTGTATCGGGGCATGTTATAAGCTGACTTATGTTCCAGCTCCCCCTATTACAGCTCATTCCACTAGCGCCCATGCTTCATCTGCCACTTTTCTGGCTCCAGGTGCCCATCGTGGAAATCTTCAGTGCATACTTTTGCAAGTCACTATGCTATAGTGTAGCAGGCCAGGAATCATGTGGCTGTGGGCAGGGCGGTGTTGCAGTCCGTGTCTCTGTAGTCTCTGACCCTGCCTCCATGGGTTTGGCTTTGGAGTCACTGACATGGAATGGTCATGAGCAATCACTCAAAAAATGGTTATTTACCACTCATAACTGTTGTTCAAGATGTGTTGCATATGTCTGTTCCAAATCCCACCTGGAACTGAGGGGGTGGAGGACCAGCACGTGTTTATATACACCGATGTAGTGGCTCCCTTGCTGGCCTGACAGTACCACTGATGGAAAACTCTGACAATCTGTGCATGTGGTATATGCACACCTACATGAAATGGACATGAGCAGCACATCTCAAAGAACAACAGTTACAAGAGGTAAGTAATCTTATTTTTTTTTTTTTTTTTTTTTTTTTTTTTTTTTCAAACTGCCACTTGCTTTTCAAAACTCTCCTATCTTTTTAGTGGAATGGCTGCTGAATATTCCTGAAGTGATTCTGATTCAACAGTTCTTCTATATGATGGTTGTACTTTATTGTGGATAAGATGTACTTATAACATTCTATTTTTGGGTCTTAATGGCTTGTTACTGTGTAACATTTTAGAGTATTTAACTACCTCTCCATGCACTCTAAAAATATATTTATATTTATGTATATAATATTTATTTATATTTATAAAAATACATACCCTTAAAATTTTCAGTGATTTCTTAATCTTCATGATTTTTTTTGGCAGCTAATAAAATCTCTGAAGTTTAAAATACAGAAATTAAATGAAACTTTACAAGAAGTAAATGAAGTTAACAGAAAAACAATCGAGGAAAACAATAGACTGATGCATATATTGACATTGAAGGTTTGTCAAACAAGTATTGAAACTACCTTTTTAAATGACTGTTAGCCTTGTTAAACAGTGAGCTGCACTATATATGAATAGGCGATATCAATTTTATTTTTGGCTTATGTTCTTGAGTGCTAGCATAAAGCTAGTCCTTGGGTTACTGTTTGCTGAATCTCTTGTATAGTCAATCCATATCCTAAAGGCCATAGAGCAGAGCAGTGGTCACCAACCAGCAGACTGGGACATACTGGTAGATCCTGGGGCCTCTGACAAGTGATCCTGACTAGTTTGGCTAGGAGGTTGTCTTCAGCTGTCTCTTCCCCCACTGCTGTGCTGCTCCTATTCTCTGTTGTGGAGCTGCCCCCAGGAACCTCCTGCTTGCTGTGCAGGGTGGAAGAGGGTGCTGATGTCATGGTGTCCCCCATCTCCACAAGGTGAGCAGCGAATGCAGGGCTTTGGAGAAGGGATGGTGTAGGTGCAGGGCCACAGGGAAGGAGTGGGGCAAGGGATTTTGGGTATCAGGTAGATCTTGGATTGACTTAAATTCAAAATGTGATCTTGTGCTTAAAAAGGTTAGAGACCACTGCCATTAGAGGATGCTTCCTGTAATATGGATTCAAATGTTAAACCTTTGTGGCTTAAACTCTTTAAGATGGTAATGTGTAAAAGAAGGTTTATTTTGTTTGACCTTGTGTAGAGGGGTTTGGAAAGGAAAACTAGAGGACTCTATATTGTAAATCTTACTGCATTTGAAATTACTTTATAAAACACTAGTTTGTTAGAAACTAGCAACTTTCAGATGTCAAAGATGAAGTATTTAGAGAGCTCTTCCTGAATGCCCGAATATCACCTGTTGCACCTGCACACTTACGTTGATTACTGGGAAACATAAGAATATAAGCTTAAGCAATGGTGCTTTTCCTATGGAGGGGACTAACTTGCATCTAATTAAAGGCCTAACCCAGATGATGTAATTAAGGCCATATTCTAGCTTCAGTGACTCTCTCACTGACAATGAGGCTTAAAAGTTAAGTAGATTATTCTTCGGATAGCAACTACGTTCATACTGTTATCCTTGAATTTGGCCTCTTGAGTTTGGAAGGGACATATAAAAACAATGTAAGATACTTCTAGGATTGCTGAGCTTTTTGCTTTAGCATATGTGAATATTAAATATTCAATTTGCATGCACATGCATTCAATTCACCGGAGTAGCTCAGTGCCTTCAGGTTTTTATTCTCAGACTTGGCTACATTAGTTCACACTTAAAGACTTTTGTTGCAACTATAAGAATGAAAAACTTTTTTTTTTTTTAAGATCTTAGTCTTCAAAATGTGAATCTGCTATGGGAGCTGAATTATCAGCATCAAATGGGCAGAACATTTGACCATTTCACAACTTTAATTACTGAGCCCAGTCTTGTCAGACACTGGGGCCAGGTCTACACTAGATCTGGAAAGTCAGCTTAAGGTACACAGCTGACGTCAGCTTACCGTACACCAAGTATAGTAGCTTCCACACAGCAGGAGGCTAATGGGAGCAAACACTCCCATCAGCTTGCCTTACTCCTTGCAACTGGGAGGAGTACAGGTGTTGGTTGGAGCTGCTCTCAGCATTCAACTGAGTTTAAGAAAGATGGATCTAGACAATGCTTGGTCCTGCCATGAGGACAAGGGGACTGGACTTGATGAAGAATCAAGAAGAACAAATGAAGTTAATGGGTAGCAGGTTTAAAACTAATAAAAGGAAGTTCTTCTTTACACAGCGTGTAGTCAACCTGTGGAACTCCTTGCCAGAGGAGGCTGTGAAGGCTGGAACTATAACAGAGTTTAAAGAGAAGCTAGATAATTTCATAGAGGTTGGGTCCATAAAAGGCTATTAGCCAGGGGATAGAAATGGTGTCCCTGGCCTCTGTTTGTGGAAGGCTGGAGAAGGATGGCAGGAGACAAATCGCTTGATCATTGTCTTTGGTCCATCTTCTCTGGGGCACCTGCTGCTGGCCACTGTTGGCAGACAGGCTACTGGGCTAGATGGACCTTTGGTCTGACACAGTACGGCCGTTCTTATGTATGTTCTTATGATCGCTCAGTTTTTTCCAGTTCTAGTATTCTATGATTTTATATATTCGAATTGGAAAAGGTAAAGAGAAGAGAAACAAAAATTAAGGATATGGTACAGCTTCTGTATGAGGAAAGATTAAAAAGACTGGGACTTCCCCTATGGGGATGATATAATGGTCTATAAAAACATCATGAATGCTGTAGAAAAGGTAAATAAGGAAGTGTGTGTTCTTTCACAATATTACAACTGTCAGTCATCCAATGAAATTAATAGACAGTAGGTTGAATACAAACATAAGGAAGTTCTACTTCATGTAACACACAATCAACCTGTGGCTCTCATTGCCAAGGAATGTTTTATAGGCCAAGACTATAAAGGAGGTAAAAAATGAGATATGGCCGTTAGCCAAGATAATCAGGGATGTAGTCCTATGCTCTGAATATTCTAAGTCTCTGAGTACAGAAGCTGGTTGAAGGCAACAGGAGATAAATCACTCCATCTACATGTTTTGTTAGTCTATAAAGTGCTACCAGACCATTTGTTGTTTTTTCCTGACTTTTCTGTTCGATCATTCTTCCAAAGCAACTGGCATAAACCATTGTCAGACAGGATAGTGGGTTAGATGGATCGCTGATGTGACCTTTTATGGCTGTTCAGTTTTTTTTGTTGTAATGGCAGCGTAATTGCACAGTGCTATCTTATGACCTACAGATCGCATTCTGAAGTTTCTTGGAGAAAATGAACAAAATAATATTATCCAGTGATGTTAAAATGTGTTGGTTTTTGTAAATGTATAATGGCTGAATTTTTCAGCAGTTACATGAGGGGGAGGGGGAGAAGCTGTTGCTCTGCTTCTTGCGTGTACCACTCCCATCTGCCCCTCCTTCCCCTCTCCTCGTTGTGAGAGGGGGAGGTCGCTCTGTGGGAGCTGGTGCTTGTGAAAGCCAGCTTGGAGGCGGCAGCATGGGAGGGATGTACAGGCTTCCTGCATGTACAGGCTCCTACTGCTCCCTCCCCCCCCACTACCTCTGATATAGAGGCAGCAATGTGGGGGTTGGAGCCGCGTATAACCATGAGGGTTAACCGATGAGCCTAGACTCATCTGTTAAACATGTACACAGTCACATCCCTAGTAATGTTTACTTATTTAATGTGGCTTAACTATTCCATAGGAACAAGAAATGAGAGGCCTTCAGAACTGTGCTAAACGTGTCCTTGAGCTTGAAGCTACAGTCTCTCTCTTGCAAGAACAACTAGATGAGTGCAAAAAGCACTTGTATTCAGAAGTTCTTAAGAAGCAAAAACCCAAGAAGGGTTTATTTGCTAATATAAAGTCTACAGTAGCAGGGACTTCTAAAACACCCATCAGCAGAACCTTGGGGAAATCTGACGACTCTCCAACCACATCAAGAAAACAAGCTACTTTGGCACGTAAAGCAAAAGAATAACTCTAATCCTTAATGCATTATGTCTGTATTGATAAGAAACAGCAGTTGTAATTCTGAATTGTTGTTGACAACAATTTTGGAGGGAGAAAAAAGGCTAGCGTAGACACAGCCTTACCATCAACTTAACTGGGAGGATAAGCTATTAATAGAAAAAAAATCTGTCAAGTGTTTTCATTTACTAAAGAAATATGTAAATGTAAACTTAAATTGGGATTCTTATGAAGATATGATCATGGAAAGACAACAGACATGGATTTCCAGACTGCAGGAGAATAGTGCCTTGTGTCAAGGTTTGTGGTACATTCCTGTCTTTTTACTTTCCTTGTTTCTTTTTACATTTATTTCCAACATTTAATGGCATTTGTGTTCAACCATTTTGGGAAACAGCTTGTTCACTTTTACTGTTTCATTAGCTAATAGATACTGTTTGTAGAGGAGCTGGCTTCCTCCATTAATCTTATACTTGATGTCAGTTTACTGTGGAATTAAAATGTGAAATTTGGTACTCAGATTTCATTTAATGATATAGTCAGATGATGGAATGGTATGGAGCCACTGTTGATTTTAAATGCTTGTCATATCCCTAATTGTCTTCCTTTGGAAAGGAATGTCTGTTTGAAAGTCCCTCACTGTATTGTCTATGCAATCGACTTTTTAAAATTTGCTTACAATAAAGCTTGGGTTTTTTTTCAAGTCAATTCAAATTTGGTGTTAATTAGATCAAGAGATACATTTTGTAATTTGACCTTTGAATCCTTGACTACGTCTAGACTGGCATGATTTTCCACAAATGCTTTTAACGGAAAAGTTTTTCATTAAAAGCATTTGCGGAAAAGAGCGTCTGGATTGGCACGGATGCTTTTCCACAAAAGCACTTTTTGCGGAAAAGCGTCCGTGCCAATCTAGACAGGCTTTTGTGCAAAAAAGCCCCAATTGCCATTTTCGTGATCAGGGCTTTTTTGTGCAAAACAAATCTGAGCTGTCTACACTGACCCTTTTGCGCAAAAGGACTTTTGCCCGAACGGGAGCAGCATAGTATTTCCGCAAGAAGCACTGATTTCAGACAGTAGGAAGTCAGTGTTCTTGCGGAAATTCAAGTGGCCAGTGTAGACAGCTGGCAAGTTTTTCCACAAAAGCAGATGTTTTGTGGAAAAACTTGCCAGTCTAGACACAGCCCTTGTGTGTTAGCTTTGCTTCTACTTAAATATGATGCACTTGAAATCAAGAGGGCCATTACGTAATCTTAAAAGGAAACTTTCTCAAGAAATTTAGTGGGGCTAGGACAGAGTGGTGATTATAACCAGAAATAGTTCTTTTAGCCAGCTAATAGGTTAACTGCTTTAGAAACGTGTGCCAGCAACAAAGTTCTAAGAGTTGACCAGTTGCCTTAGTGAGGTTTACTGGTGACAGATTTGTTGCATTATATTAACAGCATTATACATATACATTTCAAAAGCCTTGAGTCATGTAGGAGGTCTTTCAGCATGTTTTCATCTCATCTTGGGCCTGACTCAGAGGCTGTCACTAGCATTGTGAAACACTAGATGGAGCAGCATTACTGTTGCAACACTCAGACTATCCTGTTTTTATAATAATTAAAAGCTCTAGTCTTGAAATTTCCTCTTTCCTCTGTCAACTAAATACTCGCAATCAGTTAAGAGAGTCTCTCTGTTAAAATACTCACAGAAATGTGTACTCAAGGACTTGTATGAACATGGAGAGGTATTTTAGGATGTAGGAAACACCCCAGAAAAGTAATACCCAGAGGGATTATTTGTCCTGTCAATACAGGTATCCACTGGACTCATCACAGCCATCCAAATTCCAAAGAAATATAGCCTTCTTGCAGATTGAGTCAAATGGCATTGTCTAGCCAGACCTCTCAGGACGAAATCAGAAATGATGATGAATGGAGGCTCTCCTTTTAAATGCTTTGGTTTATTATAGTAAACTGGTAACGTGATTAGGAATCTTGATGAACCCCAAACAATAGCTTTCAGAGAGGCTCAAGAGGTCATTTGATTTTTTTTTTTTTTCCTCGAACATGAGTTAAGCCACACATGCTTTCATCTGTGTTTGAACAAGGGGAATACGGTACACTTCAGTACACCTGTATTTCTAAACACTCCATTAGCTCTGCAGCCTCATACTGTATTTGATCCAATGTATAGCTCCTAGACATTTTCTGCAACTAGGATGACTTAAGTTAAATTTCGCAAACGCTATTTACAAGTGTTTAGGCTTTCTTAAATGTTTCAGTACACAAGCCTAGTGGTATTGTTTAAGATTGAGTTTTTAGCAGCTTTTTAGAAGAGATATACTAGTGTGGTGAGTAGTTTAGGATTCTAGATTAAGAGCCACTTATCTGGCTATTTATTTCCACTAAAATATTCAGCAGTGAAATGACTGTCTTGAGACCTCTGAACATCTCTTTTGAAATGAATGGGTATAAAAGGCAAGAATCAATTTTGTTTTGTCACTTTAAATAGTTATTTTGATTGTATAGCATCTGAACACTGACAGGATCTCTCCTGCATTCCTTGTACACAGAACTGTCAACCTGGGCTATAAAATCTGCTACTTTTTTTTTTGTCCCACAGATTATAACTACTATGGTACACATTTTTAAATTTAAGAGTTTATTACAATTAAAACATACAGTAAAATATTTACAATCTGTGGTTATTCAGCACATGGACGGACTGACTGACTTCATTCAGAAACCCATTATGCTTTACTAAATAAAGAAAAGCAATGTTTCTACTGCTCACTGTTTGGACTTCTGGTATGGTAAAGCATCACTAGTAGTTAGCTAGCCTCTTTTTTTAAAAAAAGCTTCTGTAAGTACCCTTTTTTCCCCCCCATAAATTGTTTTGTATTGTGCAGAAATTTTTTGTTTTAAGAACAGACCAGTGCTACTTTAACAAGTCTGTGTCCTCCTTTATATAATTGCACTTGTTATGCTTTGATAACTAACTTACTCATAACCTGATGATTCACTCATGACTTGAGAATTAGTTTAAATACAGTTTTGTTAATACACCTTGATCCTAGCAGAATATGCATTAAAAACTATGTAACAAGTAAATCAGCTATGGGTTTAACTGGTTATAAATTAATAGTAATTACATACTCAAAGCAGAATCAGTGTACAAACCCTTCAGTGTAATTTCACTGATTACAATATGCTTATAAGGTATGCTGCATTTTAATACCTTAATTTTGGCTAATCTTTAGAGAGGTTTCAGTTCCATCGAAACAGCAAAATATTACTGAATTACTCCTATTAAAATACCCATGAAAATGCTTTCTATAAGTAAAGGTAGTTTGAGGTACTGATTGTGATTCATCTGAGGGCTAGATAGTGCTCTCTTCAAAATCTCTAGGGGCGATTTGCCAGTGGCTTAAACCCACGGGAAAATTAAATTTTTGAGCAAGTGGTTCCAGGCTTAAATTCATGTTCCTCCATATGCAGAACAAGACACCATACTGTCTTTTTTGACCCAACTAGCACAATAATTGCTGTTTTATAATGCAATTTCACAATATTCTTACCTTGGTGCCTGTAAGAGACATGCTTTTCAAACCTTAGCAGTGGAAATGCTTGTGCTATGTATAAATGCAAAAGATAATTACAGTAAAATTACCTTTTTAACCCTTTCTTGAAGGAGATGATTACATCTTAAGCATTTGAGTCTTACAACAAGATACAGTACTCCAGATTCTGATGTAAAATAATCAGAAGCTAGAAAATCATGCTTCATATTTTTAATCTAAAATTTTGCTCCCAAATTAGCTTTGACTTTTCTATTAATAAATTGTTCATATTTATCTTGTAAAGTGTGCTGTCATTTAGAGTTTTTCAGCTGCAAATACTTCAAAAGTTTATACTGGTGGAACTGTATTTGGTCTGTTTCAAAGTTTGTCTTGTTTGGATGTTGATTTAGGCAAATAAAAAGATAACATCTAAAGAGAACTCTAAGCAGAGTGAACATTTAAATTAACCAAAGAAAAAGATGGTTTATTTCTAGGTAGAATGATTCTTCCAGTGAAATTTCAGCCTTCAGTTTCAGAAGCCACAATCTGTTAGGATATCCAAATACATGAAGTAACTGGTCTGCCCAGTTTGTCCGAACAATAGTCTATGCCAACTGGAAAATGTTTTTGCCCTATGGCTGCTGTTGATACTGCCCTTCTGTTGCTGTGTAGAAATCATCAAGCACACTCTGTAAATAATCAAATGTTGGCCTCTCTTCTGCTTTATCTTTCCAACATGTTTTCATGATATCATAAAGTTCAGCTGGACAGGCTTCCATGCGTGGCATCCGGTATCCACGCTGAAGAGCAACCATCACATCAGAATTACTCATACCTATATTAAAAAAAAAAGCTTTTTTAGAAGAAGATTTGTGTGTCCATGATTAAAGTGGAGCATTTCCTTTTGTTGTTACTCTACACTCCAAAAATTCAATTTGTTTATCTAATGGGGCAGTGCAAGATTTTTACTGTATTTTAAATTACCCAACATTGCTGGTGTCTTTAATTCAATTTAAAAAAAATAAAAGGAAAAGAACATGCTTTATTGAAATTAGTTTTAAAAATGCAGTGTTGTTTTTATGAAGTGAATTTTAATAAATTTGTTTAAATGGGAATTCCATCAGTATATTTTTCTTAATTCCTATAAACGCTTATTTGCTATGTTTTAACAGAAAAGGGCTATAATACTGCCTTTTAGTTTTTCAAACCTTAAGCATTGATTTAGCTGTGCTAAAACAAAGCACTACTCCAAATTTCTTAGTTTTATCTCTTTTCTATAAGGCTTAGTGAAAAGCAAGCCTTTTCCACGTTAATCCTATCTTTCTGGCTCATCTTGGTTCAGTCTCTTTAAACATTTGCTCAGTTATGTAAAAATTGAGAACTGTACTTGATTTGGTGATTGTCTCTTTTCTGTTTGGTTTTATAAAAAGCAATCCCCTTTTCTTGGCACAACCAGACCCTTGTATTTTAAGTTATGAGGAGAGGCAGCCGTATACCGAATTTGGTGTCTCCTAAAAGGTAGGACCAAGTGATAGAAATGTAGCCATGTTAGTCTGGTGTAGCTGAAACAAAATACAGGACTATGTAGCACTTTATCTTGTTAGTCTTTAAAGTGCTACATAGTCCTGTATTTTCTTTTAGGAGACAAACTCACTAAAATAAATAGTTGATTAAAGCTAGCAAAGACCAATTAAACAAATCTTATGCAATTACCTGGCAATTTACTTCTAACTACTGTATTGTCTTGGAGTTCAGTACTTAGAGGCTGTACATTTATCTTTGTCTTACAGAGCGTACATGTAAATTCATCCGCAAAAACCCTCTGATGTAGGGCTCTGGCTGTAGACAGTGCTCCTACGTTCCTCATGCCTTTCCACAACATGAATTGAATTCCAAAAATCCGAATGTTGGAAAAACCAGGAAACAGTTGGGTTCTTTCTCAAGGCCCTCTCTGTATTCACAACTTATGGGCTGAGACAGGTCAGGCTCCAACTCCTTTGAAAAGGTTGTGTCATGAGATCTCTTGCAAAAGGGTTGTATTGCCTTACTCTGAGGCTAGGTTTACACTGGTGGCATCTTGCGCAAGAAGTCTTGTGCAAGAAAACGTCCACACTGCCATGTGCGAGCTGTGCTTTTGCGCAAGAGCGCCCATGGCAGTGTGGATTCTCTCTTGCACAAGCTCTGATGGTCATTTTAGCCACAGGGCTTTCTTGTGCAAGAAATCCCTGCCGAGCGTCCACACTGCCCTCTTGCGCAAGAGTGCTTATACCTGATAAAGAGTGTAACTCTTGCGCAAGGAGCCCTCTTACCACGCCGTACCATACATTTCCTTGCGCAAGAGCGGGCAGGCAGTGTGGACACTGCAGATTCTTGTGCAAGAACGGCCGTACTTGCACAAAAGAATAGCCTGAATGTATCCTCCACCCCCTTTGCTCCTTCATGGTCATGGCAGAGAGTGAACTGAATCCACATTTGTGTTTTTGGGACAGTATTTTCTCATGCTTAGCTTTAGATCGGGACTGCATCCAGCTTGGGACGGGGAGAGAAATATGTGCTTCTTTGAGCACTACAGGACATGGGCAAGGAGAAAGACTTCATGTACTACCCCCACCCCATCTCTCAGCTCCCATTGGCCAGAAACTGGCCCACAGGAGCAGCCTGGACCTTATTTGTGGGGCAAGCAGTACACAAAGTACCCCCTGCCAGACTCTCAGCACTCAGAGCCCATGGCCCCCACAGCTGGCTACCTGTGAGCAGCATGTGGGGTATGGAAGGCAGGGAACCTGGCTGAGGTGCCTGTTAGGCTACCCACATAGCCCAAGAGTGTAAAGGGTTTGGGTTATGTCTACATTGCAGAGCTTTTCTGGGATACTGCTGGTATCCTGGAAAAAGTCTGCTGTGTCCAAGGAATGCATCCACTTTTTCAAAAGAGTTTCTTAAAAAAAAAAAAGCAGACATGTTCTTTCGGCATCCCTGTATTCCTCATTATATGAGGAATAAGGGATGTTCCAAAAGAGGTTTTTCAGAAATTTGGCCCTGTGTAGTTAGGCCAAATTTTGGAAAAACCTCTTCCGAAAAAAAAGTGGAAAAAGAGATGCAAATTGCAGTTTGCAATTTGCATCTCTTTTTCTGACTTTGCAGTCTAAACATAGCCTTGCACCCTCCCAGAGCAGGCACCGTAGCTCCTTACCCCAGCTCACAAACCCTGCTTTGGATTTTGTAAGTAAGTCTCAGGGTAGTCATTTAGTCTAACTTTAAAAACAATGAGTAGTGTAGCACTTTAGAGATTAAGGATAATATATAAGATCATGATAAAGCCCACTTATGACAATGCAATAAAGAAAATAAAGTTCTGTAAATAGTTGGAATAGTACAAGTTAGTTTAGTGCAGGCAGCTCTTCCAATGTCCCAGGTGACCTCAATAATTTACCTGGACTAGGTCCAGCTTGAAAGCCCTGCACCCATTGATAATACTGGAAAGAGACTTCCATGCTTAGATCACTGTGTAACCTTATGTACTCTGCCACACTTCCACTCTTTGCATGGTTGCTTAGTGAAGCTTCCATTTGGGGAGGCAGTAGCTTCCCTGCCCACTGTCTCCCTCCTCTCTTCCTGTGTCCTTGCTCCCTGTGTGCTTGTCTCCTAGTCCAATCCCTGAATCCAAGCAAATAATTATTGTAAAAACCCTCCACTTTTCTCAACAAAATGGAGCATGTTTTGTACCATGTGCTAGACATGTAGAAGGTACCTAATTAAGAGCACTAAATTTGAGAGTAAGAAATGTCTCAGGTTTATTCTATACCCTCATAGCAGATCTGCAGGCAGCTTGCAAACACCCCAAGCTCCTCTAATTGATCCCGGGGAACAGAGAATGGCAAGCACTAGTTAAAGGTCACTGAGAAATCTGTCCTTGCTTCACACAATCAAACAAGATGTCAGGCCTTGCCCTTAGTTTGCATTTGCTTCCTGACAGGAAGAAGGTAATTAGAATCAGACTGCAAAATTTACCTTGTTTTAACTTCTTCACACAAACAAGTTGAGGGCTTCCTATGTTGATTCCTTCAACAGCAGTAAACACCTCAGACAGTGAATAAAAATTGCCAGGGGCCATGCCAGTAAAATACAGGCTGTCTGCTGCTAATACCACCAGCACCCGTTCAGCTCACTGAACCAAGAAAGTAAAGTGTCCCACTGAGGCAGCATGATGGTGCCAGCTTTATGTACCAATATCCCTAGGGGTGAAGGAAGCAAATCCCGAGCCCTGTTCTCACGAGGCAAATGTAATCTCCCAGCCACTGATCAGAGTTGAGACCTATCCTGCCTGTAACTTCTGTCTTCCTTGCCACATCATCCTTCCTCCCTCTACACCGCGCTCTCCCTAAGCTCCCACTGCTCAAGATCACTGCTCTCCCCAACCAAGTGCTCCTGCTGCCCGGCCCAGCACAGAATTTGAACAAGTAAACAAAAAAAAATTGCCCTGGCTCATGCCTCTGCTTGCTTGTGGGAAACCTCTGAAGGGCTCCTCCACTGGCTCAGGAGGAGGGGGAGGCATTCCTCTTGGCCATTTATTGTTCTGGCTGCAAGTTTTTCCCACTTAGCAGACCAACACAGGCGGTACCTGCTGCCACAGATGATCCAGCCCTCCCTTCAGCACGCACACATCATAAAGCTGGCTGGCCTGCCTGTGTCTTTGAATAGCCCTTTGAAAGTGAAGAGGGGCAGGAGGTGGCCCAGTGGAGCCCCGCTCTCACTACCACTGCCTCTTCTGGCAACTTGCTCCAGCATCACACAATGGGAGGAGACGTTATCCCATAATATCCCAAATTGAAATTCTCCAGTAATCCAGGAGCAGGGGCTGCTGCATAAATAATGCAGAAAGAGTTTAAAAGACACTTTGCAAATTGCACTGCGCAGCATTTTCCATCTGCTGACATCAAAGCACCTAACTAAAGCCAAAGTATTTACACACACTCCTGTGAAGCAGGCAAGTATTATTGTTACCCTTTTTTTTGGGGGGGGGGGGGGGGGAATGGAAAAACTGAGGCACAGGATAATTCAATTCCTTATCCACTGGGGTTTTTTTTAAATCAGTGGAAAAACTCCCCTTGAGACCAAGCCTTAAATGCTAGGTGCAGTGTCATACTGGAAGTCTGTGACAGGAAAACCATTAAGAAACCCCCTGATCTTCACCTTTCTAGCAGAGGGGAGCATGGGTCACTGGCTGCATTGAGGTGGAGAGATCGCCCTGAAACCCCAGCCTCCCCCAGTACAGGAACTCAGCGAGAGGCTGCATCTCGCTCTCTCAATGTAATGGCTGGCTCTGGTTCTCTGTGCCAGGTGTGGCTGGCAGGGCTCAGCCCAGCATGAGCCAAGTGTGGAGGGGGTTATTGTGGGGGGATCTAGGTGTGGGGCAGTCTGGGTATGGGCCACTCAGTGGAGATCTGGATGCTCGGTGCAGGTTCTGTTGTAGGAGCAATTGGACTCTGGCTGAGCTCAGTGGAGGAGTCGAGGGGAGGTGGGGGCTTGATATGGGGTTCAGGTGCTGGGGAAGTGGGACTTCATAGGATAGGGGGTCCAGGTGCAGCTTGCTGGGGCTCAGTGGGGTGTGGGGAGCTTGTTGGATGAGTCCAGGTTTAGAGGAACAGGGCTTGGCAGGGTGAGGATTAGATGGGCCTGCTTAACCAGGAAGTCCCAGCTGCTGCTGCGTAGGGATGTCAATGAGCAGTCCACTAGACAATCAACCGACAAGCCTAGGCTGATGGGTTAATCTGCTGACAACTGGCACGCCCCCCCCACACACACACACACTTGCTGCCGGTTCCCCCCAGGACCTTCTCTGTGGTGCCACTTGCTATCCCCCCCACATTACTGCCTCTAAGAGAAGTAGCAGTAGGGGGAAGGGAGCAGGGGAGGCTGCCACGGAACAGCCTCTGTCCCCCGTGAGTTCAGACCCCCGCCCACGGACAGGGGCTGCTGCCACCCTATGCTGCTGTCTCTGTCAGCTAGTCTGCGCAGGGAGCTGAATTTTCAACTGGCTCCCCTTGCAGACTGGCTCCCGCCTGGCACCAATGCAAGCTGGCAGGGTACGCCCCAGGAGTGGGGCCAGATTGCACTGGCTGCTGGCCCCACCCCGGGGACTATAGAATAGTGGAGTAATGGATAGGAAGGAATTCATGCTGTTACTTGTCCGTTCCATTACTTGATAGCTAACATCCCTATTGCTCAGGGCACTCGACATGAGGGACCCTGCTTCCCCCTCCTCCCCTGATTCTTCCTCCCCTTTTCTTCTCCATCCCTCTCACTCCCCATTCCATCCCACTGCCTATTCCCCCCACTTCTCTCATTGCCCCCCCCCCCCAACTCCACTGCAGGCCACAAAAAACAGGAAGCCTGTGGGGGGAGGACAAGAAGGGGAGGGGACCGGGTAGCTGTCTCTGCAGGGCTCCTTAGGCTAGGCAACCCCACACCACCACCACCACTGCACACACTAGCAAGGGGGAGGGGAACTATGGGGAGCGCATGTGGAGAGAGGGCAAAGGGAGAAAAGCCAGCAGCAGGCTCAGTAGCAACTGGGCTGGGAAAGTGAAACCAAACCCACCCTCACTCCTCACACTAGTAAGGTGGTGGGGGGGAGGAGGGGAGGGCAACGGAACAGGGAGAGTGCAAAGGAGGAGAAGGGGGGAGCAAGGAGGAAGCCCACTTTGCCCACCCTGGGCCAAGGTGCAGGGAGGGATTGGACAGGGAGGGAGCTAAACGGGCAAGCACCACAGCAGCAGGGACACAGGAAGCCAGGCGTAGTGGTCTCTACAGGGCAGGGCTGGCTCTCCTCTGGGATCTGCTGTGCTGAGAATGCTGCTGCAGTAAGGCAAGCCCATGTGACTAACTGGAGCTTTGTGTCTGTGCCATACAGGTTCAGGGGCAGCGGCTGAGGAGGCTCCTTGCTACTCTGCCTTCCCAGCTGCCCTGGAGCCTGCCTGAGCCACACTAACCATTCCACAGCTACCCCACGGACAAATTGGAGGCAGGGCGGAGACAGCACAGACCCAGCGTTGGGTAGGCAGAGCCTCCCTCTGCCTTACACTCATGCTTTGCACTTGAAGCAGGCCCATACATAGGGGGTGCAAATGATGCAACCCCCCCATAATCTTTCATGATCTGCCATGGGGCCAATTCCAGCCTGTCTGGGAAAGCAGAGGTGGTTACACAGCCAGCTTCCCTCCCCCGGGCTCTGGCCGGCCGGGGGAAGCCTGGGGCTGATTCCACACTTCCTCCCACAGCTCACATACCCCTTACGCACAGAAATTCCTGCATATGGGCCTGCTAAGGGAGACATGCTCATCTGATCTTCCAATGCCTCTGCAGAGCTTCTTACACAGGAGCCAAGAGGCACGTTATCAGTCTGGTCTCAGCACCACCTTCTGCCATGGGCTCAATCAGAATCTCTTTGGCCTTACTCTGCAAGACAATCTCTCCCGCAGCACTATCTGGCATTGGTTAAAAGGCTGTGCCCATTTGTTCTTCAAAGTGTCAGACTCTTGGGTGCCATCACAGGTTGTAACAATCGTGCCTACTCCTCAAGCAATACCATGACACCAATTCTGAATCTGTCCTCAGCTGCCTCATGATGAGATTAGATGTCTGATTGTGTAATAACACATTTCCCCTGAGGCACTGTTTCCTCTTCTGTTTTACATCAGTTATCTTCTGTACACTTTTGGGACAATACCCCCCCTCAGCTTGTGAGGCACCCTGTCACATGCGCTTCCACTGCCTGCTCCGCTGGTCCCACTCTGAAACTACTTCAGGGTACCGTCAACCTCTTTGTCCTTGGACACTCCCTCTCACTTCCTCAAGACATCAGGCATCCTGGAAAGAAACCCAGGGCCACCTTCAGTTATTTACAGAGCCCTCCATCTAGGAATCCTTAACCCTTTTGAAAGATGCAAGACCAGCTCCAGGAAAGCCCTTAGTGCTAGCACTGAGCCCCTACCCCCCTTTGGCACAGATAGCCCCTCTAGCCATCATGAGACCCCAGTCTTGCTCTAACAAAGGTTTGGGGTGGGATTCACAGGCAAGGGGAAGTATGAGTGATTCTGTAGCTAAGTGGAGGGTGCTTCCCTGGGAAGCTCAGTTTCCAGCCCCTGTCCCTCTACCCCTTCTCGTTTGTTTAATTTATACATAGTGGCAGATTTTACCATACCCCACTGAATAGGGCACCCTCTGGGGAGAGACCAAAGCTGAAATCTCTTCTCTGCTTCAAGATGAGGATGCAGTTGAAACTGGGTTTCCCACAACCTGAATGAGTGCTCTCGCGGGGTTAAAGCTTATACACAGGGCCTTTCTTCTACTCAAAGCATGCCTCCTAGCTCATTGCCAAAGGCAAGAGCCATGCTTAGCATGAGAGTGCTGACAGGCTTAGACAGACAGAGCTGTCCAGACTTAGGCAGCTCTTTATGGGCCTGTCCCCACCCCAAACACTGGAGTGCCTACAGTGTTATACAACAGCTGGACAGGGGTTCTGTGAATGCTGGTGCCTACCTAGGGGACAGGCCTTTATCTCCCCTCTTTAACACTTACATTTCCTTCCTTGTTCTTCTTAAATTAGCATTTCACCCCTGTTGTGTACATAGCGAGACCCCACTGCCAAACAGCCTCACTGGAATAGGAAATATTGAACACTGGTAAGTCTTTCCTAGAAAGCCAGTACAGTAAAACTCCCGATAGTCCGGCATCCACTTCTTCGGCACTCCTGATACTCTGGCATCAAAATGCCAAGCTCTCCTGAGCAGCTGATTAAAAAGCCTGTCGCTCAGCACAGGTGCTGGTTGTAACCAGATGGAGCATAAGGTCGGGGGAGGGACTGGGATCGTGTTACAGTATGGAGAAGAGCATTTTGCTTCAGCGAAGGGGAAAGGGGAGGGGAGAGGGGGGAGGATCAGGTTACAGCAGGGAGGAGCTGCGAAGAGGAAAGGGGAGGGGAGAGGGAGGGAGATTGTGTCCTGGCCAGCTGTTAAGCCGTGCAGCTGTACTGGACCTCCTGATTCTCTGGCAAATCTGATAATCCGGCACCACCTAGGTCCAAAAGGTGCCAGATTATCGGAAGTCTACTGTAGTTCCTGGTTTAAAGACTCTGGTGAGGAGAGCTGTTCTACCCTCCATATATCTCCCCATCTTTGTGGTTCAAGGTTCAATGTAGGAACCCGGTGCTACAGTTGGTATTGAGCTAAGAATTTCTTGCCTACTCCCCTGTTGCTCAGGCACTACTGGTTTAATCTCCCACAAGTGGGAATGCAGAGAGGCCCTTTAAGCACAAAAAGGTTACTCATTCTTAACTGTTCTTGGCATTCACGGAAGCTGCCCACCTTCCCCTCTGCTTCAGCATTCTGGTAAAGATTAGCAGTCTCAAGAGTGGGACACAGAAGTGACTTGGGTGGGGTGAACTGCCCTCTACCGCAGAGGACTGTGTCATCATGGGAGAACTCGGGTGGAGTTCTCGCATGGCCATGGCTTTGGGATTGCTACTAGGGCATTACCCCACAATGTAAGTGCCCAGAGTGGTGAACGATAAAATCCTTGTTAAAGGTGACACTTTGCTATAATCTTAACCTCTGCACACGAGGGAGACCCCCATGCTTTATCCTCTTCTGTGTCTGAATGAACAAGGGCCAGTACTGCCCAGAGCAATGGTCCACAAATTCTCCTAAGCCCAGCAGTGATGATGGTGCTCAGCCAGTCTTCATGCTATATACCCCAGGCCACAGCCTTCCCTATAATAATGCCTGTTTGCTGCACCGTGGGTCCTCAGAACTGTGAGAGTGCAAGTACGGAGTTAGAATTTCGCTGGGCTCTAGTAAATGGCAGGTTGAGTTAGGGAGGGTAAAGTAAAAGGGCAGACTTAAGGTTACAGCAAAGTCTCCCCCTGTGGCTGGATTGCCAACGTTTTATGTTGGACATTAAACTACTCCATGCAAAAGATCACTAAGAACACAGGGGAGAGCTGAGCCCCTGCACTCACAGCTTGCTAGTTGTGGAATGTCTCAAAGACAATGACACAACTAGTAGAACCACCCTCAGAGCTCATGGCCCCTACAGCTGTCCACTTTGAGCGTTGGAGGTGTGGAGGGCAGGCAACCTGCCTGAGGGACCTGCTGGGCTCCTCAGCTCCCCTGGGCTAGAAAGGCAGAAGGCTTAACTGAGGCATCTGTGTAAGAGCGCTAGGCATACCTCACTGTCCCATAGTTAGCAACGAACGGTACCAAGGGGAGCCTGGCTTTGCCTCTGCCTCACTGAGACAATCCTTTCTTCCACAATGAGGTAGAGTGGGAGACCTGTCCTCCTTCCCGCTACTGCACCGTCCCTACCCACAGTCAGCTACCCTTTTGTTATCCCCCATGCCTGGGTATGCTGTATGTGGTGCAGCAGGTTTTTGAGGAAAGTGAGACTGCAGGGTTCCCTACCTCCTCACGCCTACTGCTCAGGAGACACAAAGATGTTATCTATACTATTACATCAAGCACACCACTGGCTCCTAGACATGGAGCATCTCAAAAAAAAAAGGCCCTCGCCCTTTTAAGAATCAGAGCTGTGAATGCATGATTTCCCAGAACTGTGGCATGCAGCATTTCCCTACTTTCAGATCCCCTTTTCTGGCTCTCACTGCGCCTGCCTACCAGGCATTTCTTTTTTACCCCAATCCTTTAAGGATCTGTGAATGAGGCATGGACTGAGCTGCCCATTTCAGTGCCATGTATCAGGGGAGCCAACAGTTTTTGCGAGCCCCCGGGCATGGGGTGTGTGTGGGGGGGGGGAGGAGGGGGCAGGCTGGCTCCGCATTTATGGAAGGCACAGGGCCTTGGGTGGAACGGGTGGGGCCGGGGCACTGGTAGCTCTCAGCACTGCCGGACTGTGATTCTGACCCCAACCCCCAGCTCTCAGAGACAAGAGGACTGATTCTCCGGTAGCTATTTAAAGGGCCCAGGGTGGCGTGACAGAGCAGTGGCGGTAGCTATGAGCCTATGTCCCTTTAAATCGCTAGGTCCTGGTGTAATTGCCCCCTTTGGGATCCTCCCCCCATTCAGGGCCGGCTCGAGCCATTCCTGCACCCCTGACAGTGGGTGCGCGACGCATGTACAAACTCCCCCCCCCCCCCCCCCCCCCGGTGCGCTGCGCACCTTGCAGCTGCCACCAGGCGCCGCACGCCCGGGACAGGGGGCCATGTGGTGCCTCTTAGAGCTGCCGGGCCTAATGGCCCCAGGCATGTGGCGCCTGATGGCAGCTCTAAGGGGCGCTACGCAGCCAGGCATGTGGCGCCCCTTATAGCTGCCTTCAGGCGCCCCCCATAGGTTGGGGCTCCGGGCAGCTGCCCGGCTAGCCCCCCCCTTAATCCGGCCCTGCTCCTATTGGCAGGCTTACTACATACTGTCCTTCAAGAAGCTGCCCTTTAGAGGGGAGGAAAGTGACTTCCTGTGCTTGCTTCCCCCCTTACTCTACAATGCACAGGAGAGACACAGGTCTCATCTGGAGAATTGTGTTACACAAACACAACATTGCTCCCCCATGTTGCAGGCCCCCAAACATCCTGCCAGGACTCTTTTTGCTACCTTATCACACTGTTGACTACAAGTTGAGTGAGGTAAAATCCCTCTAAAACTGAGACACTCGAGGCTTTTAAATGTGCCCAAATTGTCTCTTGAACGGTAAACAACCTACAATTTGCTCATGAGCCAAATATGGGGAATTGAAGAATCTTGGACAAAGTCACACACAACGAGAATCAAAGGCAGCTCAGTCCAAAATTAATGGTTCAGCTACAAAAAGTGTCATTCAACCTACGCCTCTCAGCATTGAAGGTAGGTCTTTATACAGTCCTCTGAAAGCAGCCACCCTTCAACTGTATGGGCTTTGTGACTCGCCTAACATCACTACAGAGTCTGGAACAGATCCTAAGTCTCACATGCTAGCCCATTCCTTTAATCACAGCACAGCTCTTTCTACAGTCATTGTCCACTTTCATTACACATTCATTACACAGTGTTTCCAGCCTAACAGCCTAGCATGCGTGACTAGTTGATTAGGCACATCTACTTCAAAAGGCAGTGCAGTGGCAGAGGCTTGGGACTGCCGAATAAAGGATCTGGACACACATTTCAGCTCTGCTGTAAGTGCCTGTGTATAATTGCTGCAGGTATGAAGAATACTAGTTGCCTTCATCAAAGGTACAAATGTACATGTAAAATCTCTGCTGAGTGGATAGCTCCAGTTGGTAGGCGTCAAAGCAGTGACTGGAGGTGGGAAGAGTGTAAAGTTGCCCAACCCCATCCCTTGGGCTCAAAACTGCAAGGGAGATGCTCCGCACGCACAGAACCAGGTGATGCCTTCCTGCCCCTGCCATGTGGCACACTACAGAACCTAGAAACCAGCCAAGTTTATGAATGGATTTTCAGGCTGATATCCTAGTACCAAGTACTCCTATTCCCTCTCTCCATCTCACTCCATCTGTGGCCCCATAAGGACAATTTTGTAGCATATTATGTTGGGAGGAGACCTGTATGTTGGGAACCTCTTGGCCAGATGACCCCCAAACCTGTGACACACACTCTACTGCTACCCCTGTTTCAAGGCAATCTGCCCCATGTACAAGAACGTTAGAGTTCTTAGAAATTCTGCTGCAGCCTGTAACTATTGAAGTGTTGCTAGACAACAGCAGAGGGAAAGGCAGTATTATCATTAGAAGGGAGAACTGAAGCAGAGTGTGATTAAATGCTTTGGCCAAAATCCCATACAGGCAATGTGTGATAAAGCTGAGAGTTAAACCTAGTAAGTGCCTAAGTATAGGAGCATTCATTCTCTGCCATATGCTTTCAGAGCACAGGACAAAGAATAATGTCCTCTGCTCCTCCTAGTACAAATAATCTCTGTCATCTTCTCTATTATACAGCCTGAGGGAAGCAAAGCAAGCAGAAGCTGGATAAATCCAAAGAAGCAGCAGGGAGAAGAGCTTTCAGGGAATCCTTCCATGTTCCTTCAAACCTGCAGCTACCCTCTTTCCCTTAAGACCTCAAAAGGAACCAAAGACTCGTGTGAAAATTGTGACACCAGAGGAAGGTTTCCAGGAGCAGGGAACTAGTCTGATACAGAGAGAATTGCCAGATGTAGCAGGAATCTCAATGACAGAGCAGCACTTTCACAGAACTAACGAGAACTGCAAGGCACATTATACCCCCAGCTTGTGTGCAGAAGCTGCTTTTCTATCACATCAAACCTACCAGAAAGGGGAACAAGAATCAGATGCTTTATTTTCTGTTCTGCATAAGCTTAGAAGGCAACCCTCTCTGAAATGCAAGGGGAAAATGCAGCTTGAATAGGCAAGGAGAAACATCAAAGTGCACTCAAAAGTTAGCTAATAATGTGTAGTGGGACAGATTCAGATCACCAGAGTATTTCTGAAGCAATTCCATTATAACCAATTGAGTTATTCTGGATTTATTCTGGTGTAGCAGATCAGGATGTGAGCCATAAGAAGTTAACAAGGTGGTGATCAGAAAACAGTGGGTCAGTAAATCGTACTCTCAGCTGGCAGATCCGAATATGAATGAAGCAGGTTTTTCTGAGGTGAACAAAGCTAAGCACATTTCAGAGAAGGGAGAGGGTTACATTGTATTTATAGCATATTTTAACAACTGATTCTCAGACAGTGTAAGAAATAAAGGAAACCATTGGTTTGGCCTCTACACTACAGGAAGAGTACTATACCAGGTTGCTGGGAATAGAACAAAGGATAGAACAAAGAAAATATGCTCAAATGAAAATATGGAGGAGAGTTAAATACTATACTTTGGAGGCAGGCTCCATATATGTGGATGCGCTACCTCAGACTTAGAGCCCCAGGAAGCATTGGGGAGTAATTAGTTCGAATTACTCTGGGGAGAAATTATTTCAAAATAGCAGCATTGGAGAGTTCACACTACTGCTATTTTGAAATAACTATTTCAGAATTAGTGTTACTCCTGATGAAAAGCAGGAGAACAGATTTTGAATTCCACAGCCCATTATTTTGAAACAACAGGCTTGGTAGTGTGGACGTTCCGCTTATAAATTTGACCTGGGGGTGTGTGTTATTTTGAAGTCCTAGTGTAAACCAGGGCTGGGGGGAGAGGGGGGCGGCATACTGTCTTAAAGGGGGCAAAGAGGAGGCAAATCCATTTATTTCCATAAAGTGAGCCAAGATATCCTCGGAAAGCAGGATGTTATGTCCACAAAGATAGTGGAAGCAGTGCAAGCAGTCTACAACTGAAATTGGTAATTTTATATTCAAAATATCTATATGAATGACAATTATAAAATGTGTGAAAGTTCTGCTATCCACAGTACATTAGTGAGTGAATAAGCCAGTGCTTTTTCTTTTGAAAAGAAACAGGCATGGGTGTCTTCTTATACTCCTTGAATTCTTATATGTTAAATAAATATATATTTTAATTCCCGCAAATAATATATTAAGTATTAACACTAGAAATAGGCCTGAGTTGGAGACTTCAGGTCCAGATTCAAACATCTCCAAATTTCAGAGATACTTGCATATTTGGTTTCAGTCCAGCACAGAAATAGAACTCAGCTATAAAATTCAGGTCAAAACTCAGTTTGGGCCAATGTTTAATATTTGCATTCAGTTTTCCATATGGTAAAAAGCAGTGAAATTGTCCTAGTTATGGTAATGCAAATGCACTTGCTTTTACATCAACGTAGCTTTTGAGAATATCAGTGGAATCTGATATTGTCATAGGACAAGAGTTGCTTGCTGCTGCACAAATGCAGAGCAATGGCCAAGGCATTTATGGAAAATAGAAGTGGAGAGGAAGCCAATGATACATGTATTTGAAACCTAAATGCATACTCTGATATTGCACCTTTATGGATGAGCGTCAATTCACAAGAACAACAGTTGGTCACTTTGGGTTTCATCCTGCAAGATGCTGAGCACCCTGGCTCCAGTCCCCAAAAAAACCACTTAAGAATGTTCCTATTTATAAGAAGTGAGTAGGACCATCCATATTCTTAAGTGCCTTGCAGGATTAGGGCTCAAATGCCTATCATTTTGCAGGGCTTGATCTACATTCTGAATGTGTGGAGCAAATATCCCCATTTTGTGCTTCTGCTCATTTGTGAAAAGCCTACCCTTAAAAAATGATTTCGAGTTTCTAAGAGAATAATGGGGAGTTAACATAGGTTAATGACACATTTTAAGTACACATGCCAACACACAACAGAATGAGCACATATACAAACATATACTGAATAAATAATATTTCCCAGCTATGCGGCTTGATCTGTTGACATAGATTCTGCTATAAGTTAAAGATACAGAACAGTAGCAGCGTCTCTCTAATTGTCAAAGATATAGTTATGGGTAGAATATTTCTTAATGAACAGTTTCACTAAAAACACATATTACTTAATTGAAATTCATCCTTATACAGAATGGTAACTTTATGAATCTGAGGTGATGTCTAAACTACAGTGATCTATCAGAAAAAGGTATGCACAATGTGCTCTGCAATTTGAGTACCTTTTTCTGATAGTTCTTTTGGAGAAGGCTTTTCTGAAATTTGGCCTGTCTACATTGGGCCAAATTTTGGAAAATCTTCCTCTTTCAGAAGAGCCCTTCTTCCTCAGGGAGGAGGAAGACAGGGCTTCCGAAAGACTGCATCTACTCTTCTACCCCCCTTTCCTCCCCCCCCCCCCCAAAAAACAGTGGAAGAGCAGATGCATTCCCTGGATGGGGTGGAGTTTTTCCGGGATACCGCTGGTATCCCGGAAAAACCCGGTAGCCTAGACGTAGCCTGAGGCAGTGCTGACAAAAATTAGCTGTTAAACTTGACAGAATGCAGAACCAACTCCTTATGTTGAAACCTCTTATTTTTCTTACATTCAGTATTGGTGATGATCAGGGGGTAACTGATTATGGGTAATGGAGGAAGAATCTAGATCTGAAAGGTACGTGTACCAGACAACAGGCAATGGTACTGAATGTGTCCAATATTTGAAATAGTGTATGATCGTCGGGAAACTACAGTTTACAACTGGCTCAAATTGTTTGCTTACAAAAATCAGATACTTGCATTTTATATTTCAAAATAGTTTCCGTAACTATAAATCCCACTAAACACTTCAAGATTATCAGAAAGAAAAATAGCCACTGAACTTTAGGAATAAAGCTCAGAAAACCCCAGTTTTCTGGACTGTAAATGCTTTCTGCCCAATTGTATGTTTATACTCCCTTCATACTTGTCAAATATAATTCAAACCATTTCACTGATTTATAAACTGATAACATACAAAACCTTAGATTAGCTAGTTTTCATCTATTAATAAAAATATTTTAGGGTATTCTTACTAGAACTGAATAATCTGTTTATTATTTCTATTGAAGACAAAAATAGTCCACGTTTCTTTCTAAAGTGTTAGTTCTCAGACTCGATCGAACCCTACTATTATTTTGTTAAGCTGTGTTTTCATAGCTGTTTTCTGGTCCCACAATTACTTTGGTCACATGCCAGCTCTTCATATTATATTTTCAATACAAACCAGGAGATTTACATTTGTGATTTTAAATTATTTGAATGCAAAAAAGATTATATATATGCTCATCTTCCAGTGTGTGTAGATGTATGCTTTAGAAGGCTCTTGGGAGATCTTTTCCGTGTGTGTGTGTGCGCGCGCGTGCAGGGATGTAGGGGGTCCTTCTCTCTGGGCATGGTCTCCTTGCTCCCTGTCTGTATATCAGAATCTAGGAACCCTGAAAATGACATTTAACTTTTGAAAACCAAAGAGTTACAGTCTGTGCTGATGCAACCTTAACTCTGCCCTCTTTGAGCATTTCCCCAAAACATCCCTGCCACCTATCCTTGCACTCTGCCTTTGTAGATAGAGCAGAACACTCGGGATAGGGCACTTTACCATGTGAGATAGAAACCAATACCTTTGTCTGCTGAGGCAAAGCTTGTCTTGAGGTATGACATACTGAAGAGTAACCTACACCTGCCCTTTACTCAAACACTGAGCCCAGGCCACAAACAATCCTGCCTCTGCTAAATTTTACAGTCCCTTCACCCTTATGCACAGGGTGTCAGCTAACACAATTACCCATAGAATGTGCTCACACCCCACATCACTGCTGACAGTCTCCAGGGTGAGAAGAGACTTGTGCTGCGTTATTGGCATAACCTACAATAAGTCCATGGCTGAAATGAGGCATACTGGCTCTCTCAGGGCACCTCTTTTCACACTGGGAAGATGGCAGGAAGCAAGGCTTAGCTACCTCCACAACCCCCCCTCTCCAATGTGCCCTCATATCACAAGGGCACACCTCTCCAAATAATCCTGCCACCATGCCACACAGCTAGACCTAACACCATGAACATAAACTTAACATGACCATAAGCTTCAACGCATGCAGATAATTCTCAGGGACTCCTGCCAGCTCCAGATTGGCAGAGTTAAGTTTGTGTTAGCATAAGCATTACTTTCACTCTGTTTCCTGATTTCCAGCTGTTTGAGTTGTGCTGTGTTTGACATTCTCAAAAAGGTGCAAGATACCACCAGGCAACTTTAATTCTGCATCAGTGAAGGCTTTTATTAGTCATATCTATCACCTTTATACAAGGATTTTTGTTAGCTTAAGCCAGGACAACTAAAAGATTGCATTTTTTTTGTAAAAATATCTTAAAAGAAAAATAGATCAGCATTGGGTTGCTTAATAAATCTGGTCTGCCTAAGGTAAGAAACCTCCAGTGTAGCTCTGTGTCACAGCTGCTTAATATTGAAGTGTCAATATTACAATGCGAAAAAAAATCAGCACTTCTCTAAACTTCACCTTTATGTTGTTTTGTAGTGTCTAATGCTGATAAAATATAATGGCTGTTGATGTAAAAGCAGAATTGCTTTGTCGGTCTCCTTTGAAATTCCACCTGTTCAAGGAGCTACAAACAGCAATGATACACAACTTGTAATGATATCTCTTCTAGTCTGTCATTAAACCACTTGAAGCAAGCTATTGAAAATCAGGCTTAGTGACAATAATGGGAATTCAGCATTGACTACGATTTTGACATCATTTGAGTACATAAAACATGAGAATACAACAGTATGCTGGATTTGTATTTTAGATTTAGAGTTGAAAGTGGGCTGGTATAGGCCGGTACTATATACCAGTAAGAAAGTGGCTGCCAATATGGGCCAGAGAATTAAGTTAAACTGAACCAGAGAATTTGTCAAACCACAGGTGGTCACTATTGTCTAGCAGCATCACCAACACTTCCACTGCTTACTGGGCTCTTAGAAGAAATTTAGGGGTAAATTAGAACTAACATAACTTGCTGATTTAAAGCTGCCACAAAGTTACACGCAGTGTTACGTATGTATAAAATGGCTGAGAATTTTCAAATTCTTTGAGGTAGCCTGCAGCATACACATATCAAACCCCCAACACTGCCATTCTTGTCAGAAATGAGCTCTTTTTCATTAGTTAACCTTTTTCTTTAACTCCCTAAAAGAACATCAGAATATAAATACAACATAATGATATAAAAATAAACGTCCATACCTGGATAGGGGATCTTTCCAAAGGTAACAACTTCATACAGAAGAATTCCAAATGACCACACATCAGATTTAATAGTAAAGGAGCCATAGTTAATTGCTTCTGGCGCTGTCCATTTAATAGGGAATTTTGCACCTAATAAACAATATATATTATCAATTAACCAAGTAGATACGTTGCTAGAAAAATTTAAATTACTAATAGATTTATCCATTATTTCCATTAAGTATAAGGTAGATAGTGACCTTTTAGTAAAAAACCCTGCCCTTATCATAGAAGACTAAAAAAGACAGTACAGGATGAACCTCTTTATTCTGGCACCCTTAGGGTATGTCTACACTACAAAATTAATTCGAACTAACAGCCATTAGTTTGAATTAATTTTAATAGGGGGCTACACATACAAACCGCTAGTTCGAATTTAAATTGAACTAGCGGAGCACTTAATTCGAACTAGGTAAACCTCATTCTACAAGGAGTAATGCCTAGTTCGAATTAAGTAGTTTGAATTAAGGGCTGTGTAGCCGCTTAATTCGAACTAGTTGGAGGCTAGCCCTTCCCAGCTTGCCCTGATGGCCACTCTGGGTCAAACCAGGGAAACTCTTCTGCCCCCCTCCCGGCCCCGGAGCCCTTAAAGGGGCACAGTCTGGCTACAGTGCCCGTGCCACTTGCAAGCCTGCCAGAACCCAGCCAGCAGACCCTGCACCTGGCACAGCATGAGCCAGCCACCCGCTGTCACCCAGCCCTCCGCTTCTTCCCAGGACCAGACTGGTGGCTCCCAGGAGCCTGCCCAGGGCCGCAAGAGGTGGGCGCCCGCCTGGTCTAGTGCAGAGATCGTGGACCTCATTGAGGTTTGGGGAGAGACCACCAATGTCCACAACCTCCGCACTAGGCACAGGAAAGTGGCCGTCTAGGGCAGGATAGCTGCCAGCCTGGCCACCAAAGGCCACATGTGAACCCAGGAGCAGGTTTTCATGAAAATCAAGTTGGTTCAATGAGACCCCCGACCCTGAGCCCTGAGCTTAGAACATAAGAACAGCCATACTGGGTCAGACCAAAGGTCCACCTAGCCCAGTAGCCTGTCTGCCGACAGCGGCCAACACCAGGTACCCCGGAGGGGATGCACCGAAGACAATGACCAAGTGATTTGTCTCGTGCCATCCATCTCCAGCTTTCCACAAACAAAGGCCAGGGACACCGTTCCTAACTCCTGGCTAATAGCACTCAATGGATCCAACCTCCATGAATTTATCTAACTTCTCTTTAAGCTCTGTTATAGTTCCAGCCTTCACAGCCTCCTGTAGCAAGGAGTTCTACAGGTTGACTATGCTCTGTGTGAAGAAGAACTTTCTTTTATTAGTTTTAAGCCTGCTACCGGTTCATTTTGGTGTCCTCTAGTCCTTCTATTATGGGAACTAATGAAGAACTTTTCGTTATTTACCCTCTCCACACCACTCATGATTTCATATCACCCCTCAGTCTTCTCTTTTCTAAGCTGAAAAGTCCCAGTCTCCTTAGCCTCTCTTCATATGGGACATGTTCCAAACCCCTAATCATTGTAGTTGCCCTTTTCTGAATCCTTTCCAAGGCCAAAATATCTTTTTTGAGGTGAGGAGACTACATCTGTATACAGGACTGAAGATATGGCGTACCATAGTTTTATACTTCCCCTCCTCCTCCTTCCCCTGGCTTTCCCCTTCCAGCTCCCTCCTCCCAGGTTTCCCCTTCCCCTCTCCCACCCTCTCTCTTCCCCTCTCCCACCTCCTTTTTCCAGTCTCCCCAGAGATTAATCCCCCCCCAGTTTTGTTATATAAAGAGAGTTTCTATTTTTGAACACACGTGTCCTTTATTTTTTACATCAGGAAGGGGGGACTAGGGAGAGGTAAGTAGAAGGAGATGAGGGAGGAATGGGGCACGAGCCCCCGATGGGGAGGACTGGGGTGGCTCTGCGGGCTCCTCGGGGTGGAAGCTCTCCTGCAGGGCCTCCTGGATCCTGACAGCCCCCCGATTGACTCCCCCCCCCCCCCCCCCCCCCGGATGGCAGCCTGCAGCAAGTGCAGCCAGGCTGATGGCCTAGTGCTGTGATGTGCTGAGTGTGGGCACTCAGGGCACTCCAAGACAGGACTGCTTTGCTGTCCCTCATCGAGTTAGACAAGCAAGCGGGGAACTCTTAGAACTGTCTGTCCGGGGTGGGGGTTGGGTCCCTTTAAGTACAGCCCTCGGCTAGCCTGAGGCAGCAGCTCCACACTCTCAGTCCTAACCTGATGCCCTGCCGGCACTGGTTCCGGCCATCCTTAACTTCAGGTCAGGGTCCACTCAATGTGGACATGCTAGTTCGAATTAGCAAAACGCTAATTTGAATCAGTTTTTAGGTCTAGATGCAATAATTCGAATTAGCTTATTTCAAATTAACTAATTCGAATTAAGTTAGTTCAAATTAGTGCTGTAGTGTAGACATACCCTCAGGACCTGACCAGTGCTGAACCAGAGAATTTGCCGAACCAGCAGCATTACCAACACTTTCACTGCTCATGGGGCTCTTAGAAGACATTCAGGGGTAAATTAGAGCTGACTAACAGCACAGAGCTCTGTGAGCCAGGACTGGTGGTTATAAAAAACTTTATGGGACCGTGGGAAACTTGGCCACTCCCATCATAAGTGGACATCCAGGTAATTAAAATCATGCCTGACCATGAATGTTGCCAGACCAGAGAGTGCTGGATTGGAGAGGCTCAACCTGTAGCAGCTCTTTCGGTCCATGAGGTATTGGATAGATGCAGTGCTTGATTTGTGGGGCTTGCCAGGACTGAGTCTTGGCACCTTTAGGCTTGGTAAGTCATAGCTTTGGCATCTTCAGGCTTCCTAAATCAATGTAAAAAAATTGCTTGTGTTCTGGCACCTCTTTCATTACGGACTGAACATTATACAGATGCTATGATAGAGGTATATAAAATCATGAGTGGTGTGGAGAGGGTGAATAAAGAAAAGTTATTTACTTGTTCCCATAATATAAGAACTAGAGGACACCAAATGAAATTAATGGGTAGCAGGTTTAAAACTAATAAAAGAAAGTTCTTCTTCACACAGTGCACAGTCAACCCGTGGAACTCCTTGCCAGAGGAGGCTGTGAAGGCTAGGACTATAACAGAGTTTAAAGAGAAGCTAGATAATTTCATGGAGGTTAGGTTCATAAAAGGCTATTAGCCAGGGGATAAAATGGTATCCCTGGCCTCTGTTTGTCAGAGGCTGGAGAGGCATGGCAGGAGACAAATCGCTTGATCATTGTCTTTGGTCCACACCCTCTGGGGCACCTGGAGCTGGCCACTGTTGGCAGACAGGGGTGGAAGGACCTTTGGTCTGACCTAGTATGGCCATTCTTATGTTCTTACTACAACACAGATCAGATAGAATCACCACAATGTACTCTCGCATCTCTCCTGGAAGTCTTTAAAAAGTTAAGAATTGAATTTGAGATTTTCAAAGGAACCTAAGGGAGTTAGAGACACAAATTTTGTATCTAACTTCCTTATATCCTTTTACAATCCTACCCTAAATGTGCATGGGATTGAACTAATATATTCTGTCACCTCAGAGGTGCTTCAGACTTACTGGAATGGTAGTGTGGGAAGAACTATTTGCAAACACCAAATGCCATACTATATGAGTGAACTGACTTCATTCTATTGTGTTGTCAGTCCAACATTTTTCACAAATACTACATTTACTTAAAATTTTAGAAAATTTACTTAAAATCTGTGAAGTCTTGTCCTCTACATTTATCAGTTCAGAATCCAAAGATGTGATTTTTCACATAACGGTTGTGCCGCTCAAAGACTGCATCACTGTCATTAATATTACCCTTAACTAACTTCTTTCCATATGAAGAATTTTTCCCTCTGTGGGAATTCTGCCTTTGTAAGAAATGCAGAATTAGGCAAAAATCTACCTTCGGTATAACTGTTAAGGGCACATCTACACAGCAGGGCAAAAGTTGAATTAAACTCCGCAACTTGAGCTACGTCAATTATGTAGATTAAGTCAAAATATCTTAGTTCAGCTTTTGATGCTGTCTGCACAGCAGGAAGTCGAAGGAAGTACACTCTTCCTTCAACTTCCCTTACACATAAAATGAGAGTTACAGGAATTAGAGTAAGAAGTCCCACAGCTCGCCACTATTTCGAAATAATGGCTTGCAGTGTAAACACGCTCTGATTTAATCCTTTGTCTCATTCTCAAGAAGTATGTAGTACAGGACAAATTGTAGCCATATTTTAAAATCCTCTCACTTCTGCTTGCCCCCTCAAAAAAAACTCCCCTGGTTTAACAAGAAAAGTTCAAACAGACTTCCTCGGGGAACATGACATCTACCTTTCAGACAAAAGGAGGGACAACACACAAACACACAACACACAACACAGTCTCTGTTTCCGAAAAACGAATGCCATCTGGCACAAGACATTCTGTAAAGCTGGGAAACTATATCAGACTCCCATAAACACTGGAGGAAGTTACTTAGCAAGAGTGTTTGGAAGTTAGCATAAATGTATAATCTGCAAAACTTTAAAAAAATCCAAGTTTTATTCAGTTAATATACAATACCAAAAGCTGTCTAATAAACTAAAGATTTCCTCCTCCTATACTTTCTCTGTCTTTAAAAATCTACTCCATTGGGCTGTGTCCCCCCTTGAATGGTTATTATCTAGTGACTCCCTAGTACAGTAAACGTCCGATAATCCGGCACCTTTAGGACCCAGGGGGTGCCGGACTATCAGAAGGGGGGGCTATGAGGGGTCTGGAGTGGGGTGGGAGGGGATGCCACCCCAGACCCCTCATAGCCCCCTCCCTTACGATAGTCCGGCTCTGCCCCAGGTGTCCCTGATTCAGCCGCTGCTGGTCAGTTTCAGCAGCAGCTGAATCGGGGATACCTGCAATAGAGCAGCTGGGGTGCTGCTGGGTTGGTCCCGCAGCGCTGAGGGGTGGCGCTACGGCACCAACCCGGCAGCACCCCAGCTGCTCTGCTCCTGGCTTCCCCGATTCAGCTGCTGGTCAGTTTCAGCAGCAGCTGAATGGGGGACGCCTGTCCGGCTGCCCCAGCACTTCCGGGTTCCTGATGGTGCCGGACCATCAGGAGTCCCGGAGCATTGGATGCCGGACTAATGGAGTTTTACTGTACCTCACCTTTTTTACCCTAACTTTGATGCCTTGTTCTCTTTCTTCCTTGTACCTCAGTCTCCTATCACTTCTGTTTTCAATACTACTTATGTGAGGTCAAACCGTCTAATCATAAAGTAGTTGTTTTAGTTTTAGATCTAGTGAAGATGAAGTTTATCTGTGTTGCACTATATATAGAAATGTGGAATGATGACAAAGCTAGATATTTTTCTTTTACTGAATCTTTAAAAAAAAATTGATATTAGCACACAAAATTACCAAATAAAGTATATTGTATGAAACCTTCATACAAACTTCCTTGAACTATCCTAGAATACTCTGCTATGGAATAAACTACCTCCTGCTTTCAAGTAGGTGCTATACTATTGCTTTAAACGCAGCATTTAAGTCAGGTAGTACCAATATAAAACTCCTACAAAAATCCCACTTCATAGGTAGAAGGAAAATTTCAGTGCTCTGGAAAACGTTTTTTTCAGGCACCACTGCCTCTACTTGGCTAACCCTTTCCCTTATATGTTTGATTTATAAAATTTGCTTAAAGAGGGTACAATCTACTTTTCATAAACTTTCTAATTTGAAGAATCTGGATTAAGGAGACAGAACAATTTTTAAGTTCATTGTTGTCATTAGAACACTTCATGTAACACACTGTGCTTTGTGCTTGCTTCTCATTTTTATTTTAAACAAAGGTCTAATTCTGTGGCTCTTCACAGAATGAATTTTCTAGATCTGAAAAATATAAAGTGATACATACCTTCCCGTGCTGTGTATTCGTTATCTTCAATTACTCTGGCTAGTCCAAAATCAGCAATTTTGCACATCAGTGAATCCGAAACCAGAACATTAGCTGCTCTCAGATCTCTATGAATGTAGTTTTTCCTTTCTATATATGCCATTCCCTCTGCAATCTGTTAAAAAAAACAAAAAAATACCTAAGCAAATATGAGCTGTTCTCCTTTACCACAGCCTTCATTAGTTACTATAGCATCAAGTATGTATGGAGCATTTTACATATATATATATATATATATATGAGAGGCAAAATCCCTGCCCAGAAAAGGTTTTAAAGGTCAGTCCTGCAAATCTTCACTCGCAATAGACTTCTTGGTGATTCCAGAAAGATTGCATGTGTGAATAAGTTTGCAGGATTTGGCTCTCCACATTCAGTTACAGTCTCTGATTGGGCAGAGAATTTAGGCATATGCTAAATTTAGGCCCTGCTGAATTCAGTCAGGAATGTGGTTAAGAGTCTTCCTGAACCAGAGCCTTCATGCTAATAAAATACATATTAAAATTATACTGTGGGATTTCTTCTCCAAAATTCTCTATCCAAAAACTGGTGTTAAATTAACATATTCAAACAATAAAATGGAATAGCGTTAAATAGTAAATAAAAGCTTTGTATGGATTTCCTATTGTAAAGTGTTCCTTTTCCAGGGAGATTAACAAGAAAGCATTCTTTGAAGTGTTAGTAAAACTGCAATTATAAAAACATAAGAACGGCCACACTGAGTCATTCCAAAGGTCCATCTAGCCCAGTATCCGATCTTTCGACAGTGGCCAATTCTAGGTGCTTCAGAGAACAGAGCAGAACAGGTAATCATCAAGTGATCCATCCCGGTTGCCCTTTCCCTGTTTCTGGCAGAGGCTAGGGACACAATCCCTGCCCATTTTTGCTGATAGCCAGTGATTGACCTATCCTCTATAAATGTATCTAGTTCTTTATAGTGTTGGCCTTTACAAATTTCTCTGGTAAAGAGTTCCACAGGTTGACTAATATAATATCCAATACAAATTTGAACATTTTCAAGAAAATTTTCAGAGAAGTCAGCTAGCTCTGTGTTTATTCTTATTTACAGTATGCATCTGAGCATGCACTAGGAATGTTTGGAAACCCCGGCTCTTATGTCTCTAATTTCATAAGTAAACAATGAAATAAAATTACCATTTTTTCTTAACTATTCAAATTAAAAGTCATAAGTATTCTGGCAATTATCAGAGATGTTGTTTCAGCATTTGCCCAAATCATTACTTTATTTTTAAAATGATGTGTGAAAACATTGGGTAATCCACACCACCAAGTGTGTCCAAATTACTGTATAGTACAATAAAACTTACACATTTGGAAAGCAGCTGCCAAAAAAGGACCCTTGACTCTACAGACTACTGTAGATATGGCTCTGATGCAGCGGCAGATTTAGAGTTAGTAGGGCCCTGTGCTCAGCTTCATTTTTGGGGTCCCACTGAGACCCAGCCAAGAGAAAGAACATTTACTCTTCCTGTCCCCCCACACTTTTCATTCTTTTTTCTTCATCCTCCTCCTATATTATAAGTAATAAGAAGTACATGAAAATAAAGTGAGGTACTTTGGTTGTTTTTGTAGTCTAACTTGTTTCATAGATCAGTTGAACATTACTGAGGATCTTGGTGGATCACTTAATGGTCTTTTCAAATATTGTTTGTACCATGAGCTAACTATTGTAAAGTGCTTTGGGTAAGAGCGCTTTATAAAAATACCATAATAATGTTCCTGAGTTCACCTGAATGGCATTCTCGAAACACAGTTTGAGAACTTCTGGTCTAGATGAAAGCTTGTATTTTCATTAAGCCAACATGAAAAATGTGTAAAATAAAATGTATAGATGACGCACGAATGGAAAAATAAAAGTTAACTTCCCCTGAAGAAGCTTACTCAATTTGAAAAAAAAAATTCAGCTGGCTTTCTTTCTATACTTTTTCTTTACAAAATCCTCAATTAAGTCATTGTAAGTGTAAGCAGGGCATGAATCAATGCTTCCATTACAGCCAGCTGGAATGGGAAAGAAATCCTAGGTTTGTTTATGTAAACACAGTTCACGCCGTTTGCTTAGGCCTGCTAGATATTCAATTGTTAGAATGGTGTTTTACTCATAGTAACCAATTTAGCTGCTGTGGGGTCATAAACTGTTAACACTAAATGGAGAAATTGTGAGATATGATCACCAATGCTTGCAGTTACTGGGGGAATGCAGAAAAGTCAGACTGTGTTTAACTCAGTTCAAAGGAGAGAAACTGTCAGTGTAAATAACCTTGGACAGACAAGGCTTCCTGTGCCAACACTCTGTGACTTTAACTAAAGGAAGGGCAGGACTCTGAATCAGCTGGCCGCATGCCCTCCAGCCATGAGCTGTAAGACTGGTTGAACCTGTTTCTCCCCCTCCCCCCCACACATACACTTCTAATGACAGAACTAGAGCAGACTCCATAAGGAGTCTTTTTATTATTTTTAAATTTACGCCAGTGGATGCTGGAGTTTCTTATGGCTGGCCTGTGCTTTGGGCCAAGAGCTGAAATCACTAAGTTTGGCCCAAAGTCAAATTCACCACAAGCCAATTGAAGATGTGATGAGTGGCCAGCAGAGCGGTGGCAGCACAACAAGCCTCAAGGCAAGACAAATGGACAGCAAGGCAGCAGCAGAGAGCAGCAAAGAGCAGTGAGCAGGTGGATGGTGAGCAACCAGCAGAGTGAATAAGATTCTTCCTTATGTCCCTTGCACTCAGGCTGGGAGGTGAACTCTGCGGATGCACCTCTGAACTCTGGGGGTATGTCTACACTAGCCTCCTATTTCGAAATAGGGATGCTAATGTAGGCATTCAAAGTTGCGTATCAAGCCCGGGATTTAAATATCCCACGCTTGATTTGCATCTTCTCGGCCGGTCGCCATTTTTTGAAATTTACAAGTCCAGACTAACTGCCCGCGTCTACACACGGCAGGGACCCGGTATTTCGAATTAAAGCCCTAAATCGAACTACCTGTTAAACCTCCTTGCAGGAGGAATAATACCTTGAAGAAGGAATAACAGGTAGTTCGATTTAGGGCTTTAATTCGAAATACCGAATTACACAGACATACCCTGGGTCTGCCCTGACCAAGGCAGCAACTGTGAGTGGGGAGCAGAGAAGGGCTGGGCATATGAAGGGGACATTTATGTTGCTGGACTTAAGAACCTGTGAGGAAAAGGACATTGTCCAACCTACTTGGAGGGGCACTGTTTCTTATGTTTTTGGTTATGAACTCACATTACTTCCCTCCCTTTTTATTAAAGGTTTCTTTTCTACACTCTGACTATGTGCTTACAGGTGGGGAACCATTGCCTCTCAGAGGCACCCAGGGGTGCTGTGTGATTTTCCCAGGTTACTGGGTGGAGGCTCGAGCCAGTTCTGTGTTGGATGGATGAAGAGAAACCCCTAGATACTGAACCTGGCCCTGGCTGGTGCTGGCAGAAGGGTTACATAAGTAATATTTTGTAAAGAGGCACTTTCAATTGTCAATAATGCTGATAATATGTGACACTGCACAGAAAATGGGTCAAACCCTCTAATCATAAAGTTGTTGATCTAGTTTTAGATCTACATATTGCTTAACTTGTCAAATGTTCCTCCCTGCTCTCTTACTTCCCCCAGAGCCCTCTCTGCCAGGGCTGGCCCTACCATGAGGCAAACTGAGGCGGCTGCCTTAGGTGCCAGACTGTGGGGGGCGCCACTAGGACCCAAAGTGTAGAAAATTGTGTCTGCTGCTGGTGCATATGTAGGTAGCAGAGCAGTACCATGAGAGGAGTAGAAGAGGAAGAAGGCAGAATTGAGACCTTTCAAAGTTTTGGCCCAAAGGAGCAGGAATGGGGGCTTCATTTGAGCTCCTTGCCTCAGGTGCCAAAATGTTGTGGGCTGGCCCTGCTCTCCGCAGAGGGACTACCCTTCCTTCCGCAAAGTGGCCACCCCCTTTGTGGGGCAAGGGAATTGCCAGACCCAGTGCTGGACCACCCGGCCCTGGGGGCCCCCCATGTCATTTGGGGGGCCCGTATCAGGGCATGGTATGTTTCACTGAAAATCTACCTCTGCTTAGAGCTATTGACGAACTCCTACAGATAAGTTATAATGCCCTTCCTATTGTACGGGGAAAACACTGCTGTCTGTTCTGAGAGAGTGCTGGGGTAGAAAAAAAACACAGGGAACTTTTTTCAACCCCATCCTCCTGTGCATTAGCTGTCCCCTTATCAGTACAAGTTAGCACCAGTCTGTGTGTTCCATGGCTGGCCTTGCACTGCTCCATGTATACAGGAACTTGCCTCATTTTGCACCACACAGAGCATCAGAGTCTAAACTTTTGTTAAAAAATTAACAACACTTCCGATAATGTCTTTAAAAAGCCCCCAAAGGACAAGACAAGTGCACCGGCAAGCATTTATGACAGCAACTGCACACACTCTTTGTTCCTCTTTTTGGGTCCAGACACTGGAAAAAAAAATGCATTTCATTCCGCTCCCTTCCCCCCCGACCGACACACATACATACACATACACCATTGTGAACCTTTGCTTATAAACCAATGTACTGCTGCTTTTTCAGACAAAAGAGTGGAGTTTCAGTTGCAAAACAGAAATAAAAGTTCTCATGCAGAACCAAGATAGGGTTTTTATCACTATTTGTGATGATCAGAAGTAGATACTATATGTAATCTGTTGATAAGTAAAATGAAAGGAGTATCTGCTATGGACTACTTATTAGAAAAGATCTTTTTTGGAGATCTACAGGCTAGCCACACATTGAAATACTGAATTCTGTGTGCAGTGATGGGCACAAGCTCGATTACTTGGGTATTGGGAAGAAGCAGGGATCAAACTATAATTGATACAGATACTGGTTTTATTTGCTTTGACAATGACTCCACTGAAAGGCAGAAAAGTACATCTATGTCACGGAAGTAATCAACTTCCCTGTCATTCCGCCACACACTTAATGGGAATGGTTTATGCGACACAATGAACAGGATGCAACACTGTGGGAAACAGACTGTGATAGTGACTTAATTTCTGTAGGTACTTCCACAATTCTGCCAGCAATATCCCTGCAATGCTGTAGGAAAGAACTTAGGGCACATCAACACAGCAGCGTTATTTCGAAATAACAAAGTGAGCGTCTACACAGCAAATGCCTTATTTCAAAATAATATCGAAATAATGGGCTTCTTATTCCGACTTCTGTAACCCTCATTTCACGAGGAATTACGCCTATTTTAAAATAATCATTTTGAAATAGGGTGTTTATAGACAGGGCAGCTGGAGTTATTTCAAAATAAGTGTCCTCCAGAGCTTCCCACAGGTACCCTGCTGGGCCACTCTGTCCACACTTATCAGAACTCTATAGTTCCCCTTCCCCTGAAGCCCTGAAAGCTGCAGCCACAGAGGAAAGAGCAGGCCCTACTATTCCTGTGCCACACAGCAGTGCCCTACCTCTGACATGGCAAACCCCAGCATACTATGAGGCCTCCACGGCTGCCAGCCCAGCTGCAGCTGGCTCCCAAGCCCCTGCCCGAAGCTGAAAGAGGAGTGCATCCTTGTGGACTGACACGGAGATCCTAAATCTCATTGAGATCTGGGGGAAACAGTCCGTAATCCTGGATTTCTACATCAGACATGCCAATGAGTACAGCCGCATGGCCGACAGCCTGGTTCAGAGGGTGCGCAGCTCAGAATGAAGGTCAAGGAGCTCTGTTGGGCCTATACCAAGCCCAGGGAAAGAAGTTCCCAAATGGGAGCAGCACCCCAGACCTGCTGCTTCTTCACCCAGCTGTAAAGCATCCTGGGAGGGGGGCAGGTCACCTCCCCTCTCCTCGTCATTGACTCCAGCCTGGAGACGCCTGTCATCAGCTTCTGGGATGTCACCTAGGGCTTGGACAAAGCCAAGGTAGACCATCAGGTGTGTTCCCTGGGCACATACGAGAAGGGTGGGGGAGTGGTGAGTGGCTGCGCACTCCTTACCCAGCCTCCTTGGCCTGGGGATCGCACAGCAGCCTGTGCATGTGGCTGCACACTGAGTGGCAGTCCAGAGCAGACAACTGCATTGAGGCAGCCACGCAGAAACCTTGCCGCTGCTGCTCACAGGGATTCTGCTTTACGCACACACAGCAGGGCCACACATGGCATGCCCATACTGCTGGGGCACCATGTGCTCCTGGGCAAGCATGGTGAGGTAGAGAACACCGGTCCCCTGCCAGGTGGGCGAGGCAGAGGAAGTGGAGGGGACCCTAGCAACAACCCTCCCTGGCAAGCGGCATCTGCTGCTCACACACCCCTCCCCCAATGCACTCCCCTCCTCCAGTGGGAAGGGGTACAAGTCCTCTCCCTGTGGGACAACACCAGTGCTGGACCCGGGGTATGAGCAGCATGGAGGGAAGCCAAGTTGCACCGTTGCCTCTCTCCCAGCTGCTGGTCCCCAGCCTGGCCAGCCTTCCCATGCTGCTTGTCCCCGGGACGTGGGAGTAGCAAGACTCTGCCTTGGGATGTCTGTGCCCCTGCAGGACAGGGCCTACTGTTTAGGCCACAGATGGCTTTGCTCAAAGCACATCGCCATCTTCTGAACTGAGACCTTTCTGTGCTGGCTCAGAGGTGAGGGCTGGGTTTCATGAACCCTGCCTCCTGGTATGACTGCCCTTCTCACTTTTCTTCACAGCTGGACCAGCTGCGAGTGAGGTGCAACCCACACCTCCTGCGCCAGCCTCCAGACCCTGTGTGACCTGCAGGCAAAGGTGACGCCAAGAAAATCTACAGCGGGAGCACATCACCTGCCTGCATGCTCTGCAGCGGACATGGAGCTATACCGGACCACCCGGCAGGAGTTCTTGCAGCAGGCCCGGACCATGTGCATGGCTTACACCACTGCCATGGACCACCTGGTGGCTGCTCCTGCCCTAGCTCTTGCCCCTCTGGCTTCTCCCCCAGTCCCTCCTCCCAACTGTTCAGGGGGTCCCTTTAAGCACGAGTCTCAGATAGCCTCAGGCAGCATCTATAGGAAGTGACTGCTGTCCTGATACCCTGCCCAAAGTGCTTCTGGGGGGCTTTAAATGCAATTGAGACTCCAAGCAGTGTGGACGCTCTATTTCAAAATAGCTCAGTGCTATTTCAAGGGGCATTTGCTGTGTAGATGCACTATTTCGAAATAATCTATTTTGGAGTTTCTATTCCGGAATAGCTTATTTCAAAATAAGCGTGCAATGTAGCTGTGCCGAGACAGAGACAGAGAGAGAGAGAGAGAAAAAACACACAATAAAACATTGGGGCCAGATCCTTTGACATTAATAGAGCTGGTTTTCACCAGCTGAAGATCTGGCCCTGTAGGTTAAAAAATATCCGTACATTTGGAGCAATTTGGACTCAAAATATCATTCTTTTCCTGTGACTTATCAGGACAATCTTTTGCATTGAAATGGAAGTTCAAAAATCATGTACAAATCATGCATGCACCAATGCTCCTTCCCGACAATTACTTCCTTCTCCCTACACTCCATTACCCCTGACTTCCCCAAGCTCTTGTATTGCTTTTGAGGGGCAAGGGAAATATATTTCTATATTGTAATATAAATTAATTATTACTCAGAGTTCTGTATTAATATATCTAGTAAGGAATCTTTTGTCCAAAAAAACCTTGACTTTTTTGTTGCCTGTTGTTATAGATACAGTGGCTCACAGGTACAGGTTCGACCTCCCTGATCTGGCACCCTTGGGACTCAGGGAATTTGCCAGATCATGGGAGGTCAATGCATTGAGGGGTCTGTTTCTCCCTTGCCCCATCCCAAGGGCTCAGCTTTTCTCCAGACAGCTCCGCTGCCACCCAGGGCTCAGCTCTTCCCACAGCGCTGGGGGAAGGGAGCTCTACTTTTCCCCTCTGGCTTAGCTGACACCCCAGGCTCCACTCTCATGCTGGAATTCCACTCTCCCCACAGTGGCAGGGGAATCCACTGCCATCCAGAGTTCCATTCTCTCCCCAGTGATTTTGCTGCCTTCTGGCGTCTTCTGCTCCCACTGGTGGCCAGGGGCTCCTTCTCCTCCTCCTGCTCAACAGCTCTGCTGCCGCTTGGGGCTTCACATTCCACCCAGCAGCTTTGCTGATGCCTGGGGAGCTGCACACTCTGCCCAGCAGCCTTGCTGCCCCCCAGGGCCCTGTGTTCCGCCTGGCAGCTCCGTCCTCCCCACAGCAGCCCGACTGCTGCCCAGGAGCTCTGCACTCCACCAAGTGGCTCTGCTGCCACTTGGGGGGGAGGGCTCTGTGCCCCCCATAGCACCCTCACTGTGACCCAGGGAGCTTCCATGCTCCCCTCTGGCAGCCATGTTGCTTCCCTCCTCCATGACAGGGAGCTATGCTCTCCCCCCCTTCACAGAACTGGGGTTTCTGCATTCCTTCCGGCTCTGGGGCAACATTTTGGCCCCCTAGTTTGACAATGCTCCTGGCCCCAACCCGGACGGCTCATCCCTATGAGTGCTCTCTTGGGGGTCACTCAATGATGCCGGACCAGGGAACTCTCATTTGTAGAGTTACAACCTGTATTTTGAACTAGGTTACTAAAATAATTGAAATGAGCCTGATTGTATTGTGTTATTCTGACAAATAAAGGGAAAATGAAGCCACTCTCACCCACTCACGTAAAGATAATTTTATACACAAAAATCATCAGCCAAACAGCTGTTTATCAGCTACTTGCAAATTTTAGATAAGACTATGAAGTTGGTTTTTGTTTTGATTGTATTGCCTATATGGTAGGTGGGGGTGTCAGTTTTGGCTGAATGTATTCCTGTAGGTTCCATCACAGAACATAATCTTTAATTAAAGATTATGTTTTTATTCCTGGAGACACTAGGAGAATCCTGGAGGGCTGGTAACCTTCCCTAGGGATATGGAGTACTTCCACACTTTCCACATGTACTGCATGTCTATTACTATTAAACAAATAATATTCTATTCCCTCCCTTTAAATAATTATTGCCAGGCTTCCAGCACCATTTTTTAAAATCCAATCCCCAAACAGTAAAACTTTGTACACAGTAAGAGAATGATGAACAATCCAGCTTCCCATAGCAGAACCAACCAGCCTCACTACTACAAAGTAACATAAACGAGTACCCAGTAAATTGGGCGGGGGAGGGAGAGGAGGAAAGGACATTACATAGGTTTGGGAGCCAGCATTCTTTTTTCAGCTCTGCCACTGATTTATTTTGTGACCTTACACTAGCTTTTTACTGTAATCCATGTCTTAATTCCCTCCTTTGTAAAACTGAGAGGATGCTTACTTCAGCCACTGAGGTGTTGTGGAAAATTAAATTAGTAAGCGTATGTAGTTTCTAAACGAAAAGCACTATGATGAGTGCTAATTAAAATGACTGTTGGAAGATACAGCAGAGAGTACTGAATAGTGCTGGAGCAAATATTTCACACTTTCCAACCATTTTTTGTAGTCATAGTATTTTTTTGAAAAGTATATAAGGAATAGAAGGGATACTTGATGATATGCAAATGGGATTCTCACATTTCTCAGACACAAATTCCAGTTTAAGAGGATGAAAGACCCTATAAGTGGGTTAATTTAGTGAACGTGTGGTGTAGTTCATGTCAGAGAGGTCGGAGGCAAAATTCAAAGCTGAAATTAAACGGTGCGTATAGGATAAACCACTATGCACTATTCAGTTTGTAAAAGATGCATGTAGTATGAAAGAGCAAACAAGACTGAAGAACCTCAGATCCCTGACAGCACTGTATTTCAAGTCCCACATAGTCCTTTTTTCCCTTTTGGTTTCCATCCCAGAAAGAGGTCTAATCTTTTTTCCCCCAGCATTTTTCCTCCAACATGTGATTTCAGCAGGGTTTGCAATGCTGAGAGTTACATTTTAACTTACAAAGAATGCACATTGAACGGCATGCTAAAACAGATGCTCCTTTTTATGTTTGTAGGCTGTATATAAAAATATGCATTTCCGGTGTTACCAAACTGAATTTGACTGTTGTTTCACCTCAGAGTTTCCCTAGGTCAATGGCTCTTCAGGCTGAGTCTCTAAAGGCATGTCAGTTCCATAGCCAAGGGTTCACAAAGGAACAATGTGGCCAGGATCACACACAACTGCTTTTGACTTCCCCATGGAAGAGGTATCCATTTTGCAGTGGCATGAACTTCAGATGGCTTTTCGATGTGAGATCAAGCAAGACTCAAATCCCTGACCTACAAGATTGTAGTTGAGCACTTCAGTCACTCAGCACGGCACCTACAGGAACCTTTCTTTTAGAGGGAAAATTTAAAGCCCTTTACTAATTTAAGTTTAAAATTAAGGTTCTTATCCTTTGTTCCTGTCATACAGGCCGTGTCCAGACTCAGGGGTTTTTTCGGGAAAAGTAGCCTTTTCCCGAAAAACTTCCCCTGCGTCCAGACTCAAGCCGCGTTCTTTCGAAATTATTTCGAAAGAACGCGGCTTTTCTTTCGATGGCGGTAAACCTCGTTTCACGAGGAAGAACGCCTTCTTTCGAAAGTTCCTCTTTCTAAAGAAGGCGTTCTACAATGTAAAGAGGCTGTCTTTGAAAGAGAGCATCCAGACTTGCTGGGTGCTCTCTTTCGAAAAAGCAGATTTCTCTATCGAAAGATCCGCCTGCAGTCCAGACGCGATCTTTCGAAAGAGGCTCTTTCGAAAGAAGTCTGCAGTCTAGACATAGCCACAGTCTAGAGTGCAAGCCAGAAATCTCTATGTGTAAATGTGGCTTAATTGTCCCCCCTATCCTGATTCTACAGAGACGGATCAACCAAACAGTTGCCTCGATTTGCCCTGACAGCTCTAAGGGTCAGAAGCCAGAGCTGGAGATCAGAATAGTACTGGGCATCCCAGCCATGTACCCTTGGCCCTGCTATGTTGCAGCAGAGAGAAGAATAGCGTAAGAGCCATTGTCAGCTGTGTACTACTAGACACACCCCTACAGCATCATCATTCTCCTGGAACAGATTCACCAAACTTCAGAGGCTGATTGAACTGACTAGTGGCCATACTACACTGGGAGAATCTGGTGCCTAGGCTGTCAAAGAGGACAATAATGCAGTTGAATTTTGAGTTTAAACTGTTTAAGGCTGGGGTGGGGAACCTCAGGTCCCGGGCCCACCTGCAGCCCTTGACTTGCCTGCATCTGACCACCTCGGCTCAGCATTGGGGAGCCCACGCTGGCACTCCAGCCCCCCTATCACCCACCCGCAGGGCTGGAGCACACAAAATCTACTTCCCTGGGCCCCCCAGGCTCTGGTGTGCAAGGGAAATTTAAGGAGTGTCTTTCTCCTTCTCAGTCAGGGGCTTCTCACTTTGCCTATCACTGACTGATTTTTCTCTGGGTCAGTGGCCCCCAACCCCAAAAATGTTCCCCACCTCTGGTTTAAGACATAACTCTAGGCTGGGGGGTGGGTGAAGGAGGAGTCTCATTATCTTTTTCTAAGAGTACTCTCCAGTCCTAAAGGCTACACAGTATCAGAACGTTAAACTAGTCAGCCTCCCACAGCAGAACCAACCAGCCTGCCTACTGCAAAGCTACATAGACAAGTACACAGTAAATTTGGGCTGAGAGCATAGGACATTACACAGGATTGGGAGCCACTACATGGGCATGGTACTGATCACTCTAAATGGGTTTTCCATCAGCCTAGAATTAACCAGAACTAGATTTCTTTAAGTAATGTCTAGCCCAGAGAAGGGCCAAAGGGCCTCTGTAGGCTGGATCCGGATTGATCCAGCCTGAAGAGGCCCTGCTACTCCCCCACCCCAGGCCAATTAGGGAAGTCTCCTCTCACCACCAGGGGCATGGTGCTTAGTGGAAAGAGGGGGCAACAGGCCAATCATGGTCGGGGGGGAGGGGTCCGAAGCATCCTGGCCATGCCCCTTCCTTTTGAGGCCCTGCCCCTTCCAGAGTGGCCCAGGGCCACTTCAAACATTTTTTAAGTGCCCCCTGGCAAAAAATTATTACCCACCCCAGTCTAGCCAATGGAAGAAAAACTGAGTTCTCTATCACTTTGTTTAAAAAAAAAAACCATTTAATCCTGATGGGATCGAGATGTTAATTGCTTAGCTGTATGGTGAACAGTGATGGCAGTCTACAATTCTCCAGAAATATACTCCAGGTTTTGTTTTGTTACAACTATAAAAGGCCTTTTTTTATTAGTATTTCTTTTTATTCTGTACCATGTTTATGTTAAAGATGTGAGCAAAATCGTGGGCAGGGAAGGCTGCACTGTATTCTTCCAGTTTGGACAATTGCTTTGTATTCTAAACAGAGCAAAATGCCCACACAAAACTAAGGAAGATGAAACAGAGTAGTTTGTTGGGTAATCAGTTACCAGAATGTAATGTTACCAAAAAAAAAAAAAAAGGAACTTGAAAAAAATGTGAGACCTCTAATGTTGAAGAAGAATGACGACAAAATAAATTGCTACATGTTTCTTCTGGTTTATTTTATTTTATTTCTGCTGAAAAAGGATGACAACACTGACCCAAGATTTTTGGTTTCTCTCTCTCATAGACAGAAGTTGGTTTAATAAAAAAATATTACCTAACCACTATGTCTCTACCACACTGGGACTGACACACCTACAACTGCACTACATAGAGCAATGAATGTGCAAACTTGGACCAGGGAAGTAAACAGGTCTTAATGAAAAGTATGTGCTCTGCTAAGACTGAATAGGATTGTTTTTACAACAACAACGTTTGGAGTATTTCAGAATGGAAACCTGAGCATGTTCAGTAGAAACTCTGTTAAGAGTTATCTAAGCAGTTAGAAGATAGAGGCTGTATGTCTATGCAGTTAGCTTACTTGCAGTACGTGGTTAAAGGACTTTAGAAACTCACCGTTGAAGCAGAAGGGGATTATAAAGTAATAAAGCATCACTAACTTTGGGGCAAGAGGTAAACAAATAAATGTAATCTCTGAAATTAGAGAAATGTCAGCACCTAGAAGCTTTGACTCCCAATAGCATTAGATCCACTAATAAAGCAATTAGAGCTTGTTAGCTGAGCTCAGACCCATCAATAGGGGGTAAAGGGTGCAACTGCCCTGGAGCCCAGCAATTCAAAAGGGCTCGGAGCTCACAGCCACCCAGACCCTTAGACACTGGAGTACCACATAGCATGCTTTGGGTGTCTTTGAGGGCTGGCTGGGGAGGTTAGGGTTGCCCTCAGCCCCACTCCTTCCACCTTAGTCTCGGTAACTTCTGGGAACAAGGAACTGCCCTCCCAACACACAAACACACAAACACACCTCTGACTGTGCTAGTTAAATAGTTAAGGAGGAAGCTGTTGCCAGTTGTGAGTGGAGACAGGAGAGCATAAATATTCTGAATTAGCTTCAGACTGTTATATTAACAAGCTTTGCTAGCATAGCTTGCAAAAGGAGCTGGAGGAATATTTCGAACTGGGGCAACATCTAGACTGCAGGCTTCTTTCAGAAGAAGCTTTTCCAGAAGAGATCTTCTGAAACAACTGCTTCCGAAAGAGCATCCACCCTGCCAAAGCAAATAAAAAATGCGATCTGCTTTTTTGAAAGATAGCATCCATTCAGTGTGGATGCTATCTCACATGTAAGCTGTGATTACTCTGGACCAGTGGTCTCCAACCTTTTTATACCCAAGATCACTTTTTAAGTCTCAGAACAGGCGAAGATCTACTGCCCTGCCCCTTCCTTGATGCCCCGCCTACATTACATGAGGAAATCTAATGTAAATGTACTGCGCAGGTGCGCAGTTCAGAGAGGGCTCAAGAGCTACTCTTAGAGCCCCTGAGATCTACCGGTAGATCGCGATCTACTGGTTGGTGACCACAGCTCTGGACAGAATGGCCACCAGGGCACCTGTGCTTTTTCCTCTTTCCTCTTCTTTCGAAAAAACTCCCTCTTCCCCAGCCATACACGCTTTTCTCAAAGAGCTCTTTCAGAGAAAGGCTTCTTCCTCGCAGAAAGAGGTTTACCAATGTCGGAAAACCCCTTCTGTTCTTTTGATTATTTTCTGAAAGAACACAATTGCAGTGTGGACGTTCCTCCACCCTGCTCCCACCCTGTGAGGCACTTAGAAGTGCCACTTGATCCTGGCAGGGTGGGAGGAGGCTTCGTGTGCTTCCCTGCCTCCCAGGCTCTGATTCGCTGGGGGGTGGGAGAGCACAGGAAGTCTCCTCCCACCACCAGGGGCATGGTGCTTAGTGGGGAGGGGAGGGGCAAAGGGGCTCCCCCACCTCCAGACCACTCATGGTCTGGGGTGGGAAAGCCCAAAGCATCCTGGCCATGCCCCTTCCTTTTGAGGCCCCACCCCTTCTGGTGCGGCCCGGGGCCACTTCAAACATTTTTAAAGTGGCCCCCAGCAAAAAATTGTCTACCCCAGTCATAAAGCTTCCATCACTCTTTCTGCAACTAATTTGAATTCTTTTGAGATTTGTAACAGTAAAAATTTTCTTTACACTAAAATGATAACTGAATAGATAGTTCAATTTTAATTTTGTTAGCAAATATTTTTTATGAACTCTAATCATAATAGTCATGACACTTTTCCAATGAAAAACAAAAATAATAATCATTTAAACCTTTCACCCCGCATATTCCAGTGTAAAAAGTAGTGCATTCAGCTAATTTAAGTGGCAGGATTGTTTGTGCAAAATTTGGTATCTGTAGGTAATTGCAAATATAACTTTATTTTACATAAACAAACTCTTTAAAATATAAAATAGATTTCCAAAAGTGATGAATGGGGACCAGAGAGCGTATAGCACTTTGAAATTGCTCAGTCCCATAGCTGACAAGCAGAAAAGATTATAGGGAGGTGGTACTGCTTATAAATTGTGTCAGCTACGAGCAATAGGCTAAGGAAATTATACAATCAGCTGGCATATTACTAGCTACGCAAGACAAATGGTGTAACAAGCAGCTAGCGAAGGACTCTGTAAAAGACAGTTCAGTTCTGATTTTTGCTTCTCCATTATTATTTCAAACATCCTTTCTGGCATACTCTACACTTTCGATGCCCAGTTCTGTACCACTGAAGTCAACAAAAAACTCTGCACCCTGTTTTGATCCTGATCCTTAGTAACATCAGTTATAGGTATAACTGGAAAATTGCCTTTATAACACAAATTCTAGTTTCACAAACTCATAACATTCATCTTTAAAATTCTCTGTGATTGGACTCTAGCAAAAGCTGATTTTCCCATCTGTCCCCTTCCCCCCCATTCCATCCCCACACAACCTGGAACATGGACAACATCCCTCCAGAGCGGGGAACATTTTTTGGGTCAGGGACCATTGACCCACAGAAAAATCAGTCAGGGTCCAGACACAAATGAGAAACAAACAAACAAAAAAACCCTTTTCACTGAGGGGGCCCCCAACTGAGGAGAAAGACACTCCCCACATTCCCTTCCCACACCAGAGCCTTGGAGGGGCCCAGGCTAATAGATTTTCTGTGCTCCAGTCCTGTGGAGGGCGGAGGAGGAGGGGGTACTGAAGCACCAGCACAGGCTCCCCAATGCTGGAGAGGAGCCCTGAGCCTCAGGGGCCAGATCCAGACAAGCTGGGGGCTGCATCTGGCCCCTGCACCGTAGGTTCCTCACCCCTGCTCCAGAGATTAAAATTTTATTTCAAAAAGTCCTAATCAAATTCTTTTAGGCAAAGCTAAAGCAAAAATGACTAACAATTTAAGCTTGGTATAGACGTAGTCCTCAGTGAAGAATTGTGAGCTGTTCAGTGTTTCTTTTTCACTTCATTTTTTATTGGACAAAGATAGGAGTGTTTAAAAAAATAGGCAGCAACAGATTTCCTGAGGCCTGCAGGTAAACAGTAAAACAAAGGTGTGCTGGGCATGTAGGTATTATAAGATTGGTGTTTAGCTATTATTATTAGGCGGTGGTTCAAAGAATTTACATGCTCTGCTAACAAAGCAGTAAAATTAGGGCTATCATATTGGGCTCATATTGTATTAGAGAACACAACAACTGTATAGTATATGTGAGCCAAGCCAGAATTTCAGCTCAGTTCTCTAGTGAAAGCCCAGTAACTCTGACTTGAATTTGCTTGAAAGTGACAGATATTAAAGTTAGGCCTATTTTAGATAGAGGGTTTTGTTTTGTTTTAAAAAGTAGCTGAAACAAGCAATACACTATAACCTCTATAGATCTAAAATAGTCCTTTTCTGACTGTAGATATTTTTTCCCCTGAATGATTGTGAACTAAAACTTTAGGGTTATAAAATCTTGAAAATGGGGCTTGTGATGGAAATGACAATTCAATTGAGACAAATGATGCTCTAAGAAATCAGCAGGACGGCAGTGTTCCTCTGAGTGTTTGGTTCTAAGGGCCAGTAAACTCTGTAGCTATTTTTGTGCTGTCGGTCACAATGACCACATCCTCTCTCTTTCTTACACCTCCCTATCTGACAGACCACTTCAGATCACCAGACAATTCCTCTGGATAAGTTAGCAACATGCTACTGAGGGGAACTGCTTCCTGTTTATTTTCTTCCTGTTGCACCATACAATCTTGGTTAATTTGTTACTCTGCAATGAGTGCCGGTTCTCTTATAAACAGATTATGTGTTCACACACATCACCAATGCTCGGCTGCATTAGGATATTCACAAGATAACAGTACCACAAAAGAGCTGTGTGTTTATAACAAATGCCAGCACGATGCAATAGCAAGTGAATGTACAAGCCAAGAGAAAACCTCATGCTATTACTGTATTTTCTCCCTTTCGTCTCTTCCCCTACCCCTCGAGAAGCTGGACTAAGCTGGCGCACAGCCTGTCAGAGAGGTGTGAATTACACTGCCATACACAGTTCAAGTCTGTGTCATCCAAAGCAAAATGTGCTAGTCTTGGCTTAAGCAGATTAATGGGAATTTCCTTTTATTTATTTATGTTGAGACACAGCTTTTCAATTTTTTCCCCCTCAGGATAAGCATGGAGATATAAACCCACGCTCGGCCAAGCACATCCTGAAAAATGTATTAAATGTGTTTTTCATCCCTCTCCTTTCTTAGTACAGTCTATGTTCTTGAAAAGTGAGTTTGTACCACTCAATTTACTCACAGCTCTGCTGTGAAGTTACCATTATTTAAAGATGAATATCTTAGAAGGTGAACACCACAGCTTGAAAACAAAGCGTGGCTCTGTCAGACCCCTTCAAAAAATGATGAATTTTATTGAATCAAACAAGTTAGCAGTAGAAATAATCCATCATCCCTTCTGTTTTCCAGGTACTGATCCCTAGCATACATTTCTCTAGTGATTTGTTCATTGTAGTATTAAAAGTCCTGATAGGGCTTTCTCCACTTCTGGGGCTGTTCCAATTTTCCTTCTTTTAAAAAAAATTGCATTCCTTCATCAGTACTTCTGTGGAGCAGGGGGTTAATAAGGCATTGAATCACAGACGCCAAGACTTCAATGGGCTCTGCCTGACATGCAGGAGTCAATGCGCATGGAGCTCACTGCAGGATCAAAGTTTAAGTCTTCATTCCCCACAGGTATTTTCACCCTTCAGATATTTGTACAACAGAGTTGTCCCATCACCTTCACTGCTGCTACTTAGCCAAATTCTACACAATTGGCTTTTTAGATCTTTCCCCATAAGTCAAGTTTTCCAGGATCTGAATTACTTCTATGGTGGTGCCCAGAACCAAAACACAAAATTCCAAATACACTAAATCCTGTCCAGTCCATCATCTGTTCCTTTTGCACATACAGTCAAAATTGCATTGAATTTATTATCTGCCAAAAAAGCTACGTGTCTGCATCTGGGTCTCTTAGCCTTATCAGTTCTCATATGTCCCCTCTCCTGTTGAATATACATATTTTATAGGATATTTTCCTATCTACATTATATTTTTTCCCCAGTTTTTCATTTTATTATTTTCTGCTCATGTTTATACTCTCTCTAGGTCCCTTTCTGTTACCTATAAAGTCGAAATATCAATATATTTCTTATACCTCAAGGGTGGGAAACCTCAGATGCAGGGGACACAGAACCATATGCATTCCCGGGGAGCTGCACCAGGTAAGCACCCCCCTCCTTTGCCCACATCCCTCATTCCCAACTGCTCCTGCACCCTACCTCCTGCTCAGCTCTCCCATCCCACTCCTGCACCCTCTCTACCACCCAGACCCAACACTTCAAGCCATCTTCCCAGCAACCATCCCCTTGCAACATATCCAAAAGTAACTTCCACAGATAGTTCAGACAAGATACCAAATCTGCAGCCAGGTTGAACTAATGGTTGTGGAGTAAGGCAGTCTGAAACACTGGAGCCTTCAATTGAATGGCTTCACTGCATTGGCTTTTACCAACCTGTGTATCCATGATAAGTCTAACTCATACATATTTATTTATTGACCACATTAAACTTTTGATAGTCATTATATTTCTATTGACTTCCTCATGCACAAATCAGTACAAAATAGAGTCTATACTAGTCTAACACTCACAAAAACCAATACCCTACCAGAAGCAAAGAACTACTGTAAGTTAGTAGTATATGCTAAAACATTCAACAGTAGAAAGATGACTATGGCTACGTCCAGACTGCAGTGTTAAACTGGAAAAAGATACGCAATTTGCGTACTACAAATTGCATCTCTTTTTCCGATTTACTTTCTAAAGAGACTTTTCCAAAATTTGGTGTCTACACATGACAGTAAATTTCAGGAAAGAGTTCTCTTTCAACACATCCCTGTTTCATAGAACAGGGATGGCGAAAGAGCACGTCCGCTTTTTCAATTTTTTTTCCAAAAAGCGGACACATTCCTTGGACGCAGTGTTCCTTTTCTGGGATACTGGAGGTATCCTGGAAAAACAATGCAGTCTAGATGTAGCCTTAGTATCATACACCCTATTGACTTTTCAGTGGGACTTTGAGTCCCAAGTCATGTTAGTGCTTTTGAAAAATGTTACCCACAATACATCATGTATCTCACGTATCCTTTGTATCTAGGGCTGTCAGTTGGTTTAAGTGTTAGTATTTTGAAACCATCCTTCATATACATTTCAATTATAGAAAAAAATATTCCAAAATCAGTTTGAAAGTAGTGATCTGTTACACTCAGCAGAATTTCTTTACTAGCTGACAGCTCAAATAAAAAAGAAGAATCCATTTATTAACCCCATTATAAAGATTTGCAAATGTGTGTACTATATGAAACTAGGACTACTCCTTTACATGTATCTTCAAGAACTGAAAATAACCCTCTCTTCTTCAAACAAAATGGAGAATAACTCACAATAAAATCGACATGCTAATGCTAACATGCAGGCTTAATCATACATACTCATAGAAAAAAAGAATAGATATTTCACTATCTCCCACAAAAATAGTTCTGAACATTATTTCATCACACCAAAAAGTCTTGGGAAATGGAAAGTCCACTGTTACTACAACACATTTTTTCAACCGTGTCTGATATGAGCTTCAGCTTCCAAGACACTCAATATTTTTTAGTTTTCTTTATAAGAGAGCCATTTACCTGAGCTGAAAAGTCAATTAGCTTTGGTAGAAGTAATTTACTTCCTTCATCACTCTTCAGAAAATCCAGCAAACTACCTGTTCCAATGTGGAAAGAATAAATCAGTACAGCTCTCAAGTAAAATAAAGTAACATGTCTACAACCAGCCTCACTAACTTCCGTGTGGTTGAGCTTTAGCAGTCTAAGTTTTGTTTTAGCATAGTTTTAAGCCCGCCACAATTAGTTAGACGGTTCCTTTACATGTTATAATAACAATGCTGGTCCGATATCTCAGCTGATCAGCTTTGCAGCTTTCTGTGATGCAAAACTAAAAGGTCAAGCTTCTCCTGAGTTCAGCATTGTTTTTTTACATCTTTTTTTTTTTTTTTTTTAATTTGAGTAATCCATTTTTCCCATTCTAAGGAATATCAGCAAAGTTGTTCTCAGAGAATCACCCATCAGAGAATCAATAGCAACATTTTGAAAAGTCACAAAAATTGTGTCTAAAATCAAAGGAAGCTGAGCTTTTTGGCAGTATAACACAAGTATAAGATCCATTTACACAGGACCCAATTCTGATTTGGCAACCTTTACTAGCATCGTGTAGTAATAATTCATAAACATTTTGCAGTTCTTCAAATAGGGCCAATCAACAGGACTTTTCATGAATTTAACTGCATATATAAAAACTATAGAGTAAAATTAACACAACTATTTTCCCCCTTGTTTGTTACTACAGTTTGATTTGACATTTAATTAAGATGTGCTTACAGAGACCAATCACGCTCACCTTTTGCCATGAATTCTGTTATGATATAAATAGGTTCTTCTTTGGTGACTACAGCATACAGCCTGACTAACTTGTCATGCTGAAGTGTTTTCATGAGGTTGGCTTCCTCCAGGAATGCTTGCGCGGACATAGTTCCAGTCTTCAGAGTCTTCACAGCCACCTTTGTACTATTGTTATAGTAAGCTAGAAAAGAAAGATATTGTTATGGCATAAAAGTCATTCAGCACAGCCCACTGACTCTTAAGAGAGTTTATAAACTAGGTTGGACTTCACTGATTCAGGTCAAGGTCAACAACTCTGAACTGTGCCCAAGTCAGATTGTTTTTTATTTCATCCTTCAGACATTCGGCCTCCCTTAAATCAACCTGTTTCCAAACACATAAAGGACAAAATACTTCCCAAGGAAGACAGACCCCCTGATCCATGGAGGGCAGATGCCTCACTGCATTGTTGGCCAGTGAGCCTTCTTTAAGTATTTGTCACCTTTCCCATATTGATAACTCCTCATTGGCCAATGAGTCCTTCATTCCGAGACCTGATAGAGCTGACTCTGAGTTCCCCCAGCTGCCATGGAGACAGGACATCTTCCATCTCCACCTCTAAACCCAGCTCAGCCATGAGAACATTGGAGTGGTTATCATCATAGGAACACACACAACAGAATTCTACCAGTTCCTCCTCCAGGCACATAAAAAGAGCAAACGGCCATCACTTCATATACATATTCAAAAGGAGCCATAGCCAAATGTCTGTGTGTTTTGAGTTGGCTTATGAGTCAAGTCAACTTCTTTTAAACTCAAAAGAAATCATAGATGAAACCTTTTACCCCAAGTTTCAAAGCCACGGGGAATGTTTATGACAACTATAAACTCGTGGAAAAAAATGAAACATAAGAGATGCTGACAGATTCATAACTATACTATTGCTATCGGATGTGATCACTCTCTCTCATATAACCTCTCCTCCCCGCCACCCTTTTCTAACTATAAAACTAGTTACACTCCTTTTGCGAACAACAATTTCTTCAGAAATCGAGCCATAGATTATAGTTTCTACCTGGTACATATTATTGCTTTAAAAAAATCATCTTTGTCCCATAAAGGCAAAAGTAATTCCTCATTGAATATGACCATGTTATCTCCAAATGCCATTTTACAATTAATGGAAGAGTTAAGGGGCTGACTATTAATAATGTGACCATGGTGCTTATTACAATCTTGCTCTAATCGGTCTTTTCCAGTGATAGCTTCGTCTGTTCTAAGATAAACATACGTGACTAGAAAGGATCCCCACCATGCAAATCAGCTTCTCTTGCTTCAGAAAAAAACGCAGAGAGTAAGAGGAAACACGCTACTCAACTTCACAGTACAGTAATTTCCCACATAATGTAACACAATCCACAGAGGAAAATATTAAGCCCAATTTAGACGTCAAGATCATCACATAAACAAGAGGAAACATCTTGAACCAGAAACACCCCCATTTAAATTTTTGTGCATGTGTATGCAGAACTAGTAACTTCCTGAAATTAGCTGTAATTTCAACAGATGACAGCATACCATACTGGCTTTTCTACAGCAGTTCAGAGTCAGTCTCAATCTTTATAAACTTGATATATTACTTAGGGAAAAATGCACAATAGCTGACCCTTGTCTTAACTAGTGAGAAAGCATCACTCATGGGCCTCACAGCTAGAGGCTCTCTCAGGTTTCCTCTCATGAGGGAAGATGAAAGCTGCATTCAATCATAACATAATACAGATATATAATCAGAATGCAAGTAGTATGTTCTTTAGTCAAAGATTAAAAATAAAATTAGAGCTTTTTGATTGACTATCAAAGATGCTGCCCCCATGGCAATATACAGATCTAGAGGTTTTACTTTTACATACACACATACCATTCAGAACAAACATTCCAAATAGTGCGTTCCCATGAGACTATTATTCTATTTTAGATGGCTAAAGTCACCCTGGCTTAGCTTTGTGCCTCCTGCCAAGCTTCCAGGTACACTTCCATTGCTCAGAAATGCATCATCTACTCTGTATCTTATTTAAAAACATTTTAAACTGCTTAAAATGTTTAAAATTCTTTAAAGATGACCTATGAAAGCGAAGAAGAGATTCAGAGAAGGGTAAAGAGTAGCATTAGGGATACGAAGATAGACGGAACGACTAGATTGGTTTTCCTCTGAGAAGAGATGAATATGAAGGGACATAAGCATATAAAATAATGAATGCCCAGAGAAGGTAAATCAGCAACTTCTGTTCTCATAACACAAAAGCAAGGGAACGTAGTGAAATTAAAAAGGTGGAAAATTCAGAATTCACCGAAGTAAATACTCTTCACAGATATGGAAATTAGACAGTGGAACTCATTGCCACAGGTAGTTGTTGAAGCCAGGAACAAAAAACAATTGTATAATTAGATGGATAACAGGAATAACTAGGGTTTTTGTAATTAATGCTAAGCATTTTTGGAAAGCATAGTAAGTGTCATAATTTTGAGTCTTCAGACATTCTAACTTTTGGAGCTCAAGATGAAACAACACTTGGGCTGATTACTCACAAATCTGCCAACTGCAGAGATTCTATCTCTTCCTGGTCATCAAATGGTACTGGCCACCGCCAGAGATAGGATACTGGACTAAGCACACCACTGGTTCTGATCCAGTAGGACAATTCTTATGTACTACTTTCCAGTCTTCTCTTTACAAAGAGATACTGAAGCTCTGCACGAACACCAAAAATACATACAAAAGAAAATGTATTTTAAGTGTTCCAGTGCACATCTTTACCCTAATTTTAAAAGAGTATTTTGTAAAGGCGGAGACATCAGGCAAAAGATGCTGGACCAAAGCCTGAAGTATTATGCAGTTTGTAAATTTAAGAGTGTCCCACTGGAGCCAGTGGAAGGCCATTATGATTATAGCCCTTTGAAATGATTTCACAAAGGGTACAGAAAGTCATGAAAATGCTACAACAGTGCATATTGTATATATCTCTATCTATCACTATCCACCTGCCTAGCTATATATATTTTAGAGATCTATGCCTCTGAGTCCATTTGCTCAAGAACACCCCCTAAACGATAAGAGCTAGGGCCACCAAATTTGGGATGTGATACTTGCAGTCAGCACTGGGGACAGAGAGTGCAGGAGAGAGCTTTACTTCAAAGTGACCACTAGGGGCAGCCGCACCAGCTGGGGTTGACGCTCTGCAATGGAACAGGTAAGTGGCCCTTCTGCCCCAAAACAGTCCAGGGGGGGGGGGGGGCGCGGGGAGTCCCTATCCCCAGCCTTTTGCCCTGCCCCCACCACCTGGGGCCCCCTGACTCTACCCAGGAGACCTCCCTAAAGAGAACCTGGGGCCAGGAACCATGGCACAGCCCCGGACAGCCTCCAAGACTGCAGGCTGGGCAGGGACCAGTGGAGGCCAGGGTCAGTCCCCAGCCCCCTGGACAGCCTGCAGGCTGTGGGGGAGGCCCTTGGAGGCTGGGAATGGCCCCTGAAGCCTCGACCCTTCCCCACTCACAGACGATGGGTCACGGGGAGGCTGCTGGAGGCTATAGCCAGCCCCCAGAGCCTCACCCCACCAGACCAGCTGCAGGATGGGGGAAGGACAGCTGAAGGCCAGGGCCAGCCTCCAAGGCCTCGTCCCCCGCCCCAGACCAGCCGCAGGGCAGGGAGCCAGCTGGAGACCAGGGCCAGTCCCTGAAGCCTTGCGTCCCCTACAGGGACCAGCTGTGGGGGAGGGGCGGCACAGCCCTGGCAGGAGCCATCAGCTGGAGAGTGCAGATCTATCCCCTTGGGAGAAGCTGCCGCCACATCAATCTCTTTGCCCCAGATGGACCTTTGTCCCCTGCCTGGCCTCCCAGCCTCCTTCCCTGGGCCCCTTGCCCTCACTCCTGCATCCCCACACTCCTGGGATCACCTGTTTCTTCTCTAGGAGGGTTTGCTGGTACAGCTACACTAACAAACCATTTCTCCTATAGAACTGTCCTTATAGTGGAATTATTGCACCATGGCTTTTTTCCCCCCAAAAAAGACAGACAGAGGGTACTGCATATCATCTGCATAGCCCTACAGTGTTTCTGTTTCTTCCATAGGGGAACTAACCCACCATAAAAGCTATTGGAGAAAATTCCTCAGGGAGTTTGTTTGCCCATCCTACTACTCCCACTGGTTTTCCCAATGAGAGGGCATCTTCTAGGACTTAATATGCTCATTGCAAAATATATATTGGGCCAAATTCATCCCTGGTGTTATGCCAATGAAATCTAAGTAATAACTCCACAGATGAATATGGATCCTTGAAACTGCAGATAATTAGATTTCAGTGACATTTTGAACATTTAAAAGATCCTTTTTTTGAAGTGCTAAGGAAATCAAAGACTCAAACTTACCCATCCAAACTTCTCCAAACTGACCAGCTCCAAGTTTCTTCACTAATTTAATTGACTCCCGTGCAATCTCCCAGGCATCTTTATCCCAAGGTTTTTGGGGTTTTGGACTAATACATGATTTTTCCAGCTTTCTGCATAAACCATCTGACTGCTCTATTTTTCAAAGAAAAATAAAATATAAAATCCGTTGCATTAGATAATTACACTACATTTCTGTGCCTATAGTGAAGCATGTGCAAATGCAGAACTGCATCAACTTCGCTACACCCTTCACACTATTTTTAACCTTTTATTCTGGGACTTGGGATTTTTTTGAATTCTAGAGACAATTTATAATGTATGTGAGATCTGTATTAGATGCTATAGATCTGCAGGTGCCAAAGAGAATAATGATGACATGAGTAACAAGAGAGTTGCTTTTTTTGCTCTTCCACAGTGCACTAAGCTAAATAAAGCCACAATAAATAAAATGTATGTTCTAAGTGTGTATATGTTAATGAAGACAGAATGGGAAAAACTGCTTAAGAAAAAAAAAAGATTTTGTTGCTAAGTAAAGTACATGATCCAAATCAGGAGAAGTTCTGAGTATGTGCCACTTCCACTGACTTCAGTCAGCATTTTTGAAAGCATAGATTCACTTTATTGAGATGCTTAATTTTAGGCATCTGAATCTGAAACTACATAACTTGCACAAGTTCACAAAGGAGGGCTATAGCAGAGCTACAGACAGAACTTAAGAATTTCTTGATTTGAGTCCTATGTTCAGACCACTAGACTATGCTGTTTTTTAAGCTAGGAGAGTTTTGGACACAGTAGTACATCTCTGACGACATTAATGAACACAGTATGTTGGCTCAGTTAGTTCAGAAAGACAGAATGATTATTTAGTTTGTGAGGTATTTCATTCCAAAAGGCAGCAAGCCAGGTAATCTATAGCCTGTAGAATTTTGTAGGCTAAATGCGGTTTGGTAAAGGATACTGATGTGCTTTCTCTTTTCCCTGTAGAGGAAATATTGGCTCCAATCTTGTGAAATCTGGGTAACAGAAAAGCTGACACTGGACTTCAATAAAAATAAGATTGAGCCTAGTATTCTGTTACATTTCTGTGTAGCTCTGAAATTATACAGTAGCTACCCCCTACACTATCTAGGGAATAATTATTTCTTAAATCACTGCACAATTACAGAGACAAAAAATGTAATTAAGTAGGGTTGAAATTTTCAAGTTGGTGCAGGTGATTTACAACACATCATAAATTAAATCAAAATTGTGTGGCTAAACCTCCAGTGTGGCTTTGAAAATCATAACCTTGCCCAACATTCCCTTTTCCTGACCCCAAAAAGTCATAGGCAATAAAAAAATCACTTTTGTACTTAGTGAGCAGCCATAGACATTTTTATAAGAGGTTACTGTTTATGGACCCAATTCTGCTCCCTTAGAAGTCAGTGGGAATTTTGCTTTCCCACCACAAAGTCACTCACAAAAATGTTATGGTTGGCACAAGAAAATTACAATGTTGATTTTGTTTTGTATAAATAACCAGATATGATACTGAAAGACATTTATGTAGAAGAAATATTTAGAATTCCAGCATATCAAAATGTAAACATATATCTGTTTACACTTTACAACAGAACTTAATCACACTGGGCCTGATTATTCTCTGCTACCATTTTCACACTGGTATTAACAGACACTTGTATTGAGTTATTCCTCATTTATATGGGCACTTAAAACATCAGAATTGAGGCTAATGTTACCGACAGCTTTATTAAGCTCTGATCTCTCTTTCTCTTTCATAATATTCATCTTGCTGCAAGTCACAGTACTTGGATATTTTTTTATACAAAAAAATGTGGAAAGACTAGAAATAGAACAACAAAGCATTTTGATTATTTGCTTTAATGAGAACAATGACTAGTATTTAATTACTAAAGTAATTGATTTAACTTACTTTGGTAATGTTTGATCATCTCACTGATGGTGGGAAATGTAATTCTTGGAGAGATGTAATATCCTCCATTGTCTAGACTTCTTATTTTGTAGTGCTTAATAACATCACCATGCTGTGGATCACAGTCCCTGATGGACAGAGAATAGCTGCCTGTTGATAAAAAGTGCAAAGATGTTGTTTAGTAAATAGGAAGCTTAGGCTATGTCTAGACTGCAAGCTTCTTTCAGAAAAAGAGATCTTTCAGAAAAACTTATTTCAAAAGAGAGTGTCCACACAGCAAAAACACAAGGAAAAAGTGATGTGCTTTTTCAAAAGATAGTATCCAATAAATGTGGATGCTATCTCACACGTAAGTTGTGATTAATATGGATGGAGTGGCCACCAGGGCACCTGTATTATTTCCTGAAGGCCTCTTCTTTCGAAAGAACTCCCTCTTCTGTGTCCACACATGCCTTTTTCTGAAAAGCTTTTTCGAAAAAAGACTTTTTCCTTGTAGAAAGAGGTTTACCACTGTTGGAAAACCCCCTCCATTCTTTCGACTTTCAGGGTATGTCTAGACTACCGCGTTTTGTCGACGGAAGTTTTGTCGACAGATACTGTCGACAAAACTTCCGTCGACAAAGAGCGTCCAGACACATTGAGTTCTGTCGACAAAGCAAGCTGCTTTGTCGAAAGAACTCCATAGTCTGGACGCAGTGTTACAGGCAATAACACCTTCTGTTGACAGAGTTCTGTCGACAGAAGGTGTTATGCCTCGTAAAATGAGGTATACCAGCGTCGACAAAACTGCTGAGTTCTGTCGACGTTATGTCGACAGAACTCAGCGGTAGTGTAGACGCTGGTATAGTTTTGTCGACAAAAGTCCACTTTTGTCGACAAAATTAGGTAGTCTAGACACACCCTCAGTCAAAAGAATGCAATAGCAGTGTGGATGTAAGCAAGGCCGACTAAGGGGTGGGTTAGCCGGGCAGCTGCCCAGGGCGCCAACCTATGGGAGGCGCCTGGCTCCTGGTGGGCTGCAGCGGCCGCCCGGGGTGGGGGGGCCCTGTTAACCCCCAAAGCATCGGCCAGCAGCGCCCTTTCCCCCGCAGCCGCAGGGCCCTGCTCGGCCAGGTACAGCCCGCTCCGTGCGGCCCCAGGCTGCGCGCCATCAGAGGTGGATGGGGAGACTGGGCAGCGCATGCGCCGTGCGTCCGCCCACGCGTCCCTGGGGTGGGCCCGCGCATGTGCCGTGTGCCTTGAGGCAGGGCCGCGCGTCCTGGGGACGGACCCATACATGCGCCGTGCACCCGGAGGCGGGGTCATGCCTTCTGGAAGCGGCGCCACGCGCCTGGGGTACCAGGCGCCAAAAGGGCTCGGGCCAGCCCTGGATGTAAGTATAGTTTTTCCAGAAAAATGCTGCAGTGTAGACATACCCTTACATTGCACACATAGCTGTAGTTCAATATATGTAGCAAACCTGTTAATTTTTTTTGCCTGCTTCTTTTGTCCTCTCTTTACTCCAAAAAGCATTTTGCAATCATCCCAACTGATTGGCACAAGTTAGCCAAATGCAGGCTCTGTTGCAGGAACAAATCCTGGTGCAGAGTGCTTTGTCCATGCACTTCCATGCTCGGTTTTACTCTTTATTTCATCTGTATGCTTCCAGCCTCTCTTCTGATCCATTGTTATCCTGTTCTTAGCAAATGATGTCCTGTGCATCCCACCTCTTATCTTAGCTCGCTCATATCAGGGCTGCCGACAAAATTGCCTGGCCTCTGGGCAAGGTGCAGGGCAGCTCCAGGCCCCCGGAAGGGACAGGGCCTTGGAAAGTAGAGGCAGGGCTTGGGCTCAGCCTCCCCCAGTCAGCCCTCCAGCACTGTCCACCCTATACCACTTGGGGTTCTGGTGGCAATTAAAAGGGTCAACCAGGAGCCCCAGACCCTTTTAAAAGCAGCTGCTCCCTATTATCCCCACCCATTGAAAGTCTTACACTTTGTCTATGATACCAAGTTTTAAATCTCCCAAAACTGCCTTTTGATGAGCAAACAAACAAACCAAGAGAGGGAGAGGGAGAGAGAGTGCATATACACTACAATACGACTTATCAGGAAAAATGCCCAGTTTTGGCAACAAAAACTTCCGCCAGTATCCCACAATGCCTGCCCTGCTGTGTTTGCTCAGTATTTTGATCTCCCTGGCATGCTCCCCCCTCCCTTTCAAATTTCCAGGAAGTATCTGACAGCTGAGTGAGCTGCTCCATCTGGGGAACAAAGAGTAGAGCACTGGAATGTTGCTGTTCTGCCCTGCACTAGGAACACAGTTGCTGCAGGGGGGAGGGGGGCAGGTTGCTGTGCTGCTTTGACATTCCTCAGCACAGAGAGCTCATAGAGATACTCATGATGCCACTCCTGGCAGCTGAAGTTGCTGAGGGAAAATTGGGAGGGAATCTCAAGATGCGCGTGGAACGAGGTGTACCGGTAGTTCGGAATAGGAATCCTAGTTCGAACTACCTAGTTCGAGCCCCGTGTAGCCGCGCTGCACGGGGTTCGAACCAGCGGGGTTTTAAAACTGGCGGCTCCCCGCTTATGCAAATGAAGCCCGGGAAATTCAAATCCCGGGCTTCATTTGCAAGTGCGGTATGCCTACATTACCCTCCTAGTTCGAACTAGCGGGGTAGTGTAGTGTAGACATACCCAGAGAGAGATTTGACATCTCAATAGCTTTACAGAATAAGGCAATCACTATTAAAGTGATCATCTAACTGAAGGCTGGGCAAATACTGGCCTGAGGGATGGATCTGGTTCATCATGGTTAGCCTCTGGTGGGTCACTGCTGCTACGGGCTATTGCAGCTCCTGTTGGCCACGGGTCACCATATGGGCTTAAATTGCAGCAAGGGAGGTTTAGGTTGGACATTAGGAAAAACTTCCTAACTGTCAGGTGGTTAAACACTGGAATAAATTGCCTGGGGAGGGTTGTGGAATCTCTATCATTGGAGATATTTAAGAGCAGGTTGGATAGACGTCTATCAGGGATGATCTGCCCGTGGGGGTAGGGGACTGGACTTGATGACCTCTTGAGATCTCTTCCAGTTCTAGTACTCTGTGATTCTATGATTCCCAACCAATCAGAGCTGCACGAAGTGGTGTCCTGGTCTGTGCCGCTTCCCACAGCTCCCATTGGCCAGGAACAGCAATTCGCAGCCAACAGGAGTTACAGTCACCCATATCGGTGGAGTGCATGCAGATAAATAGAGCAGTAGTCGCCCACCAGGGGCTTATCCTGGACAACTGCCGCCATTTTAGTTCCTGCCCCGACCTAACCTATCCTAGGAGTCACATATGTAAGGAAAGAAAAAGACCTCTCTATCCCTTTGCCTAGGATCATTTCTCACAGTACATTCTCCATTTCGAGTCTATATTTTCTAAATAGGTTTTAGGTTCTAAGCAGTAGGATTACCCCCACTTCCTTTGGAGATTTTACCACAGTCTAACTGAATTCACTAATATACCTAGCAACCAACATAACATATCAGGCCAAGTTCAGATCTTGATGAGACCATTTTTAACTCTGGTACCAATCCCAAAGTAATCCATTGCTTACCTTTTAATGTTTCACTCTCTCTGATGAGGAATGCTCCAGGATTGTTTCCTGGTGCTAGAAGCTGTCTCTCTGCATCTTTCCTGGTTATATCTTTGAAGAACCATCTGTAAAAGTATTTAGAAAGAGTTAGGGTTTTTTCTCTACCCCCAAGGATATGCAGCAGGGTGGAAAAGAAAGTTGAAAGTTATTGAAAACATAGAAGAACGTACTCTTCTGTTTCTAAGGTGTTTACTTTGGCGACGTAGTTGCTTGGAATGAAGCCTTCCTTCTTTGTTGAGAGAGATTTTGCTCTCCACCATTCTCCAAGCCTAAAATACAAAACAACAACATAATACAGAATGTGTGACCACAGAATAATGAAAGGTTAGTCAGCTAAATCTGTGATGCTGCTGAGGACCTCGTTGGTCCAGAGGGGGAAAAACAGCCTCTCTCTCTGAAGATCAGCCATCTCAGAAGCTTTAAAGGATTTCTCTTCAGAATAAACTACTACAACCCTCACTCAATTATCTGGTAAGTGTTACAGTGGCTGGGGGGAGGGGAAGGAGGAGGCGGAAGGATACAGTTTCACTTGCATGTGGAAAGGAACCTTTTTCCTTTAGAGTCTGAGTGTGAACCACCAACTATATAGGGTTGTCAGATGATTTCAACAAAAATACCGAACACCTCCCCCCCTTAAAAAATGAGGAAAAAATTCTGTTGGGGGAAAAAAAGGGGGGGGGAGGGGGAGGAAGAGACCAAAGTTGTGGAGCCAAAAAAAAAAAAAACCTCAAGAGTTATTAAGCAATAAATAAATAAATAAATAAATCAAACAGTATTAAAACAGCATGGCCCCTTTAATTGCATGGAGAGAACAGGAATAAAAGAGAAGAGGTTGAGCACTAAGATCCAGGGAAAGCAATGCTTCCCCTTGCTCAGGTCTTCAGGTTTTTGGCCAGCAGCCATCTTGGCCATCTTGCTTTCTTGGTCAAGTGAGAAAGGAGCTTCCCTGTGGAACCAGGTAAGCAAGGAGTCTGGGATTGGGGGGCAGGGGAGGGTTAGGGACTGGGGGGGGGAGGGCGGGGGCTGGGCCCAGTTGCTGAGTGTGTAGTAGGATTGCCAGGTGTCCAGTATTTTCGCCTCCTGGCACGGAAAAAACCAGAAAATACCGGATATTTTAGATGTCCGGTATTTTCTGATTTTTTTTTTTTACTGGATAGGAGGCAAAAATACTGGACTGTCTTGGTCAATATCGGACACCTGGCAACTATAGAGATTTAATGATATCCAGATATAAAGTACAGTATAGCTAGCACTGCTATACTTACTCCTCAAGAACTTTCATCTTTTCTCCTTTCTTGAAGGACAAGTCATCTTCATGAATGCCATCATAAGGATACAAGGCCACTACAATGTCTCCGTGCTCCTTTGCTTCTATTAATGCAGAAAGCCAAGTGACATTCTTACTGTTATATTTGTTCATATAGGACTACCACGAGTTGTTAATGTTTTTTATGAAAACTTACCTTCATTAGAAAATCTCTGTCCTGGTAAAAGGTGCATGTCTGTATTTCCCTACAACAAAATATGTTAATTAAGCAGTTGAAGATCAGTAAATCACTACTATATATACATATATTATATAAAAAATTCTTCAGCTGGTGTGCATTCACCTTGTATATTTATAAGACAACAACATGTACAAAATTTTAATGAAAAAGAAGCATGCAGTTATTTTTCCCTGTCAATTTAAAAAGCAAATAATAAACTAATATTGAAGAAGTTCCACCTAGACTTTGAACTTAGCAGTTCACACCTCATGAAGCTGAAAAGTGAGGTGGAAAATTCACAGCTATGCTGTTGCTGCACTGACTTTTGACAAGGCCACTTTAAAAGGTTAAAAGAGCAATAATTATCAGTGTGAGGATCTGCTGTTAGAGAGCTAAAAATAATATTAGAGCTGTCAAAAAAAAGTAATGATTTATTCGCATACTTCTGGGTGGGAATGATGGGAGTCCCAGCCCAGAGCCTATCCCCCAAGCCTATATTTGAAAACATGGAAAAATTCCAGAAATATTTAAATACATGTTATATTATTATTGTTTAACAGGGCAATAAAACAATTGCGATTAATCATTTTTTTAAATTGCTTGACAGACCTATAAAATAGATTTACTTTTAGTAGATTCTGGAGGAGGGAAAATCCAAGAAAGTAGATAAGAAAATCTGTTTCTACAATTTTTTTATTTTCCAGTGTTGCTGTCTATGAGATTTGATTCATACAAGATACCTGGTCAAGATCTGACTAGTTTTTTTGTTTTTTTTAGAAAAAAAAGAATGGTTTCCCTTTTAATCAGATGGTAAGAGGACGTTTACTCACCTCGATAGTAACTGATGTTCTTCGAGATGAGTGTCCCCGGGGGTGCTCTATATTAGGTTTGTGCACCGCCACCAAGTCTCAGAGCAGAGTTTTCATACTAGTGTCCCTGGGGCCATGCAGGCATGCACCAGAAATTATACACTGTTAGGCTGCAGGCATCGCACATGTGCCAGCTCCCCCTATCCCCACTCCTCAATTCCTTCTCTACCCTGAAACCATGGCTTGGGAAGGCTAGGATCCTGAAGTAGAGGGGAGGAAGGGAGGGTTGTGGAGCACCAATGGGGATACTCATCTCAAAGGACATCAGTTACTATTGAGGTAATTAACATCCTCTTTGAGAGAGAGATGTCCCCCGTGGTTGCTCCACATTAGGTGTCTACAAAGCAATTTCCCTTTAGAGAGGTAGGGACTTCAGATTAGGCAAAAAAAGTGGTGGAAAGGACTGCTTTAGTAGTTTCAGGTTGGAAAGAGGTCCCTGTGTAAGTGCAGTGTGCTTTGCAAATGTGTGGTTGGAGGACTGCATGGCAGCTGTCTCTTATGGGTACTCTACAGAGGAAAGCTATTGAGGTAGCCATGGCTCTGGTTGAGTGTGCTCTTATGCTCTCTGGAGCACATCTGACTATGCGTAGCAAAGATTGATGCGATCCGAGATCCAGTGGGAGAGTCTCTGTGATGAGACAGCCTGGCCCTTATTGTGGTTTGGTATTGAAACAGTCTGGGAGACACTTGGAACGGTCTTGTTCAATGCAGGTAAAAAAAGCGCTCTGCGCAGGGCAAGGGTGTGCATTTTCATCTCGAAAGAGCTGATGTGTGGTTTGGGGAAGAAGGTGGGAAGGTGTATTGTCTGGTTAACATGGAAGGATGAGTGTACTCTGGGGAGGAAATTGGGATGGGTACATAAAGTGACCTTGTATTTAAAAAAGGTGGCGTATGGGGGATCCGCCATTAGGGCTGCGATCTCTCCTACCCATCTGGACGAGGTAATAGCTACAAGGACAGTTTTCATGGACGAGCATAATAATGAAGCGGTCACCATTGGTTCGAAAGGCGGCCTTATTAGAGCATTCAGTACTAAATGCAGGTCCCACGGTTGCATTGGTGGATTGCTATCTGGATAAAGTGCCTGCAGGCGCTTTAAGGACCCCTTGGTTAGTGAATGAACAAATATGGATGAGTCGTCTATCTTAGAGTGGAATGTAGTAATAGCCGCAAGGTGAACTTTAATGGAGTTTATTGAGAGGCCCACTTGTTTAAGGTGCAGAAGATAGTTGAGGATGGTAGATAGGGAGGAAGTTGAAGGCACCAACTGGTGATGAACACCACCATGTTGAGAATCTTTTCCATTTCTGAAGGTAAGTCTTGCGGGTGTGCTGCGCCCTACTGTGTAAAAGGACCATTTGTACTTGCTGTGAGCAGGTCATCCAGAAGCTACTCCTTCAGGTGTAGTGAGTGGAAGTTCGGACGGACATTGTGGGAGCCAGGGTGAAGAAGGAGATCCCTGACGCAAGGTAAGTGGATCGGTGGGGTGCAGGACAGCACCACTGGGAAGGGAAATCATGGCTGGCATGGCCATGCTGGTGCTATTAGTATGAGATGGGCCCATCCCTCCTTATCGTGTGAATTTAGGAATAAGGGATCTTCTGGAAGAGGGCTTATTTTCCACAAGATCCCGTCTAGACTGGTGCTTTTCTCCAGCAAAACCCCGAGCCGGAAAAAAGTGGCAGCCATGTTCATGCAAATGCCGCGGGGGATATTTAAATCCCCCACGGAATTTGCAATTCCGAAGTGTCTCATTAGCATCCCTTTTACGGAAAAGGGTGCCAGTGTAGACACAGCTGTATAGAGGTATAGGAGGAAATGCGTAGAATAGGTGAGACATCCATGTAATGAGGAAAGCATATACCATTGATCCCTTGCCTTTTCCTGCCCAGGAACAGAATAGGGGCCATTGGCTGTTGGACTGCGTGGCAAACAGGTCTATGGTAGGGTGACCCCACGGGCAGAAGATGTCCGCCAATGTGTGCGGGTTCTTTTACTACTTGTGTTCGACTGGGAGGGCTCTGCTGAGTGCATCTGCCATTGTATTCAGGGTGCCTGGAAGATGCACTGCAATGATAATTGTGTTGTATTTCAGGCACCAGTTCCAAAGTGCTATGGCCTCTGTGCAAAGTGCTCAAGATCGGGCTCCACTCTCACGATTTATGTAAAATATTGCTGCAACATTGCCTATGTACAGTCTGACATGCCTGCTGGCGATGAATGGGAGGAATTTGACGCATGCATTCCCGACTGCCCACAGTTCTAGGATGGTTATGTGCAAGTTCTTGTTGGTGCTGGACTACAGGCCCTGTCAGGCATGATGTTGTAAATGGGCACCCCATCCTATATAAGATGCATCTGTCGACATGGAGACAGATGGTTTTGGTAAGTGGAAGGAGACTCCAGAACACAGGTTCCGTGGGCTTAGCCACCAGCGTAAGTACTCCTTTACTATCCCTGGAAGGGCTACGGATTTGGATAGCGGATTGATATTGGGCTTGTTCACCTGTCCCAGCCAGTTCTGTAAACATCTCATGTGCAGACGGGCATTGCCGACTATGAAGTTGCACACTGCTATGTGCCCCAACAGCCGAAGGTACTCAAGTGCTGTTGTTCAGGGGCTAGACTGTAAGGTATTTACCGAGGCCACAATTTTAAAAAAATGGTCTGTAGGTAGAGATGCGGTGACCATTGTCGAATCAAGGCAAGCTCCTATAAACTGTATCTTTTGTGTAGGGGAGTGAGTCGATTTGGTTTCATTCACCTGAAGGCCCAGGTGTTGGAATAGGTGTTTAGTGACTGACATAGAATGGCAGGAATCGTTGTGTGAGCGTTACTTAAGGCGGCAGTCATCTAGATAAGGAAATATGATAACACTTTGTTTCCTCAGGTATGCTGTGACATCTGCCAGCACCTTTGAGAAGACCCTTGGGGCTGTAGAGAGTCCGAATAGAAGCACTTTGTATTGGTAGTGTTGAGAATCTACAACGAAATGAAGAAAATGCTTGTGAGCAGGAAGGATAGCAATGTGAAAGTATGCATCTAGAAAGTCGAGGGATGAGAACCAGTCATCCTTTTCCAATGCCGGTAATATGGTAGCAAGCGTTACCATCTTGAATTTTTGTTTAATGAATTTAATGAAGGCTCAAAGGTCCAGAATGGGCCTTGAACCCCCCAATCTTTTTTCTGTCAAGAAATTATTGGAATAGAACCCCTTACTCCTAAATTGTGGTTCAATTGCCCCAATGTGTAAGAGATGTCTACTTCTTGTTGAAGGAGGGTCTCGTGAGAGTGGTCCCTGAAAAGGGATGGGGAAGCGAGGTATGGACACAAAAGGGAATAAGGTAGCCTTTTTCAATTATCTACAGGACCCATCTATCAGAGGTTATACATTGCCAGTTGTTGAAGAAGGGCAACTATCGGTGATGGAAGAGATTTGCTTGTGCAATGGTGTTGGAATAGGTGAGAGGCTCTCCAAACCCTCGACCTGATGATCAAATTTGCTTGTTGGACTGCTGTGACTTTGTAGAGGGAGGGTGACGTCGTTGGTTTCTGTCTCTGCCTCTGTTCTGCTGCTGGTGGTCTTGTCTATTATAGTGTTGTGCATATGGAGGGTATTGAGGTCTCGGATAGGGATGTTACCTATATTGCCTTTTTCTAGGTGCTTGGTTGGGCTCCCCAAAGACCAAAGCATCACTCTGGAATTTTTCATGGAGTGGAGAATTTCATTGGTGTTAGCTGCAAATGACTTCTGGCCATCCAAAGTAGGTCATCTACTGTAGATAGAATCTCCCTAGGGAATGGAGTGGAGCTAAACCATGATGCCCTTCTCATTACTACCAATGTTTCTTTAGAATGTGCAGCTGTGTTAGCAGCATCTAAGGCGGCCTGTAATGCTGTTCTTGAAATTGTGTGACCCTTGGATATCAGTGCTTTATAGTGTTGTCTCTTAACCTCAGGAATGTCTGCAACAAAGTGACTCTGTTTGGTGTAATTTATGTAATTGTATTTGCTCAATAAAGCTGCGTAATTTGAAATGCAAAGTTGTAAAACAGAGGATGTATATATTTTGTGCCTGAATGCATCAAGCCTTTTGCTATCGGGGTCCGATAGGGTAGACCAGTATTGTTGGTGCTTGGATTTTTGTGGTGCAGCTTCCACCACAAGAGAATTAGGTGCTGGGTAAGAAAAAAAAATTCTGAACCGTTGTGCAGGACATAATATTTCTTATCAGTTCTCTTAGCCGTAGAAGAGATTGATGTCGCAGTCTGCCACAGCGTCCTTGCCGGTTCCATTATTGCTGGATTAATTGGCAATGCTATCTTTTATGGTGTTACTGATGGTGCAGTATATCTGTTAGGTTGTGTTGAATTTCCACATCCTCTTGGACAGGAATGTTTAATTCAGTAGCTACACGTTTAAAAAGGTTTTGGAAACATGTAGCGTCGTCTGAAGTCGTTGAAGCTGGGTCAGGAGGGGTTGCAGCCTCCTGTGTGAGTAGGTCCCCTTCTTGTATTTGTTTGGAGGGGGAGTATTGCATTCTGTGTAGTTTCCGGCCATGCTGGTGTTTCTGGTAATATTGCCATTTGTCCCAGTATTGCCGGTAGGGATAAGGCTCAGGTGGAGGTGCCCAGGGATTGCCATAATATGGAGGCATATTCCTAGATTCAGGAGAGTAAATACTCCGAGCTGTGTAAGGAGAATTCTCTGGTGAAAAATCCCAAGAGAAGTCAGCATCAGATTTGGATGAAAATCTTTCCTGAGAGAGTGATCTCTGTGATGTGAACATAGCAGGAGAGCACTCAAGTTGTAAAAATGGGGAGTTAAATGTGGATGAGACTAATAAGTTTCTGTGTTGAGTGTAAAGCCCAACAGGTGTTGTTGGTGCTGTCGTCAGGGGGCCCGGAGGCTATCTGAAGCACTGAATCATGCCTTGGTGCCGAGGGCAGTTGTGGTGCATCGGGCGCCTCTGTGGTGGAAGCTGAGAAGCCTGTGAACATAGTCAGCGCCATGCTCTCATGCTGCATCGGCAAGATCATATAATTGCTGGATGATGCTGCAGCTAATAAGCCAGGCAACTTGAAGCCTGTCACCTCAGAGTGCGATTTAGCGCATGCACGCTGTTTGTCTCCACTGGGGGCTCCAGAGACGCCAGCAGCATCACAGGTACTAAGGCACGGTGCCGCCACTGCTCTCAGCACTGGTCATGAGGGAGATGGCCGTTTTGGTGCCGTAGCCCCTTGAGGTTCTGAGGAGGCTTGCTTTTTGGCAGGCTTTTTGGATCCCTGCTGCTTGAGTTCCTCAGGTTGCTGGCCAGGATCAGAGGCTGGTCTAAGCAAGTTTTCTAATAAAAATAACTTGAGGTGGGGGGTCTCTGTCTTTCCGCACCCGTGATTTTAGCTTTGTGCAATGAAGGCATTTCTGAGAGCTATGAGGCTCTCTGAGGCAGTGGACGAATTGTGAGTGACCATCCAAAAGCAGAATATGCTCTTTACATGAGGTGCAGCGCTTAAACCCAGATGATCCAGGCAGGCATGGCTGCATAAGCAGTCAGAGACTGCAGGAAGGGATTAACTGGGAGAAAAAGAAAAAACCCCTTATACTAATTAAGATTTTTAAAACTAACGAAGTGATTAACTAACTATTTAAAACTCACTAATTAACTACTATGATGAATTTAACTGGTTTTAAGAAGTACAATCATGTAGACGTGGAGAAGCTAGGGAGCACTACTGAGTCCGTCTGTAGCCGGAAGCGGTAGAGAAGGAACTGAGGAGAGGGTGCTCGTGCATGCACGATGTCTGTAGCCTAACCGCATGCGGCAGCTGGTGCGTTCCTGCGCAGCCCCAGGGACACTGCTATGAAATCTCTGCTCTCAGGCTTGACTGTGGCACACCAACCTAATGTGGAGCACCCACAGGGACATCTCTCGGGGAAGGACAATTCTTATATTTTGCCAATTTAGGGTAAAAATGCTCATAAGTTCGTATTTCCTCTGTACAAGGCCTTAGTATAGGCTTTTGCACAGGAGATTTCACGGCATCCTTCCCCTTCCTGGCTGCAGAAATACTTAGCAGGTGGTGCTGGGTTTCCCCTATTCAGAAGAGGAATTTTACTGGTGGACTCACTTGTTAGCAAATTCATGAGTTATACCATTGGTCTGCCTTCAATACCCTCCCTTTGCTAATGTGGATGGAGCACTGCTCCACAGCACACAGGGCCTTTCTATTGGCTTGCTTCACCCTATCCAGCAGAATTATATCAATTCTGCTGTCATGCAGTCCATGTGTGCTCCTGGAGAGATGTGAGAGGTCTAGGTTTTCTGCACTGTAAATACATGCAACAATACATTCCTTATCAGTGTAGAACTACGCATTAAAAATAAAAAGATGGTGCTTTTCATAAGGAAGTTCTGGTGTTCTACAGCTCTTACAAGCTTAAAAGTGCAACACACTTCTAAAATATTGATGCTTCTAGAACTATTTCTAAACTACTTCAGAATTTCTTAGAGTCACTCAGCATTCATTTAAAGCATCAAACATACCAAAAAAAAAAAATAAAACCCACTCCACCACACAACCCAACAACTTATCAGGGAATATTCTCTCTCTCTATAAAGAAGACAAAGCCAATATTTATTAAACAATAAACTGCTGGGATGGGGGGGTTAAAAAATTGCATGCCCTTTGGCAGTGAATTGAACAGCACTACAAAGCAAAACTGTGGACAAAAATGATTAATTTTAGTTTTTGCATGCACTTTTTATTTAAATTATGCCAGTCATGCTTTGATCTTGCTATTGGAATTCTCCCCTGAAACTATCTACTTACTGGCCTTTGCTGTTTATTGGACGTTGGATCCCTCACATAAATAGTTCGTTCAGTTTTACGTACTGGTTGGTTCTTCAAATCTAGCCCATCTCCAGGCAGAGTCTCTTTCCTTTTTGATTTTATACATCCCATATTTCCTGTTGGAATAAAAAGGTATTAAAACAAAAATGCTTTATTATATAACCAAGTAGCTTTTCAATTCTCTGTGTAACAAAATACTCCTTTCCAATCACAATGCTTGAGCATCAATTGCAAAAGCTTCCAGTATCAGTATTGGTACACGTACCTGTGGTCGGAAACCACTGCTTTAGGATTTCCCTAATACACTCTGCCAAGGTAATTCTTATATCAATGTGTGCATTCAAAATAGTACTGTCTGGGTACAGCTGCTAGTATCTACACAATTGGAACCGGGCTGCTAATCCATCTATGTAATTATGCAGTTCTTCAGACAGCACCTGCAACAAAAAAATCTTCATCTTCCTCCATTGTAGGGAAGCAACTATTTGTATTTGTCACAGGACCGGCCTTGAAGATGCCAAAAAGAAGCTTTTACATATCAAACAGCCTCATGGAATGGGCTTGGGGCATTTACAAGCGCTATTAACCCAGGAGTGGCCAAAGCACAGCCCGAGAAGCTAAAGCGGACCACTGAATTCTTCACCAGGTCTTGAGTCTGCCCTCATCTTTTCTAGAGACCTTGTCCATACTAAAAAGTTGCACCTCTTTAACAATACTGATACAGTAAAAGAGAACTGTACCCACAATAGGAGAGCTGCATCCATGTAAAAGTGCCCCTTTTTTGGTTACAACTGTATACTAGAAGGGCACCATATCAGTATAAGGCCCCTTTATAATGGTATAACTGTGTCCATAATAGGGCTTCCACACTTTTATCATTTTATAATAATCACAATTATACCAGTACAGATATCAAGCATAGACCTAGTATTAGATGCACCACTCAAGGAATACAGCCACAACATGTTATGCTCCCACCAGTTGTGGCCTTCTACCCAGGGAAAGATCAGAGCCATAGAAGATTGGGTTTGGAAGAGACCTCAGGAGATCATCCTCCTGCTCAAAAGCAGGATCAATCCTCACTAAATCATCCCAGCCAGGGCTTTGTCAACCTCACCTTAAAAACAGCTAAAGATGGAGATTCCACCACCTCCCTACATAACCCATGTCACTGTTTCACCACTCTCTCAGTAAAACAGTTTTTCCTAATATTCAACCTAGGCCTCCCCTACTGCAACTTGAGACCATTGCAGATGGAGCATTGCTCCATCTGGATCAAGTGTCTTCCTGAACTGCACCTCTTCCTCTACATTAGAGATGGGGGTGGCTGCCGTCTGATATCAATGGGCATTCAGGCATGCTGGGCCAGACCCACAAAGGAATTCAACCAAATGGAAGTTAAGAGCCTAAATACCTTTGTGGATTTGGACCTCAGTTCCTTATAGGATTGAGTCCTTTACCTGTCCTTTATTACTTTCTCAAATCTTCCTAAGAAAGCAGCTGAAAAACTGCAATAGATTAAGTTCAGTTCAATGTACATGATTAACTTTCAAACTTAATTAGAAATCCTGTAAATTGATTTAAGTACATAAAGTTATGGAAACTTCATATCACATAAAGCAACTGCAAAATAATTAAGACAGTTAGGAATTTTCTCACTTATTGCATTTTATCTTCACACTGACAGTGAAACTAAAGATTCTGTGAAGTCTTCCAAAAATTGGGATCATATATTTCCATGGGTGTTCCCAGTACTTTATGCATCTCTGTGTATGGAGTCCAAGACATTTAAAATGGTCAGAATGTTGAGGCAGGCATAGATATTTCCAAAGTTACACAGTTCCATAGAAAGTGTGGGGAAAGTGGATTTATGCATGAATTACTGTAAAATGTGTATTTGCATTACTTCCTCCCACCCCCATCCCATGCAATTATCTCAATGAATATAAGGTATGTTTAATCTTCTATGTCAAGCAAATGTTTTTTTGCAGGTATAAAAAGGAAAATTTGATAAGCTTTCAGCTATTCAGAAGTACATCATCTATGGAGTAGAGTATTTGTTCTTCTGAGATAAGAATCACTTGTATAACAAAGGAAATACTTTCAGTTCCTTTACAGTTTCTCATTCCCACAATGTTTTACAATAGGCAAGATCTTACTTTTCATCAATGCTTTCAATCAATTCTCCTATCCACTTTACTAGACATAGAAGATGCTGTATATATAGATGACAAGAAACTATATGAGAGTGGATTACTTCTATAAACAGACATGTAATTAAGTAATTCAATTTAAATGATCATTGAATAAAATAAAATTACCTGATTTTATTATGTTACAGTTAAAAGTTAAAATGAAGTACAGGCAGTCCCCAGGTTACATGGATCCGACTTACATCAGATCCCTACTTACAAACGGGGTGAGACAACCCCGCACTAGCTGCTTTTCCCCCTAGCAGACCAGGGAGACGCGGAGCGGCTTTTCTCAGCAGACACCTCAGCTTGAGAATAAAGGACTGAGGGAAGTGAGGTGTGAGAGAATAAAACTGAGCTCTGGAGAAATGTTTGGCTAGAGTTTCCCCTACGATATGTACCAGTTCCGACTTACATACAAATTCAACTTAAGAACAAACCTACAGTCCCTATCTTGTACGTAACCCGGGGACTGCCTGTATAAAGATAGGACTGCTTTCTTAATTAGTATCTCAGGTCTATTGATACAAATCTAGGTTTACACACATAAACACAGCTATGAGCTTCCTCTGACAGGCTGTTTCATAATCACCAACCTTCCTTTTGATGTCTGCAAAGATGTAGGATTCAAAGAGAATTCAATACAAACATCATCTGCTAGCATCTCCTCTCACTGCAGTAGTATTTTGTCTCTTCTCTTTCTGCTTAGCTTTCTCTTTGATTTCAAGCAGTTTTTAGGTACCAGAAACTGCCTGCGATGTACTTGGCTAGATTTTAAAAACTTCTGACAAACACAGCTGTTTTCTCTGCCTTTTGTTTTAGTACGAGCAATGTAATTTACTTAAAACCACAAGTATTTTAGCCTAATACTTCACAGTAAAAGATCACGTGACCATTACCGGTCCATCCACTTCAGCCATCATAGCCTGTGAGGTTTTGTTTCCTTTCAAGAGCTTATCTCTCTTAGTCATCTATATCTTATCACATTTTTTAATATATTCATGGTTGCTTCTTCTAGTGATGTTTGTTAGTTTGTTGCACATTTTCATTATGCTGTGAGTTAACAACTATTTTCTAAATCAGCTTGGATGTCTGGGCTTTTCTCATCCAATGATTTTTTACTAAAATGCTTCTGAAATTCCAACACATTTTTCAATCCTTTAATCTTTGTAGAAACTGGAAAATAATAGCTTTTTAAAATGTTACAAATTAATAGCCTCTGATTAGTAAAATGCACTAACATACAGTATGCAAACTGCCTATTAGAATTTAATCAAGGAGCTGACTAGACAATCCCGAAGATATAGATAATTCTTAATAAATATCTATTTGCAAGTATACTTACTGTACAAATATAACACGTCTATGTCATTGCAAGCTTTATAGGTGGTAGAATATAACTTAACAATAAAGAGTTAATCATCTAACCAGTATTTTTAATGTCTGCCTGTTGTAGTAGACTAAAATACTCATTTTTATGAATTATATTTCATATAATAACTGTGCAATTTACTGTAAAGGAATAATATTGCATTTTTTAAAAAATCAAAGATTGAAAAAGTCATCACTCCAGGCTTTGGGCAGTGCTTTGCATTTAAAACTCTGAATCTAGAACGGAAAACAACTTATTTTTCAGCTGCATATTCCAAAAAGGATATCATGAAAACAACAGGTAAATGTATCTTTTTAACATTTAAAAATTTGTTTCCATTAGTTTTAGTACTCTCTTAGAAAACTGAAAAGAATCTCTCTGGTTAGTCTTTTTCCAGTTTCATCCAGCTTTCTCTCAGCACGGCTTTTTACACTGATTGTGCTCTTCTTTTCTCATAGTTTATAAAGGTGGACATAGAGCTGGTTGGAAATTCCCTAACAAAACAAAATTTTATTGGAAAATGCTAGTTCATCAAACACAAATGTCTTATGAAACCAAATCAAGTTCAATGAATTTTAGTGAATCATAGGAAGGTTTCTGTCAGAAATCTGCATGGTTCCCCACCAGAATATCTGGCAGGCTGCTGGAGAGCCCCACCATGCATAATCCACTTCTTACTTGGCAGACACACATGCACCACAGAACACCGCACTTACGTGCACTGTATTTCCAAGTCTACCATGCACCCCGCACAAACAGTCCATTCAACATGTGACGTATTAGCAAAGTCTGTATTTTACTCAATCTTTACTAGGCCCCAAACTCACACTTGGTACACATATGGGCTGCTGCCTTTGAAGTTATCCGATGTAGAGTCTGTCTGCAGGTAAGAGGTGGCCCCAGCTGAGCAGGGTTTGGCACAGGTTAATGACCCAGAGCCTCCTCCTTCCCTGTGTTGACTGGGCACTGCCAGATCCCTTTTTCAACTGGACTTTCCAGTCAAAAACCAGGCACTTGGAATCTTTATTGAGAAATAGTCTTAAATCCACTGCTGTACCTGATCTCTTTTCTGGCAACATTTCTAAAATGTGTGCACTTTTCCTAATCCATGAGCAGTGGGTGAACCTAGGGCTGGGGGAGGCAAGCCCCCAGTCCCACTCCAATTGACTGAGCCCCTCAGCCAGGGCCTCATGGGAGCCAAGTGCTCCCCCCACCATTGTAGGTGTAACCCACACTCCCCTGTCCCATGCAGCGGCACTTAGACCACTTACAGAAAGAGAGAGAATGAGGTTGCTCTACAGCCCTAGCTGAGAGCCAGCTGGATTTCACTCAAGCTATAGGGTCTCAGAAACTAAGCTCAAGAGGTCCCAGGTTCAGTTCTGCCTGTCGGCATTACCATACCAATGCTTGGCCCCCAGCTTTCCCTCTCCAGCCTGAGAGCACAGGAGTGAGAGTGGGCAGCACACAGCCCCTGCCTGAGCATGGGAGAGGATGCAGAGAGAAGGAAGCACATGGCTCCAGCCTTCCCTGACCCTGGATGGAGCATGCGGTGGGGAAAGCAGGCTGCATGTGGCTCTAGCCTTTCCCAGCACTGGGGAGAGGGTGGCACCTAACTCCAGGAAAGCTGGCAGCATGACATGGCTAAGCTGAATCCCAGACAGCTCTGGGGAGATGCAGTAAAGGGGGACAAGGGCTGGGGGTGGAGTGTGGGCGGGGCCAGGCTGCCAGTTCGGGAAGGCATTGCCTTCCTCACCACCCATGTCCTAATCTTTATCTGGGAAAAAAATTACATAAAGCCAAATTACATTTTAATACATATATATTTAGAGTCAACCAAATATAACGGGACATAGTAATTTCTAATGTAATTCCATTAAAAATAAAGAATTATATAGAATGAGAAATAAGTTTGAAGGTACCATGAGATTCTCCTAAACTTGCTTTTGCACAAGTCAAAATCCAAAATTCTTATGTTGTGCACCTTTAAATTATAAATCTATTCATTCTATCATTTGATACTTGCATAAAATCCATCGTTATACTATCTAAATATTTTACTTTTTCAGGATGATCTCCCAGTGATATATGAACTGACTACAAACCAAATTTCCTCCCATTTACTCAACAGTATTGTTTCATTTAAGGTTCAGTCCTGTGGCCATTGCAAATTCATACTGACTTCACTGGAAACAAGATAGCTTACAATTAAAAAAGGGCCTGTCTCAGTCCTGGACAATAATTTACTATGCATTTCTAGACAACATGGAACACACTGATAAAGAGTGTACAAAACAATAAAGGCTCAAGCTATAGTCGTATTATTCTTAACAAATCACTCATTAAAGGTCTGATCAAATATTTACTACAGCACTAAAGTAAAAGGAACCACAGGACTGCTGAATTTTTTTTTAAAAGCCTGCGTAACCTGGAGTTAAGCAATGCTGCACATAGGAAGACAGCTGAAGATTGCTGAAACTGGAGTTTTTAATCAGTTAAAAAGGAACATAGCAAAGAACAGTTCATGGGAACATAGCATAGACGGGAATTATTCATTAGTGAATCAGGAAGTGAAATATAATAAACTGTACCATTTCTATTTATAGATTAGAAGACCTGTATCATACACAAAGCAGCAAAAGTGTGTGCATAATAGTGCTCATGATTCATTTAACACATAATATATTATTTTAATTTCAGGGACTGACTTAGTATCCCTTATATACAAACACATTGTTGGAAAACTTATCAGGAAAAGTCAGGCACATACTTGGTGCCACAGGACTCCTCGTCGCTTTTGATTATTAAAGAGAGCTTTGCATCTAAAATTACAGTTCTTCTTTGGGACAGGAATGGCCTCCATGGGTTTGCCTACAGTGAAACCAGCTGGTGTGATTTCAGCATTTGTAGACATACCTGAGCTATCTTTGATCTAGCCAGAACAAAATTAACTGGAGTAACAATAGCAGTAAAGTGGTTTCGTAGGCTAGCCCCCTCCACCTCGGATGCTAAGTATGTACTCAAGTGACTTCTGCCCATGCTGCCACAGCCTCATTGTTAAATTATTGTTACTTGAATTAGTTTTGCTCAAAACAAGCTTGGGTATGTCTACACATACATACACTTCATGTTTATACAGTACCAAGCAAAATGGGACCCCGATCTTGATTAGACACTCAGACACTACCATAATAGAAATCAACCAGATCATCTATGGAGGAGTAACTTATAGGAACTAGGGGAAATTCTTTATCCAGCCAAAACTCCCTTTGCTTTTCATAAATCCACCTCACCTTTTATCTAGACACATAAGAAACTTGTCCTCATCATCATTCTTTACCCCAGCAAAACATAAACAAGAAGTATTAAATAGGACCTATAATCAAGTCATTGTTGCAATTTGAATGATGAAAATATTATTTTGAAATGAAATAAAATGATGTAATTAAAGGGAAGGACAACTGAATTTATATGAACCATTAATTCTGATTTTCCTTGTTTGTTTTAACAAAATATTAAAATAATATTGTTCCACAGGGAGTTTGCTATTTTGTTCACATTATATACATTCATAAAGAATGACATCATAGACTTTATGAATTATCTCACAGGGGTAACTGTGTTGGTCTGTATCTGCAAAAACAATGAGGAGTCCTGTGGCACCTTAGAGGCCAACAGATGTATTAGGGTATAAGATGAAGTGGATTTTACCCACAGAAGCTTACGCCCTAATTAATGTTAGTCTCTAAAGTATGACAGGACTCTACATTGTTTATGAATTATGTACTTGAAGAATTAGGAATGAGTTCCAGATTATGTAGTCATTTCTGGTATCAATATTAAACTTGAGTTTTATTTTAAGTTAACATCTGTTTTCTGACATGACATACTTTATTTTATTGCAATTCTTTGCCTGAACAGCATCCTCGAGGATGATGAATCAATATCACCAATAAATTAATCTATTTCATCACTCTCTAGACAATTGCATCTTCTTTTTTTTAAGCAGAGTCTTCAAAAGGAGCCGATAAAATGAAACATGGGGATAAACAAAATGTTATCATATTAACAAAATTTAGGAAGGATCCCAAAGGACTTTGTATCTATGATTTTATCATCTATAATCAAAAGGATCTGATTAACAGAATCTTAAAATTGATTTTAAGTTGCTTATCCTTTCTTCCCTCTTCAAGAGCATTAAATACAAAGAGAAAAAAGAAAAAAAAGGTGCAATTGCCTAGAAACTGGAGAAATGGATAATTCATTTGTGATATTGATACAAACTATATTACACACTCCCAAGATCACTTTCCCCACTATTAAAATGCATCCAGCACTGAAGTGAAATAAAGCTGTATTTAGAGCAACATAACACAACTGATTAGGGTGAGAACTCTGTTTCCAACTGAAATTGAAGAGCAAATTCCTGGCACTGGATTATCCATATTGGAATTTGGCCATGTCACTGGGTTAAAAGATCATCAAATATTAGCAAAACATTTTAGGGGAAAATTACAAATACCTTACTCCTGCTGGGGAACACAGGCTCATGGATGGAGTAGGGGCAAAGGGGACAACTGCCCTGGGCACTTTAGAATCACCACATCCACACAACAGAGCCCTGCTTGGTATGCTCTGGCTGGCTCTTAGGGCTGGCAGGAGCAGTAGTGGGTAATACACCATCCAGGTGGTGCCGAGGCCCGGCCTATTCCAGGAGCATAGAGTCCTGTCAGCTCCCTTGGGTGAACACTTGAACATACAAGGGTCAGTTTTATGAATGTAAACACTCACCAACGAGAGCAAGGGGTTCGCAAGCTTTCCTTCATTTTTTAAAAAATGTTCAACTAATCACTTTCGTGAGAAATTGGCCATGGAAATAACAACGTATGGGCCTTAAGGCACTGTGGCGTTCTGTAGCACTTGACAGTGCATTACAAAATACCAGAAGCATTAAATTATTCCTCTGTAGAAATGGGGATAGACAGAGCTCCTTGCAGTGGCTGTGAACACTTAAGCACTTCCTGCTCAAAGTGAACTTGAGCTGGTTCCTTTTCACTGTTTGTTCTGTAGTCTGCCCAAATTATGATGCTGAAACGGCTAGCCCATCCCACCATGGAAGCATGTAGATCGTTTGACTTTGTGTTTCTAGAATATTTATACCACAGGAAAATGCCTCATTTATAAAACATGCAAAGCATTAGTATTGATTCCAACAAATAGTGTAGGCCCCCACTATTGGGAAGGTCCTATGTGCTCCAATCTAGTCCAAAGAGACTAGAACTCCCATAATGCCTTGGAACCGTGGGAAAACTGCTTTCTTCCAGAGTGCTGAGTGCAGAGAGAGCAGATCGTGGGCTTCATTTTTTCAGAGAGGAGCCAGGTTGCTATTGTCACCAATCCATTATCACAACATCCATGATCTGTTCTTATTTCAGCATACTTCCTCTCTGACAATTAGGTTACCCATCCTGTCCTTTCTATGATAATTTCTATTTTCTTGGAACATACTTGTTTCCTACTAGGAGTTCTTGTAGCTACATGAAAAGATATATGGGGCCTATAAAGCATCATCAAGCTGCATCATGACATACCAATGACAATATATGGGAGGATGCCACCTTGAAGAATGTACAAGGGAGTTTTTAATAGCGGACTTAATGAAAGACATGCTGGGGTCAAGAAGGTTTTCTACAGGCTCATTTTCTATTTTATCAAATCCTATATTTATTAATATACAGAGTACTTAGAGGCGAAATTGATATTCATATTGCTATATCTAAGCAACTAAAAAATCATCTTTCAATCACTTCAACAAGCAAAAACAATCAAACCTGAAAACAGAAATCCAACATACACCTCTATTGCAGACAAGGAGAAGGAGCTTTCATTTTTTAGTAGACCTCATTATTTTATTTCTCAAAGCTGTATTGACTTTAATGGGTTATATGGATGCTCAACACTTCTGACGCTCAGGACTCTGTATGTGTGTGCTGGATTTAGGACCCTCATAATAAAACTTCAGGTTTGAACATTCTGGCTTAATTGTCCAGTTTGAACTAGACTAACACTTGTTTTAGATTGCAGTTCTTGGAAATTTGTGAACTCGGGTTTGATTTTACAAATCAGAATTGCTTCAGAAAGAAACTGAAAATGTACTTGAAAAAATGACAGTGCTGACTCTGGTGCCACTAAGTTACACAAGAAAAAAAATCTCATGCAATTTCCAAATGTTACTAATAAAAGAAAAATATAAAGTATTAATTAACAGTGCAAGCTTTACATTTAGAGGTACCCGATCTCACTCCCCCTGATGTCAATGGCAAAACTCTCCTGGAATTCTGTTGGAGAAAGATTAAGCTCCACCTTGTGAATTTTTGCGGGAACTAATTCATAAACAACTTATTTTTGCACAATTTAAACTGTGTTTACAGTAATTCCTTCATGGCATGAAACAGTAACCTGCCTAGATGGATAACTAGTTTATCTCAGCTAAGTAAGCTGTAGCAAATGAGATAAAGGACTACATCAATGGGAAGCTTTGGACAATATATATATCAAAAATCCTGAAATTCTTTCAAAGTATACACCCACCCTGCACATCCCCTACCCCATACCCAGCTCCACCTCCCCTTGTAAAGCAAAGCCTAGCCAAGTGCTGGTGAGATATGCTGGTCTATCTACCAGATAGTGCTGGTAGACAGTAATCCTCCCATACTATGGCCACTGCACAAGAGCTTTCTATTGCTGTGGGAAAATAGGGTTGCTAACTTTCTACTCCCACAAAACAGAACATCCCTGTCCCACCCCCAGCCTCACTCCATCTCCTCCTGTCTCTCGCTCTCCCCACCCTCCCTCACTCGCTCTTTTTCACTGGTCTGGTTCGGGAGGCTGGGGTGTGGGAAAGAGTGAGAGCTCCAGGGTGGGGCCAGAAATGAGTTAAGGCTGCAGAAGAATTTGAGTGGAAGTGAGAGATCAAGTAGGGGGTTTGGCCAGGAATGAGATTTTGAGGTGCAGGAAGGGGCACGGGGTTAGGGGTTTGGAGTATGAGAGGTGGCTCCAGGCTTAGGCAGGGGATTGGAGTGTTGGTGAGGGGTATCAGATCTGGGCTTGAGAGTACAGGTTACGGGGTGGGGGGCACTAGGCATGAGGGGGTGAAGACTGACTTGGGCTACAGATTCTGGGGTGGGGCTGGGGATGAATGGTTTGGGGTGCAGGAAGGTTCTCTGGGCTGGGACTGAAGGGTTTTGAGGCTAGAAAGGGAATCAGGGCTGGGTTGGGGCACGGGGTACAGGCTTCAGATGAGGGTGCAGGTTCTGGGGTAAGGCTGGGGTCAGTGGTTTGATGAGCAGAAAGGTGCTCAGGGCTGGGAGCAGAAGATCTGGAGGACAGAAGGGGAATCAGAGCTGGGGTATGGGTTGGGGCATGTGGGAGCTCAGGCATGCAGGCTCTGGGTAAAGCTCACCTCAAATAGCTCCTGGAAGCAGCAGCCGGTCTCCCCTCTGCCTCCTATGTGGAGGCCTTGCCAGGTGTCTCTGGGTGCTGCCCTATCCACAGGCACCACCCCCACACAGGTCCAGCGGCCATGGTCCCCAACAAATGGGAGCTGTGAGAGCCAGCTCTTAGGGCAGGGGAAACCCCCTGGCTGCCCTTTTTCATAGGAGCTGGAGTGGGGACATGCTACTGCTTCTGGTAGGTGCACAGAGCCACCACAGACAGAGAGCCTGCCTTAGCCCTGCTGTGCTGCTGAATGGGATTTTAACTGCCCAGGTGGTGGTGCTCACCAGAGCCACCAAGATCTGGTTTTCAACCGGAATGACCAGTCAAAAAGAACACCTGGCAGCTCTACTGAGAAGTTACTTACTCTCACAGCCATTCTTTGGGGGAGGGAGATTAAGTATTATTGACTCTTTTTACATTCAGGCAAATAAAAGTACAGAAGGATGAAGGAAACAGTCACATAAGGAGTCGTTAGCAGAGCTAGAAATAAAACCCAAGAGCTGTGACTCAGTCTCATGCTCCAGCAGCCACAGTACCTCCAGTATTCTATGGTGATTCATGTTTGCAAGTAAGTTTTATTATTAATTACTTAGCCATAAACACAGATTAAAAGACAACAAATTGCTGGTGCCCCAAGTCTGGCATGTTAGTTAGTAGGCACAAAAGCAGGCTTTTGCAAAAGGCTTAAGAAACTACCCACAAATTAGATCTTGGTCACAAATTTGTGAGTGGAACAGCATGTAAAAGTGAAGGTAAGTCACTGCATAAGCTGGGTGTAGAAATGCAAGATGATGGGTTTTTGAAAATACTCTTTATGAAGGATGTGTTTTGACTAATAAAAGATAATATGTATTTAGTAAGTAGGATATGCAATTTGAAAACAAACAGACACTTCCTTGATTCTTCAGGGGAACACGGGTAGTTTCTTTTCAAAGAGGATCATCAGCACCCTACATTCCATCTGATTGTTTCATTATCTTCTGTGAGAAGATTAGCAATTAAAGCACCCACATGTGTTTAAAGTCCAAAGATTCTATTCATTATAACACTGGGAACAAAACCCCAAATTCCAAGTCATTTACAGGATATTACCTTTTGTACCCAAGAATAAAGTTTTGCTAGTTTAAACTAAAGGATTCTGAAATATAATTCTGAATTACATAGAACTCTCTCCAGCTAGATTCAGGGTGGGGAAAATTTAATAGTCACACATTTCTCTCTTGCACTGGAAGATGCTAATTCTTTTCCTGTTTCTAGAAACTGGAGCACTGATATGTAATGTGGATTTTATATGAATTGGCCTTAATACACCACTGTTATGATTTTGAATGTGACTGGCCATTTCTTATTTTTATTTCTAGTTTCACAAGCTACAATGATTGGCTTCAATGCTACTGCAGTTATTTGTATTGATTTGGATTCCTTCTTGTGCTCAGGGGCCTATTTCTGCAGTCACATACTACCTCAGGTAGTATAATCAACTTCGGCCCAAGTCCTGCAGTTCATTAGAAGTGGGCAAAATGATGCACCCACAAGAACACCCTTGCCTATGATGGGGCTTAATCGGAAGTTGTGGTCTGCCTATCCACATCAAGTCCTATTAAGAGCAGGGCACAGTAATGTTTGCAAGCTTAATTCTCAAGTTTGCAAGGGTCTATCAATAGAATGAATTTATAGCTGTATCACAAGTCCTCAGACTCAGAATTGGGGCTGTTGCTGGAAGGAAACATAGAGGGAAGGATAGTTTACAGATACATAAAAGACAGAGCACAGGAAGAGACACAGGTAAAGGAAGATGGGGAAGGCTGAAAAACAATGATCAGAAATAGGGTGGCCTTAAGAGGAGCATAATTTCTTACCAAGTGTGACAGTAAGGTATTGAACAAATATTAAATAAAAAAGTTTAGTTACTAAAAGCAGTATTTGCCTCTCATTTTCTGTATAAACTTCCTGTTGGCCCTAGTGAGAGACCCACTATCGAGTAAAGGAAGTATCAAATATGACAATTCAGGGAATCTATCTACATGCAATTCTTTAATTCTAATGTTATGAAATTGCTGTCATTAATTGCCTCAGTGTGTGGTGAGTCATAAGCTAGCAATGTCCCTCAGCACTTATCACCCATGTTATCTGGAAGAAGATACAGAACAAACGAAGACATTAGCATATCCATTATTTGGGCAGCATGAAGGTTAAGGAGGGTGTCATCTGGAAAACTAGTTTAACCATGTTTATATGCAAGAAGTGAAAAGCGAAGTGGAAAAATACTTAACAGGAGAACAAAAAGGTGGGGGAGGTGACAACAGTGGCTAAAAGGCACAGGAGGCTTGGTCAGGCAAGAACGAGCTTACTTTTGTAGCAGAGGAGTCATTTTTGATTGTAGGACTAACAGGGACAGGGTGGGGACGGAAATCTTGCTGTATGGTGGAGGGGGAGGAGACATACACACACACACACACACACACACACTCACACTCTTGTGCTTTGGAGGAGAAGCCATGTGCAAGAGGAGTGATCCTGGACAACTTGGACTATGACCAAAATCCAAAGACCACATAAAAGTAATAAGGAAACAAATAGGGAAAGGCAAATAGATGTTCTACTGTTTTGTCTGGATCTATATCTCTCTTGTACTATCTAGAGTAAAGAGCAATTGTGTTGGAAACTTTTACAAAGGCCTGTGTGTTCAGTGCTTGAACTACCACGTTTCTAAAGAGGCAAGTTGTAAACCAGAGAGGTTATACATTTGGACTTTATGAAAGGATGTGGTTAAGCTACTGGGAGGGGAGGTTTGAAGAGGTCAGCACAACAGCTTAATGTCCGAGATGTAGGGCTACTAGGCTTTTGGTTTTCGACCAGAACACCTACTCAAAAACGAATCCTGGCAACTGTGGTCAGCACAGCTGGACTGGCCACTAAAAGTCTGTTTGGCCACTGCTGCCAGATCCTCACAGCTTCTGGAAGCAGCTGGTGTGTCCCTGCATCACCTAGGCACAGGTGCAATCAGAGATTCACTGCCCCTGTCCTGAACCTATGCTCCACAGTACTTGTTGGCTGGGTACCACAGCCAATGGGAGCTGCAGGGGCAGTGCCTGTAGGCACAAGCAGGGTGCACTGCACAGAGCTGCCTGGCTGTCCCATGCCGCAGAGACAGATACACCAGACACTTCCACAAACCACATGGAGCCAGCCCTAGCAGTGTTGTAATACTGACCAAGAGGCAAGCAGTGCTCAGCTGGAGCCAGAACCTTCCACCCACACCCCAACCCTGTCCCCCAGGTCAGAATCCCCTCCTGGAGCCTGCACCCTGCACTTCAACCACATACCCCCTCCTACAGTCTGAACCCCTCATTTCTGGACTCTGTCCAGAGTCCACTCCCCTCAACCAGAGGCCTTAGCCCATCCTATATCCTAGCCTCCTGCCTCACCCAGAGAAAGGGAGGCTGGAGGAGAGCAAGCAATGGGTACGTGTGGAGTGAGGGGCAAATCAGGGGAAGAGTGTTTTGTGCAATTAGAAAGTTGGCAACCTTATTGAAGGGGGAAGCAATAGGGGAGACTGGACACTGCACAGTTTTTAGTTTATAAATGGTCCAGGCTAGTGTTGGCTCTAAAGGTGACTTGCGCCTACACACAAAGTGGTTAAGACTCCACTTAAAGTGTTTTGCTCTTGCTAGTCACCTGTAATGGCACTTAGCTGCCTTTCTGTCAGGTTCAATGCACAATCTGTTTGCTGTGTCTCCAGGACCTCTTCTTCATGGTTGTATCATTGGTTTGGTTGGTCCACCTTTTTCCTTAGGCCATTGTAGCGTTCAGGATAACACAAGATGAAACATCCTTCAGGACTTCCAGCCCCTTTTGAGGAGCTCTGGCATAGCTGCATGGTGTGATACATATAGAATAAGGCAGTATGGTAGTTGCTAATGAACAACATGTCCCGTAAGGTTTTTATTGTAGGGACGGGGAGGAAGCTGCAGTTTGGGGTATAAAACCAGTGTTTGTTTTAACTGTCTCAGTACAGGTAACTCATCCGCAGAGAGGTGCTAAGAGGACAAAGGATCAAGACAGATGGGAAAGGAACAGACAGTCAGACCAGGAATAGGGAAATAATTTAAAAACAAAGGACACCAAGACACAACGAAAGGGGTCACTGCTACAGCTTGATAAAAGCAAAATAGTGACTTTTTCCTGAAAAAAAAAAATCAAATCAACTAATAAAAGGACTCAAAGCAGCACAGCACTGAGGATGCTGAGCGAGCAGGACTGACTGGTACCACCACAGCAGAGAGGATAGAGAGTTGCAGACTGATTCTGTCCTACAGCAAGGCAAACGCATTTAATCAGCTTTAATGATAGCACTGCTGAGGCCACTGTCTCCCCGGTCCTGCCAGGAATATGGGAATGCCAGTCAACCCTCTCCTTGGGCCACTTCAATCATCCAGAGTGCAAACCACCAGAGTGGACAGTCAAGCACCAAGAATAAACGGGCTCTCCTTTCTGCTTAACATATGCTAACGCTCCTCAGATTGGTGTTTGTCATATTTTTCAGGCAATGTAGGGAACTGATATCATAAAGAGAAAAGCTGCCACGCTGCTTGCAAGGTCCAGATGAGGAAAGAAGAAGATAAACAGCACAGAACGTTGACAAAAACCAAGGTGTAAAGAGCAGGGGACAAGCAAAGGGAGGAATAAAATCTCCAAATCCCCATCCTGAACTATAAGAACTTCTTTCTAGCCTCTGCCTAGAGTTTCAAAGTTCTTTGGTATTTTGCAGTTTCAAAAAGCCTACTTTGAATTTCATTTGCATGTTGTGTTATTCTGCTGATTGCAGATTCAAATAATTTTTGCCGTTTGTATTGAAACAGCTGAGCCCCAAGCACCCCAATGACGAATTTCCTCTCTCCCCTTCCTATTTACCAAAGAGAATTTCACTTCCTCAATGACAAAGACTCAAATCCTGGCAATCATCTTAACTTGTGTTCCCCATCTCCTTTCCTCTCATACATGAATCATTATTACACAAAAGCCCTCAACCTATTACCCAAAGAACTGGCCAGACCACTCCCAGTCTGCTAAACTGGGTATGTAAGAGCTGCTCTGGTATAATGCAGTCCCTTCCATTTGTGCTTTAAGGCCATAATCTCCATAATTATGCTGGTCCTGCTGATGTCATGGAATGAGAATACCCATTTCAGATAAATATGGCAGATGCACTCGTTTTATTGTGATCTTTCCCCATTTAATATTACACCACTGGAAAATTTATGTTTGAATATTTTCTTTACCAAGACCTAATCTGAACTGGAGTCAAAAGCAGCAGTAATACAGATCAGTGGATTTACAAATTTCACCATTATAAACTGATTACACACATCCATGCTTCTTAGTATTTATTTTATTGGAAGGCAATAACCGAGTCACGTAGTACAGTGTACTGAGGGAAGAGGAATATATTTCTACATTATCTTCTGCAGAACCACATTGCTAGGACTTTTGCATTAGATAAATGCTGAAACAATCATCTTAAGTTAAGGTAAAAAAATCTAGTAATCAAACAGGTCTGTATAGGTGTGCCTGTACCAAACAATGAATAATATGTAAAGAGCAATAAAACATATACAGCAAAAACCACATACACCAGAACATAGCAACAATAGGGTTGCTGAGCCAATATGTACATTTGCTGGAGTCCTTGAATTGCTTTCCACTAAACAAACAATAATGAAGAAGGAAAACATTTTGAAAGATACACTCAGTTTCCTTTGTATGCATATCAAGTCAGAATTGTAAATAAATGGATGTAGAAAATGTATACAAAGATAACACAACGTACCAAGCTTGGAATACAAATGTACCATGCACACCAATTCCTAGGATGTACTGTATTAAGGGTCAGCTCAGTGTTTCACAAGATGACTACATTGTAACTGGTGTTCTTCAGAAAAACTAAAAACTACAATTGGTATTGTTAACAGAGGTGACAGGCTCAATCCAAATAACATATAGAGAAAAAAATAGAAGTTTAAAGATGTAAGTGAGCAGAGTAGGTGTCAATTATTCAGTATATCACCAACAGATTAGATTTGAAAGGGCAATGGTGACCTTACATTATGTGCACCAAAGGCCTCAGAGGCAGGAAGAAACTTATACCTGGAACTGTGAATGATGGGCATTTCAATGCTATACAAAGGAGTACATTATAGTTACCCGCTGAGCTTGCAGTCTAAATAAGACAGACAGTACCGTCTTAAAGTATAGGATATATAGGTTGAAAGTCTTGTTTTCAAATAGTGCTGTTATTCTTCTCCTCCCCTGAACAAGGAAACATTGTATTTGGCTCTACTTTCATAACAACATCTCTCCTTGCCAAGTGCTTCTGTCAAAATGTCATCTCTAGTCTTGAGGGTAGAGGATATTTCCCACTGTAATGTATCTATATCAGTGGTCCCCAACCATTTGAGGTTGCCCGATGCCAGGGGGTGTGGCCGTTCGCCTGCCGGGCGCCAGAGGGCGGGGACACTTGAGCTCCTGGGGGCGGAGCCCTCCCCATAGCCACGTGCCCGGGAGAGGGGGCCCCCCAAGCGCCGCGTGCCCGGGACCAGTGCCCCCTCCAAGCGCTGGGACTGGTGCTTCCCCCCAAGTGCCATGCACCCAGGGCCGGCGCTTCTCCTCCCTCAAGCGCCGCGCGCAGGGGGCCAGGGCAGCCCCGAGCACTTGGTGGGCGCACATAAATGCTCCCGTGGGCGCCATGGCACCTGCGGGCACCGTGTTGGGGACCACTGATCTATATCCTGATCCCTATGAGTAGTTCATTGGCCTGGATATTAAATAGGGGTCCATTATGAATCAGACCAAGCAGCTCATATGTCTCATACAAACACCGCAGAAGACAGCTTCTGCCTCTATATTTATGTTAGGATAATAATCTTCAGGGAAAATGCAGAAGATTGTTGAGACTGGCTCTACCCAGGAAACTCTAGATATCAATGGATACCTATTTGAATGAGGCTAAAAAGATCACTACAATTCTCAACCTTCTCTGGAGGACAATTTAATTAAGAATGTTCAGTGATGTCACTGGAATTGTATTGACAGAAGTTAAAACATTTTAGAAATAGTTAATAGGTTACTACACTGTGGAGTCAATCTAAAAAAACCTTATCTGTCATTAAAAACTATGTACATAGTTCTCTGGGCCATAGCCTACTTCTGGTTTTATCTTGTCTGGAAGGGTTTGCTAGCTCTATTCATACATAAATAACTAAATTTTGGGGAAGGTAGAAACTTTCATGTGGGGAGAAACCTTGCAGTAACTGATGGGGTCAAGTGCATGATCAACATAAACCCCCCCAAACACTAGTATTTCACAGAAAGGACAGCTGACTATTCAAAAGCCAAAAGGAACATTAGTCAATTCTTAAAGGGCATGCTTAAATTCATTCATACTACAGGTTGACCCTCGGTAGTCTGGCATCGAACGAGAGAACTTGCTGAACCACAGGAGGTCAACATTGTCTAGCAGCATTACCAACATTTCCACTGCTTAGTGGGCTCTTAGGAGACATTTAGGGGTTAATTAGACCTAAATAACGGTTCAGAACACTGAAAGCCAGGACTGGCAGCTATAAACAGATTTTATGGCACCACGGGAAACTTGGCCACACCGAGGACAAGTGGACACCTGGCTAATTAAAATCATACTGGATCACAGATGTTGACAGGACCACAGAGTTCCGGACTAGAGAGGTTCAACCTGTACTTGACTCCCTGGCCTGAAGTGGAACTCCAGCCCATTTTACATGAACCTTGAAAGATCTTCAGGGTTTTGTGGGCCACACCTTCCTTTCTCCTGACTAAAGAACACAGGAAAAAAGCTTCCCACTCCTTGTAGAGATCCTCAGCCATAGGCATGATCTAACCTGGGGTTCTGGGTTGCTGAAAGCTCACAGGCAGACGTGAAGAATAGACCTGTTTAATATAATGTTTCAAACAAATGACCCAGCATTTTTTCATGGAAATATCTACACTGGAATACAAGTTACCAGCAGGAATTCTACAAAACCCACTCAAATAATTCTTTTTGTCCTACTTTATAAACTAGGGACCTACCAAATTTAGGGTCATGAAAAGTTCATCCATTGTGGTCTCCCCACAATGGAATCTGGTCTTCTGTGTGCTTTTTACTCATACTATACAGGTTTCATGGCAAGACCACTGTTTCTCAAATTAGAGGTCCTCAACCAAAAGGGAGTTGCAGGTGGATCTCGAAGTTATTTTAGGGGAAGAGGGTCATAGTATTGCTGCCCTTCTGCACTACCCTCAGAGCTCAGTGGCCACAGAGCAATGACTGTTGGCCAGGCACCCACCTCTGAAGACAGTGCCTCACCATCAGCAGTACAGAAGAAAGGGTGACGATACCATACTTTGCTGGTGGTGATGGTGGGGCTACCTTCAGATCTGGGCTCTTGGCCACCAGCCACCATACTTCAGTTGTTCCGCTTTGAAGGCAGTGCTGCCACCTGCAGCAGCACAGAAGTAGGGGTAGAAGTACTGCAACCTCTCTCCCCCACACTCATTTTTGGGTCAGGACTCCTATAATTATACTACCATGACATTTCAGACTTAAGTAGCTGAAATCATGAAAATTATGATTTTTTAAAAATCTCATTACCTTGAAATAGATGGATTGTAAATTGGATTGTAAATTTGATAGAGCCCATTTATAGCAATGCCATCTGTCAGGGCTGATCCCCACTCTGGCACTCTGAGTGCAGAAGGTTGGGATTGGTCCTGCCTTGGGCAGGGGGCTGGACTTGATGACTTCCTGAGGTCTCTTCCAGCTCTATGATTCTAAGGTGAGGACACACAGAAACTTTAAATACCTTGCTTCTAGGCTCTGTTTACAACCCCTTCCCGCCCCCACACACAGAGTCACAGATACACTGGCTCTGAGAAATAAACAAAAGCTGCCACCATCAAGGGATTTAAACCTGAAAAAACAGGAGGGAACACTTGAATTCCTTCCCCAGGGATACCTCAAGCTCTTTTGCTCCAAAAGAGCTTGAAAAAAGAAAAGAGAAAAACAAGCTGCAATCTCTGGTAGCTGACAGCTCAGTCTCTGCAGGAAGACACACATAGACAGACCTCCTGTTATCTTCCAGAACACAAGAATCAAATAATCTCCTTACAAAAGTGATTTTAATTCAAAACAGAAGATAAAATTGATAAAGCATACTTGATTGCTGGGTGTTACAGAGCAACCAAGTAAAACAAATTAAAACAGAGAAAATCTCTGGGAACAACTCTGAGATGGTGAATGGGGGAGAGGAGGCATGGATTCACATACAGCTGTTCAAACCAAACAAAAAAATAAAGAAAAATACCCTAATTATGACTAAATACATGTTTCCCTTTCTTTACTCACGATCCCTTCCGGGTTTAGTCCACTTCCATGCCCCGAATTCCTTGGAAGCATGGTAGTCCTGCCTGGGTTTAAATCATTCTGTCTCTCTCAACTCCTTGTATAACTCTTCCACACAAAGAAAACAGGCAAGGTATCTGATGCAATTCAAATTTGAGCACTATCACCATTGGTTCTTCTGGCTCCTTGCCAACAATCTTGCTAACCACCTGAGTTTAACACCTTAGTGTGATGGGCAGGAGGAGTGCTGGCCAGTACCTGGTAACTATCTCACACTGATTTGGGGCTCATTGGTAACATCAGGCATATCTTCATGCTGAGGGGCAGCAAAGACCCATGCCACCTCAGGGAAGCTGCTGCAAGGAATCCTACACCCTCCTCCTCCTTTACATTCACCCTCTCCCTGCTCACTTGCTTCACGGGTCCAGCTCCATCATCCACTCCCACAGGAAAAAAAATGAAGGAGCGGATCCTGAGTTTCCCTAAGCAAAGGAGCTACAATTATATCTGGCTTTATACAAGTCACCTAAAAAGAGAGGAAAGGTGCCTTGCTGCCTTCCACACAATACCTCACCCAGTGGTGAGTATCTGGCTCAAAGCAAGTACCTTCTCCTCCCAACGAAGCTCTGAACACTTCAATACTCAAAATGAAATACTGAAACAGACACTTCTTCCCACCCCAAAAATTCAATTACTTCTGGGATTAGCTATTTAACTCCCCACAACCCTAGTACAGCATTGCCATGTGAAAAGTACATTATCTAATAAAATTAAGGCTAATTTTAGGTAAGATGCTGCTACCCAAGGTGCACTTAGGACATCATGTGCAATGCCTCTGATCTTGAGAATTTTACCATGTGATCTTTAATGGCCACAGATGGACAGGGAGACCTTAGTTTTGTGTCATCCAAGAGATAGAACCTCCAGCAGCCCCTAAATTAATCTTGGGACATCAATTAATTTCCAATTCAGGGAGAAGTCTCACAATTGAAGTATCCCCATCACTTTCGGAAGCACCTGGGAAGGTTAAGAGGTCTCCCTTATAAAAAGGGCATATTGCAGTTTAACTTGCAAGAGGGTCACCGAACAAGGTGTGCCATTTCTAGAGACAGAATCAGGAAGCAAAGATTTAAAAATTTGTCGAAAATCCATCCACTAGTTTGGACCAGGTGAAACGCATCTGAAAACTGTAATGCTAATAGAGTAAAAAATGCCTAGTATTAGCAGATAGTTAATCATTGCAGTCAAAAGTATTGTCTACAAAAACAGCCACTGAATGATTTTACTGATCAAAATATTAAAAAAGACCTTTCTGCCATTGTTTGTGTCTTTGTAACAAGGAGTCTTGCTTACCCAGAGGGGTACATGGAAAAGCGGAACCCCTTTACATCCAGCAATTTACAGTAATTGGCAAAATATTGTAATGATGTAATAAGCAAGATATATCTCAACATTTACTGATGAAAAACATCCTCAAATCAAGAAACATTTCAACTTTTATGTAATTTTTATCCAGTGCCAGCTTTATAATATTAATTTTGAAATAGGTTTCTCATTTTCTTGACCTATTGGCTGAATAATCCATGAATTTTAATTGTCTCCTGTGTTTCCATACACTCCTAATAGGCAGTATTCTCAGTTCATTTCATCCTTTCTACTTTTAGTGAGAAAACTGTTTTCCAATCCACAGGTGAAATGTTGTCACTACTTATTATGAAGATGTGAAGTCCCCACTTAATAACATAAACCATCACATCTGCTCTGCATCCAATACTAGAACAGGAAAGATTCACATGAAAGCAATTCAGTTAATTCTGTGTTAAAACTGGGCTCCCCAATATAATTTAATTATTTTGTTAAGACAGTTCCAAATTGCAGGTTTTTATATTATCACTTGGTAAATGTTACTACACTGTTCCAAAGTTTATCTGCTGTCAGATATTACAATACAACCATTTACAGCCAACTCACCCAGGAATCATACTGTATGAGGGTAAAGAGTTTCCCCCTCAATTTGTAATATTTCAAGATGATTGGGTGAGTAGGATGGGAATGGGAGATTTGCAGTGAGTGTGAGAGAAGAGTGTTTAGGGGTTTTTTTTGGCTGAAAAACATCTAAAGTGCTCTTCCATTGTGAAAAACGAAAGTAAAAACGGCAATTTCTAATTCAACTTGTTTGTTCTCTGTGTCTTCTCAGTCATAGCTCTTTATTTCAGTGACTAAAACTAGTTTTGACCTCTGAAATGAGCTTCATTCCTGAATGAGAAAGAACAGGGGGTGTCAACTACGTTCTAACTGCAGAGTTAAAATTTAGTTGATGATGTTGACAGAGAAAGAACCAGCTTGGCTTTCAGATTCTAGGCTGAATTTGTAGATCTGGCAGCTTACAAAGTATCTTTTTATTTAGAAATGAACACCACAACAACTTTTTTTTCCAGCACAGAAGCACACTTCAATATCTAGCTGAGAGGGAGCAGTTTTAAATTGAAGATGCTCCAGAATTACTTTACTATATGCTTGTAGGTTTAAAATCCAAAGTTTAATACAGAATACCCTAAGGTCATATTTTTTCCTCTTAATTAAACCAAGCCTATTGTCTGAACTTGTGAAAGTGACTAAGAAAAATGCATTGTGTAATACTACCTTCTTTCTAGCATACCAACTCTTTTGTTGTTTGTTTTTAATTAGGAATAGTCAAGACTGGCTGAAGACAATATATCCCTGAAGAGCATAGTAAAACATCAAAATGCAATCCCTTTTTAAGTCTTCTTAAATAAATTGCTGTATTTTCTTAAAAGCTGAAACTAACCATCCATACAGGAAAGCTTAAGCTGCAGCTACACCCCTTCCCCCAGGCTAGAGGAAAAGCTAACCAGTCCGAAAAGAACTCTCACTTCCTTTTAACTAATGTGCTGTATGTATTTTATCTGAGGTTCAAACAACCATTCCCTTAAGGGGCAGAAACACAAGCTGCCCATTAATGTCACACTTCCTCTTTTGAACTGGCTGTACCCTTTAGACATGGCTCATTTAATATTTCTAGTTCACTTCAGTGAATGGGAAAGATCAGGTTTCATGACCTGCCACATCAATCGCCCTTTAGCTAATTCAGGGATACTACTATAATATCCTCAATCAGCCCCCCTTTTCTCCTCCCTGAAGACTTTGCTTCTCCTTATTTTAGGGGAGATAGGAGGCTAGAGGAAGATTATACCAATACGTAGGTAGAGTTTTCCCTATTCTGATTGGTATGCCAATAGGGCAGGTCAGAGGTGCTGGAACAATCTGTATAGCGGAGCTGGCAGATTGGAACCAAACCGTAAACCCCGTACATAATGGAAACCACTTCAAACCACTGGGAGCGGAAGCACCTCTAGTTCCAGCATCTATGGGGCAAGTCCTGGCCCCCAAGTCCCAGTGTTGCTAACAGTGTGTTAGGAGAGCCAATAAACAAAGCACAAACCCAAGCTCCTGTGATAAGTTGTTTGATCCAACAGACAAACAAGTGTCTATTATGAAAGTTCCCTCTGATCTGCAGTGCAAGGTAAATCCAGGGGGAGGGGAGACAGTTTCCATAGCAACTAGGACTGCTGCAAAATAGATGCCTTACCCCTGATCCCCAGAGAGAAACTCTCAGTGGTTCCCTCTGACAAACGCTAGGAAGCCCCCTTAGTCCGCTCCCTGCCAGCAGGGCTGTTCCCTGCATTTCCCGCTGCTCGGAAAGGATCGCAGAAATTACACTTGGCCACCGGCGCCCAAACAAGCTACCCACTGCCAAATTAGGAGACAAAAGACGCTTACTTACTTCCCTGAATGCGAAACTTTGGAAGCAGCAAGTCAACTCCACAGTTACTTCAGCCACAGAGCTGGGGCAGGAGCCAGGCTGCCGTTCAAACTCAAACCAGCTGATGAGCCTCGGGAAGAGGAAAAGCTACTCGCTTGGTTTTTTGAAGACCACGGGATTTTACAGCTGGGAGAGAGAGTCCAGAGCAGCTAAGCCGATCCTCTGCCACCCCAGAGAGCAGAAGAGGAACTTCGCTTGGTTTCAGTGGGTTGGCTGAGAGTTTTCAGTTTACTTCCTGGTACTGTATTAGGGAATTTGCATAAATATCAGTAAAGGGGATGGGGGAGAGAAGGGAGGATTTTTAAGAAAAATGTTAAGTATTGTTCAGCTTTTGATCAAGAAATCAAAACACTGGGTGAGAGTTTAAGAGGGGAGACTGAAGCAAAGACCCAAACAAGACTCGCAGAGGTATTTCCACCAGCAGCAGGGAATAAATGAGAAGGGATTTCAGGAGGGGGAAGATTACTAGGGGCTGGTTTCATTTTAACAAGGCAGCCCTCCCTCCAGCTAACGGGAGGGGGCGTGGCGTGCCCTGCTCTAGAGAGCCCCACAACCACCTGTTTCCGCTCATTCTTTGCTACCTAGGAGAGGAGACTGCATGGGGTCGGGGAAGAGTAAGGGATTCTGGCATTTTCTTCCGTTCCCTCTCTCCCCTGGCGGATAATGAACTATTTTAGCTCCACTAGAGCACCCAGGACTCTAGGGAAGTTTAGAAGGAATGCAAGCTAAATATGTTGCTAACATGTCATGACTGCCCTTCATGAGACAGGGAAACTAGAGTGGTATGACTGTGCAGAGCAGCACTGTTAGCACTCCTGAATATTACTATTGCAGTAATAGCTCTAGACTAGAGGCTAACCAGGCTAGGACCCCATTGTGCTAGGTGCTGCACAAACATATAGCAAATGGCAGTCCCTACTCCAATATCTTATGAATCTGAAAGGCTAAATGGAGGAGGTGGCTATGGCAGGTAATAGGATGGAAACATTTTTGCTTTGATCATGATTCAACTTATGTCCAGGACATAAGGGTCAGAGTCCAAATTAGTTTCCTTTCCCATAATAGGCTATTTATTAATAAGAAATAAAAAATATATTGAAAGATCAGAGAGGGAGGTTGACGCTTCCTCTGAGGCTGCTGTCTGGATTTATTAGTCATGTGGTCTATGCTGTGGTCAGTTCTAGTAAGTGTCTTTGTTCCTGTCGTATGGCAGATAAGTCTTTTGCTGGTATGGTGGCGTGTACATGCTGAGGGTGCGAGAGTTTTTATTGCTATGCAGGATCTTGTCTGTATTAGCAGCAAACAGCTTTTGTTTATCAAAAGGGAGATCCTCCACCTTTCTTTGAAGCTCCCTGAGCACACCTCCTACATGCAACCAGGAGGCTCTCCTCACCACTGCTGGTGAGCTACTATCTATTGCTGATAGTAGTGCTGTGCAGGCGATGGTGTGCCTCTCACAAATTATTGTCCTGAGGATGGATCTTTTGGAGGTGCTCCATGAGCTCAGCAAGCTTGGAGTAATCATCCAAGTCATGGCTGGCTAGCAATGCAGAGTAGTTTGCAATTCTGAGCTGCAGGGTGGCAGAGAAATATATATTTTTTGCCAGATAGAGCTAGTTATTTATATTCTTTGTCACTGGTTGCTGACCTAAGTTGAGGAGCTTGTGAATGTTGATTCACTGCATCCACCACCAAAGATGTGTCTGATTCCTCCATTATTGCTTCATCAATTGTTAATGCAATCCTTCCCTGAGAGGAGGGATAGGTGTTCTTTAGGAGACGGTGCTGTTTCTCCTTTACCTCCTGGAGCTGAACTTCCTGAGTAGTGGTCCCTCTTAAAAAGTTCCTGAGATTGTTTCAGGTCGTCAGTAGAATGGGTATCTTCAGGTATTACTGCCTCATCAGGAGATAAGGATGAACTGTTCCTCGAGGAAAGCTACGGGGCTCGTGTAACAATGTGCTCATTGAGAATTGATCCTCCTTGTTGTCTTCGGATTCAGCGGTATTCAGAAGGGTATGGGATAGGGAGGCTGGTGGAAGCCTCTTTGGTGACACAGATGGGCCTGTAGAGTGGCATCTGCAAGGTCTCCAATAGTCCCATGGGGCCCACTGGGGTGGATAATGGGGCAGACAATTGGGAGGTGAAAAATGTCAGTCAGGGTACCACTGTGGGTGGTAAGGTCCCTCTCGGTAATGGTGAAAATGACAAGATGTAGTAGGAGAGGAGTGTTGTGAGGAGAAGGTGTTCCTCTGATTATGTGTCAGCTACTCCAGCATTTTTGTGTAACAACGGAGACATAATGTAGCCTGGAACTCGATAGGGAGAGCATAGCAAAGGCTGAGCATTCTCAACATCAGCTGTGTGAATGCCCTCAAGTTGGCCAGTGTGATTATGCAGCACCGGCACAGCTGCCGAGTCTGGCGGGGGAGGCATTTGCACTGATATTAGCACATCAGAAGGCAGTGCTGAAGACTTGTGGGGCTGTGACAGATGGTTCCCCACTCTTTCTCAGTGCTGGGTGTTGTGGTGCCACTTGCGGCAGTGCCGGGGTTCGCCATCATGATCTCTCTGGTGCCAACGATGAACGATCCAGCTTGGAGTGAGCATGGGGTGCCATTCTAGCAACTCTTGTTAGAATTCTTGGCACCAAGTTGTCTGTGGTGCCTGGCGAGTCTCCACTGGCTTGATGGGGGGGAGTGGTCAGGGACAACGACCTCACCAGGGAGACCCTCGCCTTGAGATATTTGTGAGGTGTGGGAGACACAGATCTGTGTTTCCACAGATCCCCTGGAGTCAAAGAGGGCTGAGACCCTTCTGAGGCCTGCAGAGCCCACTTGAAAAGAATCATATGGCGCCAAAGCTCCTGGTCTTTTGTAGCCCTTGTCGTAAGGCTCTGGCAGTGATCACATTTTTTGAGGGTATGCGACTCCCCCAAACAGCGTATACAGGCATCATGCCTGTCCAAAGCCGGTATGGGGTCATTACACTGATGGCACTTCTACGATGCCCGGTTCTCAGGGCTTTAAGCAGTGCTTTTCTTTCTTTTTTCCCCTCTGTCTGTGATTGAGGGTGGTTAGCGAGGAACTGAAAGGGGGAGCAGGATTGCATATGAATGGTGGCAAACCGCCAACAGCACGAGCTGCCTTCAGTGAATGTGCGGTCCAGCTAATAGCTGTTAAGAAAAACTCTGAACTGCGGTTCCGGGGATGACCTGTCACCAACAGAGGAGCACCCACAGGGACATCACCCGAAGAAGAACATTCCATAATAAGTCAACAAATCTGACGGGGCTTTTGCATATTTCAGTTTGTGGATTGGGCTTCGATAAAAGGTACATTAAAACACATGGGTTTGGAAAGTGGGAACTAGGGGTTTGAAATTTGAGTCTAACATTGCCAAGTGAGAACTTTTGCCCTATAGAAATTCCACTATTTACATGGTTATTGGTTGAATGATTTCTCCTAGTTTTATTTTTAATTGAAGAACTGTCAGATATCATATATACCCGTTGATAAGCTGAATTTTTTTGGTAAAAAAGTGGCTCAAAGAGTAGGTGTCGGCTTATCAACAGGTCTACGTTGTCATTGTAGATCAAAGGTTGGAAAACTTCAGTACCCAGCCCATCAGGGGAAGCCACTGGTATGCCGTGACATTTTGTGTACCTGAAGTGTCCACAGGGATGGAGTCCCTCAGCTCCCAGTGCCTGTGATTCACTATTCTTGGCCATTGGGAACTGCTGGAAACAGCACAGGCCAAGGTACCTGCTGGCTGCCACTTCTCGCTGCTCCTATTGGCCAGGAACAGTGAATCAGACACCGAGAGCTATAGGGCTCCATGCCTGCAGATGCTCCAGGTAAACAAAATGTCCCAATGAGCCAGTAGCTTACCCTGACAAATCGGCAACCGAAGTTTGCCAACCTCTGAAATATAGAATTGGCTTATGAAAAGGTCATACCCCATTGGTTTGTTCTTTTTAACTATTCATCTTAGGGTGGGTCGACTTATAAACTAACAAACTAATGAATGAGTATATACAGTTGTTTAGGTCCAAATTGTTATCCTATTTTATAATCTATTTCATAGTCTGGTAGTCTTCTGGATTTCATTTTTTAAAAAATTCCTGTCTTTCCCCAAGTTTATTTTTGTTTTTAACAGGAAAAAAAAAAGACCAATGCAAAAGCAATATATCTTGACTTTTTTCTTCGTTTTCTTGCAGAGCCAGCATTGTAGTGTGGATGTCTTAGACCTGGTCTACCCTGGCATGTTTTGTCACCAAAACGTATCTTTTGTTGACAAAACATTGAAAGCATTTACAATCCAATGGCACTTTTGTCGAGGAAAACACCCACACTCTGTTACTTGAGAGACATAGTAACTTGAACAATTTAGGAGATTGAGGTTCTGAATGGTGTTACATGCCTTTGCCCCAGAAGTGAGACCCGTCTGGCACTCCATATCTCTATCACTGGTAATTGAATGAATAACCAGAGACCAGATATGTTTAAATCAAAGGTAAGTATACTGTAAATTTAGAAACACAGCCCCAAACGCTTGATATTGAACACATCCATCCACACCCCAAATAAATACAAGAATAAAGAATAATCCCAGTACAATAAAGAAATACTTTGCAGTTGATGGTGAGGTAAGTGATGCCTAGGATCTACAACCCTAGAGCTAACTAGTAGCTTTTGGGGAGGAACTCTAGGTAATCCCACGCTGATTAAGTCAACAAGTTAATAGTTGCCAAGAAAACAGTTCTCAGTTCCAGCCTTGAGCTTTCGCAACAAGCAGCTGAGCCCGTCCTGAAGGCTTCTCCTCTACTCTTTCTCATCTGGGTATTCACCACAAACTCGGTTGATGAGGTAGAAGATGCCTAAGATGGTTCTCCGTGGGGAAGGTGAGATTCAACAGGCTCTAGTTGGTGTAACTCAAATGCTTCACCCAGCCTTCGCTAGAGCTAGCACTGAGGAACACCACAGAGACCCAAATCTTCCCACCACACCACTGACCACGAGGGATAGTGATGATCAACAAAGAACAAGAGCCCCCAAAGCAGCAGACTTATAAAGTTTGTTTGACGGGAAAATGGGAATGGTGCCGTGTGCAATTCTGCTTGGTGCTGAGTGCAGCCAATGGATGAGTGGTGCTGAGTGCAAACCTTGAGATGGTATGCTAATTAGTCCTTTAGCAGGCAAAGCCTGTTTAGCCATGTCGCACTGTCCATTGCATTGGCCATCATGGCATCTCAAATTAACTCCCAACACAGTTTTGGTGACAAAAACCTTCCACCTCTGTGAGAGATTTTTGTCTTTTCCCCTCTTTTTATCGTCAAGAAAGAACCAGTGTGGACTCTGCTGTTTCTTTTGTCAAAAGAACTGGCTTCCATCAGTATTCCACAGTGCCTGCGCTGATGGCTGTGTTCAGTGTTTTGTGATTTCTGCTACCCTGCAGGCATGTGCTCCACCCCTTTCAAAACTTTGGGAAGTATCTGACAGCTGACTGAGCTGCTTCATTTTGGGAACAAAGAACAAATCATTGGAGAGCTTCTATTCTTCCCTGCACTAGGAATACAGTGACAGGCACACTGCTGCTACAGTGGGAAGGGTGGAGAGATTTCTGTGCTGCTTTGACATTCCTCAGTACAGAGAGCTCACAGAGCTATAAGGGAATCCCAAAAGGCACAGGGATCAGCTCTGCCTTCCCACACATTGCTTTGCTCTTATGTGTCACAGGTGCTAGCAATGTGGCCATGAGATGTCGACAAGGGGAGGCAGAAAAACTGGTTTGACTGATTTTTGCTTTTGGCAGCTTTTGCATGTTGACAGCACTTTTGTCCCCAAACCTTCCCAGTGTAGACATAGTCTCAGAGGAGACCATCCAGCTAACAAAGAGCACAAGAAAATTTGCAAATACTATACCTAATGTGCTGATTATATCACACAGGAGATTTTTGACAAGCCAGAAAAGGGAAAATAACCTAGTAAAGGTATGTTATTTTCAAACTTGAACACTATGAAGAATAATAACACACATAATTGCATGGATATTTTGCAGTCACTATCAGACTTGTTGGGAGGTGGGTGTAAACATTTGTACTGGTGGAGAGGGCATCTATTTGCTGTTTTTCAAAGGTTAAGAGTACAAACAGGTTACTTTTTTTAGCTGTTAATTTGTAGTCCCATTACTCTAAAATGGCTTTGATTATTTTTAATGGAAATTTGCAGCCTATTAGTTCATATTCTGGACCAATGCTCTAAGAAGTTAAAATGTTTCCATTTTTAAATACTTCAGGGAGAAAAAAAAATCTGTATATTGGCTCAATCTCTTTTTGAACATCAGGCAGACTAAAATGATACACACTCTATGGCTGTGTCTACATTGGCGCGATCTTGCGTCAAAGCGGCCACTTTTGTGCAAAAACATGCTGCCTGTCTACACTGGCGGAGAGTTCTTGCGCAAGAACACTGACATTCTAATGTGTGAAATCAGTGCTTCTTGCACAAGAACTATGATGCTCCCACTCAGGAAAAAGCCCTCTTGTGCAAATGTTCTTGCGCAAGAGGCCAGTGTAGACAGGCAACATGAATTTCTTGTGCAAGAAAGCCCGATGGCTAAAAGGGCCATCGGAGCTTTCTTGCACAAGAGAGCATCCACATCTCTTGCACAAAAGCACATGCCAGTGTAGACGCTCTCTTGCGCAAATACTTTAATGCAAAAACTCTTGCGTTAAAAGTATTTGTGCAAAATCTTGCCAATGTAGATGTAGCCTTCATGGTTAAAGCAGAAGCTAGCAATCTTTCCCATAGACACAGTTGGACTAATACACAGCCTATAGATGTCATTGTATTGAAATGTTCCTCGTGGATATCCCAAATTTATCCTTTATTATTTCACTTTGATTATGTCTAGACAGTGGTGCTGTTTTATGATACCTCCAATATTCTGAAATGCAATTGAAATAATGGGCTTGCTAGACTATCTTGAAATAAACTCAAAATAAGCTACACCATTGCGTTGCTTATTTTGATCTAGTGCTGCTGTGTAGAAGCACCCTTTGTTATTATTGTACCACCCCTTCCTAATAGAAAAATGCTTACTTGAAAAGTCTCTGTTTCTGAGGTTTCAGAAACAGCTAGTTTCTTGGTTAGACTGTGATTTTTGTGGGTATGTTTATTATTGGATTCAACCTCTCTCTCTCTTTCTCTCTTTTTTTTTTTGGCCAGGAATTCCTTCTTGTTTATGTCTTCCCACTCTGAAGTGAGCAGATAGTCCGTTGGTTATCTGAAACAAATCCTCCCCCACAGGCAACCAGCTTTAAAAATACTTGCCCTGAGATAGACTGTAGTGGAATGGCACTAGTGAAATAGACATGAAGAAAGAGAAAGCTGACTGCGCATATCCTACAGTTCATAGTACTTTCCTTTTTCTAGGCATGTCAGATCAACTGAAGCTACTTTGCTGCATCTGAGATCCATTAGAAACGTATGTTTCTTGCTTTACAACTTCAGAGGAATATAATTCTGTCTGAGGCACTGAAGAAACTGGTTGTAACCAAGGAGTATGCATACATCACTCATGATGCACATAATGAAGATGTAATCAGGGGCCACATGAGCTCTCCTGACATCTATGAATTAGGGGCAGGGGAGCCAACAGGCCAATGTAGGGGGAGGGGGAGCAGTTCTGTCCTCCTAGAAGGTGCATGGCCTCAGCCAGAAGGGGTGGGGCTGGGGCTGGGGCAGTCAGCTCCAAGTGCTACCCAAATAGTGCAATGCCCCTTGCCAGCCCTCAGAGCCAGCCGGAGCATATGGCATAGGGCTCTGGAGCATGCTTTGTGCTGATTCTTTTGGAATCGCGAGGCCCTGGGGCAATTGCTCCCTTTGTATCTCCTGCTCCCCCATCTGCAGGCCTAGCTGGGAGGAAAAGACTTCAGGAACAGACCATATTTGCATAAATACACCCAAAGAGCTTAGGTAGACAGCAGAGAGTGCGGCTTTGCAAAATGATCAGTTTTGGCTGGTAGTGGGTTACAGGTCACTTTAGTTGCTGAATGCCAGAGTGATGAAATGGTATCTTGATTTTTATGAGTGAAGGACAGTGGAACTGTACTTAGTCTTTCCTGACTGAGGGACTCCTTAATCTGCTGGGATGCCAAATCTCAGAGAGAGAGAGAGCAAGCGAGCTGTTCCTACAGAGTGGTGGGGGCTCTGTCGAAGGAGTCCTAGCTACCATTTGACCCTCCTCTTTTCACTGTTTGAAGACAGAGCTGATCAGACCCACTGGAGAGAGTCCTTGTTTTATTCAGTCATTACTAGAATGGAAGCCACTGGCAACCTGCTGCGAGACAGTTGCAATGAAACAGCCTGCACTAGCAGCAAGGTGCCCCACTACCCCCTGAAATCACTGGGTGGCTCATGGCATCTGCCTCAACCATTCTATGGATGGATCTAGGGGATTACCTGGGGGCCTGGTGCAAGGCAGTAGCAGGGGTTGCTCTCCCCCACCCCCGCACTCAGCAGCAGGAGCCACAGCAACCCAGCAGCCTGCTCCAGTCTGCCCTGCCACCCTCACCAGGCCCACTGTGCTTGGCTTCCTTGTGATGGGAAGAAGAGGGAAGGTGTGGAGTGGGGGCAGAGTTGGGCGAGGCCTGTGCTGGGAGTTGTCCCGTGCCGTGTGCCTGGAGGGATTGCCCCAGGCCCCGCACCCTTCCTAGGAACGGCCCTGCTGAGAACTGGGTCAAGTAGGGGCTCCTCAGAACATGGTGTCACAGCAGAGAGACAGCAAGAGCAGTGTGGTGGTAGAGTGAACAGTAGCAGCAGAGTGAACGGCACGGCAGCATTCAGTATCAAGCATTGTTAGGGTAATTTCACATGGTCATATGCCTTCGTGGCTGTGGTGTTTTCCCATGTTAATGCTGGGTTCCTTTATATTAAACGTTTTCTTTGCTATATCCAGACTCAGCACTTGAGAGTGAAGTATTGCCTCTTACAGGTGCCTGTGTGTGTGATAGTGAACCTAGCCCTTCACTAGGCAGAAGGGTTACAAAGAACTCCTTATTCTCCATGTTGCGGCCTTTGTCCAAGACCTCACTTAGGGTACGTCTAGATTACAGGCTTTTGTTGACAGAAGTTTTGTCGACAGATACTGTTGACAAAGCTTCTGTCAACAAAGAGCATCTAGACGACATCCAGGTCTGTCAACAAAGCAAGCTGCTTTGTCGACATGACAGTTTAGACGCAAAGAATAGTGTAGATGCAATAACGCCTTCTGTCGACAGAACTCTGTCGACAAAAGGCGTTATTCCTCATAGAATGAGGTTTACAGCCGTCGACAAAACTGCTGAGTTCTGTCGACGTTATGTCGACAGAACTCAGCGGCAGTGTAGATGCAGGTATAGTTTTGTCGACAAAAGTCCACTTTTGTCGACAAAACCCTGTAGTCTAGACACACCCTTAGTTGTACTCCAAAAAATCCTTGTGCAACTAAATTAATTTTTGCTTGTGAGAATGGCGGTTGGGGACAGAGAGTCCATTTTCTGGACATCTCATTCATTCAGTTAGCTGAAATTTTTGGCACTTTGAATGCAGAAAGTTGGGGCCTGGAAGACTGGGGAACAGCCTTGACACTGCTATATGTAGGTTTCAAACTGGCAAATATGCTGACACTCTCTCTGCAGACCATATGTTAAAGTTAGATTTAAATCGTTCCATCTTTCCACAAACTGGTCCAACATTTCATGCTACTGGGATGAAATTATTAATATAACCCACTAGCAGATTCCCTTCCTTCCTCTTGGTAAATCCTCATACTTATTATAAAGAGTTAAACTCAAAGGATCAAATATTCAAAAGTGTAACCAGAATGCTACACTTACTCTTTGTTCAAAATCCCACATCTACAAATGGCCAAACAAAATTGTGGTGAGCACTGATATTTCTGTACTTGCAGCTTTGGGGTTTCATTGCCACACATACATTTTTGAGCATAAAACAGTTGAATCCATCTTTCAAAGCTTGCATCAGAAAGCGTCATAGGCATTACGTACACTTCAAATGAATTGTAATAGTAATAGTCCTGTATTTTGCTTCAAATGAATTGAAACTCTTTGCTAATCTAGTTTGCCTATGTTTTTTCTAATTCTACAGCTTCTGCTGCAACAAAGTTAACAAATAATATTACTGTGAGCCAGATCCTGTGCAGAACACTGGGGTGGCTTCAAGGAGCCAATCTTTTTGCCTGAGAACTGCTCTAACTTGCACCAGCAGGCAAAGGACTAGGTTCCAACTTAATATAGCCAGGGCACAGCTTTTGGCCACTACATCTACCTACCTCTTGACTTCCCATCAAAGCCAATTGAGAGAGGGCTCCAGGAAGGTTGGCTTGGGAGCTGGCTAACATGACCACACCCATGAGAGACTCCCCCTACATGGAGGGTATCCCAGCAAAGGAGATAGGGCTAAATTCCATCCTTAAGGGGTTTTATGAGAAACCTGAATGGGGTAGGGCAGGCCATAAAATCTGGCTCCACTTGTTTTCACAGTTCCTGGTTTAATAAACACTGCAGTCAGATGGTTTGTCTTTCCTGCAACTGTGGATTTAGGCTTGAAAGAACATTTCAAAAGTTATGAATATTTTCACTCTTCTCTTCTTTCTAAAAGCTTGATATCCAAATCAAGATATATTTAACCAAAACTATAGGAATGATCAACAGCTGACATTTTCTCCAGTTTATTATAATAAACACCCTGATTAGTCATACAAATAACAGGTGTGCATATTTTGTAATCTGCAGCCTATTATTCAGGGTAAATATCTTTGTGGCGAGTGCTAAGGTAACAGGAAAACTGTCGAAGAATCCCAGAAACTGTCGTCAGTGGTCAGACTGGCAGATTGTTTCACAAAAGTTTAAAAATGAACTAAGTCACAGGTCTTTGGAAAATAATGTGCAATCTGCTCAGACTGTCAAAGGTGATGTCCCATTGCTCAGTGATGTCGCTCAGTGCATCACTATACTTTCCCACTACCACTGGATAAATGCAAATTGTTGTCAAGAATAGATGTAAGTGGACTGCTGGAGTGGCTGTCTGCCTAGAAGTGTTAAATCAGCATCTATCAAGCATCTTCAGGGGGGTCCCTGAGCAACAGCCAGTGGATCTGTCAAACTCACAATCGGAGAAGCGGTTCACAGTGCTCCCGCTGCAGTAGAATAAATGTATTACTAATAGTGATAGCTACTGTTAAACAGCACTGACAACCAAGGAGCTGCCAGTGACAATTGTGCCCCCAAGGTAGGGCTGCCTTCTGCACATCACATACGGCTCAGAATTCTTTAAAATGTGCTATTAACTAGACAAGCCACACAACCAGCTCATGACCATGTCTGCTGCAATATGGAAGGCTAAGGAATTAGATCCTGGGAGCCACTTCCACAGCTGTTTGTCATCCATTCTGGCATAAACAGTAAAGAAGTTACTCAGCGTGTTAGCTATGCTTTTGCAATAGAGAAAATGGGCTGAATGGAAATATCTGTCATCAGATTTATGGCTGTCGGCCTTTGACCATTTCTGGCCCTGGCTCTCTGGCCCGGGGAAGTTTGTGGTGACTTCCTGACTGCCTTCACCATTCCAATCTGACTCACTGCTCAGTCAGGGAACTCACTTCTTTCCCTGTCCAGGGTATCTCCTCCTTGAATTTATATGTCATGTTTAGGACTATACTATATTGCCTCTCACGTCACACACATTCTTAGGTTAGCCATTTTCAGAGATCCAGTTTGACACTATTCCTGGAAAAATCAAACAGCAGGGTCACCCTGGTCAGCAATTTGTTTTAAAACAAAAACTTAGTGGACCAAATTCTTCTCTGCTTTAACTAAAAGGTTTTAGTAGAATAACCACAGATGAAGGTGACCTACTATGGCTCTTATTTTGCCCCCATCCCTTCTTCTGTTTCCAGGGTCTGTTTTGCTTAAGTTTTAACTTTTCTTTCCCCTTATCCTATCCTCCTCTACCTTTTACCTCTTTGTGATAATCAGTCCCTTCTTTCTCCCACCAGGTCAATTTCTACCTCACACCATTTTTCTCTTGGGTCCCCTTTGTGTCATGCAACCTACTTTGGCCCTCCTTTGGGTCACTTCCGAAATACAATTTCCATTCTCCCTTTCCATGTTCAACCCTCATTCATCCTTTTTGCCCCCACTAGACAACAATCAGCAGCAGATATACTCTACTCAGCCCCAAACTAGGACCAAAAAGGCTCCCCTACAAGGCTTCTGATCAGGGTATCATGCATTCACATGTGCTGCAATTGCTCATTGGCTCCTTCAACTACCACTAGTCAAACACCCAGGCTACGTCTAGACTGGCATGATTTTCCGGAAATGCTTTTAACAGAAAAGTTTTTCGTTAAAAGCATTTGCGGAAAAGAGCGTCTAGATTGGCACAGACGCTTTTCCACAAAAGCACTTTTGCGGAAAAGCGTCCGTGGCCAATCTAGACGCGCTTTTGCGCAAAAAAGCCCCGATCGCCATTTTTGCGATCAGTGCTTTTTTGCGCAAAACAAATCTCAGCTGTCTCCACTGGCCCTTTTGCGCAAAAGCTTTGCACAAAAGGGACTTTTGCCCGAACGGGAGCAACATAGTATTTCCGCAAAAAGCACTGATTTCTTACAGTAGGAAGTCAGTGCTTTTGCGGAAATTCAAGCGGCCAGTGTAGACAGCTGGCAAGTTTTTCCGGAAAAGCGACTGATTTTCCGGAAAAACTGGCCAGTCTAGACACAGCCCCACTTTATGGTAGGAGAAGAAATTACACGGACTCTTAGCTGATCAGTGGGTAGTGACTGGATAAGTGGAGAACTTGATCACACAGCAACTGCACCCAATATACTGAGACACACAAACAGGATGTTTGGTGTGAAGTCAAACCCAAGTGCTGTGATCAGGCTGTAGACAAGCTGTGGAAATTCCACCCAACACTTTGGGGTGTGAAAAAGATATTTGGAAATGTGACCTTGATGTCCCCACTCACCCTTTAGTAAATTATTAAATTCTTTGTTCTAATAAGGAAATGTCAGCTATGTTTTCATACAAGTGTAAAATTAAGGCACAGCACAAGAAAAGGGATACCATGAACTACAGGGGTTTAACTTGCTGTGGTCAGTGCTGGCCAGAGCAACCTATCAGTGTTACAGTTAAAGACTAAAGATTGCAAAAATATTAAAATAGCAAACACCAAACAAACAAACAATACCCTTGCTTTAGTCAACAAAGAATGGGTTTGAAAGGGAATTACTAACTGCAGTTTGGCAAAAATCCTATATTGACTAAGTCCAGTGATCACACAGTTCTGGTAACTTAGAATCATATCCTGTAAAGCATGCAAAACAAGGGTAGAGTTATTTGTTTAAATAAAGATCAATATATACCTAATGAAAATGTTCACTGTACTTTAATTCTTGGGTGATTCCCCCCCAAAGAGTTTGTAACTTTAATAGTTGTGAATGAGAAAGCTTGGGTTAGTGGTTAGGCTACAAATGTAGGATTTTGGAGACCTGTGCTCAAGTCCCTATGCCACTAGAGGCTTCTTTTATAACAGGGGTTGGGAACGTAAGGCCCGGGGGCTAGATGTGGTCCCTGGGTGCCTGGATCTGGCCCCTGAGGCTTAGGCTCCCCCTCCCAGCATTGGGGAGTCCGTGCTGGCACTCCAGTAGCCTCTGGCTCCCAACTCAAAAAAGATTCCCCACCCCTGCTTTATAATATTGGGTGAGCCATTCAGCCTGTCCATGCCTCAGTTCCCCAGATGTAAAATGGGGATAATAGTTGTAACCTTCATACTTACTGGGTGTAATGTACTGTACCATCTAGTGCCACCGAGATCACTTACAGAGAGAATAATGAATCTGTTCTACAGCCTTAGCTGAGAGCCAGCTGGCTTTTGGTTCATGCACTAAGCTCCAAAGATCTCAGGTTCCATTTTACCTGTCAGTATCTCCCTTACCTCCCATACATGTGTGAGGGGAATCACACTGCAGATTGTGAGGTGCTTTGAGATCAACTGATAAAAGTGCTGGATGGGAGCTAATCTTTTTATTATGAGTGATGTTGGCCTGTTTGAATTTTAGGAGGCAGTGGAGGAAGGGCCCACAGGAATTAGGATAGAGGATGAAAAAGGACAGCTGCTCCATTGCATGAAATCAGGTTCAGCATTCCCATTGCAATCCAGGTGCACTCTAGTTTGGTGTAATGAGGGGGTGGAGGGACACTCCTGAGAGCTGTAAATGAGAGTTCAATGTCCAGAATCCAGAGAGAACATTAGTATGCAGACAGGCGTGTCCTTAGGATGTACGGGGCCCAATGCAGTACTGTCAACTGGTGCCCATTTCCCCGATGAGAGCCCGGGGAGGTAGGGATGATGATTTTTTAGAGCTGTGATTTTATAATCTTCAGCAACAGACTAATGAAATATTTTAGAGGAATTTTTAAACGACGGTCCTGTCGACTAACGCAGTAAATTCAGTCACTGACAGTATATACCTGGGGCTGGCAAATGCCTGTTAAATGGTTTCATTACCCTTGAATGGTTCTTTCACGGGTTGGATGTTCTGCTAATAGGTCTGGCGGGCTTCTTCACTTTTAGGTTAACTAGATCCCTGCAGGAAACAGAGCCAGAGACCCGGGATAGGAAGAGCGGCTAGGTGGATATTAAAAGACCCAATGGTGCCCCACTTTTTCAGGTGCATACTGGTAAGGACTGCCCTGCATGCAGATCCCACATCCTAAGAGGGGGGATTATCCAGAGAGTAAAAGGAGCTCAATGGAAGAACTGGGCTGAGTGCTTCAGAGATGGGATACCCCTGAAGAGGTGAGCAGTGAATTTGCCAGATTGGAATGGTGAAGGCTGTCAGGTGGTCACCCAAAAGTTCCCCAGGGCAGAAAGCCGTGGCCAAAAAGGGCTGAATGCTGGGTGATCTTGCTGATGTCTCCAGGCAGGAACTGGAATCCTACATTCTGAAGGAAACAGGGAAGAGCAAGACCCCAGCTACAAGGACTGGATCGAGGTTAGAGATGGGAAAAGTGTATTGAGTTTATGTGACGAATGAAGAGGGAAACTGAGGCAAGGAGCAACTTGCATGGCTACTCTGAAGCCATTCAGGAGTGCCTGGGAGGAGGCTGCATGTTTACAGGCAACACCACATGAAGAATACAGGAATAGGAATGCAGGTTGTAAGTTCATAGTGAGGTTATTAGATGGAGTTACCAAGCAGAGAATCCCAGACACAACTCACTACTCCATGAAGGCAAGGACAAATGGCCTGGAACATGAGAGTTGCAGAGCATCGTCCTCCTAAATGGATATGTCCAAGAGGTCTCATGACTTTGTGGTGCACAGATAAAGGGCACTCCAATGAAGACATAGGGAAAATTGCACCCGAGGAGCCAGAGGAGAGCTACAACTTGATGCACAAGTGACAAGCATGTGCCAGGTTCTCTATCTTGCTGCAGAAAGGAGAGGTTTTGGGGGCATCTGAACTGTGCCAGTCACATACCCATATTCCTCACTCCATGCAGGAGCTCCTAACTAATATCCCTAGTTAGCTGAGATACAGGGTGGAATAGAGAATGGCCCACGAGAGTTCCTCACCCTTGCAGGTGGTAGAACTTCCTACCACTTGATATCAGGGTGGGATATAAAGACAAAGAAATGCATTTCATGAAGCATGAGCACCTAGAGATGGTATCTAGGTATGATGCAGATTATCGTTACACTGGCTGGGGCATAGGGTTGCTGAATGTCTAACTACAAAAACAGAAAACACCATCGCCCTGCCCTCTGCCACGAGGCCCAGCTCTTCCTCAGAGATCTGCTTTGCTCATTCCATCTCCCTCCTTCTATAGTCCACTCTTCCACTCTCACTCACTTATATTGGGCTGGGGCACAAGTTTGGGGTGAAGGAGGGGCGCAGGCTCTGGGAGTTTGGATGTGGGGGAGGTCAGGGCTGGGGCAGGAGGTTGGCATGTGGGCTCTGGCTGGGTGGCACTTTCCTTAGGCAGCTCCTGGTTGGCAGTGACAGCAAGGCTAAAGCAGGGTCTCTTAGTGCCCTGGCACCACCCTGCTCCTGGAAGCAGCCAGCACATCTTCATGATCCCTAGAGGGATCCGCGACTGACCTCACCTGCAGACACTGCCCCTGCAACAGCTGTGGGGGCAGTGCTTCAGGCGGGTGCAGCATGATGAAACCCTCCCTGCTCTCCCACCTCAGGGGCCGCAGGAACATGCTGGCCACATCAGGGAATGGCATGGGGCCAGGGCAGGCAGAAAAGTGCCGTTGGACTCTTAGCATCTGAAAAACCTCCCAGATTGGCTGTAGTAGCCTCCGGGGGGAGAGAGTTTGATTCTGGGAGACTCTCAGAGAAAGTGGGAGGGTTGGCAACCTTATTGGGCAGTCAGGAGGGTTCATGGTCCAGGGTTTTCAGGAAACACCTTCTTTTAGGATACACTCATAATAAGCAGGAGAGTTAGGGCAACTTTTCACCTTCTGGAGCACAGGATGTGGTACCTGGGGTGACAGACAACCGCATGCATTAGGGAAGTACTATGGGATCCACCAGCCCTGCCTGCCAGAGTCCTCGTGCTCTCTCATTAAAGTAACATGAACAAAGACCAACCTCGAGTGCATTAAGAAGACCTCCACCAGCTGTGCAGGAAGTAGCCACCATGGACTTGGCTGTTGAAATAAACTTTCAGGGCCTGGAATAAAGATGGATAGCTGAGAGGTCTTTGTAGAGGAGCCCAGTGAAATTAATAGATGCCAAGTCCTCATTGCTCCTGGTCTCCACGCCACAAGGCCACAGGGAGTAATCAATAGGGGTATGTCTACACTACAGCGCTAATTCGAACTAACTTAGTTCGAATTAGTTAATTCGAACTAAGCTAATTCGAACTAACGCGTCTAGAAATAAAAACTAGTTCGAATTAGCGTTTTGCTAATTCGAACTAGCAAGTCCACATTGAGTGGACCCTGAACAGGGCTTAAGGATGGCCGGAAGCAGTGCCGGCAGGGCATCAGAGGAGGACTTAGAGCGTGGAGATGCTGTCTCAGGCTAGCCGAGGGCTGCGCTTAAAGGGTCCTGACCCCCACCCCGGACAGACAGTTCTCAGGGGTGCCCCGCTTGCAAAGCAGTCCTGGCTTGGATTGCCCGGAGTACCCACACTGGGCACATCACACCACTCGGCCATCAGCCCGGCTGCACTTGCCGCAGGCTGCCATCTGGGGAGAGGGGGCAATCGGGGGGCTGCAGGAGAGGTTCCACCCCCAGAACCCCGCAGAGCCAGCCCAGTCCTCCCCATCGGGGGCTCGTACCCCATTCCTCCCTCACCTCCTTCCACTTACCCTTCCCTAGCCCCTCTTCTTATTGATGTACAAAATAAAGATAACGTTTCTTCCAACATTGACTCTGTCTTTATTGAACAAAACTGGGGGAGACTGGGAAAAGGAGGTGGGAGAGGGGAAGAGAAAGGCTGGGAGAGGTGAGGGCAACTAACATGATCAGGGGTTGGGAACAGGTCCCAGATGAAGAGAGGCTACAGAGACTGGGACTGTTCAGCTTAGAAAAGAGGAGACGGAGCGGGGACAGGATAGAGGTCTCTAAAAGCAGGGGTTGGGTGGAGAGGGTGCATTCAGAAAAGTTCTTCCTGAGTTCCCATAAAGAAGGACTAGAGGACACCAAAGGAAAGGAATGGGTAGCAGGCTTGAAACTAGTAAGAGAAAGTTGTTCTTCTTGACAAAGCAAATAGTTAACCTGTGGAACTCCTTGCTGCAGGAGGCTGTGAAGGCTACAACTAGAACAGAGTTTAAAGGGAAGTGAGATCAAGTCATGGAGGTTGGGTCCATGGAGTAGTCTTAGTCAGGGGGTAGGAGTGGTGTCCCTGCCCAAAGTTTGTGGAAGGCTGGAGAGGGATGGCACGAGACAAATGGCTTGGTCACTGTCTTCGGTCCATCCCCTCCAGGATCCCTAGGGTTGGCCGCTGTCGGCAGACAGGCTACTGGGCTAGATGGACCTTTGGTCTGACCCAGGACGGCCATTGTAAGCTCAGGGCTCAGGGTCGGGGGTCTCAGTGGACCCCCTTGATTTTCATGCACACCTGCTCCTGGGTGGCCAGGCTGGCAGCTCTCCTGCCCTAGACGGCCACTTTCCTGTGCCTAGTGCGGAGATCGTGGACGAGGTCCACGATGTCCGCACTAGCCCAGGAAGGTGCCCGCCTCTTGCGGTCCAGGCCAAGCTCCCAGGAGCCGCCAGCCTGGTCCCGGGAAGAGGGGGTGGGCTGGGGGACGTCGGGTGGGTGGCTCTGTGCCGTGCCAGGTGCAGGGTCTGCTGGCTGGGTGCTGGCAGGCTTGCACCTGGCACGGGCACCGTAGCCATCCCGTGCCCCTTTAAGGGGTCCGGGGCTGGGAGGGGGGCATAGAGTTTCCCTGGTGTTGGCCAGAGTGGCCACCAGGGAAACCTGGGGAGGGTTAGCCTCCCACTAGTTCGAATTAAGGGGCTACACACCCCTTAATTCGAACTAGTAAGTTCGAACTAGGCTTAATCCTCGTAAAATGAGGTTTTCCTAGTTCGAACTATGCGCTCCGCTAGTTCGATTCAAATTCAAACTAGCGGAGCGCTAGTGTAGCGGCTATGAATGTTAGTTCGAACTAACGTCCGTTAGTTCGAACTAACATTGTAGTGTAGACATACCCTAGTATACACACTTAACATGATTGCTGCTGGTTCTGTTTCAGAGCACCAATCGCATCAACCTCTTGCAGAGGAAATGGATAAAGGGCTCAATTCTAATAGCGTAGAGTTCTCTATACAGGGGGCATTCCTACACCAATGCTGACAGGTATGGTCAGAGACCAATTGAGCTAGATCAGACATGAACAGCAGAAGTTAACAGCATATGGAAGAGCCCAATCTGAATACCCTCTTATGAACAATGTTGAATTAACAGCCCTGGAGTGTGGAGTTCCAAGCTTCTCCATTGAGACGTTTCATGTTGGGGCCATCTCTAGGAACAAGAAATCAATTCAGTCTCTGTGCTGTTGGCTTCTGCTTAGATGGTGAAGAAGGCTGTGTGATGGGCTATTCCGTATTCTTTATGGGAATATGCTTATGAATATGACATAACTTTATGCGAGATATCAATGGATACTGACTATATTATCCTATTTGTATGCACATATCAATTCTATATATGAAGTTGGGAATATTGACTGTAGATTTATTATCAATGTGTTCATATTGGGGAAAGCCTATTACTGGTCCATCAGGTACAAGTGAGAAGAAGCTAGACACAATGCTAATGGCCCATTAGCAAGAGACAATGGAGCTTAACCTTCCTGCAGATGTGTGGGTCAGCCCATGAAGTATGGACACAGGGACCTTGCTGAGACATATGACCATGTCACCTGATGATAGGATGCATCTTGGAAGCTGTATTTTTCCACAAGACATAGGAAAAGTTTAAAACAAAATAATAAAGGATTCCTGCCTTTCGCAAAACCTGTTCAAGGGTGGAGAGTGAGGTAATCTTGGTCATTGGTTCTGCCCTGGGACCCCACCCAGTATGACTGCTGAAAACAACGGAGATTGACCTGGGGAAAGACTTGGAGGCCCAGGCTGGAAGGCTTTCCAGTCTGTAAAAGAAGCTTATTAGAACAACTCTGAGGCCGTGTCCAGACTCAGGGGTTTTTTCGGGAAAAGTAGCCTTTTCCCGAAAAAACTTCCCCTGCGTCCAGACTCAAGCCGCGTTCTTTTGAAATTATTTCGAAAGAACGCGGCTTTTCTTTCGATGGCGGTAAACCTCATTTCACGAGGAAGAACGCCTTCTTTCGAAAGCTCCTCTTTCGAAAGAAGGCGTTCTTCAATGTAAAGAGGCCGTCTTCGAAAGAGAGCATCCAGACTCGCTGGGTGCTCTCTTTCGAAAAAGCGGATTTCTCTTTCGAAAGATCCACCTGCAGTCTAGACGCGATCTTTCGAAAGAGGCTCTTTCGAAAGAAGCCTGCAGTCTAGACATAGCTTGAGTGTGAGATATTATATGTAACAAGCTTCTTTAGTGTATTAAAACAAAACACACATGCTAAGCTTATTTTGCTTACTAACCTACATTGTTCTTTCCACTCTCACTAATGACCACTTAAATACTACCATATATACTTAATAAAATCACTTATGTATACCTGGCAGAAACAAGGAGTCTGTGCATTGAGAGAGAAGGTGAATTCCATAAGCTTATGCTGTATAGGAGATCTGTACAGTATAAAATGGATTTAATCTAAGGTTCAATGCCCGGAGGAATTAGTGTACTTGGGTGTGGGGAAAAGATCTCACACAGTGCTGCTTTCGGTGTCTGCAGCTGGGTTGTGTGTCCCTATGTCTGTGTTGCAGCAGGCTAATGTATCTTGGCTCAACAAGACAAACTTACAGGGTGCCCAAGCTGATAGAGAAAGCGGGCTCAGTGGGGTCTCGGTATATCAGGTAACAGTTCTGACCCATCACCAGCTACTAGTTAGGATGATGGCTTGCACTGACTTCTAGAATCTAGACTGTGACAGCTTATTTATAGGAAATAGGTCAATGGAGGGATGAGAGGAGTTACTATAGAGAACTTTCTGGGTGCCTGGCTGGTGAGTCTTGCCCACATGCTCAGGGTTTAGCTGATCGCCATATTTGGGGTCGGGAAGGAATTTTCCTCCAGGGTAGATTGGCAGAGGCCCTGGAGGTTTTTCGCCTTCCTCTGTAACATGGGGTACAGATCACAGCTGGAGGATTCTCTGCATCTTGGGGTCTTCAAAGTATTTGAAGGCTTCAATATCTGAGATATAGGTGAGAGGATTATTCTAGGAGCGGTGGGTGAGATTCTGTGGCCTGCACTGTGCAGGGGGTCAGACTAGATGATCATAATGGTCCCTTCTGACCTTGAAGTCTATGAGAAGTCTATTTCACATAAGCCCACAAACTATCAATTGGTAATAACTGTTTGTTACTACAGTACTACTGCTGAACTGGATTAAGTAGTAGCCTTAGCAGTGTATATGCTAGTATACTTTACACTAAAACAAACCGCAAAATTATGAAGGAATAATACCTAAAATTCTATAGATACATGCACACTGCATGCACGTTGTATTTCTGTATATTGAGGAGCACTGAAGAATGGTGTCTTTTTAGAAGAGATCGATATAAATTTAACAACAAAACGTAAGAAGTCCATCACAGTGTAAGCTTCTTAAAAAAATAAACTGCATTACGTGTTGCATGCATGATAGTTTTTAAAAGCTTCTTTTCCTTAGGGAACAAGGAAACATTCTTATTTTTTGTGAGCCAATTAGATTACTGTCAGGTCATTAATGTATACAAGCAGCCAGATAAACAAATTCATAAACAAATTCCTAACCAGTTTTGTTAGGTTCTTTCCAATGTATACAGAAAATTAATGTTTTCTAATGATTAGATCATATTAAATGATGAAAGAATAAATGTGCTTTTACAGTAACCAATAAAACATCCTCAGCCAGCTAGATAAGTCATCTTATGACAAAATGTCTCCAGAAATATGGTACAACTCGTTCTTTTCATATCTTTCACAAGATTTTACAGAACACAGAGGGTTAAGGACAGTGTGACGAAAAATTAAGAGGGAAAAGGTAAATGTTAAGATGAGATTTGAAGAGATTGAGACAATGAAGCTATCTCAAAGGCTATCTTAAACTGAAAACTGTGCCCCAACAATTTGAGGGGACTGAATGGAGGGTGATGGTAGATGAACAAAGGGATGGAGAAAAAGAGCAGAAAGGGGCAAAGTCTTTGAGGGGAAGCTGCAGCAAGGCTAGAAGGAAATTCCACAGAGGATCCTCTATTCTTAGTGAAAAGTTAGGGAACCAGTATCACCACTCAAGATAATCCGCTTAAAAACTCCTTTCTCACATATCTTATCACTATGGTCAAACTTTGATGTCTCAGTCAGGTCTCAGGACTCCACCGCACCAGATGCTGTACAAACAGTAAAAAACCCCAAAGAATCCTTGTCTCAGAGAACTCCTCATCTAGCAATATGACAATTCAGTGGATGGCAAGAGAGCTCATTCAGACCACTGGCTTACAAGTGGCCACAGGAGACCACTAGCCTAACCAATGCCCATGAGTGATAACTCATAGGCACCCATGGCAGAAGTAAATAGTATCATGTTAACAGCTACTGATAGGATAGTATTTTTGGATGAATCCTTACTCTCAGCATTCAAAACAAACACAGCCACTTATCAATAAAGGTCACCAGACAAGAACATGTGTTTCATACAACATCTTCCCCTGAAAGTATTGGGAAGCAATCATTCCCTCCTATGGATGCTCTTTCCTGTAACTCAAAGGTGGCCATCACACCCACTTGAAAGAGGAAGTGTTTAAATTGCACACTAAGAGTATGTCTACACTGCATTCCTATTTCGAGAAAGGAATGCAAATGCAGCTGAACGAAATTGCAAATGAACCATGGATTTGAAATTCCTATGCTTCATTTGCATAATTGCATCCAGCCGCTATTTTGAAATACCCTATTTCGAGATAAAAAATGCTGTGTAGACATGGTTATTTTGAGAAAAAACCCTTCTTTGGAAATAACCCTTAAAACCTTGAGTAAGGGTTATTTTGAAAGAAGGGTTTTTTCTCAAAATAACCGTGTCTACACAGCGTTATTTTATCTCGAAATAGGGTACTTCGAAATAGCGTCTGGATGCAATTATGCAAATGAAGCACGGGAAATTCAAATCCACACTTCATTTACAATTTCACTCGGCTGCATTTGCATTCCTCTCTCGAAAGAGGAATGCGGTGTAGACAAACCCTAAGAAAATGACAAATTCCTGGTGTTCTGGTTGACAATAACATTCACTGAAGCGATGTAAGTAGAGGGCATGGAGAAAAAAACTTGATAATTGGACTCTTTTGTAATTGCTTCTCTTAAGTCACCATTTTATTTAGGAGACAAATTGGCATAAAGCAGTATACATAAATGAAAGTGATTTGTGCCTCAAATCTATTCCACAAATCTCAGACTAGATCATCATTTGACTGATGCCAGTTATTTTCTTTAAGGCCTTGAGGAAATAGCTGGATTCCAGTAGATGTGAAGTTCAAAACTTGTTTGTATTTGTATTCAGTTTGGAATGAGGAAAATATTTCCTTGTCAGAGTATTTTGATATTTGTTCCTTCTTTTGTTATGTATACATAAATTAGGAATGTGGATAAAATTCTTAGAGCTTGCCTTTTCCCCCACATTAGGTGCCTGAGACAATAGCTTGTTTCATTCATTTTTACTAATGATATGGTTGGCTTTGTCCCTATATTAGCATGAAGAAAGAGGCTAGGCAGATGGAAAACTCTAGTGTTACCTTTACAGAATAGCCTGTAGATGCTCTCTCATCCTTACATAAAAGAAACAAGTTTAGCCTCTAAAGGGACCTATGAAGACTTATCAAGCCTTATAGTCTATGACTATATAAATACATGGATTTCTGTCCCTCCCTCCACTTGCCAAGATCTGCCATAGGACTGACCCATTGGCATAGACATCTTGTGCTTCCACACAGCCTCAGGGGTCCTCTGACTTCTTATTGACTGCTTGCCAGCAGAACTCCAGCAAAGACATACAGCTGCACACTTATTCCCCTTTGGTTATTTCTTAAAGCTCTTCCATAGTTCAGCAGGAGAGAGAGGACACAGAACAGTGGACACAGTCTCTCTCATCTCTCTCAGGCTGCATTGGCTGGATTTTCTGTTGCTTGCCAGGGAGACACCACATATGAATGTCCTGTTCTCACATGTGCAGATTTCTGGAGTGCATGGGTGCAGGGACTGGGATGCTTTAGCCACATTACAAGATTGACTGAGAGAGGAGTTCCAAGTGGAGAAGGGTACAATGCCGGGGTAGGGTGTGATTCCATTGCCTCTTCTCAGCCTTGTTTCACTATCTGTGGAGGGATTTTTTTAAAGTGTTAGAAGTTAAAGACAAACGGTATAACAACTACAGGATGTCCTGTGCGTTTATCTAGCGAGGCAGGCGCATGACTCACCCAAAGTATTTGATGATCGGAAAGTATTATATGTGTTTCTTTTTAAAATATCTTCCTGAAAATGTGAAGCATTCAAGTGTTAATATACAAAATTCCAATAATTGGAGAAGTCCTAAAACTAATGGGGTCTGAGCAGGGTTAGACAAACCGCTGTTTCTACTCGCCTGTGGCGAGTAGATTTCAGCCGGTGGCTCCATGCACTCCATTCACCAGTGCTGCGTGCATGCACAGTGCTGGTCTGGCGCATGCACGATGCGGCGCTGGAGTTTGTCGAGTACTGGGTATGAAGAAAGAATAAGAGAACTTTTTCGTTCTCGAACAACCTGCTTGATGATAACCAAGAAAAATATCACTTGACATGACATGCATCTGTGTCTTCCAAAACCCCAGTTATATACATCCTCTGAAAAAAACCCCTATGATGTACAAATTAGAGGAAAAAATTGACCAAGAATATACTCTTTGTCTCTAACTTACTAAAGTTTAATAGAGAGAAGTGTTTTTTTTTTAAAGAAAACTAATACAGCAATGAGTAACTAGGTTACCAAGTGTCTGGTTTTTAACTGGAAGGTCTTGTTAAAAAAGGACTATGGTGGTTCCAGTCATCACCACTGACCAAGCTGTTAAAAGTCTGGTTGGTGGAGCTGCTGCGCCAGGTTAGGCTATTCCCCACTTTTCCTGGCACTGCGTTGCACAAAAGTATGCTGCACATACTTTATTTTCAAGGGTGCCTAAGGTTAGGTTCACTTTTAAAAATTTCCACCTCAATACAATTTTTAGGGGTTAAGTATAAACATCTCCTTGTGATATACATACTGTAAGTATGTTAGCTCATTGGTATTCTCTCCTCTTTTGGTTGTGGCTATGAAAGTATTTTGTTTAAATGGGAAGTGGTTAAATGACTTTCCTAAAGTCAAAAGGAGGTCTTTGGAGAAACTGAAGAGAAGAGGAAGTTACTTACCTTGTGCAGTAATGAAGATTCTTCAAGATGTGTGTTCCCGTGGGTGCTCCACTGCTGGTGTTGGGTGATCCTGGCACTTCAAATCGGAGTTTTCCCTAGCAGTAGCCAGCTGGACTGCGGATGCATGGTGAGCGCCTCATGCCGTTTGTGCCCTTCTGCTCATGCGTGTGGTCCAGCTCCCGCCAATTCCTCATGTCCACCTGAGTATCTGAAAGACATGCTTAAAGACCAGAGTTTCTGAAGTAGGGAGGAGAGTGCATAGTGGAGCATCTTGAATAACCACCATTACTGCAAATGGGGAGTAACTTCCTCTTCTTTGAGTGATGACCCCATGGGTGCTCCACTGTTGGTGACTTTGTAGCAGTACCCGAGAACATAAGGAAGGTGGGTCTCAGAGTCATGGTTTAATAGCTGTTGACAGTACTGCAGAGGCTAGAGAGGTATCATTTGTTAAATGCTGGGAGATGACATAATGTTTCATAAATGAATCATTGGAAGATCACATGGCTGCGCGGCAGATGTCTTGCAGGGGAACCCCTCGGAGGAAAGCCTTGGATGTCACTACAGCTCTCGTGGAATGAGCACTGGGTGTTCCCAGAAGCACCTTATTTCAAATGGCATAACAAGTAGTGATGCATGAAACTATGAATCTAGAAATACATTGAAAGGAGAGTGGTTCACCCTTGGATCAATCCGCTAAGGAAATGAGCAAACGTTGCGACTTGCGGAAGGTTTGGGTTCTGTCTATATATCATGCAAGTGCTCTACGCACTTCGAATGGAATGGAGTTAATAACTGAAGCAACCCACTGTTTGTTTTTTTAAGTCATTAGGAAGTGGAAGGTAGTGTGCTAGCCAGGTAATGTCTTTATTCAGACCTTTGTGAACCGTCCCAACCCTGTAAATGAAGTTAAGTTCCAACCCTTCCCTGTGTATTTGGCTTGTGGAATTGGCCTCAAACAATATGGTGACTTTCAATTCCATTAGTCAGTGCCCAGGAATGCTCATGATACCATCTACATGTTTTGTTAGTGTTTAAGATGCTATTTGTTGTTTTTTAAGTTATTCTAGTTACAGACAAAAGACACAGATTGCTTAAAACACTGCTGCTGAAGGACACTTTTTTGCTGAAAACATCACTTCATAAATGCTGCTGTGGCTCATGGGGGCTGTGATGCCTCACATTCCCATTCTCTGTGAGCATGATGCATTGTAGCCATGCAATTCACAGGAAGAACCAAGCAGCTCACAAGAGAAGAGACCGTGGCAGGCCCACTAACAGGGAAGATGTAAAGGAGGCAATTGCCCTATGGCCCAGCGATTCTAAAGGGTTGCCCTGGCAACAACAGTTCCTGGATCCCTTGGCCCTTTAAATCACTAAGGGCAAAGAGGGGGCAGGAGCGGAGAGCACCACGCTCTGGGCCAGGGGCAGCCCTAGACTAGCTGCCAGCAACTGGCGCCCTAGGCGAACCATGTAATTGGCGCCCCCACCTCCAAACCCCTCAATGACATTGCTCCACCATTTGGTGCCCCATTTCACTTGGAGCCCTAGGCGACCGCCTAGTTCACCTATATGGATGGGCCACCCCTGCTCTGGGCCATGCGGATGGCTGGGGGGAGGAGTGTGGCATGCTCGCTATCCCAGCCCCTTTTTCCTGAGGCCCTGCCCCTTCTAAGAGCACGGAACTGGGCCCTCCCACCTTGCAAAATGGCCCGGTGTGACTGTCAGTTCCCCTGGACCTTGGTGGCACATGACGCATCCAAATTACAACACCCACAAGGCATCACAGCAGCATCTCTGAACTTCTGAAAATTTCAGAGCCATTTCTGAAAATGTGGTTTTCAGCCACAAGTTCTCACTGCAAAATTAAAGTTGTCTCTAGAACCACCTGCAGATGTAGATGTAAAGACAGGATCGGTGCCCCCGTGTGGTTAGTCAAAGCCTTTTTTCCTAGCATTGGGCAGTACATGGTGCACAAGCCCGTTGTACCCTTTACCCACAGTAGTGCTGAATGTGTACAAACAGTAAAACACTGGAGGAGCTTTTGAATGAAAGGCACTATTTACTTGTAAGTTATTGTCCAGAGAGGAGTACTTCCTGTGGGTAGAGTGGACTGGCTGTGTTCTACATTAATCGTGGGAACTTGTGCCTTTTGCCTTTCGGTCACCACTTCAAATCCTTCCTGGGCCAATAGGAAGTGGGTTTCATGGCTGTTTAGCAGCACACTAATGTACCCAACCCAATTTGCAGAAAGAATAGCCAATATGGACAGCAACCAGCTCAGTTTAGCAGAGAAGACTTTGGGGAGCCTTAAACACAAAAAGGAAGCTTACAAGAAGTGGAAACTTGTACAAATGGCATGGGGTGGGAAGAAGAGTATAAAAATATTACTCGAGCAGGAAGTGGTTTAGGGAAGGACAAAGTGTAATTGGAGTTGCATCTCACAAGTGATGTGAAGATAACAAGAGTATCTATAGGCAATAAGGTGGTGGTCAGGAAAAGTGTGGGACCTTTACTGAAGAGTCTCACAGTATAGCCCTGTACAGAGTGTTACCCCAATCTAATTAAAAAAGGCAGTAATACATCATAATTTACCCCCTATGCAAAAACAAGAGATAGTGTATAAAATGCACATACAGTCTCTCTTGGAGGCTGTTTATATAACAAAACACCACACAGATCATCTCTCAGGGCCCAAAGCAGTATAAAACATTTGCTAGTGCTTGAAGTCTATTTTTTTTTAAATTCCCCAAGAGATAGGACATCTTCCTTGGAAACCATTCCCCAGCACAATACTCATTTCCTGCTGGTCAGATATATTTTCTTAGTTCCATTCTTTTACTACTTTGTGGCACACTAAATAAATCCTCTCCATCCTTGGTGTTTATACCCAAATGTGTGTCGACTAGAACAATGTTTCCCTAGCAGTTTCACACTGTACCTTGTCTACTTTTGTTTGCCAAATACAGGCTGCCCCCGACTTGCAACGAGCTCGGTTCTTAGGATAGCGTTGCAAGTCAGGGGCGTCATAACTCGAACCTGCATTTATGATAGGCACCATGCGCTGTCGTAAATGCGGGCCGAGGACGTAAGTCGGGGGTTTTCGGTCCCTTCTGCACTTAAAAAAATGGCCGTAAGTGCGGGGGTCGCAACTCGGGCTGTCATAAGGCGGGGGTTTCCTGTACAGTCTCTCCAAGCACCTTTATCAGTTAAGTCTTTAGTTGTTCTAGCCCAGGGCTCACCATTTCAGTTACTCAAGTGCAAATTACATTACATTTTAGTTTGTTAGACTGGTACCAAGCAATCAGCTGATGTTTGCCATACTTAACAGGGATATAAAAAGCTGTTTAAAAAAGGTAACTGTAACTGCTAAAAATCTTAATGGTTACACACTGCAGAGCCTGCAATGAAGCCTCCCTGGGAACAGGGCCACCAGCCCCGCTGCTGGCCCCACTCCTGGGGAGGTTTCACTGCAGGATCTGCAGCCGGCACCCTGGGAGCAGGCTCGCAGCCCCTGCCCACCCTGCTTCCAGGGAGCAACAGCATGTAACCTGTGGCAGGGGAGGGGGAGACCCTGCGAGGTTGGAGTAGCTCCCTGCTCAACGCAGGCAGGGAGCTTCTCCACACCCTACTGTTATTCCTAGGGCCTGGATAATATTCAAACTAAATTTAAGAAATGGCTTACTGTTAAATGCTCTAGTAAATAGAAACAGATTCTCCCCTCCTACAGTATTTATCACCTGTGAGCCAGCCAAAGGATGAAGGAAGACAGACTCAAAGCAAAGGTGCAAACAGAGAGGAACCTGTATTAGGGATTCGATTACAATGTTAGGGAAAATGGGTAAGGAACCCAATGCAGAACTAATAGCTTTAACAGAACCATGGAAGTGGACAGCAGAACAGGCAGACGTAAAGTCCATGCCCCTTAACATCCCAACTGGACTTTGTGGAAACTGAACGGTGTTTATACCCCAATAATACAAATGTACACACTACTCTTCTAGGACTGGGGTGGCTTGGCCAGAGGCTTGATGGACAGACCGTCAGGAGGAACACTGGGAAGTCCCTCTCAGGTGGTTCTGGAACCCAGAAGTGGACTGCAGGCAGATGACACAGTTGCTGGTGTGGTATAAGGAGGATGGGTTGCCCTCCTCGCCCTCTGGATAGTTTGTAGCAGGATTGGGTCCCTCGATGTTCTCAGGTAAGTACTGACAACCAATGCAAACCTCCACCACTAAGATGGACAGCACTCCTTATGGGTTGTGACAGGACTAATATAACCCCAAGGTTGGGAAACCCCTGAGGTGATTTGTGCCACATGATCCCTAGATAGGAATCAGTACGGAGGTAAATGGAATCTTCCTGCGCAAAGAGCAGGAAAATCCAATATGTGCTGGATCTCAACTCACTGCCTGAGGGGGAGCCCCTCCCTGCTCTCCAAGAGTCTGAAGTCACATGCTACACAGACTCCGTTTTGTTTTGACATATAAAGCTCTAAAATACCAATTAACATTATATAATAAACATATAACTTGCTGTTTTCTGTTTAGGGTTCATAATTAACATATTTACATAATTAATCATTAATACCGAGAGGTCAGCCTATACTACCAGTTAATTGGGACTGGTAAGCCTCACCCATTAACCTTTTACATCCCTAACACATACCCTACTGGGATTTGGAATACACCAAGATGCATTGTGTAATGTGTGCACAGTCAAATGGAAAATGAAATATTATTGCCTGGGGATCGAGAACAGGAGCTTCTCATTAAAGCAGATGAGAGTAAAATCAACACTGCTCACAAGCACATGCCAATGGCTGTCAACCACTTCTTTGCTGAAATGAAAGTGTTAATTCAAATACACAGAAAAATGGTACAGAATAGGTTAATGGGTGGAAGATAAAATAGTAAACAAATCACCAAGACAGATGTCAACAATCAGCACAAAAGACAAGATAGAAATGGTTCTCTGTGGGATGCAAGGAATTAAAAACTGGGACGCTATAGTCTATTTAGGAAAGAGAGCTAAAAGCTTTCCATGTGGTAACCAGCCCCTGCTGCTTATACAGGCAACTGAATGGATCTCAAGCTGCAGAAGTAAATTCAGAATATCAATTATGGCAAAGAAATGATTACACTAATTATCTCATCCAAAGCAAATTTAAAACAAAAACAAAACCCACTCATACAGATTTGAACACCTGAACTAAAACTAATTCAGAACCCTAACAGATTTTTGCACTAGAGTCATTTAAAGAGCTTCTCTTCTACATACATACGGTTGTGCCAATTTTCTTCCACATATTGATCTGAGGAAGTGGGTCTGGCCCATAAAAGCTCATCACCTAATAAACCATCTTGTTAGTCTCTAAAGTGCTACATAGTTCTGTCTTTTGTTTCTTCTACATAAGGCATTCAAAACACGACACACTTCTCTTAGACAACTTTTCACTGCATAATAACAGGCATCTGCTCACCACAATATGAATAACTGGTGAAAATACTCTAAACCAAATCCAGATCTGGTGAGATAGAACAATACCATTGGTTGCAGCCTAATTAGCTCATTCTACCAGCCACAACTAAATCAAAACTGTGTGTGTTGTTGCTGGATTTGGATATCACACAAAGAACAGATCACAGTTGTCTTGAATTGAACACGTAGGTTCACCCTCTGCATTGCACATTACAAATCAAGGCAGCTAAGCAAGACTGGGAACCCATCAGGACAGAGGCTATGTTTATACACATGGGGACATGGCCCCTCAATTCTGAGGAAAGAATCAAGATTTTAGATGTTATCTCAAGTAACTAAATAAACATTCTTGATAGTTTCACTCTGAACTGAGAGAGACTACAGGTTTCTTCTGTTAGCAATCATTCTGGTCTGACACAGTCCTCACTGCTTATGTAACTCTTAGTACCTTTCATTGGGAATTAAACGAGCACTAAGGTGAGTGTCTATATTCTACACACTCATGTCACACACACATTTAAAGTAAGTTTGGATTGTGGGCGGGGGACCTAAACCCACATAAATGTGCTTAGACTAGGAAAAGCAATCAAAATTAGGTGAGGGCTAGCTAAGATGAAAGGAGTGAAGCAAGTAACATTAAGAGACTATGACATTCTGGCTTCAGACAGGAAAAAGGCTGAAAACCTGTTCTTGTTTCAAGTAATTATCATTATCCAACATCTGCTTTTATGAACACTTCACACTAAGACGGTGTCCCATTAAGCTGCATGTAAAGGCTCTCAGGTTTCTCATCTCCTTTGAATCCAGATGAGAGAATAAATCTTGTTTAGGACACAAGAAGCTCAAAACCTGTCTCTATCAGTTTCTGTAGATGGATTCTGATCTCCACCCTGAAGATGAAAGTCTAGAGTAATTTAGTGGCAGTGCAAGGCAGCCAGGAAGTCAGCTTGAACAGCTCCCTGGGAATTCCCCTTTCCCCAAGAGACATCTGTGGGTAGTGGAGAACCCATTCTGTGCTACCTATACTCTCAGCTTCCCTTCTGTCTGTGGTTATAAGGCTTACAAAGGTGCTCCAGCCATATTTAGTGTAGTCCAGCTCAAGTAGTTCAGAGCCATCTTTGAATGCTGAAACTTAATGCATGAGCTGAACCTGCCTCCACCAACCTGAAAAACTAGCAGCTGCCAGGATGGCATAAAGGCAGTTTTTCCCTTCTCTAATATCTTCGTGGGTCTTGTATGATGTGTACATGGGCAGAGGGTGAACGCTCAGCTGGGGAAGGCAAGCTCCAGCCTCACCCCTTCCACCTGAGGTACTTCCCCGGCCGCAACCAACACCCCTCTCCCATGGAACCAAGCCCAGCCTCCACCCCAGGTTACTGCCTCCAGTTCCTGAATGGAACAAGCCACTTTGTCTCATCCATCCCAGCGGGTGGTGTGGCCCCATCCTTTCTGGCCAGTCAGAGTACCTGGGGCCGGAGATCCAGGGAGCCATGTCACCATCCTTCCCAGGCAGCTGGAGGGCCAGGCAGCTACGCCACAGCCCCAGCCCTCCCAGGTGGCCAGAGAGCAAAAGCAACTACCCTGTGGTCCCAGCCCTCCCAGGTGACCAGAGAGTGTGCAGTTGTGGGAAGGCAATGCCTTCCCTTGCCAACATTACCTGCTGCCCATGGAAGTGCGGTTTGGTCGGACTCAGGAATTGGGCCCAGTAGTTACTCTGGATTTATGGTGCTGTAATGGCAAACAGCACCTTGGACTGACCTTTGGCTTAGCCTAGGAGACGAGCGTATATGGTTTCACTTAGTCAGTACTTTTGTAGCCGCACACCAGGTTTGTGATTTGTGAGTTTCCGGCTGTGGACAGACTCACTATGCATTTGTTTCCAGGAGACAATGTTTTTATACTTTGTACTCCTAATCTGTGTTTCCTGACTGACCAGCTGGTTGACATTGGTCACATTTACAGTATATTCTTTGGACTGAAAGGATTCCTGGTGTAAACAGACTGGCTGGCCACCAGCCACATAAACAAGTTGAATGTATCAGACCATGTGACTGGCTTCTCCTGAGCATACTTGCCCACTCTATTGTACCCAATTGTGCAAGCACCTTATCATGCAATACTTATTTATTACATCAAAACAATTTTGCCCTGATTACTACTAGTTCTTTGTTAATCTAGATGTGGTTGCATGATTACTTTTCGGAATTATGACTAAAGTCTCCACCTCATTGGCATCCCTCCAAAACTGCCCCCCCTCCCATTTCTACTTTAAGTATGCACAGACAGTGGAATAATTATTCGCCTAGGTAAGGTGACCAGATGTCCTGTTTTTAAAGGGACAGTCCTATATTTAAGCCCTTCTGCAGGTGTCCAGACTTTTCATTTTAAATGGGAAAATTGTCCTGTATTTTCTGTCTCTCCCCTCTCATCAGTACAGGTGGGTCCCACTGCTCTCCAGATCCTTGCTTTCCAGTCACCAACCTACAAGCAGTGAGTGTGTGTGTGTGGTGGGGGGGTCCAGTGATTGATGATGGGGATGAGTGTGCAAGGTCAGAGAAAGCTGCAGCATGTGGGGCCGGCCACTCCCCCTGCTCGTCCATCAGGGTGATCCCTGTTGGGTGCCTCCTCTTGGCCAGCAGGCTCCTCGTCTGTTTCCTGCCAGCACTGGCTGCTTGCTGTAGTGGCTGGTGAGTATAGGCAGGTAGTGGCCAGTTACGGGTCACCTCTGCTGCCCCTCATCAGCCCTTTACATGCTTCCCCTCTCACTATTCTGCTCTTCCCATTCATGCTCCTCAGCCCCACTGCTCCTTCATATCCCTTCGAAGGGTGTGGTCTCCTCCCAGTACTGAGCGGACAACCAGCCTCTGGTTGGATCATTCAGCTCATTAATAGCCTGGTTGGCAGGCTCCTTCCTCTCCCACTGCCTCTGGCTAGGCTAGAACCTAGAGAAAGCTCAAGACCCTCTGTCATGGGGTGCTGGCCAGGAGGAGCCAAGCCCTGCATACTCCAAAGCCCCCCAGAGAGCTGGCATGGAGAAGCTTCTCCAGCCCTCAGCTAAACTCCAGTGGTGGGGAGGAAGCTGCTTCCTGTTTGTGCCCAGACCTGGCAGGTCCTGAGGCAGGGGTGTGTAGCCTCTTCTTATACTGCCCCCCACTCTAGGTCCTATCTGTAGGGAGCATGGGGCTATTTTGTCCCCTAGAGACCCTTCCCTGCTGAGCCATCTCTCTGGCCAGGCTGGTTGAAGTTTCTGCAGTCAGGTTCCCTGGGCCCTGGTGCATAATGCCTCCTTAGGGCTTAGCCCTTTCTGCCCATGGGGTAGCCAGGGGATAGGATGCGTCTGGGTTAAGTTGGTGGCTAGCAGCAGCATGGAGGTGTTAGCTGCCTTTCTACACTGTGCAGGCAGGGAGGAACAAGCAGCTCTTAACCATGGAGTGGGAGGGAAGGGAAGAGATGACCTTTGGAAAAACATAGGCCAGGTCATCCCATCCTGTAGTCATCCCAGCCACCCCACTTCAGCTGGAAGCAGCTCCCATCCCTTTCCTCCCACCCAGTGCTGAAAAGCTGCTGTTTCCCATGCTCCGGTATGAACCCTGACAGAAATCTGGGGAGTGGGTGCCTGTGACCCTGCATGTCCCCACATGTTGCCTCGAGAAGATGCAGTACCAGGCACTAGGAGCGGTTGCACCATCCCAGGTGCCCAGTGAGGCCTGGAGGGTAGAGAGCAAGGGGTATGGAGGGTTGGGTGAGATTCGTCAGTCACCCCCATCCCAGTGTAAGAAAGGTGTATGGGGAATATGTGTTTGTCACCTCTCTCCATGCAAACTGTGAAGATAAGAACGTAAATAAAAAGTCTCCATCTACGCAGTATTTCTTTTTAACAGGGTCTCAGTCAAGCTGAATGTTTGTAGTGCATAGTTAGGATGGTTTGCAGGGGCGGCCTGTCCATATAGGCGAACTAGGCAGTTGCCTAGGGACACCAAATGATGGCACAATATCATTGAGGGGTTTGTAGGTGGGGGTACCAATTGCAAGGTTTGCCTAGGGCGCCAGTTGCTGGCAGCTAGTCTAGGGCTGCCCCTGAGCCATTGAACTCACTTGAAAACAAGTAATTTTACCAGGTGTCCCATATTCAACAAAGGGAAATATGATCACCTTACACTTGTGACAATGCACATGAACCTTCAGAGATCTGCCCCCGTCAGAAAAAGGTGGACATGAGGCATTAGCTGCCGTAGCACTTAGACAGACATGTCATCAATCACCTGCTATATTCAGCATGTCATGACTGGCAGCAGCATTTGAAAGATGGTAGCAAGTCCAAAGTCCTTGGCTGAAAGAATCAGGCACTCTTTTTAGCTACTAGATCATTCATATTGAGCCAGAATCTTCCTTGGTATAAGTCCACTGGCATCAAGGTAGAATAATCAGATTTCTGTAACAAGTCATTAGATATATAATTATTTTTAAAACTTTCATAATATTCTGTCTGTATTTTCCTTCCCCAGAGTGAATAAGAATAATTTGCTGTAATTTGTATGTGGTATATTTGTATCTACTTGTTGTATGAGTCAATCATTGGTGGTTTTTATTGACTATACCTGACTCACATTGAACTATGGCACTCTTGTATTCCTGTGATAAGCCTTCTTATGATCCTGACAGAGGTTAAATTACTTTACAAATGATCGAAAGCAAAAGGCAGCCTGTCAGAAAGGACTGCTGAAGTAGAGGCATACCCTATGCATCTAACATGTGCTTGGAATGGTGTGGGTGGTGTCTAGCATCTAGTTATTAGTTTATCGCACCGGCATCAATTTATTGTTGCAAATTAAAGAGTCTGCTGTACAAATGGCAGCCTTCAGAGTAAAAGCAGCCATTTTAAAAGGGTCCAAATGCACTTCTGCCCCCAATCTCTCTCTTTAGAGGTTGTATCATTCTTGTAGGGATAAAGTGAGCTCTCCTCTGTGAACTACAAACAAGTTTTAAATAATTGGTCTCACTCAAGGAGGCTGGTTGTTTTCCTTCTTCATCCAACTAGTTGACTTCTAGTGTGGTCTGCATTGGTCCTTAGTGTCACAAACTTGGGCAATTAGTCCCAGTGACTGGAGCAAGAGCAAGGCAGACAGTAGTCAGAGCCCAAGGGTGAGAGCCAGCGTCAGGAACCAAAGCCAGACACCAAAATTAAAAATCAAGAAGTCAATGGAAAATCATGCTTACTGGTGAGTTTTTGAAGATGACACTGGCTGCACACCATAGATTTTGAATAAACATGGGTAGCCTACTACTGCTTTAAAACTCTCCATTTTCAGAGAACCACAGAGTGGCTGGCAAAAACTTCCACTGATAGCCAAAAAGGCAGGCATTTGAAAATTCATTTATATATGACTTGTACAAAGGCACCAAACGAGCTGATTGCAGAACCAGGAGCCCTGCTCCCCAGAGACCAGATTTAAGTGAGACACAACATTACTAGTATTACATTTGTTAAAAGATGAGTATATGTTAAAGCGACACAAAATGTCAGGGTTAACTGCCAGGTTGATAGGAAGGCATAGTCAAATGGGCAGACATTACTCACCATTGCTTCGGCTGTTTTGCATTGCTACCACTCAGCAGGTCACTGGACAGTGTTTCTCAGCTTAGGGGAAATGTTGGGTGGAGTAGAGCTGCTATAGCACCTCCTAGATCAACCCCTATTCTACTAGTCACCTGCTTCAGGGTACAGCTGAGGGGAATGGATGTGGCCATTGCAATTCTTAGCTGCTAGAACAGCTCGGGTTGGAGGTTTCTTTGAAAGCCACCATAAGGAAGAACACCTCTTCTTTATGCTGGAAACCAGACCAGTGGGTGAACGGACTCAGGATTAGGGCATGCAAAGGACATCTTTGCTCTTGCCTTCTCCACTGCCCTGATCACTGCTTCACCGTAGCTGAGGATTTGGCCAGATATCTTTGTATACCTCTGAGGTCAATATCCCAGCTCTTTTATTAGCAAACTAGCCGATTAGCCCGTCATAAGACGGGATTTTCAGGTCTCTCCTCCACGTCGGTCTTCTCTCCTGAGCCTCCGGTCTCTTGCTCTGTCTCTCTCTCCGCCTCCCCCTCTCTCTCTCAGCTCTCCTCCGCCTCCTGCCTCTCTCTCTGTCTCTCTCTTTCTCTTCTCCTCCCCCTCCTGCCTCTCACTCGGCATGAGAAGCACAGAGCCCAAATGGCCGGTTGCTCCGCTTGCTTCCCCGCGGTGGCCTGGCTGAGGAGCCAGGGGGAGGTGAAGGGGGGTGGGGCAGTGACATTCACAGCCAGGGGGTGGGGCCTGGAGCCACTGTCACACTGCACGTCACTGCCTCGCCCCCCTTTGCCTTCTGCCGTGGCGCTCAGCTGACTTCTGCGCTGCTCAGCCGGGCCACCGCGGGGGAGCAAGTGGCCGTTTGGCCTCCCCCGTGGTGGCCCGGCTGAGCAGCGCAGAAGTCAGCTGAGTGACATGGCAGGAGGCGAAGGGGAGGGGGGCGGTGACGTACACGGCCAGGCCCCGCCTCCTTCCTCTCCTGCCATGGCACTCGGCTGACTTCTGCACCGCTCAGCCGGGCCACTGCGGGGGAGCAAGCGGAGCAAGTGGCCATTTGGGCCCTGCACTCCCCATGCAGCACGGGCCATCCAGAGGGAACAGCCAGCATTTCAGGCAACAGCGCCGCCCAGAGGGAACAGCCAGCATTTCGGCGTTACAGACTCTCAGACACTGGGCTACTATATATATGATTAAAAGAACTCTCTGCGGTTACAGACAAATCTAGGTGCCTTTTTGACACTCCCAAAACACCACATTAAGCTCCTTTCCTAGGTGGCCATGTCCCAGAAATGGAAGGAGGGTTGATGGAAAAACTATGTAGCTATTTGGGGAGTTTTGAGGGTTCTGTACTTGACTGTCTTTGTACAGTATTGTACTTGCACATACTTGCACACTGTATGAATAGATTATACCCGTCACTGAGCTGAATATATTACTTGACATCTTAATGCCTTTGACATATAAAAAATTAATGCTGCTAATATCATTCCCAAGTACTTTTTTTACAGCATTTATCCCTGTCATTTGTTTTTAAATTATAAAAATATGTACTGTAGGCTTTCCTAACTTGACACACACTTGCAAAGATACCATTGTTTTGTTTGCATTTAGTTCTGATCTCCAATTATATAATCATGAATCCCAGGGCCTACAGGCAGACTTTACAATGCTATACAACTGATTTACTTTACCAGATCTGCTCTCCAGTAAGTCATGCTATTGTTTCCCTGCTCCAAACTCCCGCAGTCAAGACAATTAAGTAGTAAATAAGGAAATACTATGAGAAATAATGTTTGTCCATGTGATTGAGTTCACAAACCCTACACTAACCCAGAGCAAGGCATGTAGTAGTGCTGTGTCAGGGAGGCACTGCCTCTTCTCAGCTGACTCAGGTGGAGGAGCAGTTTAAAAGGGCACTGGAAACCCAGCGAGAAGGAGGAAAGAGTTAGAGGTCGCATCAGGAAGTGAGGCTGATGCCTGGAGTTGTAGCAAAGCAACTGCAGCCTTGGTAAGGCCACTCAGGGAGCATTGGTCCATATTTTCTCCCACACTTCTTTGGAGACAAGAACCTATGGGAAACCCCCAAAGAATGAGCATATATCCTCTGGCAGACAAAGTAGGAACTACTAAGATTGTGACTGTGTCCCAAATGGAGGTACCACAGACAACTAGGAAGTGATTTATGAGAGTGTCACTTGGTGGACCAATGTTGAGCCACCTGGATAGTGGGAACAGGGTCCTGGGTTGGGATCTGGTAAAGTGAGAGGATCTAGGTCCCCCAACTATGCTCTCCTCCATTCCATCTTGAGAGAACGAGGAGACACACAGAGACTGAGCCACCCTCCATTATTTATGGAGGTCCTCCAGGATGGACAGATTGAATAGAAATGTGAAGCCACTGCCTGACCGCTAAGCCAGCTAGCTATCAAACTGACCTACTAGAAATTGGTGGGGAATTTGAGCAGGCGTCTTTGCATCTGAAGGGAGCCTGAGGTATTTAAATAAAAAGTGGAGGACATTGTAGGGTTGGATTTTGACACGTTACTAAAATGATCCTGGAAAATCAACAACAAACTAAATTACTGTGACATCCAGCAACACAATAAAAGCAATAAGCTCAGCAGCAGCAGCAGCAGTTTAGAAAGAAGCATACTGTCAAATTAAATGTAAAAATATAATAAAAAAAGCCAAAAAGAAGTTTGAAGAACATCTAGCAAAAACTCAACAGTAATGGCAAAATGATTTTAAGTACATTAGAAGCAGGAAGCCTGCTAAACAGCGAATGGGCCACTGGACAATCGAGATGCTAAGGGAGCGCTCAAAGATGATAAGGTCATTGTGGAGAAACAAAATGAATTCTTTGCTTCGGTCTTCATGGCTCAGGATGTTAGGAAGATTCCCAAACCTGAGCTAGTCTTTTTAGGGGACAAATCTGAGGAATTGTCCCAGATTGAGGTGTCATTAGAGGTGGTTTTGGAACAAATCGATGAACAATAACTGGTCAGCAGGACCAAATGGCATTCATTTAAGAGTTCTGAAAACTCAAATGTGAAACTGTGGAACTAACAACAGTGGTTTGCAACCTATCCTTTAAATTGGCTTCTGTACCTAATGACTTAGAAGATAGCTAATGTGAACCCAATATTTAAAAAGGGCTCTAGAGGTGATCCTTGCAATCACAGACTGGTAACTTTAACATTAGTAACAGGCAAATTAGTTAAAACTGTAGTTAAGAATAGAATTGTCAGACACATAGATGAACATAATTTATTGGGGAAAAGTCAACATGGATTCTGTAAAGGGAAATCATGCCTTACTAATCTACTAGAGTTCTTTAAGGGGGTCAAAAAGCATGTGGACAAGGGGGATCCAGTGACTATAGTCTACTTAGATTTCCAGAAAGTCTTTTGACAAGCTGTAATGGGATAAGAGGGAAGGTCCTCTCATGGACTGGAAACTGGTTAAAAGATGGGAAACACATAGTAGGAATACAGCCGGTCCCCGACTTATGAACGAGTTATATACCAAACATTAGGTCGTATCTTGATCTCTTCACAGGTTGGATTAAATTCACTTATGTATGGCTGCACTATTCATAAGTGTGGATTTTGTTCGTAACTCGGGTTCTGGCTGTATAGGAGGTTGGTTGTAAATACAAACGGTCTTAAGTCGATGCGTTCGTAACTCTGGGACCAGCTGTAAATGGTCAGTTTTTAGAATGGAGAGAGGTAATTAGAGGGGTCCTGCAGGGCTCTGTACTGGGACCAATTGTATTCAACATATTCATAAATGATCTAGAAAAAGAGGTAAACAGTGAGGTGGCAACATTTGCAGAGGATACTAAACTGCTCAAGATAGTTAAGTCCAAAGCAAACTATGAAGAATTTCAAAAGGATCTCACAAAACTAGGTGATTGGGCAACAAAATGGCAAACAAATTTTAATGTGGATAAATGGAAAGTAATGCACACTGGAAAAAATAATCCCAACTATACCTACAAATTGATGGGAACTAATTTAACTATGATCACTCAAGATAGAGATCTTGGAGTCATTGTGGAAGGTTCTTTGAAAACATCCATTCAATGTGCAGCAGCAGTCAAAAAAGCAAGCAGAATGCTAGGAATCATTACAAAAGGGGTAGAGCATAAGACAGAGAATATCTTATTGCCTCTATATAAATCCATGGTATTCCCACATACTGAACACTGCATACGGATGTGGTTGCCTCATCTCAAAAAAGATATATTGGCATTGGAAAAGGTTCAGAAAAGGGCAACAAAAATAGGAGTTTGGAACAGGTGTTATATGAAGAGAGATTAAAAAGATGGAGACTTTTCAGCTTAGAAGAGAGGAAACTAAAGGGGGATAGGATAGAGGCCTATAAAATCATGACAGATATCAAGAAAGTGAATAAGGAAAAGTTATTTACTTGTTCCCATAACATAAGAACTAGAGGTCGCCTAATGAAATTAATAGGTAGCAGGTTTATAACAAACAAAAGGAAGTTTTTCTTCATACAATGTTCAGTCAGCCTGTGGAACTCCTTGGTCAAGGATGTTGTGAAGACCAGGACTTTAACAGGGTTAATGACTTCTTTGTTTTGGTCTTCAGCAAGAAGTTTGATGATGAAGGAATGCCTATCATAGTGAATGCTAGTGGGATGGGGGTAGTTTTAGAAGATAAAATAAAACAAGAACTAGTTAAAAAATACTTAGAAAAGTTAGTTGTCTGCAAGTCACCAGGGCCTGATGAAATGCATCCTAGAATACTCAAGGAGCTGATAGAGGAGGTATCTGAGCCTTTAGCTATCATTTTTGAAAAACTATGGAAGACAGTATTGATTCCAGAAGACTGGAAAAGGGCAAACATAGTGCCCATCTATAAAAAGGCAAATAAGAACAACCCAGGAAATTACAGACCAGTCAGTTTAACTTCTGTGCCAGGAAAGATAATGGAGCAAGTAAATAGGGAATTCATCTGCAAACACCTGGAAGTTAATAAGGTGATAGGTAACAGCCAGTATGGATTTGTAAAGAACAAATCATGACAAACCAATCTGATAACTTTCTTTGATCAGATAACGAGTCTTATGGATAAGGGAGAAGTGGTGGACATGGTATTCCTAGACCAGTGGTCCCCAATGCGGTGCCCACGGGCGCCATGGCGCCCACCGGGCCATTTCTGTGCGCCCGCCAAGTGATCGGGGCCAGCATGGGCAGTGCTAGCCCCTGGGCGCACAGCTTATGGGTGGCCCCACTCCCGGGTGCATGACACAGGGGCTGTGCCAACCCCAGGCGCGCGACATATGTGTGGTGCTGGCCCCTGGGCGCGCAGCACAAGCGTGGCGCCGGCCCTGGGTGCGCGGCACAGGGGCGGCCCTGCCCCCGGGCGTGCGGTGCATGGGCTGTGCTGGCTCTGGGTGCACAGCGTATGGGTGTCCCCACCCCCTGAGCACACAGCACAGGAAAGGCACTGGCCCCAGGTGCGCGGCACAGGAGCGGCGCCCGCCCCTGGCGTGCGGCTCCTGGGCACTGCCGGCTCCCAGGCATGCGGCACAGGAGTGGCGCTGGCCCTGGGCATGCAGCACATGGGCTGTTCCGGCCCCGGGCGCGTGGCGTATGGCCAGCCCCACTCCTGGGTGTGCGGCACAGAAGCAGCGCCGGCCCCAGAAGTGTGGTGCATGGGTGGTGCCGGCACCGGGCATGCGGCATATGGGTGGTTCTGCCCCCGGGCGCATGCGCAGCCCCGCCCCTGGGTGCCCGGTGTGTGAGTGGCCCCTCAAAGGTTGGGGACCACTGTCCTAGACTTTAGTAAGGCATTTGATCTCGCATGATATTCTTATCAATAAACTAGGCAAATACTACTTAGATGCGGCTGGATAAGCCTGGATAACCGTTCTCAGAGAGTAGTTATTAATGGTTCACAATCCTGCTGGAAAGGCATAACAAGTGGGGTTCTGCAGGGGTCTGTTTTGGGACCAGTTCTGTTCAATATCTTCATCGATGATTTAGATATTGGCACAGAGAATACGCTTATTAAGTTTGCAGATTATATGAAGCTGGGAGGGTTTGCAACTGCTTTGGAGGATAGTGTCAAAATGATCTGGACAAACTGAAGGAATGGTCTGAGGTATATAGAATGAAGTTTAATAAGGACAAATGCAAAGTACTCCACTTAGGAAGGAACAATCAGTCTCACACATACAGAATGGGAAGTGACTGTCTAGAAGGAGTACTGCAGAAAGGGATCTAGGGGTCAGAGTGGGCCACAAGCTAAATAGGAGTCAACAGCGTGGGTACGGCTAGACTACATGGCTCGTTTTACAAGGCATACCAGAGCAGTCGTGAAAGGCTTCCCTTGTCGACCACACTGCATCTAGACTGCCGCACTGTGCTGGATCAGCTGATCGTCGGCACATCGCAGCGGCCATTTTTATTTTAATGAAGTGGGAATTATTTAAATCCCCGCTTCTATGACTATGCCGAGTAAACTATTTTACATGGCTCCATCAACGGAGCCATGTAGTCTAGATGTAGCTTGTGACGCTGTTGCAAAAAAAGCAAACATGATTCTGGGATGCATTAACAGGTGTGTTGTGAGCAAGACATGAGAAGTCATTCTTCCGCTCTACTCTGCGCTGATTAGGACTCATTTGGATTTTTGTGTCCAGTTCTGGGCACTACATTTCAAGGAAGATGTGGAGAAATTGGAGAAGGTCCAGAGAAGAACAACAAGAATGATTAAAGGTCTAGAGAAGATGACCTATGAAGGAAGACTGAAAGAATTGGGCTTGTTTAGTTTGGAAAGGAGAAGACTGAGAGGGGACATGATAGTGGTTTTCAGGTATCTAAAAGGGAGTCACAAGGAGGAGGGAGAAAAAATGTTCTCCTTAGCCTCTGAAAATAGGACAAGAAGCAATGGGCTTAAACTGCAGCAAGGGAGGTTTAGGTTGGACATTAGGAAAAACTTCCTAACTGTCAGGGTGGTTAAACACTGGAATAAGTTGCCCAGGGAGGTTGTAGAATCTCAATCACTGGAGATATTTAAGAGCAGGTTAGATGGACATTTATCAGGGATGGTCTAGACAGTACTGGGTTCTGCCATGAGGACAGGGGACTAGACTCAATGACCTCTCGAGGTCCCTTCCAGTTTTAGTGATCTATGATTCTAACCCCAGAACCTGCCACTATTCTGCAGGTGGGAGCAACTAATACCAGCCCGGCTCCAGACCTTCCTTTGAAACCGACAGAAAGGGGATCAGAGGATGAGGCTAGAGCATTCCTAATAACACTTGAGAGTGTCACTATGGCACCCTGTTGGCTGCTGGTGAGCTGGCTGGTCCTGATTTCCCATACTTGACAGGGACGGCTCAGGTTTCATACCAAAGCCTTGAGGTGGCAGAGGCACAGGACTATTTCTTTGTGAAACATTGCATATGGAGGGGTTCAGCCATGAGTTCCTGAAGCTTGCTCATTTGCCTAGCCATGGCCCCAGAAAGGCCCTCAATAATGGTGAGAGCGCGGAAAGAGCTCAAAGGGAATTCAAAGATCCAGCATGTTTCTGAATACCAGAAGCGAAAAGGAAAGGAGAGGAACTGGGTAATCATGATTTATGGATATCTAGAATCCACGTGTTAGCTGGGATACTAGACAGACCTTGGTGGAAGTAGTCAAAGCAAGCCCAGTGGAAATGCCTATGCACTGTGGTAGCGATGCTGAGTGTTTCCTCCCAGTGTACATCACTCTTACTCAGACTGTGCACTAGTCTGAGGCTCTGGACCTGGCCTTACCAGAAAACCCCCCCACACCAATTGCAACAACAGACCACTTAAGAAATAGTATCTTAGTGTCTGAAGAAACAAGCTGATGGTACAAGCACTTTCAGTTATTTGTATTGTTTAAAATGGTCTGCTTCGGTAGTTCCACTTCCGCTGGAAGAGAAAGCTTTTGATCTGAGTAGGCTGCATTTACTAGGTTCAAATCTAATTTTAGTACACTGGTTTTTCTTCTCTGCAACTTTCTCTTGCTAATATTTGTATTTGTGGCAACCTCTTAGCTCCCCTCCTTTTCTGACACCAAGGATATGCTTCTATTGCTAGTATAAACTAAGCTTAACTAGGGTTCTCTCTTCATCTTGGCTTGCTTTTTGCTTTCCAAATTTCTCCCAGCACCAGGTTTCCACAGCACAGACTTGTGTTACCTGCAGATGATCTTCTGCTGTACAGTACTATAAACAGCTAATCTTGCTATACACCGTGAAATTAGCTTGGATCTCTTCCTTACAGTGCAAAATAACAGAAAAAAGAGTAAGGCGGGGGGGGATTGAGGATTATCTACCATGTTGCACTACATGAGAAGAAGAAAGGAACCAGTACGGATTTAGTTTTTTAGAATTTGTTCTTGAAATATCCTAGGGTTCAACACAAACCGTTGAAGGGTGTTGTCACTGTCTGCTGATGGAACCCTGGGTGGCTCTGTGCTGCCCAGTTTTGGTTCAGAGTCCTGATACCAGTAGTGTGCACAGCACAATGGCCTCAGCCTGACTTCCACCAGCCTGGTTACTCTTTTGCAGGATACCACCAACACTAACTGAGTCCTGAATTCTCCCCAAAACATCCTTCTCTGCCACACTCAGCTCCTTTTACTGTAGCACCCACAAAACGGTGTCAAGTTCACTGCTCTTGAAGGGCTTGTCTACGCAGCAGGGCTAAAGCTGAAATAAGTGACGCAACTCGAGCTACATCATTTGCGTAGCTTAAGTCAAAATAGCTTATTTTGGCTTTTGGCGCTGTCTATACAGCAGGAAGTACAAGAAAGAGCACTCTTCCTTCAACTTCCCTTACTCCTTGTAAAATGAGGGCTATAGGAGTCGGAGTAAGAAGTTCTCCAGCTTGATATCTTGAAAATAACTGCTTGTAGTGTAGACGTAGACTGTGTTATCTTGGAATAACATCAGTTATTCTGAATAAACATACTCTTAGAGACGGTACACAGCAGCATGTTAACAAGGGTTGACAAATGTTTACTTCCATCCATGCACTGAGCAGGCTTAAGGTAAACATAAAACAAGTTTATTAACAAAAACAGAGGTAATACCAAGAAAATGGCTACTAACAAACCAAAGTAAAAATACATTTCTTTAAGGGCTCCTACACAATGCTCAAAGTGTTTGGGTTTCTGACTTCTTAGTTGACTGAGGCTATGTCTAGACTGCAGGCTTCTTTCAGAAGAAGCTTTTTTTGGAAGAGATCTTCTGAAAAAGCTTTTTCCCAAAAGACAGCATCCACACTGCAAAAGTGCATCAAAAAAGTGATCTGCTTTTTCAAAAGAGCGTCCAGACTGAATGGACACTCTTTTGCATGTAATCTGTGATTGCTATGAATGGAACGGACATTAGGGCACCTGTGCTTTTTCTTTTTTCCTCTTCTTCCGAAAGAACACCCTCTTCCCCGTCCTCACACGCCTTTTTGCGAAACAGCTCTTTCGCAAAAAGGCTTCTTCCTCGTAGAATGAGGATTACCAATGCTGGAAAAACCCCTCTGTTCTTTCGAATGCAATTGCAGTGTGGACGTTTCTCAAAAACTGCCATTTTTCCGACAAAACTCTGTAGTGTAGACATAACCTGATAATGGGATTCTCTCTTCTTATATTCTGGTAAACCACTGAAAGGTATTCTTTGACAAGTAATCCCAGAAAAAGTTTCTCTTTCCTGCTGGGGTGCAGGCATTATGCTACTTCCCCACCTGATTGCTTTGTTTGCCTTATATTATCCCCTAATTGTCTCTGCCTGATGACCACCAGGCTGGTCAGACAAGCAAAAAAATTTTCTTTTGTTCAGAATACACGGGATTTAGCCACTGCTTGCCACTTTTTAAGAACATAATTCTAGCATATATTTATATTATTGTAATGCCCTGTAGATACATCACACACAATTTTTTTGGGACCAATGTGTTGCTAATTTGGAAAGGATACTTCATGTGGCACCTTTGTAGATTATGACAACAGTGTGGCATATGTAGCGAGTATGTCAGGTCTGACAAGAGTTTCAGACACGGAGTACTGAATCACTAATGGGTTTGTGTGTCCCTATCATCCTGCTTCTGAGGGAGGCATTTGGCTCAGACATTCCTCAAAAAACTAAATACAGTAGACTTCCGATAATCCGGAACCTTTGGGACCTAGGTGGTGCTGGATTATCAAATATGCCGGACTATCAGGAGGTACTATAAACTGTTTATATATATCTCTAATATATAAAGGAGAACGTTTATAAGTTTGTGCGCTAACAACCTTGGACACTATAAAAGCTACCGCAACCAAACTTTGCATGGGATAACCTTTCATGTAGGAGATGAAGGTACTTTTGGACCCAATCGGGCCCGAGCTCAAGATGTAAAAATCAAAAAGTAACCCACTGTGCTGCGCTGCAGGGGCCGCCCCACCCACCCTAGGTCCTGTGCCCACCGCCTGCAGCTCCAAGCGTCTCTAGGATTCACCCCCTCCTGCCCAGGAGGTTACATAAGCAACGCCCCCCTCCCCTGCTGGCACACAGTGCCCCAACCCCTACACGCACAACGGCTTGGGGACCTGCCCTGTCCCCCGCAGCACCTGCAGCTCCGGGTGCGAGCTGGGGTGCCCCTCCCACGTGTAACCTCCCCTCCACTTGGGGTTGCATATCGCCCAACCCCCCGGATGCGGACCTTTATTTTAATCCCCATAGAAATCAGTGTAACTTTTCTACTATTCAAAAAAAGATAATGGACTACTGTTTTTCTACATTTTGTTCCTCTGGTTTCCCAAGCAACGCTGGGTAACTCCAGTTAGTGTGTGTGTGTATGCGCGCGCGCACACACACACACACACACACACACACACACACTCTATAAAGTGTTTTTAACCCTTTTTATTGTAGCACAAGCACTGTCCAGCGTCACACAATACCAGTAGCAGACTGACTCATCCGGTTTTGCTCGGTTCAGCTGCTGCCGCTGCTGCCTTGTGATTCGTTTTTTGCCGAAGCTCACTCACTAGGCTCTTGCCATTCTGATGCTGGACTATTGGGAGTGCCATACAATTAGATGCTGGACTATTAGGGTATGTCTAGACTACATGGCTCCGTCGATGAGGCATAAGGGATTGGCCGGCAAAGGCTTCCCTAGCCGACAGATCCGCGTCTAGACTGCCGCGCTCTGCCGGATCAGCTGTTCGTCGGCACAGTGCAGCGGCCATGTTTATTTTAATGAAGCGGGGATTATTTAAATCCCTGCTTCTTTGCCTATGCCGGGTAAACTAGTTTACATGGCTCCGTTGACGGAGCCATGTAGTCTAGACATACCCTTGGAGTTTTACTGTAGATGGAAAATCCCCTGCCCTGAAAGAAGCTGTATTTGTTATCTTCTCTCCCAACAAGTTCCCTTTGGGGTTTCTCAGGAAAGATTCTTGTGTTCAAGAATCACCAAAGGTTCCCAGAGATTCTAATCCATTCTACTGTATGGTGGCCACATTGGTCTGCATTTCCATTAGAGGCGTCAGTCAGCCATATCATTGGGAATCCTGGAGGTCTGATACAGAAGTCGTAGTAAGGGGAGGAAGCCTGGCCCAAAACTCCATTACCACACTCCCTGGCATTGGCAGTGTCACATGGTGTATCCAGTGCCCTCCATCCACAGCCAGAGGGAAGGGGGAGCAGATGCCTGAGCTCCACAGAATGTGGCTGCTGTTTTGGGCTATAGGGACTCTGATGCAATCTTCCATCTTGTACCCTGTCTTTCTAAATTCTGTGCCCTCAAAGGTTGCTTGCCCTGGAATCAACTCATTTCCGGTCCTGCTTAGGGGACAAAGCAACCCTACCTGGCCTAGAAATGCACTTTGCCCACACAGAGCCAATTGAGCTCCCCAGGGAGACACATTCAATGAGGAGGAGTAGGATACAAACCTTTCCTTGTGCTTATGGCTTTTCTCTCTGAAGCTTGCAGGGGCCCCAGCTGCAGCAAGCACTTCAGAAGGAAAAGCAGAATTAGGGAAGTTTTCCAAGAAGGCAAATGCCACCCTGAGACATAACTGGGAATTAGACACCTAAGTGACTCACATTGTTAATTAAAAATTTGAACTAAAGTCTGGAATTTCCTCCAGAAAGATTCTGTAGCACCGAGGACTGGGTGAACAGACAGTTACTGGGAAGGCAAATTTCTACACACAAGCCACAAGCAGGCTGAGGTAACAGGTCTGTGGACCCTAGCATGATTAACAATGGCCACCTAAATAGTTTCCAGCTGAACTGAGAGCTGCTTAACTCTGACTTTGGTAAGTCTTCGGCAGATTTTTTTATGTAGCAGATTATTATGTTTAATTATTTAAGCATGGACTATGGAGCTTTATAAATTCTTTATTTTTTTCCAGAGAAAACATTTTAATTATTTGTTTCTGGCATTAATTTGTACTAAGTGCTAGATTTCTTTCAATTAGTCTTCTATATTATGAAGTGTGAAAAATTGATGAATAAAAAAAAATCTCTCATAAAATATGGTTTAGGTTCTGCAAGAATATTTGAACAGAGCCTTGAACTCCTTTTAGATGGGTATTGTGATATGTATCATTCTGAAGACAGCTTTTCCCTAGATTTATAAGATCTCTTTGATAAAAAAAACTACTACTGTTTCACTTTTTATAAAAAGTATTTTATTGACATATTTGCAACAAATAGGATGAAAACATACTTCTCTAAACAAAAAATGAAAAGAGAAAAATATTAAACAGAATAAATTTAACAAAAATCAACAATTAGAGACAAAGAGAAATCAAGTCTATATTATTACGAAGTCTCAAAACACGATCCATTCACTTCTTACTTGGGTGTATTTGCACTGAATTCAGGATACATCTCGTCTGATTAGGTCACCAAAATAAACAGTTATTGTCTTCAATTTGTTATTGAGAAAATTTTGTTCTATTTCAACTTGCCCTCCTGGTCCAGCTAAGGAAGCAACCTAAAAAGCATAAAAACAGTCTCCCAGAAAAACAAGCAATTTCAAAACATGTCTTACATTCATCTTACACCACTAACCATAATCAAAAGTGTTTTCTTTGCTACTATTAATAATGGTACACACACTTCTGTAACTCTGGAAAACCTTGCCCTAAATATTTAAACAAACAACAAAACAGTGGCTGGTTACGGTCTATCTGAAAATATCTTTTCCCTTCATAGCTATTACAAAAGTAGAACTGCATATGTGGAATACATGTCTGGTATTGTTTCCACACTTCAGTGTTATTTATAGCTGATTACCAGAAATGTTAATGCTAGGGTACAGGACCTTCAGGGTTGGAGAGCACTGCAGTTTGGAGAGCATTGCCATTTGCTCATCTCACTTATAGCAAACAGCAATAGAAAGGCACCAAAATGCCAGACAGTCTCATAGTTTTTGTAGATTATGGGAACTAAATCTTAAGAATCAAAGAAACAATGAAAGATTGCATGGGAGTTGACTGCTCAAGAAAAAATATGGGAAGAGAAAAATATCACAAAACCCTCCCACAAACCTTTGACTGGATTTTTTTTTTAAACACTTTAAAATCTCACACAATGTTTATAATAAAACAGCTAGCAAAGTGTCTGGTTGCTGCTGAATGTTCTCAATAAAAATCTTGGCCCCACTGACGTCAATGGCAAAATATCTACTGAAGCCGAGTTACTATGCTTTTCACATCCCTAATGCTCCACTAATTTTAAAACGATATGCACAGGATGCTAGCACCAGGAACTTGCTGCAGCAGGTGCTCTCATTCTGCAGTGATAGCATTCAGTAACTGTGCACTTTCTACTTGATCTCTGTGGCTATGAGTAGACTACATGGCTCCATCAACGGAGCCATGTAAAATAGTTTATTCGGCATAGGTAAAGAAGCGGGGATTTAAACAACCCCGCTTCATTAAAATAAAAATGGCTGCCACGCTGTGCTGATGATCAGCTGATCCGGCACATCGGGGCAGTTTAGACAAGGGAAGCCTTTGTCAACTGCTCCAGTATGCCTCATAAAACGGCACTGCCCTGCTGTGCCGGATCAGGGATTATTTAAATCCCTGCTTCTTTGCCTATGCCAAATAAACTATTTTACATGACTCCGTCAATGGAGCAACATAGTCTAGACATAGCCTGCAGTATGCAGTGCCATGTGCCAGGAGTGAGCAATAAGAAATACTTGTTTATTACAGTGACACCTGTGATGAACTCTCACAAGGAAGAAAGAAAAAAAATATAGGGAAGGTTATTGAAAATTTATTTTTAAAGTAATAAAAAAGAAAAGATACCCCTGAAGACCCTGATCTGGCAATGTGTAGTGCAGGGACAGGCAGTTGTGCCAATGCCTCTTCAATGTCACAGTAGTTCCATGCATGTGCTGCAGTCTGCCTGAATGCCAGCTATTCAACAACGGGGTTGTACCCAATCTGATATATTGTATTGTCTTTGCCTCGGTGTTGCATTTAAATTGCTCCCGAAAAAGCAAAGATACAAAGGGATTCTATGTTGACTAAATTTTAATGTTATGGAACACAAGCCTGCAACAGATTAACTACCTTTAGACAAGTATGTCTGTGGCAGTAACTGCTAAAATGCAAAGTTTAGTATGCACGGTTACCTCTTCTAAACTCCTTTGAGACTTATACCATGAAACACGAGTTTATATTTAAATATGCTGAACTTCCTCTTATTTTTTGTATGAGTAAAAAACAGCTACTGTAATAGAGAGGAAATAACATTAAATTTAAATTATACTTTGAACTTTTACGCAAATCAATAATTAACATTAAATATAAAACAGGTTTTTTCTTACTTACAGCAGCAGACAAAAGCAAAAGCGTTAAAAGCTTTTTCATCCCACACTTAATATTAATAGGAAAAAAAACCACTGTTCTTGTCAAAATGCAACCTAACACCTTAAAAACCCCCACCAAAATCAAACCTAAAACAAATAGCAGACTGAGGTATTTATAAATAGCACAAAAATCTGAATTTGGCAGGTGTTCAGGAATGTTAAATTTTCCAATTTATTTTTTCTTACTTTAAATATTAATGGAAAAGTTGTTAATATCTAAGGACCAAACAAATTTAAGAACATTACTTAAGTACTCTTCTTTAAGAATTCTGTATAAGACAAAAAGAAATCGCCTCTTCAAAAATGTTGGAATACTTATGTTTTGTTGAAATGATTTGAAACTTATTTGTTGAAATTATTACATCACTATTTGGAAGAGACTACGCATTATGACAGCGGGTACCTAAAAATGTCAGTGAAAAAGCATTTCAATATAATTTCAACACACTAGTAATAGAATTTGAAGCATGAAATGTTTCTGTGCATGAGTTCATACTAAACAGAAGCATTTAATAAAAATGTTTGATAAAGACCAATTTTCTTATTTTTTCCAGCAAATGGAAACTACAAAACAGTGCATCAATACAACGAAAAAGATGTTGGGACTCAGAGCTGAAATGCAGGACATATGCATTGAAGAAAGATAACATGTACTGAAGCACATTTGAACAATTACACTTGAGGTACATCTAGACTACAGGCTTCTGTCGACAGAAGTTTTGTCGACAGATACTGTCAACAAAACTTCTGTCGACAAAGAGCGTCTAGACTACATTGAGTTCTGTCAACAAAGCAAGCTGCTTTGTCGACATGGTAGTGTGGACGCAAAGGACAGTTTACATGCAATAACACCTTCTGTCGACAGAAACTCTGTCGACAGAAGGCGTTATGCCTCGTAAAATGAGGTTTACCAGCGTCGACAAAACTGCAGAGTTCTGTCGACGTTATGTCGACAGAACTCAGCGGTAGTGTGGACGCAGGTATAGTTTTGTCGACAAAAGTCCACTTTTGTCGACAAATCCTGTAGTCTAGACACACCCTTGGTGTGGTTGTTAATAATTTCATACACGTTATACCTCCCTAAACTGGGATTTTCTCATCTGACAACATCCCGGACCATGGATGTCTCTGGACCAGTGGCAGCGGGCTGGCAACTGGCAGCCCTGGTCAGCAGACCCAGCCAGAGCCCCGCAGACCATGACAGCAGGGCCAGGAGCCAGAGGCAGACCCAGCTGGGGCTGGTGGGCTGGAGGGCTGGAGGCTGGCTGGGACCAGCTGCCTAATTGGGCCAGAGATAGAGTGGCTGTCTGGGCCCAAAGCCGAGCTGGCAGCGGGGAGGGTCAGTGGACTCTGGATTGGGGAGGTCCCCTGACCCTGGCCCCTGAAAGCTCCCTCTTTTCGGACCAGTCAGGTCCCAAAGGTGCTGTACCAAAGGGGTCCAACCTGCATTATATCCATGATGAATATAGTTACAATTTCAGTCAATCATTAAAAATATTTTAAGCAAAGTGTGACAGATTCCTTGAAGCTAATTAAATATAAGAGTATAAACAATTTAGGGGCAATAAAGAAAATTTAAAAATATAAAAGCAAATAAAGAAAATGTAGAAGTATAAAAGTCTCAAGATTCCAGAATGTCATGAACAATACAAAATACAGGACTATGTAGCACTTTAAAGACTAATAAGATGGTTTATTAGATGATGAGCTTTCGTGGGCCTCAGATCAGGAAGTGGGTCTGGCCCACGAAAGCTCATTATCTAATAAACCATCTTGTTAGTCTTTAAAGTGCTACATAGTCCTGTATTTTGCTTCAGCTACACCAGACTAACACGGCTACATTTCTATTACTATATGAACAATACAGATTGTCTGCTCAAATCCCACTCTCACTCTATACCAATTCCTCAACCTCCTTTTTGTCAGAGAAAAACAGAATTCAGTTAAAAGGTGCTGCCCACTCAAACAGAACAACCTGCATGCAGGAAAAAAATCTAAGAACATATTTCCAATTATGTTTACATACAAATTACTGGAGATTGTAGCTCTAATTATGAACAAGACATTTGCCTGCAATTCTAATCAGCAGGGTTCAATGAACCATGACAGTTACAGGGGAAAAACAGCATTACACAAGACTAACTACACAAACTGACAAATGTGTTTTAAAACTACAATCACTGCCTTCCTCAATCCCTATTCCCCATTTCTTTATTTCAAAACATTCTGTTCTTTAGTTTTCCATTATTCTTACAGTATCAACATGCACTGCCCATTATTTTTAGTAATTTTTTAAAAAGCCAAATTCTTTTAAATTTCTCCTTTCTACTCTAGTTATATTTTAAATTAAATAGAAGGGAAAGGGGAAAATAAAATATAAGCAGAAAAAGAGACTGAATTGCTACTTTATCTTAAGACAATGCTTAAAATTATGGTTCCTTTTAGGTTAGCAATTAAGGTAATGTGCACATTTACTAAATATGCTGAGGGTACATGATCCATCATGGAATGTTTCTCTGTCCTCTTATTTTTTCCTCATACTTTCTTTAGATCTAAATTCCTTAAAGCAGATAATCTAGACATCAATTTCCTCTACTAGATGCATTTACCATGCATAGACTCCCCTAAAATGCCCAATTTCTTTGATTACTCACACTGCTATTTTGTTTTCTCTAAAGAATCAACCTTACAATAGTGGTATTGCACCTATATCACGTTATACACTATGTAGGCAGATAATTGCAATTAATATTCTAACATCATAGAAGATAACAAAAATCCTAACTAGATAGGTAAAAAGAATATTCTTTAAATGATTTGTGCTTTACACAAAATACAATGAAGTTCCAACTAGTCACTCTCCTTGTAGGCAGCATTTTTCATGTAAATACTTTAAAAATCCAAAGAAAATGACAACAATCTATGGAAACCACTCAAAACTCTGGTTTAAAAACTGAGATAAGCCCAATCCAAGCACCTTAAAATTAAGCAAGTTTGAAATCCAGAATTTATTCTGTGGTTCTATTTCGGCTTTGAGTCTTCATTAAACACCAGAGAACTTGAGTTTTTTTATACAGATGAGATACATTTTTAAAAGTAAAGGATAGTAAATGCAGTTACCTGGTAATACTGTGTCAATCACTGCACATTTAAATTTATGTAAGATCTCACTCTTTTAACTACTCTGAAGGGAAGGCAAAGGGTCAGGCTTTGCTATGTTTTAGTCTTGGCCCTTGTCTAAAAAGTATTGCTAACCAAAGGAACCAGCAGCTGTTTTAAGGACCAACTCCTCACAAAGCTTCAGTGATAGAAATGAGTGTTATGCTACACACATTGTTTTCTCTGCTTCATTGATCATGAGACAGACTATAATCAAATCTCATGCTGCCAGCTTGGGCAGGTTGTCTGCTGGGGCCAGGAAGGAATTTCTTCCCAACACAACTGGCTAGGTGCATTCTGGGTAAATTTGTCCTCCCCTTCCTCTGAAGCATCAGAGATTAGCCACAGTTGAAAACTGGACACCGTCTGGGATGGACCAGTGCTCTGAGGGTGTTCAGAAATTACTCTTTTTAGATGCCTGCAGAGTGCATTTTGCTCACATAATGATCACCAAAGTTAGTGTTGGGAAGGATTTTTTTCCCAGGACAGTTTAGCAAGGAACTTGGGAGTTTCTCCTTCCCCTGCACTACGGGGTGTGGCATGCCCATTCAGATTATGCAGGTCTATGTCACATAATCAATTTCCAGTCCTTACAGGGGCCTCAAGCATTGGAGATACTTCAGTCTTTCCTGTTCTCTGCCAATTTAGTCTCCTGAGGAGTGAATTGCCTTAATTTAAGGAAAGCCTTTGGGCTTAATATAGGGGTATATGGGTGACATTAAGCGACCTGTACAACATGATTTGATAGTCCTTTCTAGACTTACATTCTATGCAAAAATATTCTATGAAAAAATGCAGTGGGTATATGCCTAGTTTGGTATTTCATGCTTTAGAAGTTGATGTTGCCATGGAAAATATGGATTAAAATACTGTGGAGGGCCATAGTGTTGGCTTTTATTATGCACAAAATTGGATTTTATTATGCACAAAATTTTAGCGGACATCCCATGGCAGTTTGCCTAAAATCTCTCTCAAATTCACAGGGAACTCCTGTGCAGTCACTGAGTAATAACTTATCTGTAGCCATCTTATAAATCATCATTCTGACAATTTTTGTCATGCTGTTTTGGTTATTATTCCAAACATAAGTATTTTGTTGGCTGTCAGCTTTACATAATTATGATTCGTTTGGGCAGTAAGTCAGCAATTAATAGCTCCCCTGCCAGTAAAGGCCCTTGTGTTCATTTTTCCTTACCTTATCCAATACTTTTTGTAAAACAGAGTTAAAGAGAAACAAGATTTGCTTAAGTGCTAAAAGCTAATATAGAAAAAAATAATTAAATGCTACCAAAAAACCTGCTCATTTTCTTCTCTAATATAAAACTAACATAAACTGACCTTTTTATTTTGGTGTGTAAGAGAAGAAATTTTGATGAATGTTTTTGTGGCAACTAACAGGGAAAAAGATCTTTCATCTCAATATAAAAAAAAATTCAGTTCATGAAAGCCAAAGTTCTGTTAAAATTGCATTGAGAAGCCACAAATGTAGAAATTAAAATAGGCTCTTTTCATACTTAAAAGCAAAAATCTGATCTGCTCTTGATGAATATTTCACACCAATATTTTTTACTTCAGTAACTACTGCTCTTTCCTAACACTTTCCATCACTAATAAACTGCTGGTGCAAATATCTTACAATGTAAATAGCAAACAGCAAGTTAAAAAGCGTCAGAAGTTCTTTAGTGGACAATATGAACCATCATCAATAGACAACATACCTGAAAAGAGTATGATTCCTGGAAGAGTCAGATTCTAGCCTCTCAAATTAACATACAGGCAATCCCCGGGTTACGTACAAGATAGGGACTGTAGGTTTGTTCTTAAGTTGAATCTGTATGTAAGTCGGAACTGGCGTCCAGATTCAGCTGCTGCTGAAACTGATCAGCAGCGGCTGATTGGGGACGCCTGGGGCAGAGCAGCAGGGGTGCTGCCGGGTTGGTCCAGTAGCGCCAAAGAGCGGTGCTGCGGGACCAACCGTCAGCGCCCCACTTGCTCTACCACAGGCCTGGGGCTTTGCTCCACATCTCCCTGGTCTACTGGGGGGAGGGAGGAGACCAGCTGCGCCCCCCCCAGCAGACCAGGGACACGGGGAGCAAAGCTGCAGCAGCGGGGTGCCGCGCCTCTGAGGCTTTGCTCTGGCAAAGCCTCAGAGGCGCGGGACCCCTCCGCCTCCCCGGCTCCGGGTGTCCCTGGTCAGCTGGAGACGGTCCCCAGCAGACCAGGGGCACCTGGAGCAGCTTTTCTCGCCCTGGAGGTTGAGGTGGCGGGACCGCTGTGCTCTGGGCGGTCCCGTTGCCTGCGAGCTCTGGGGTGAGAAAGCCCCGTTCGTAAGTGCGTAAGTCGGATCCGCGCAACTCGGGGACTGCCTGTATATGCATTTTCCATGTGAAACCATGTTTCCTTGATTTACATAGAGATTTGTCTAGAACCCACTTAGGTCATCATATTAGTTGGGCCACGCCACAAAACCAATTTTATTTTTACCATTCAATGATAGAATATATGTAGTTTTTTTGTGTAGTTCAAAATAACACTGGACAGAAACCTAGGATCTAGTTATAAGTTCTCCTTCTAAGTTTCAGATCAAATATGAGTATATTAGAAAGACCATCTCCTTTAGCCTAGGTCACGTACTCTTAGCAAAGGTATTAACAGTTTGAGAGAAGGGAAAATGGATCAATATGCACAGCAGCCATTTCACATCTATGCTCTCTCTCATTAAGAATAAAAGGTGCAACATTTCAAGAGAGTGGCAAACTCCCTAAAGAAAAAACAAGCGATAACAAGAACCATCACTACTACCTTAGAGACAAATTCTGATCCAAATGGTTTTACTGCTTTGTTTGAAAAATCACTGTAAGTGAACACGTCACCAGGTGAAGTCAGTGGGTTCTTCAACTATCTGTATGTAACTGTTTACACTGTGCTTGATTTTTGGAAACTGAAAACAAACAAAACAAAGGGAACAAGGAAGTCTCTTCAAAGGTGTGACTAAGTAAAACTTTTTTCCACTGAGGGAGGTTTTCCAGGTGAAATTTTGTGTTATGGTATGTAAATGTAAAACCAGTAGTCACATTAACTTAGTCAATTAAAGTTCTCTCTCAATCCAAGCCTTATTAAATTATTTGATTGCTAATTTTGATACTTTGAAAATGCTAGTTTTTGTCTTATCAGAGAAAATATACTCTGTGACTAAACCCTGATACAAGGACATTTAAAACCATGCAGTATGTCACACATACAAAGAGTACTTAAAAAGCAAGGAAATAATTACATTATATTTAGCATAAATAGAAAGAATCTTTAAAAAAAACCAACACAGGTCTTTCATATTTTACTAGAGTTGTTAATCTCCAATTTGACCTAAAATGCAATTTATGCAAAAATAATTATTGTAACAAAGAATCATAATCGTAGGCAGGTCAATGTGATAGTATTAAAAAAAACCAAAAGCTTTTTGTGAATGTTCTTAATTTCATTTTTCCAGGTTTTATTGATACTGCTGCTCCCTCTAGAGTTCAAAGAAAGAACTGAAGAGCAACACTAATAAAATGGCACTTTATCCAGGGGTACATCTAGATTACATCTCTCTTTCGACAGAGGGATGTAAATTAGGCACTACGAAATTGCAAATGAAGCTGGGATTTGAATTTCCCACGCTTCATTTGCATAATCATATAATGGCGCTCTTTCAAAAAAGTGCTATTTCGAAAGTAAATCCGCAGTCTAGATGCAGTTCTTTCAAAAAGGGAAGGCTTTTTCTAACGTTCCTGTAAATATTCTGAACAAAACATTCTAAAAAACCCTACTGATTACAAACTGGTAGGGCATAATTTTTCAGGAAAAATCCTTCTGCATTAGTACTTACTGTGTCACTGTATGGAATACAGGTGACCATTTATAATATCGATACCAATATTAAAAAATTATAATGACTATTACATGTAAGGTATCAATGGCAAAGTTATGCTTCACTAAGTACAATAATCTTGTTTATATGTATGTATCACTTAGTAGTACGAGTTATAAATCGTGTAATATAGCTGCATCTCAAACCTGTGTTTCTGGATTCCCCGCCCCCCTGCAGACTGGCATCAGCACTATAGCCTGTTTGATGGCCCATCAAGGGCAATCGGCTGTACAACGAATCCATTGACAAAAGCCACATTCTATGCCCACTGACATGTTTATACTTTCCATTTAAAGCACAAAAAGGCCCATCTACACTTGCCAATGACTTTTTGCCATGAAACCACCTCCATGAGAGGGGCACAGCTCTTAGCAGGGATGCTTTTGTAGTGATGTGCAAGTGAAGCTGTTTACATAGCTTTTAGCCACCACAGGATATCCCACAGTGCCTAGATGACTACTCTATCCAGCAGCTTTGCTGCTCTAATGCCAGATAAACTGATGTCTGCCACTCCCCCTTAAAGGGCTGGGAACTATGAAACCCTTTCCTGTTTTCTTGGCAAATGTTCACTTATAATTTGGCCAGATGACAATGCCTGCTCCACAGAGCAACCAATCTCCTGCTTTCAGCAATGCTAAGCTACTGGAGCTGATTGGTGTTTGAACAAAGGGGTTGTGCAGGGACCCAGGATGCCCTGTGATCATGCTCCCCTTCCTAAGAGAGCTGCACTGTGGGATAGCTGTCCTCAGGTTGTAAACACTCTCTGACACCTGTGACTTTGAATACACAAACCAGTGCTTTTCTTTTACCGGTACTCTATCACCAGTGAAAATGATAGTACAAAAACTGTGCAAATGTAGACATAGTCTATAAGTCAATAGGTCATGTAGGGACAGGCCTATCAACAGGGGACTCCAAATACTTTTTCATGCCTATTTGCTGAGAGCTTGTGTTTGGGACAAAGGATGTGCAAAGGATTTAAAAAGGCAGCTGCCTGTATATGAAAAAGTAATTGTATAGGTAACTTATGTTAACTTCTAGCAGCATACTGATATTCTAGAGCCCAAAACATGTTTATTTTGCACACTACCTAAGATGCTACATAAGTTGATATTCCAGGATGCAGAACGGTTTTCTTCAGCTTTCTTTATGTACTGAAAATCTGAATACTGAGCATTTTGTTATTCAACAACTCTTCTCAAGTCCAGTACTAGTTAAAAATACATGATAAAACTGGTTTGATTTAGATAAAGAAATATCAGTTACACACCCTGCCAGAAGTCTATAGGAATCTGGAAAAGAGCGGCACACAAAACAGAGAGTAATGTACTATTGTTCTAGAATGCAGTAAGGAAAAACATACTGTCAATTTTCAATTTACATTAACAAAGCTGCTTTTGAACGATAACTTACCTGGTCAATGTCAGCATTGCGTGGCAAGAAATACACAATGTTGTTTGTGATCTTCTGGGACAGCTTGAAAATTTCAAATGTAGAGACCAGTAAAGGGAAATAAAAAGCTTGACATGAGTTTATTTGCTATGTTAGAACAGCCCCAATCTAGTGATCAGAGATATTACACTCTTCTAATTAAATGTGTTGGTGCTATGCATTAGTTATTATTTTGAAACATCAGACCTGCCACTACCAAAATAGATAAAGTCCTCACATTCCATAAATTTGTCTTGATGTTATGAAGTGTTTCATGTGTCAGAGATTCACTAATATCATTTCTTAAAAGGAAATTAGTATCTGTTACACATTTTTCATTTGTTGGCTGTTTAGTATCCCATATTCTGGCTTGATCTTTCTTATAAATCACACATATATAAAAGATTAATTGAAAGTTAACAAACACATTCATAGGCCACCAGGAGGCTAAAAACATCAATGTAGAAATGATCCACTAAAACAGACAGGATTAAACTTCCATAACAATGAAATTATTTTGTGCTATTGATAGTGTATCTTAGGAAACCAGTCTCTTATGTTTTAGACATTTTGGGAAAAAAAAGTAAGTAAACAGGATATACTTTTCATAAATTTATGAGAGGTAACTGACCCTCACACATAGCCCATGTGTTTTTGTAGGTATTTGTTTTGAGTTAGGGAAAGTTTTTCTGGTTACGTCATTTATATTTTGACATATATTTTAATGCACTGGAAACACATTCAAGAGCACTAGATGAATGTTTTATAAATAATTTATATATGGGAAAAATGCTACTAGAAATTCTAGCTTTTAACACAGCATTTGTCTGGTTTACACTTTTAAAACAGGTAATTTTGTCCCTTTTGAACAAAATAAATAAGTTACTTATATTTAATTAATTATTGCCTGTTTTTAAAAGAAATTTGATACAACTCATATTTCCTAATAAGCGTGCAGGTACATAATTAGGACACTCTTATTTGTTTGGGTTTCTTAAAGCAATAATTTAGAAAGCTGATTAGTAGAAACCTAGGTCTTATCACATGCTTTTTATATTACTGTCTACATGAAAAAAAAAAGTTTTCATTTATCAAAAAAGCTACATAAAATTTATCAGCTCCAACTTCAAGTCTCAGCCTGATATCAAAATAAAGCAAAATACTAATATCTTTATTATCAACATGACAAATACCATTAACTGTGATAGGTCTTTAAATCAGTGTATCACAGCCTCATTAATTTTCTGAAATAGAAGACTGCTTTGCAGACAGCTTTGCATAGTCTCCCTCCTTCAGTTTTTTAAATTTTTAATTATTAAGTACATTTGCATGGAAAAGGCAACAGTTGTGTAGGAGTCTTCATATGATCCTGCTGCTTACTTTTCTCTTGAATTCATAGGCCAAATCCTCTGTTAATAAAGGAGAAAAAAACCTGTCCTATAATCCTCTGGCTAAAACATCGCAACTGATTAATGTGAAGATGATCATGTCACACAAGATCATGGCCTCAAGAAAGAAAATAGACAGGACATATGAAAATTCCAACCCGCAAGATTGCGTTTTCAAACCAATATATAGTCTTCTGATGCTTTTTTTCTTAAAAAAAAAAAAAAAAAAAAAAAAAGATGTGATAGCAACAATTGTTTTTTGATCATTTTTAGAGATACACTATCTAAATCTACTGCACAAATGGTCTTGATAGTAGGTGCTCCTGAATATTAACCGCTGCTCTATCACCAAGGGCCAACTTTTGTAAGTGTCCACTAATTCTTAGCATCTCAGATTTTAGGTATCCAACTTCACACACATAAGTCCTAATATTCAAAAGTGATGTTCATCTGCAATTCCAAATCAAGTTAAAAAAAACCTAAGATATCAATAGAACAGGACAGAGCTAAAGAATCATGCATTATTTTATCCTGCCAAAAGAAGTTAAGCTCTTGTTAATGTATGTTCATAGCAGTAGCTCTCATATGACTTTGAAAGGATATCCATCAGGTGATATCATTGTTCTAACATCGAAGATTTCTGCTGTGGCATAATCAGGCCCTCCCCAAGGAGGGCTGAGGAACACAACATCTGCTTTTATATGAGAAGCCAGCAGCATGAAGTCTCCACATATGAAGTCTATCTGATCAGCTACTCCATACACTTCTGCATTATTGCGGGCAAGACTGATCTTAACAGGGTCAATATCGATCGCAATCACTGAAAATAAGGAAAAAGAATTAACACTATGAAACATATAAGCTGACAAATCCAATGGGCAGATGTCCCTATTGCTTGCCAAAACAAGATGTTCCTTTGGTTAAGGTGCTTCATTGTAGTTCTCAAGTACAGAATGCATTTATAAAGCCACTAACTGTATGTTTGCAATAGGGACTTCTATAAATATGTATACCTTTTTTGTAATATACCAATATGCATACCTACAAATATGTATCCTTTTTGTCATATACCAATAGCCAATTATCTCAATCTTGTTGCTTACGCACAGCAAATTATATTTCCTCTTACTGCTGGACACTGCAAAGCAGAGGTTCCCAGATGCCACAGAATCAGCACAATTTCACAGTACATGAAGGTAGGAAAGCGGGTGAGATTTGGGATGTGATTGTACATACTCTTCATGCTACGAAGCACAGTTCTGCAATTGCTCTCTGTGCATTGCTCAGCTGGGGTATCTGAGACCATGCATCTACTACTGTGTTGATCCACCAACACACACTGGGGTGAATGTCTGGTTATGTAGCACACATTTTGGGAGGGAAAGACTTCTTTCTTAGGCACGAGCAGAACCCTCTAAGCTATGCAGCTCAAATTACTTAGCTGGCAGTTGATCTTACCCCAAGAATAAATGAAAGATGGGCTACAAGAAAGAACACTAATCAATAACTCTTCTGAAAACTAAACTGAAACTAAGTACACCTAACATGGCATGAGAGCTCTTATGACACAACAAAAGTATTTACACAAAAAAATCAATCTCAAAATATAAAGAACAAAACTAAATTTATATTAAAAGAAGTGTTATGGAAATAACTGAACCTGAACTGCCAAATTTAGCATAGACCACATCATCACCTGCCTTCCCCACAAAATATTCAGCAATAGAATATGAATCTGCTTTTCACCCATGAATGTTTAGCGAGAGATTCCCTGAAGAGGAATACTGAATATTTTATGTTTTCACTGAAGTTGTTTTCACTCAATGCAGTAGCAATAAATGATCAATGCAGCAACAAGCTAATTTTATATTAACATTACTTTTCAGCAATGGGCACAGCTGTACCAGCATGTGATCCTATTATTGGCCGTATTTTACACTTCATACGTAATATGCTTATGCATGGCATACAACTGCATGGTTGTCAAGGAAACAAGAAGCTGTAAGCTGCTCTTTGGACACTAATACAGCTGTTAGCTTAACTTTCTGTGTCTCATCAGAATCAGTCCAAGACTGACAAAATAATAAAAAAGATTCTCGGGAACCGTGCAATTATTAATCCTGCTAAACTATTTCTTGAGAACATCTCTTGTTCACTGGGGTTTTTTAATTCTTGTTGGAGTGAAGAAGATTTTCTACACAATTTCTTTTCTAGGGATGTTAAAATTAGATGAACCAACTAATCGAATAGTCGATGGAATTTCCATCAGCCATTAGATTAGTTGAGGAGGGCACTTCTGCTTTGAAATGTAGCAAGAGCCCCAGTAGGGGGCTCTTGTGCATTTCTAAGATTGAAATGCCGGGTGACGCCTGGGGCCAGCGGGGACTGGTCTACATTTCAAAGATGGAATGCTGCCGTTGTGGCACTGCCTCCTCCAACTGAGCTGGAAAGAACTGGCATTTAAGCCTGCTCCGTGCAGCACCCTCTCCTCTTCCCCACCTCTTGTTGCCTCTGATAGAGGCAGCAGGGAGAGCAACTAGTATGTCGACTAGCCAATAAGCTGTTGCTTACTGGATAGTGACTAGCTGATTAGTCGCTTGCATCCCTATTCTTTTCATCTCTTTTAGTGCTAGGGGAGACTAGATGACACTTTTCTCAGAACCGGTCAACGATGCAGGTTAGTTTATTACAGGCATGGCCACAGGAAGTCTGTTACAAACTAAACCTACCTTTTGCAGCAAGTTCTCTATATTCTGCGCCACTCTGATGTAGGAGACTGGAAATTTTGTGGCAGCTTCATTGATGTTAAAAATAGTGGGTCTTAATTTGTATTATTCATTTTAATTAGAACTATAGCCCTGATATTTATTTTTATATTAAATTATCCCAGCCCAATTCCTACAAGGCTATGGGAGTCTATTGGAGATTGGGACATGCCCATTATACAGATTTGCTATTTTACTACAACATATGATAAATAAAATAACTTTTGAATAATAAAATAAGTGATCATCTTCATCTTAAATAAACTCATTGAAATATGCATGACAGAAGAGCAGCCTTATTTTTTCAAACATATAAATAAAAAGGTTGAGATTGTGACTATGCTATGGTAAAAAGATCATGAATATTATATACTGCGGTAGATGATAATAAGGTAGATCACATCAGTATAGAAAGCCTGTATCAAGACTACTGGCAGAGAGGATGGGATGTGAGGTGGGGAAATCAATATGTATAAACAGATAATTACCTCTTTTTGATGCCAAGGCAAACTGAATAGCATTTCCGCCAACTCCACAGAACGCATCCACTATTATATCACAGCTGAAGGACTGCCTGACACGGCTTGCAATATGTTCCGCAATCTTCTCAGGTGTAACAGAAAACCAGCCCTCTGAAGGAGGGAATGTGGGAAGGGACAGAAAGAAAATCTGTCAATTGTTCCCAAAAATCTGTCATTCAAAAAAGAACTAAACAGAGGCTGAACATTAAATTAAGCCTAGGAACTATGGCACTACGCATTTTATAGGGAATCATGAGCTTGATCCTGGTAAGGTTTGGAATACTAATTCCATACGGAAGTTTACTTTTAAGTCCAGGAGAAGTCCCACTGAAGTCAGCCTACTCATGTAATTAGAGCTAAACATGTACTTCAGTTCTAGATCAAGCCAATGTGCTCAGCAGCTCATAGGAACAAGCCCTACAATGCCGCGATGAAAAGATGATGGTTTATACTTCAGTCACAACAATGCCATTCTGTTAAATTCTGGATCTGCTATAGGTTTGTATGTTAACAGTAAAACAGAGCTGAAATAAAACAGCAGAGAATATAGACCTTTATAACTTAAGTTCTGTATGCCTAATATTTCTCCTTATACAGTAAAAATTGGTTTACCCAGCACTTCGCCAATCAGAAAGCCATATAAACCAGCGTTTCTGATCTTCTTGGAAAGTTCAGTTTACAGTCTACTTGGTATGTGGCCAGCAGAGTGCTTTACAGACTCCGCATAGCTCCCCAGAAGTGGCGACATGTCCCTGCCGCTCCTAGTAAGAAGAACGGCCACAGGGACTTTATACATTATCCCTACACTGAGCTCTGGCTTTGCAGCTCCCATTAGCTGGGAACTATGGGGCAAGGACGCAGCATCCAGAGTCACCTAGCCACACCTCCACCTAGAACCAGCAGGGAAATATCCCTGCTTGCAGGGAATCACCTGAGGTAAATGCCGCCCATATCTGGCACCCCAAAAGCCCTCCTGTGCATCATCCCCTAGCTTTGAGCCCACTCCCATGCCCCACCCAGCAGTGCACACCTCCAGCCAGAGCCCTCATCACCTCCATGCTTATTCTAGTTATCTCTTACTTAACCAGAATATTTGTAGAACCCTGCAAAAATCTGTGGATATCCGCTTTATACCCGTGGGTACACACACCCATGGAAATCTGCAACTCATTTTTGTGGCTATGGATGCAAATACACATTTTGTATTGGTGCAGAGCTTTAAATATTTGACTGACACCTCCCATTCCTCCAACATGCCAGATAACAAAGCTTTCATTGTCTATACAAGGGAGCTGCTTGAAATAAAATGATAAAAAAAACCGACAAGAAGTTGTTACACAATCACTAGTCTTTCTATGAATGTATGACTTTTTCCTCTTGGAAAACTCATAACACTACTTTACAGAGATCTGCATAACAAGTGACTAAATTTAGAACATTTAATATGCAAACTCAACATGTAATCAACATGTTTCAACACCGTAAAGTTTATTTGGCCATATACAGATTACACCTTTTGCCATCTGATTGTCTATGTCTACTGCTGACATAAATTAACCAAATAAAATATGACATAATTACAGGCAGCATAATTTTCAAAGATCATGTCTGACATATGTAGCAGAGCCTCAGCAGAGATCAACACAGCTCCACTGAAACCAATGAGCTATGACGATCTGTACCAGCTCACTGTAAATTTATTCCTACATGTCAAAATGATGTAATTAGTGTTCACTTCTGCTTTGTTTCTTATCAGATGACACAAGTGTAGGTTTAAATACCTTTCCACTGCAACGTTTACACGCTGCAGTTAATAACATACCTCTATCTAATTTAATCCCCTCATCAAACCGAGAGAACAGTCTGTAACGCTGTGCCCAGTATTTGGCCAGTTCAGGATCAGTAGCAATCTCAATAGGTAAAGATGGTGGGGCCATTCTGTTCTTTTTCTTCTTCTTCTTCTTGTTTTTCTTCTTTTGGGTATTTGGTTCAGCTACAACTGAAAACACCAAGTTATCTTCATTACAGAAATACCTGATTTCAAGAGGATGACTGTAGCATATTGGTAGATATATGGCAACAGTTATAACAACACCCTCACTAAGCAACACTGCTGGATTCCATATAGGTTCATTTGCAGGATTCTGCAGGTTGGTGACTTAAAAAAAACAAAAAACAAACAAAAAAAAAACCCACCAGGAGCTTCCCAAAGCTATTATGCAGGCTGTACTGCTTCCATAACAAACTCCCAGTACAGATATACCTAGGCCACAAGCCATTACTATATTAAGAAAGAAAGGGGAATACCGATGAAGTGTCTCGAGGTGGGTTTGGACTGGCAGGGCAGAGAATGAAAGTTCAGAGTGTCATTAGGTATTTGAGGTGAATTTCCAGTTGACATGCCACCCACTGACAAGCATCCCTGATCTGCACAGTCACCACAGTGTCACATCCTCCTGCTCCCCAAAGTCAAGTCTCTGCTCCTATTACTTTGGCTGCTTGATTCCTGTATTTAACATCCCTAACTCATCTGTAAGGCTGATGCTTTACTGGCAAAGGAGTGAATCTCAGCAGATATACCATTCTTTTCAGCAGATGGCAATATAATTGAGATTGCATAATTAATAATTGTTAACCAAATCAGGGAGAAATGTAATAAACATGTATAAGCAACTGAATTATGCTTCCTATTTAAACAAGAAATCAAAACTGATTACACAGAAGAACTTCATATCAATCTTATGTTAAAATAAGTAAAACTACAATCACAGGAATAACAGAATGTACATGAAAACCTCAACAATTCTATGCCTTTCGACTATAGTAAATGTCAAATGAAAAAGTCTCATAAAATACTGGATTTTTTTTTCTAGAAAAAAATTACTAAAAGTAATTTTAGTATTACCACATATCCAAGAAACCAAACTCTGACAGATCAGACATTTCTGTTTTAATTGAATCGTTCACTATTAAAGACTCTCGCTCACCACTGAAACTAAGCAGCTGCAATGACAGTGTCAAACAGCTATTCATTACAAGCTGCAAAGATCATATTTAAAAACAGAGGCAAGGTCAGAATTTATTCAGAAAAAAGTGCCAAAGTCACTTCACTTCCACTAGCACTGCATGAACTAGATCTCAGTTTGCATTATCCTGAAAAGAAAAAATTAAGAATAATAGTAGGTTTCATTAAGTAAATATAAAATGTCAAACAGCTTGGTAAAGAATTCTTACAGGATAAGTCTGTAACCAGTTTGCCTCTAGTTATTTAAAACTGTACATACCTTCACTCATACTTTCTGTTTCTATCTGAAGATAATCTGGAATATCCAGAGCAACTAGCTGTCGTCCAGAATGATATTCCTGTCTTCCTGAGCTCTGAGAGGTGGAGCCACCTATTGTTGCATCTTCCTTCTCCTCTTCATCAAAGCTGTTTATTCCAAGTCCACGACTAAAAATGCTAGAAGATAGCGGTTCATGCTTTTTAACACTAAGATTATTGCTTTGTGAACTTTCCTGTTGCTCAGAGTCACTGCTTGTAGAGGATCCCAGTACCTTATCCTGTGCAAAGGATTCCGGGATCATAGTCTCCAGCATAGGTTCACTGACCTGTTTTAGGAACTTCTCTACCTGGAATTGTCAAGTATCACAAATAATTAGATTACAGTAGTTTAAAACAGTGGTTCTCAATCTTTCCAGAGTCCTGTAGCCCGTTTGGAAGCCTTATTTGTCTTGTGTACCACCAAGTTTCACCTCATTTAAGTGCTACTTGATTTAAAAAAATCTGACATAAAATACAAGCATCACACCACGCTATTACTGACAAATTGCTTACTTTCTTATTTTTACCATATAATTATAAAATAAATCAACTGAAATATAAACATTGTACTTGCATTTCAGTTAGTTTATGCTGCACTGTGTACAAATCAGTTTGTACTGACTTCACTAGTGCTTTTTATGGGTCCTGTTCTAAAACTAGGAAAATATCTAGATGAGTTGAGGTTCCCCTGGATATCTCTGCATACTCCCAAAGGTACACATACGCCTAGCTGAGAACAACTGATTTACAAGTCCCATCCACTGATATATTAATATGAAGTATATTATTGTATTATACACCTTAAAAAAACAAATAACCTTGAAAGTATAAAGGTCACCCAGTCAAAAATGAATGTGCAAACTACTTCTTTGGGCCAAATCAGATTAATTTTTCAAATACTACATAATCATTCAAATTTTCCTTTTCAACTTAAGATATGCATTCTTTGTACATGCAAGAGGCAGAATCGACACAATTCATTCATATTAGTAGTACAATAATTTAGTTTCATAATTGAATTACAAATTAATAATTCATTAAAGATGAAAAAGAATAATATGAAAAACTTGACAGCATATGTTAGCCAAATTTATAGCTTTTTAGTTGATTGCCTCATCATGTGAGCTGCATTTAAAGAAGGCTGCAATGTGCATGTAAATTAGCTCCAGGTTAGCTGCCTCATTCATTGAAAGGCTGTATGTAAAATCCAACAAAGTTCTCTCTCTACTGGTGGCGGGAGAGAAATGCCTTGGCAAAAAGCTACCAGAATGCCTTAGCTAATTAATGTAACAACAGGCTAGGTCTACACTACATAGTTTTTGCACAGAAATGGCTGTTTTTGCGCAAAAACTCACGGAGCGTCCACACCTCAAGCACATTTTTGCACAAGTAAAACGAAAGAACAGAAGGGTTTTTCCGGTGTAGGTATTCCTCCTTCTACGAGGAATAACTCCTTTTTGCACAAGAGCTCTTGCACAAAAAGGTGTATGTGGACGGGGAACAGGGGTTTTTTTGTGCAAAAAGAGGCAATCGAAAAAAAGCACAGGTGCCCTGGTGGCCATTCTGTAAATAGCAATCAGAGTTTTCTTTCGAGAGAGCATCTATGCAGTCTGGATGCTCTCTTGTGCAAAAGCACATAACTTTTTCGATGCACTTTTGCAGTGTGGACATGCTCTTGCGCAAGAAGTTTTTGCGGAAGGTCTCTTCCACAAAAAGCTTCTTGTGCAAGAAGCCTATAGTGTAGGCATAGCCTTAGAGCCCTGATCCTTCAAAGACTTCCATATATGGTTAAACTTAACATTACCATTACTGTTTTTGCAGGATTGGCCTTACATCAGCAGGACATAGCCCCTCTCATGTAAACTTTAGGGAAGTATGCAGTCATTTTCAGATAGCCATACATTTCTTTCTTAATCTCCACAAAGTAGAATTTTCTCCAGAATTATACTGGCCTCAGATGTGGGATAGGAGTACTCAGACTTCGATCAGTGAGTTTAAGAGACAAATGTAAGGTATGACACACCACTAACCATCAAGGCTAGAAAATAATTTTTTGCAATAGGAAACTTGGAAATCCCTTGAGTCCTAGGAGAATGTAAGATAACAGACCTTAAAAATATGTATATATAAAAAATACTTTAAAAAAAGACACTCTCTCTAAAGCGCACCAAAAGACTAAAAATAATAATAAAAAAGTACACCAAAAAGTCAAAAATAAAGTTTTAAGCTAACAATGTAGGAGAAAGACTGGATGGCTAACAGCAACTAGCTTGAATCATACTTAGCCACCCATTCTGTCTCATTCTCTTTCTTATTATATTGGTGATGGTGCTAATGTTGCTGTTGACCAAGCCTTTCGCCGGTCAGCATTGTATCAAAGCATAACTTTAGTGCCCAGATTTATTCCAATTCTCTGGAATACCTGCTGTTTGTTTGATCTTTGTTGGGATAATTTGATAAAGGTTAAGCACTCATCTTCTCTGCTCAATGAGGATTTCTAGTGCTGTGATTGTGAACATTTGGAGGTTCGCATTGTCGAAACGGGACAAAACTTGATCATTGTGGTTATCTACCATTTTACAAGCTGGCATGATCATCAGAGCCCTTGTTGTTGGCTTTCCTCACATTTACACGGTAAAATATTTAGTTGTTCTCATGTGAGTTTTTCCTCTAGAAGATTATTTAAAATGTTTATAAATGTTGTATCTCCTCATTGTCGCATGTTTTCAGTCAATTCACAAACGCTAAAAAGGTGCCAGAGATGTACAGCAGGTCTCATTGAAACAAGTTGCTTATAAATGGGACTACCGGATACTGGTGGAAGCTGAAGATCACAGAGAAGCAAGACATTCAAGCCTCCAGCTGCTCCCAGGGCAGCTGGACTTGAGCCCATCACTCTGTGCTCCCCAGGCAAATGCCCTATCCCCTAAGCCGTTCCAGAAGCCACCCCACCTCCCTGCCTTCCTAATGTGGGAGCCAGCTCCATCCTCTAGGATGGGTGGGTGGGGGGGCAGGACTTGATCTGCTGAGGGGAGGGACAGGATTCAAGCCCACCACTCTATGCTCCCCAGGCAAATGCCCTATCCCCTAAGCCACTGCAGAACTTTGCTGAAGCCAATCCAACCTTTGACATACAAATACAATGCACACCCATATGTTTGCATACATATATGCATGTGTGTGTGAAAGTTGAAAATCCCATGACAGACGGACAAGAACTGTGTCTGTTTAATAGAAAGACTGTCTAAAAAGGAGGCTACTCACTAGAAAAATCATTTGTAAACAAGTTTCTCTATATACATGACTAATTTCTAGGCAAAAAAAATCTACTGAAACAGAGTTAAAATTGAGATTACATTAAAATTAATAAGGGTAAATAAACCCAACAAGAATACTAAAGTTATCAAAATAATATAACAAGGAAGAAAAAGTAATGACTAAAGAGCAATGGCTACAGTTTTATAAGAGTAAACAATTAGCTAACTTCTGTTGAGTCAAGCTGAAACCTAATCCACTGATTGGGTGATCACAGCAACAACATAGCAAAAATCTGGGCGATGGACAGGAGAATGGATAAAGTTTGTTGGGATATTTTTATATACAAATCAGAAAAAAGTGTGCAGATGTATATATTTCACTATAGCATATTCACACAAATATTCTTTCCTCACTATTAATACGTGTTTCAAAATGGAAACACATGTATTAAAAAATGCATACAATTCAATGTTCTATATAGACACAATACTGAACAAATGAGAATCTAAAAGCAAGGAAAGTTGTTTATATAAGCTGGCTGTTAAACTGACATTCTTAAAAAAGTGACATTCTTCAAAACAATTCATGAATAGTCTTGTGCTGTTTTGATGTCTTTCCTGAATAAAGTGCTCTTTACTAGGAAAAATGTGAAAGCAATAAAGGGAGCCAGGCTGATGTTTAATAATGTCCATTAATTCGATCTTTACTGGCCCAAACACTCTTTTTCACAGTTATCAGAACAAACAAGGATACATCTATGGAACTGCGGTTAGGGTGCTTCACTATCATAATACTAATAATTAAACTTATAAAATACTTATACCTTGCTCAAAGTTTTACTTTTCTGGCAAGACAACATTTCTGACTCTTCTGTGAAGATGATGTGTTTGTTTTTTCTCTTGGCTGGTTTGCGCATGTCCAAGAACTGGGATTTGAGCTTTGCATTTTTCTCCAAATACTGGACCCTCCTGCAGCTGAAGTTTGAAATACCCCCAAATCTACAATCAAAATGAATGGAGTAAGTGGGCCATAGTTTAACTTTAATATGGCTAATTATAAATATGGAAAGATGAGACAAGAAATATACACTTCTGGAAGAAGGCAGTTTACAATAAACAAGCTGGCACAGGCAAACTTTCACTGTTAATCTCATATGAACAGAGTTTGCTTCACTTAAAGCTTCCATTTAAATACTGTATACCTGACTTGCAGCCCTTGCCAAATAGCCTTGCCACATCTACTAGAGAAATAGTTTTAAGAAAAGGTGTACCAAAAATGACTTCAGACTTTTCCTTTTTATAGTTCTCAAGAAGATAAATGTCTGATAAATGTCTGTCTCCAAACAAAAATGAAAGAAAAAGAGAGATATTTGTAAAGTTAAAGTAATTCCCTACAGACTCACAGAAACTGAAAAACAATGCTATTTATCACCTAAGGAAATTCAACAGATATTTAACTATGTGGGATTCACCTTTGTACCTGTTATAAAGTGTTAGAGAGAGACTGTCAAGGCTGACAGGCCAAACATTATCTTAAAATTACACTTGTCAACCTACATTCAAATTTAAGTACCCAAATAGCCCTCAAAATTAAAATGTTTGTGCTTTATACACTGTGTGTTAGTTACACCTTGCAGCAACTCCAAAACCAAGTTAAAACTCCACAACTAAAACAACCCATCCCTCCCAATTCTGTAGATCACCATGGAAAAACCGAGTACATGGCAACTGACAACTGTTTTATTTTTCAACATCTGTGTTAACAGAAGAGAGGCTCTGTCCTAATATAAAATAGCTGCAATAAGTATCTGAGTCATAGCTACACTCCAAACTTTTGAAAGACAATTAGCAATGAGAGCTCCCAAAAGCAGAGAATTTAAAAGACTAATCCATAATTTCATAAAACCAAGATATTTATAAAACCACAAGCACTTTAACAAAAGATGAGTTATACTTTAGGATGCCATCTAATTTAAAACTTGGTAACTAGTTACCATCACTTCAAAGCACTTTTATTATTCTCTAAGGGTGCATCTACACAGCAGGGCTTAACTTAAAATAAGCTACGCAAATTGAGCTATGTCAATTGCGTAACTTATTTTGAAATGGGAGCATCTACATGGCACTTATTTTGAAATAGAGCCCTGTTCCTCTGTCTTCCCTTACTCCTCGTACAACGAGGGTTACAGGACTGGGAGTAAGAAGTCCTCCAGATTGGCAGTATTTTGACATTATTTTGAAATAACTGCCTTCTGTGTAGACGCAGACTAAGTTATTTCAAAATAATGATGCTGTGTAGATGTACTCTAATTCATCTTTGGCACTTTGCAGGAGGAGTTGAAAAGAAGAGATGCAATCCCTCAAGATAAATCTACAATATGACTAAGCACAAACACTAATTTTCAAAATAATCTTCAAATAACTTAATAGTCAAAAGGAGCAGATATTGCTGGCACACTTGAAAATAATAGTAATGGGGCACCAAAAGCATAAAAGAAGTTAACTTTCAGGAGTTGGGGGGAAACTGAATTTGTTTATAAAATCATTACTTTTGTCCTGTGCCGTGCTTGAATCCCAGAAGAGAACAAGTTTCCTCAGCATCTGCAACAGGATTTTCATCAGCATCCAGTTCATGGCTATAAAAAAAACCCAGACATCTCAAGTCACCATTTTTATTACAGTTCTTACTAAAATAGGAAAAATTCCCATTGACATTGGCAGACACCACAGTTTGTACTCTTCTCTTGTGTGCTTTTAAAGGCTACATCATGAAGAAACCCAAACGTTAATGAAGTTTAATATACAGATCAGTAAGTGTCACTGTGACCTTTGCATTTATATCCTCCAAACTGCAATCTAGACATGGGAAAGCTGTTCATATGAATGGAGACAATCGGCTTTCTCTACCTTAAGACATGAGCATTTTTCTTTTCTAATGCCACAAGAATGACATTTACCCATCGGCATCTAAATCAGGGTTTCTCAAAGTGGTCTGCGTATCCACTCTAATGAACAGGAACACAAAAGAAGAAATTTTAGAAATAGAAAAAAACCCCCAAATTTATCACTTGCCTCCTTTTGAGTTTGGCATGTTTATATTCAGGTGGCTCTTCTTCCTCTTCTTCCTTATCATTGTTGTGTGATCTTCTTTGGTCATTTGAATTAGGTCCAGATAGCGCCTGTGAATCTAAAGAAGCATAAAAAAATGCAGTTTTTGATTGTCAAATCATCTTTTCTCTAGTTTACAAAAACTACTTCTTTTAGAGAGCTTTTTAAAGATGTATGCTATTGTGTATTTGAAACTGATAAGTAAGTGATTACTAAACCACAGGTACCTTTACTTTTCTCCTAAATCTCAACAATGGACAGTAACTGCTCCAGCTGGTTTCCCCCCCTTCCCCCCTCCACGGCAGGTTCCGCAGGGATGGAGCTGCTCCAGCCCACACTGGTTAACTGGAATTGGTCAACCATACATTTCCCTAGCCAGGATAGTGCAGTGGCACGAACTCACAGCAGCACTCAAACAACCCTTTGACAGTCCCAGGGCTAGAGGCACCAATTTATGGAGAACAGAGTTCACTCAGAATGAAAGGGGGAAGGGGATCTGCTGAGAGCTGGCTCCAAGTTTCTACCGCTGGTATTTCTGTGAAGCTGCCAAGAGAAGGGGGAAGAAGCCAAGAAAAGGGGGAAGAAGGAGCAGAAATCTGTGCACTGTTTACATTCCTCAGCAATGGCTACTTCAGGTTTCTGCATAAAGCTTCTGACACTTCAGCTGCTGCTGGCTTTGCATATTCGACCCTTCCTCTTTAGCAGAAGAAACCACAGAGCGGTACAAAAGGGTGATACAGCTGTCTCTGGGGAGTGCAGGAAGGCTGAAGTGGCAGACAAAGAAGGAAAAGGGCTATTTTCCCTACCTTCCAAAACACATGAAAGTTAGAAAGTGGGAACCAACTCTCAGGATTCTGGTCTAGCCGCCAGACAATCTTGTATGTTCCTAATGACCATCACATCCCTTTCTAAGCAAACCCTGCCAGCATCTACAGTAACAAGAAGCTTCATTTTCCCCAGGTGATAACTCATTCCCATTTTGGTTGTGGTCCAGGACAATATTACAAAATAAACTGTCAGTTATACTGGTCAGTGTTGTTTCCTCTGTGGGTTAGATAGTGCAGCAAACTTGATTTGTCCATAGCTAATAGTTTATAGTGCAGTAAGCAGAAGGCTGCTGTGGTTATGTATGTTGAATCAAGCAAAAACGGACAGGTATAGTATTTTGAAGCAGACACTGGAAGATGAAGTGTAGATAGTACTATGTTTATAAGAAAAACTTAAAAAACAACTAATAGTCTTGCATCACCTTAAAGACTAACAAAACATATAGATGGTGGGAATAACCTACTTCTACAGATGAAGGGAGTTATTAAAGGTCCAGTTTCTAATAGGGGAAGGGCGGGCAGAGGGGGAGAGGGAGTTATTGAAATCCCTGTGAAATTCTTCAAGGGTCTTTCCCATGTGCTGCTGACTTGAAGATATAAATTGTCTTCAAATAGGAGATAGTTGTGGGTGAGGACAAAGTCGCAGAGCTCTGTAATCAGATGTGCAGTGGCATTATCAGGAATAGTGTTCCTGACAGCCTGTAATCCATCTTTGCGTGGAATGTTGGTGTAAAAGAGCTTCCATGTCCATGGTGGCCAGGATGGTGTTTTCAGGAAGATTACTGACCTGTAGTATTCTCAAGAAGTCAGAGGCACAGCCATGGGCAGCCACATGGCCCCTTGATATGCCAACATCTTTATGGCTGACCCTGAACAATGTTTCCTCAGCTCTCACCCTGGCTCCCTTACTCTGCTTACACTACATTGATGACATCTTCATCATATGGACCCACAGGAAAGAGACCTTTAAAGAATTTCACAGAGATTTCAACAACTTCCACCCCACCATCAACCTCAGCCTAGACCAGTCCACACAAGAGATGCATTTCCTTAACACTACAGTACAATTACATGATGAACACGTTTCCACCACCTTATACTGGAAAGCTACCGACCATTACACTTACCTTATTGGAGGACAGGCCCATACTCACCTAGACACAACTCCCTAATCTCAACAAATTCTTTCCAGTATTTGTCAACGCAACAAACTTTCATCATAATTATCCAGGAACCCATCCCTGCAATCACTCCTGTTGCCTACTCTATCCACACGTATACACGAGCAATATCATCACCTGATCTAATCACATAAACCACTACATCAGAGGCTCATTTAACTGCACATCCACTAATGTTATCTATGCCATCATATGCCAGCAATGTCCCTCTACCATGTATATTGGCCAAACTGGACAGTCGCTACAGGAAAGAATTAATGGACACAAATCAGATATCTGAAAAGGCATCACAAAGAAACCTGTTGGGGAACATTTTAACTCACCCAGGCACTCATTAGTGGATCTCAAAGTCATCATATTGTTTTGGGCTATAAGCTGAATGGCTTAGTCCTGGGCCCCTGACCTGTGCTCAGGCTTGTACGCAGAGGTCCAGCAGCTTCCTTCAAACCCTGGTCCCGGAGTACAGGGCGGCCAGCAACACAAACCTAGTCCCACAGTCAGCAAGGGCCCAGCCTTGATTCAGGGCAGGGCAGCAAAGCAAACACAGTCCCAAAGTTAGTACAGTCCAGTCTCTACTTCAGGGTGAGGCAGTCAAACAAACACAATTTCCCCGGCACAAGCGGGGAGGTGGAAGAGCTGGCCACCGTATGTGGGATGCAGGGGGGAAGAGACACGGGCCCTCCCTACTCCACTATGTCCTGGCCCAGGGCCCTAGCAGTGGTAGCCCTGGCTGTCACTGGGGTCAGTTGGGATGGGGTACGCAACATGCTGACACACTCTAAAGTGTTATAAGGTCTGCCTGACAGTTGTTGGCTTCCCCTGAGCCACTTCCTAACTCCCCCTGTTATCTACCTGGCCCCCCATGGGCTGCTGGGGTCATTGCCATCTGAGTCCTTGGGCAGGGTAAAGAAGGTCTCCTTTGGAGCAGAGGCCCAGTGGTCCAGGCCAGTCCTCAGCCTCTCCAAGGTTCTCAGGGCCCTGCTGGAGGGACAGCTCAGGGCAGGCTTCTGCTTCCTCCAGTGGCTGAGCCCTTACTGAGCTGCTGGGCTTTAATGCTCCCTGCCCCGCTCCTTGGCCTCTGTGGAGTTAAAGGGTCAGGACGCAGCTCAGCCCATCAGGCTCAGAGAGGGGTTCTTCCCCCTTGGGGTCAGTGAGCAGCCACCCCTGTTCACTACACAGGCTAATTCCACAAGCCAATTCCACAAGAAAGCCTTAGAACTTAATTTACAGGTTTGATACCTATCACAAAGGTATAAATAAAGACATTGGCTGGATGGCCTACTATATTCCACATTCTAATGACATAAAAAAACAAACAATGGGTTTTTAAGAACAATTTGCAACTTCTCTGTCAGCTTCATGTAGCATGGGCACTCTAATTGACCATATCTTTCCTCCCTTTTTTCCCTCCTTCTTTTTCCTTCTCTTCCCCCTCATCCCCTATTTATTTAGAACCTGGACCTTTAATAACTCCATTCATCTGAAAAAGTGGGTTGTGCTCACGAAAGAGCATGACACCATCTACATGTTTTGTTAGTCTCTTAAGGTGCTGCTAGACTATTCATTGTTTTTTAAGTTTTTCCAGTTACAGACAAACTTGTCTACCTCTCTGAAACTCATATTTATAAGGACATTCCTTCAGATTTGATCTTCTACAGACCCAATTTATTAATTTCTGTTCTATTTATTTAAACCTACTGAGTTGGGTACATAGTAGGAAGCCAACTGGGCTGTGTTTTTATACAATAGTATATCACCTGACTAGTAGAAAGACTTAAAATGAAAAAGCACTGAGGGTACATCTACACTGCAAGCTTATTTCAGAATAAGCTACTCCAGAAGATATCTTCCAGAATAGCTTATTTCAAAATAGTGCGTCCACATTAGGGGAGGCTGTCTGGGACTAATTTTGAGGCTTTCCTATAGTGTGGATGCTCTATCTCGATTTAGAGCCCCAGGAGGCACTGGGGAGGAATAGCTCCTCACCAGGGCCATTCCAAGTTATTTCAACATAGCAGCAATGGAGCATCCACACACCCCCTCTTCTGAAATAGCTTTTTCAGAAAAGGCATTATTACTCACTGAATGAGGTTTACCAACGTCAGTAAAAGCCATCCATTATTTCAATTTTCTTTTGAAATAATGCATTTGCTAGTATTGTTTTTCCAGAATGATGGTCATTATTTTGGAATAATGGTGCAGTGTAGATGCACCCTAATACTGTTATCCCACCACTTCTCTAGTATATCCATTAGATTTATAAAAAGAGATATTCCATGAAAACACCTTTATCCAAAGACGATGTTCAATAATAAGGTCTAAAAGGAGAGAGATGAGGCTTGGAGTTAATTAGACAGAATAAAACAGAATTAAGTTGTTAATCATTCTACAAAACATTTGATCCCTAGACTTAAACTGAGTAACAAAGACAGGGCTAAGGTCAGTTCTTGTGCGATACAGAACCATCTGGGGGAATATTACCAGAATCAATCTTAGCTAATCCTATACTGACCTGATTGGGTAACACTTATAGTTTCAGGAGATGCACTTTTTCTGGTTCCTCCATCACATGATTCTTTCTGGCTGGAAACACCAGGACACTGCCTTTTATTACAAGTCGAATTCAGATTTTGATGGCTATCATAAAGTATTGTTAGGGCTAATTTGCTCTTCTCCACTTCCTCCAAATCCAGATTTAAATTACTAATCCCAGCGAGGATTTCATTATGGTGCTCATCATGTGAAACTGGGTTTTCTTTACTTCTGGTGTTGGAGAGAGGAACAGAAGAAAGTTGCGAGTCCAGCACTTGCCCAAAGACAGCATCTGTACTACAGTCTACTTTTCCTGGTAGATCCATTTCTAATTTAAATGCATTGATTTCTGTGCCATCATTATGGGAGCTGTCAACAGTCCACCCTTGACTTGCCCAGTACTGAAATAGTTCCCAGTAATACCAGTATAGCTCATTATAATGCTGCTCCCACATTTCCTTGGTGTCAGGAGAGTTCCAGGGCTCAGATGTAGGTGCACTCTCAGACAATTCTACTTCTGTGTTCTTTTCCAGCCAACTTTGCCACAGAAGACCTTCTCCAAACTCACTCCAGTATTTTTCCCATTTCTCTTGCAGTTCATTAGGCAAAGCATCATTAATATTGCAATCTTTATTTTCACAGTTGTCATCTTTCAAAAGCTGCAATGTTTTTTTCTCCTTCGTTTGTTCTGTAACTAAAGCTGAATCATCTGAAAAAGACTGGGCGTGGTCTTCAAAATCTTCTTTCCAGGTTTCCCGCATGATCTCATTCAAGTGCTTTTGATGCAACTTTTTTTTCTTTTTCTTCTTCATTATGCTATTCCTTTTTCTGGAATTTTCTGATGCCTAAAAAGTAAAGAGAAATAAAATGTGTTTTTAAAAAATTCCCAGAACCAAGTAATTTGCAAGGAAGAATTTATTCTTTCCTCCTTTCTCTGTCTTCAGGGACATTCCTGCTTCCACTCTCCACTTGTTATTCAGAAGCATAAAGCAAGTATTATATCATCGGATGTCCAGATATGAGTACGTCATGGAAGACACAGACTTTCCACAACCTCCATGACATTGGGGCCCTAGAACAGGCCAGACCCAGAAGGGGATTCCATAGTTCCCAGTCGCTGCAGGCAGTGGGGGTCCCTTGAGCTCCAAGTCTTGCAGGGCGGGGGGGGGGGGGGGGGGGTGTGATTCCCCTCTATCTCCTAGCCTTTCAATGCGACTGCACCCTCTTCCCTCCCCATTTGTCATGGATATTTTTAGCAAAAGTCAGGAATAGGTTATAGCTTCTATGAATTTTTGTTTATTGCCTGTGACTTGCCTATGACTTTTAGTAAAAGCATCCATGACAAAAATCATCTCTTACTCATCAGTAGAGCCCTGTGTAGATAGAAAATTTGTATTTGCATCCATATCCGCAAATTTGCAGGGTTCTAGATTCAAAATTTATTTCTGCATCCCTATCTGCAAAATGAGCTGTAGATATTCATGTCCACATCCACGGATTTGCAGGGCTCTACTCATGAGATCACTGGTAGAATATATTCCAAAAGCCCCCTTGGTGAGGAGCCGCAGAAGAAATGAATTCCTGCCACAGCAAACAGCTCTTCTAGTTGCTGTCCAAGATACAAGGTAAACCTGACAAAGCTATCTAATGGTGAAGGAGAAGAGACAGGGAAGCAACTATGAAGAGGACAAAGGTAACGAGATGGTCACATGGTATTAAACTCTTCACTGGTATAAACAAATGCAACTCCATTCACCATGATGTAGTAATTATATTTACTCAAGCAATCAATTTGGCCTGCAGCCATTTTTAAAAGACATTGACAGAGATCAAGAAGTAGTTTTACCAATGTCTGATAGTGGATCTTTGGCTAAATCCACAAAATTATTAATGTATCAGTAAGAGAGAAAGAGAATAAGTTTATGTTACCCAAAGCACAGCTTAACAAGACCAAGGGCTTAAAAAAAAACACCCCTTAACAGCACCATTGTTCTGTACACAGTACGTCCCCAAATTTACTTCTAAAACACAGTCAGCATCACTTGGCTTTGTAGTACTAAGGAAAGGAGCTTCAAAATTCATTTGCGTCAATGGTGGAGATTTTCAAAAGAACAAGCAGTGTTCAAGTTGTTAGACTGAAAATCCATTTTCAGTTGCTATCAAAGTTCACTTAGAACACACTTTACAATGCTGTGATCCAAGTTTTGCAAAAGAGATCTTACTCGTTTTTTCTTAATGCCTGCTGGATAACAGACGTCCGGAGTTACCTAACGGGGTTGTTATACATAAAAGTATCTTTGAAAGTACCTATATTTTAGAACAAAACTTTTCTATTATGAATCTGAAAGTCAAACATGAGAGTTACTTAAACTCAAATCTGCTCTTAGATTGTATGTGGCCTCATCAAGAGGAAGAAGCTGGAGATTCAAGAATTTAGTTACAGAAAGCAAACTCTAATCTGTCACTGATGCCACTTCCTTCACAGCTCTTATACCATATTTTATTCTAACATAGGCTTCATAAAGCACCTCCTTTATGAGTGTTCTATATATAAAAAGTAGTGTGTATTGATTTCCCATTCAATTTCTTTGTACTATTATTAATATAAAACTTGTGAGCTATTTAGGTTTGAAATAAATTACCTTTGTCGTCATTAGTGTCCCATATATTGTGTACCACTGTTTTTAATATTGTGTTTTGATTAGTTTATTCATAATCTGGTTCATTCAAGAAATTAATCAGTTTCTAATCCAATAACTTGCTCTGCCTGAACCAACTGCTTCACATGTGTGCAGAAAACCACAACACACAGTGTTCAACTTACTTGCATAGCTCAGACACAGAAAAAGCACAATAAACTGGAATTTACCACAAATTCCTTGTGAGCTGACAGTCCTCCAAACTGAAGTGGTAACCCCATACTCCTCATGAGTTCAGCCTCTGAGTCCAGTTCATACTCTTCCAGGCCCAAAGAATGATTGTTGTTTGAATTTTGTGTCACGTTGCAGTGATGATTCTCTTCCTTCTCTTCCTCTGTTTGCTCCTCTCCTATTAACAGGTTATAGTTAGTTACAATTTCATAATTTGGTTTCAATTCTACCCTGCTCTGCTCTGAATCTTTCTGAGGCAGAATCAGTGGATCTGCACCTCAAGCTACTTTCCCCAGTTACATTCTATGGTAATGCTTGATAGCTGCTTAGTAGACACGGCCTTCTCCATCTCTCACTAGCTGATTACTGCAGCAAAACCAATTATCACCATTTTACCTGAAAAGACTACATTTCTGCAAGGTGCATAGGTTTTTGTTGATTTTTTAAAAAATACATCAGCTGAGAAAGACAGACAAGAATTCTTGAACTTCTGAATAATGTAAATATTTCAATTAATTATAACAGGGCCTCAATATTTATCTGCACAATTTTTGCCCCTGAAATGAACTGCAATCAAAATAAATTCCCAGGAAAAAGCATGAATGGAGCAGGGACACTGACCTGTGGTGCAAGTCACTACAGCCTAAGGATGGGAGAGATGAGTCAATTATCTGATATACAAGAGCCCTGGGGCAGAAGGTTATTTCAAAGGCTCTGGTGCTGCAGGGAGCGCTGGCCAGAAGGGTTCCCCGCTGGTCCCACGGGCTTCCTTTTGAAATGTACAAGATCCCCACTGGGATCCTTGCGGGGCTTCCACTTTTCAATTGTGGCCGGTAAGGCTCTTGCTACAGTTCAAAGGCAATGGTGCCCTTATAGACTAATGAAATAGTCGATGGAAATCCCATCCACTATTCGATTAGTTAATTAATCTAAATTTAACATCCGTACTACAGCCACAATTTTTTGCTTGCAAAATAGAGAGTTTGAAAATCAAGTCCCAGCTGTTCAAATACTTATAAAACACATAACGCATGATAGTATCTGACCAAAAATTTAAAAAGCAATGGACAGAGGACTGGAAGTAAATGCTTCACAGAACTTCTTTTGGCATAGACCTATGCATCATTAAACCATGGGAAATGGTCAGTAACTTTACAAGTTGATTAATAATAGATCACACAATTTTACAAAACATGGCATCCAAGAATGTCACTAAATCAGCTCAAAAGGATTCAGCTAGCTATCAATTCACCATTAAAAAGACTGACATAATTACAAATACGTTTAAAGGTACAAAAATGATTGCCAACATAGGCACTGCATACTAGTGAAGCTTGCTAAATGCAGACCATATGTAATTCCATAGAGAACACTGATTTAGGCATTTAAAAAATATAAAATCACAATGCTAAGAATGTTAATCAGAGCAGAACAGTTGTCAGAATATAATGTACACTTCAAGAATAATTGTTATCTTTACACAGATGAGATCCTTTAAACAAAAGCATTGAGAAATGGATGAGAAACTAATGTATGATTATAGGTTAGCAACTATACAGCACTACCACATCCTGAATAACTAATGTAATCTCAGGTGTACAAAATTCACATATTGTCACACACTATGTATTTATGACATAATTAGTAATTAATTTAGGCACCTGAACTAAAATCAACCCTGACAACTTAAATCACCAGGCATACTTTACCTGTACTGTCATAATCTTCTTTGCCATAAAACCCTTTTAGTCCTAATTTATATAATTTTCGATCCCTATAAAACAAATGAAAAAAACCCCAACATTAAAACACATCATCGTCATCATGAGAGGCTTAAAAAGAAACAAAAAAACCCAACATAACTACCACGAAAAGGCAACACCATTGACCAGTCACAGAACAAATCTGAAAGAACAAGACTGATTGGAAATGCAGCTGCTGAGAAATAAGGGCTTCCCCCACTAGCTATGCAGAGGGAAAATCTAATGCTCCAATCCTACAACGAACTGTTCACAGGATGCCCTTTGCCAGATCAAGGATCATTCATGACAGTGTCAGGTCCCACACGTTCAGATTTCTCTTGAGAGAGTGCTGAGTGGGTAGGCCTTGTCACCCCGATGCTGCTCCTAGCACAATGCCAAGCTCATAATAGCGTCATCCTGTCTTGCTCACACTGTACAGTAGATTAGGAAAGACGGTTAACTGAGCAGTCACTTGAAAAACAAATACACATAAAAGCACAATCAAATATTGTCAGATATTCCAGCACAAATGCCCCAATGTAGACAGCAGACTACCCTTTTGATTGCATCATGGTGACTGTTAGCAAGTCTATGTAAATAACTAGATAATTCACTTTAGAGGCAGCAGTGTGTGGGAGGTGAAAGTGGGGGGGAGGAGCCAAAGGAGGCTGCTCTGCAACAGTCCCATGCACATGGGCTGCTGGACCCTGCACAAGCTGGGACCGAGCAAGCCTGGCTCAGGTTCCAGGGGCTACCCCTACAATGGCTCTGCAGTTTAAATGTAGTAGGAGCTGGGCTGCCTGCATGCCTGGCTCTTACTACATTTAAACTGCAGAGCCACAGTGGGGGTAGCTCCTTCCCTTATCAACTAATCATGTAGTCAATACAAACTACACAATTACCCAGTTAACTGCCTCTTAACATCCTTAGACCACATATCACAAATTAAGACTGGAGAACAAAATGAAGATGAAGTGCTGACCCAATATTCATCAGATAAAGGGAAAGAAGGAGATACCAATGAATGTAATCATAAGGACAAATTGTACATGAAGCTGTTGAAGGTGACACTCAAGATTTAAAAAAAGCAAGATATTGCAGAGCTGACCAGCTGCCTATGTGATATACTGACATTAAATAAATAGTGGTTAAAGCCCACACCTTGAATGTCCTGCTGCAGGTCAGAACCCCCACCCACTTCTTAATGCCCTTCCCAGACTCCGCACCTGCACACCAACCCCCTGCCCTAGCCTTGATCCTATTTCCACATTTCAAACTCTTTGGCCCTGGCCTGAAGCCCCCTTCTACACCTCAAATCCCTCATCCCTATCCCCATCATAGAGCTCAGACCTCAACTGCAGTCCTCATTCCCTTCTGCACCCCAATCCCTTGTCCCCTCAACTTCTCATATTTGGCCCCACCCTGAGCCGAACCCCTCACCCATGGCTATAACCCTCAATTTATATTTTTCTGTTGATCAGTGGCCGGATAGAAAGTTTTCCCACCCTTGAACTACATTTACAGTTAAATCGATGCAACCACTGTTAGTGAAGACATGCACTGCCAACACAAGGGGCATAGTGTAGACATGCAAAAACAATGTGCAGGTTGGCTCTCCCTGGTCCAGCACTCTCGTGATCTGAGTGGTCCTGAAAGAGAGATTTTGCTGGACCAGGGAAGATCATTTCTGCCTACCCTGCCACCGGCCCTCCTGCCTGGCTTTGTTCCTGGCCTGTCCTCCTGTTGGGCTCCCCACGTGAGACCATCCCTGCTGCTCTGGCAAAGCAGCCCTCAATCCTCTACTGGGGCTATCAGCTTCACCATGGCAAACCACTGCCCAACCTACACCCCCTGTGCTCTTGGCCCCACCAGCCCTTCCACAGCAGTCTGGCTCCTGAGACTCCTGCCAGCAGCCGGGGTTTCCAACCCTGCCAGCCCTACCAGGGCAGCACCAGCCCCACTGACAGGGCTCCTAGCCACCCCACTGCCCTGCCGGAGCCTGCTAGCATCCAGCCACCCTGTCACCGGCTCAGCCAGATTCCCATGGCAGGGCTCCCAGCCGCTGGCCTGCCTGCAGCCAGGCTGACTGGGTTCCCGGCTCCTGCCACTGACCCTCCACCAGGTCTCTCTGGCTCAACCTGTCATTCCTACGCGGCTGTCCGCTACGGGCCGCTCGTTCCCGGAGGGGTCCAGGGCCCCGCCCGGCTTCGGAGCACGCGGCGGCGCCCCCTGGCGGCCGGGCCCACCCCTACTCACTCCACGAAGGCCCGCGAGCAGAGGCACAGGATGCCGCGGGATCCCTCGCCCGCCTGCAGCAGCAGCTCGGCCACCAGGCGGCTGCGCGGCTCGCACGGCATCCCGCACGCGCCGCGAAGCAAGTCGGGCAGCCGCGGGGGGGTCCCTCAGCGGGAGCGCAAGGCACGAGGGGCAGCTCTGCGCGCGCGACTGCCGCGCGGTCCTTCCGCCGGAAGTGGCCCCGGCGGGCTCGGGGTGTCTCACCCAAAGGGGTCCGGGCGGAGACGCAGGAGTTTGCAGCTTGTGCTGCGGGGCGCGTCCGGCTGTGACCTGCGCTCGGGCGCCCTGGGAAATCCCTGGCTGAGCGTTCGCTTCCCGCGCGAAGTGACGCGCGGAGCGTCCTGCTGGCCCCCGGGGCAGCGTCCCTGTCCCGCTCCCGCCTCTCCGAGATGGTCTCGGCAGACTTGTTGTATTTGTTGCTATTCCCTGCACGCGGTACACGTGGCTTCCCGCCTCCCTTCCGCAGTGACGCCTCTGCGAGGCAACGCGCTGCTCTGGGCCTGGAGTCGCCTCCAGTGCTCTTGGAGTGGGCAGGGCAGAGGTGGCTTACCTCTGTGGCCCTTTTGTACACGGTGCATTTCAAACCCATTGCTTCTGTGCCTGTTGCTGTGCGATACCCGTTTCTCCCTGATTTCTGCCTCTATTGTAGCTCCTTTGTCTTGTCTCTTTATGTTGACGGTGTTCTGCCCCTTCCCCCATCCCGTCTTTTTCTCTGCTATTTATTTGGAAATGGGTCCCCTTAACTCCGTTCATCTGAAGCAATGAGTTGTGCCCACTAAAGCTCATGATACCATCTACATGTTTTGTTAGTTTCTAAGCTGCTACAAGACTATCAGTTGCTTTTTAAGTTTTTTTACAGTTATAGATTAACCCAGCTACCCCATCTGAAACCCTTCCTAAACAGTTTGGCTGTGTCTAGACTTGCAAGTTTTTCCGCAAAAGCAGTTGCGTTTGCGAAAAAACTTGCCAGCTGTCTACACTGGCAGCTTGAATTTCCGCAAGAACACTGACTTCCTACTGTCTGAAATCGGTGCTTCTTGCGGAAAAATTATGCTGCTCTGTTTGGGCAAAAGTCCTTTTGCGCAAAGCTTTTGTGCAAAAGGGCCAAAGTAGACAGCTCAGATTTGCACAAAAAAGCCCCGATTGCGAAAATGACAATCAGGACTTTTTTGCGCAAAAGCGCGTCTAGATTGGCCACAGATGCTTTTGCACAAAAGTGATTTTGTGGAAAAGCATCTGTGCCAATCTAGATGCTCTTTTTTGCAGATGCTTTTAACAGAAAAACGTTTCCGTTAAAAGCATTTGTGGAAAATCATGCCAGTCTAGACGTTAAATGGTGCACAACTCTTTCCCAGATTCAGTGGGTTGGATGAGGACATGCTCCCACTTCACTCTGCTGAACTTGTCTCATCTTTTGCGTCCCTGGCACTGACTTACACTGACTTGCAACACTCCAGTCATCTGAAGAAGTAGCTGTGCTCACAATGGCTGTGTCTAGACTGGCCAGTTTTTCTGGAAAATCAGCCACTTTTCTGGAAAAACTTGCCAGCTGTCTACACTAGCCGCTTGAATTTCCACAAAAGCACTGACTTCCTACTGTAAGAAATCAGTGCTTTTTGCGGAAATACTATGCTGCTCCCGTTCGGGCAAAAGTCCCTTTTGCGCAAAACTTTTGCGCAAAAGGACAAGTGTAGACAGCTGAGATTTGTTTTCTGCAAAAAAGCCCCGATCGTGAAAATGGTGATCGGTACTTTTTTGCGGAAAAGCACAGTTAGATTGGCCACGGACGCTTTTCCGCAAACAGTGCTTTTGCAGAAAAGCATCCGTGCCAATCTAGACGCTCTTTTCCGAAAATGCTTTTAACAGAAAACTTTTCCGTTAAAAGCATTTCCGGAAAATCATGCCAGTCTAGACGTAGCCAATATGTTTTGTTAGCCTTTAAAGTGCTACTAGACTATTTGTTGTTTTAAGTTTTTACTTACTGCAATGACAATCCCAAGGTGACAGCAGCACTAGTCTGCTCATACTAGGCCAGCACTCAGAGGAAAGCATACTATACTCTTTGGCTATGGCTATGCTCAAAGCTTCTTGTATGAGAAATATGCAAATGAGGCTAAATGTGGAATAGCTCAGAGCCTCATTTGTATACCTAATGAACTGCCATTTTTGCTGAAGCGGCTCTTGTGCCAGTTGTCTACGCTGCCCCTTCTTGCACAAGAAAAACCCTCTTGCACTATGCTGCTATGCTGATTATTTTCAGGAATAACCTCATTGCGCAAGAGGGTTTTTCTTGCGCAAGAAGGGGCAGTGTAGACAGCTCCTGGCGCAAGAGCCTCTTCTGCAAAAATGGCAGCTTATTAGGTATGCAAATGAGGCTCGAGGATATTCCACGCTTAGCCTCATTTGCATATTTCTCGCGCAAGAAGCCGCAAGTGTAGACTTTCAGTAGACAGGCAGCAGCATATGCATCTGGGAGCGCCTGGTAAACAGATGCATCTTAATGTCATCTCTTACTAATTTAGGTGGTGTGTAGTTGTCAGTTTCCTAGCAGTCATGGCAGACACTAAGTCCCCCAAACCTCACCTACTGCCCCACCCCCACTGAGCAGAGGAGGAGGAGCAGCACACCAATGTGTCTACTCTGGCGCGCTTTTGCGCAAAAACTTGCTGCCTGTCTACACTGGCCGCGTGTTCTTGTGAAAGTAAACTGACGTTCTAATGTATGATATCACGCCAGAACTCTGATGCTCCCACTCAGGAATAAGTCCTTTTGCGCAACTGTTCTTGTGCAAGAGGCCAGTGTAGACAGGCAACATGAATTTCTTGTGCAAGAAAGCCCTATGGTTAAAATGGCCATCAGAGCTTTCTTGAGTAAGAGAGCGTCTACACTGGAAAGGATGCTCTTGCGCAAAAGCACATGCCAGTGTAGATGCTCTATTGCGCAACTACTTTAACGCAAGAACTCTTGTGCTACAGAGTTTTTGCACAAGATCACGCCAGTGTAGACGTAGCCCAAATGTGTCCCATCCCTCCCTCCACCACCAGGAAGGGAAGAGTGTGCTTGTTCCAGCATTCTCGGAGCAGCGGGAAGGGAAGAGGCAGTGTAGCCCAATGCTCCCCAGCCCTGGGAGTAGCAGGGAGGGAGGAGGCCACCTTGCTCTAGTCTCACTGGTCCCGGAACAGTGGGAAGGGAGGCGGCCTGAGCTGGGCTAAGCCTCCTGCCCCTGGGAGCAGCAGGAAAAGAGACAACTGTGGCCCAAGCTGACCCAAGTCTCCCCCTCCCCAGGAGCAGCGGGAAGGGAGGCAACAGCTGGGCCTGAGCTGCCCAGAGCACAGAGAGGGCAAGCACTAGGGCAACACTCTGCCCCAAGAATGCCTACAGCAGGCGTTCTGGGGGCAGAGTGTGGGTGGGGCCATGCCGGCGGTTTGGGAAGCCAGAGCCTTCTCCTATCTAAGCCACTAGTTGCCCATGCATGAAGCCTAACTCAAGGTTCAACACTAATAAGGTAGAAACTCAGGCTAAATAGATCATAAAATACATCACTTTCAACTGTCTTGAGATAGTATGGTCAGCCATCCGCAGGCTATTTTTTTCATAATTGTTCTGCCCCTGTAAAGTATCTGCTATCTCCTTGCTTCTCCCTCATTGCTCACAATTGGGTAGAAACAGACTTATTGTAGCTGATGAAATGAAACCACTAGGGAATAGAATGTGTTACTGAGCTGAGTAGGAGGAAAGAAAAATTAGGGAAGTTAACTCCCATTCTCACATGAGCTAGCCCTGCCTGACATCTCTAAAGCCTTGTCTTTACTGGGTAGTGGGGGAGGGGCACCTACTATATACAGTAAACTTCCAATAATCTGGCACCTTTGGGACCCAGGAGGTGCCAGATTATTGGATATGCCAGAGTACCGGAAGGGGGGCTATGAGGGACCTGGGGGGAGGGAGCGGTGGGGAACTGCGCAGCGTGGGCAGCACTCCAGCTGCTCTGACCCCAGCTTCCCCAAGTCTGCTGCTGCTGAAATTGACCAGTAGCAGACTTGAAGAAGCTGGGGCCAGAGCAGCTCCAATTGTTAGGCTGGCCAGAGCACTTCCGGGTTCCAGTTGGTGCCGAACTATCGGGAGTGCCGGACCACTGGATGCCGAACAACTGGAGTTTTACTGTATATGGGAAAGTTTGTGTGTGTGTGTCTGTTCAAGACCTCTTCCTAAAGGGCAAGAGCTAGGACAACCAAATTTGGTATACGGCTTCTTGTTATAACTTAAAGCAAAGTAAGGGTTTCGTTGAGCCAAGAAAATGTGATGTGCCTAGAATGGGATTGCTTTTGATAAAACCATACAGAAAAGAGAGAGAATCACCAGGCAGGTGAAATTGGCTACTGGGGGCACCCTCCCATCTCCTGTCCAGGACTGCCTCAACACCAAGCCTCCTACCCCCCAGGCACCCTTTAAGTAGGGTGGCGGGGGGAGGCGGATCATTGCTGGCTATTTCTCTTTGTCAAGGAGTGAGGGGAAAGTACAACATTTGCTGTATTCCTCACTGTTGCTGGGAAATGCAATGGACAGACAAACCTGGATTTGTCCCAGCCAGGGCACATGTACCCCTCACACTATATATCTGATATTCTGAAAAAGTTCTCCAGCAAAATCATAATTGCTATTTTATTAGCTTTCTAGGGTAAAAAAAACAACAACTCTTCAAGACATCCAAACTGGTTTTGGTAAAATTAACTCTTTCAAATTGTATATAAGGCAAAGAAGCAAAAAGGAACAAATACACAATTATTTCAAAATGTTTTCAGATAATCTTTCTTTTTTTAGGAACAGTTTGATGTTCTGTAGTATATTTAAATTTTGTAATGAACAAGAATTAGATTCTCTGTGCACAAAAGCAGGTTATAAATGATTTGCACATTTAAGTTTGATAAACTGGAAAGAAACACTGTAAACTATTTTCTTTGTCTTAAATGCATGACAAATGGAACATCGAGCCAGTAATCTTCCTTCTTTCCCACCCCAAACTCCTTCACTCATGGGTAGATACACAGGAATGCAGATCTGAGCTATAAGAAGACAGTCTTCTTTGTGGTGGATAACTTTTAAAAATTAATATTAAAATTAAAAGTCTGGTTTTAATAACTATTTTGACAGGTCAGTGTAAGGGTAGTTGTCATTCCTTCATGTTTAGGTGAAATCTCCATAGACCAAGAAGATAATTGTATATTTTTTGTCTAATGTATTTTCTGTCATTATATAGGTACCCGACTTCCTTTGATTGGAAACACACACAGAGTATGTAGTTAAGATTCTTGCCATTTCTGCATAAACATATTGTTTTTCATTGCTTAAATTCTAACCATTCACATTTAGTCAAAGACAAATACATTACAAACTAGAAATTCACAGTAAGGAAAATTTTCTTCAACATAAATTACAACATCACAATAAAAGGCATTACAACGGTAATAATGGAATAATATGACAAAAGAGTTCCAGCCAACCAAGTACTGTTTCAAACTATCTTGCTAAAGTTTAGCCTGCTTAGCACATTTATTTAGCATGTGGCATACAAATTATTCTGGAACAAAGGATGGCCATTATTCCAAAATAGAGCATACACAAGTGGAACTAATCGAAAAAGGCTCCAAGTAGACAAGCCTTTAGGAAAGGGGCGAAACAAACTATAGTGGGAAGTGATCTACTTTCCATGGGGAAATCAGCATCAAAAGAGCCCTTTTTTAGCCTGTTTCTGCTGACAGGAAATTTACTGTTTGTGACCAGAGCACATGAGGTGAGTCATAGAAATAATTACTGAAGAATTAAGGATAATGTCTCTTAAAAGAAATCACAAATTACAGTAACACATGCAATTTTAAAGATCTTTTACACCCAATGTTGTAAACGTTTCAATATATTTAAACATTCTAATAATCTTTCTGATGTTTATCAAATCGTTCCAATAGAGCTCTTATTATATTTCCTGGTCTTTTTTGGTGCCTGTCTCTTAGAGATTGGATTGCAGTCTTTGCCTGTTAAGGAAAAGAAAGGAAGAAACAGAGAATTTTACCTGGATAGGAACACTGCAGCTCATAGAATCGCTATAATGCTAATGATAACACCCCCCCCCCCCCCCCCAGATCCTTTTAAACGCATGATAAGAAAGTATGGTGACCATATTTCCCTACGCTCAATAAGGGACACCAATCTGGGGAGGCTGCCGGTGTATAGGCAAAAAGTGAAACCTCTCCGTTTTTGTGACCGTCACAATTTCAGGGATACTGAGTTTGCTCAGTTCGGGTGCGCATGCTCAGTGCACCCAAAGTCACAAATTCTGAGAAGAAGAAGTTACTCACCCTGTGTAGTAACGATGGTTCTTCGAGATGTGTCCCCGTGGGTGCTCCACTCCAGGTGTCGGGTCCCGTCCCGGCGCCGCTGGTCGGAAAACTTCTATAGCCGTAGCCGAGCCGGACCGCGCACGCGCGGACGCAGCGCGCGGCGTTCGCGCCTTTGCAACGGACCGGCTCCCCCTTGTCAGTTCCTCTCACCGCTCGGTCTCTGAAAGATAAAGCAGAAAGACCCGGAGCGGGGAGGAGGGTGGGGCGTGGAGCACCCACGGGGACACATCTCGAAGAACCATCGTTACTACACAGGGTGAGTAACTTCTTCTTCTTCTTCGAGTGGTCCCCGTGGGTGCTCCACTCCAGGTGAGTATAAAGCAGTAACCCAGAATGCGCTCCGGGTCAGTTATCTTCTACTGTGGACAGGACTGCAGAGGCTACCGCTGTATCTGAAGCCCACCTCTTAGTTACGGCATAATGCCGTGCGAAAGTTGCGCTAGAGGCCCAGGTAGCTGCCCGGCAGATATCCGCAAGGGGAATACCCTTTGCAAAGGCAGTGGTAGTCGCTACCGCTCGCGTAGAATGAGCCCGAGGTAAAACAGGTAGAGGCTTATTCCTAAGCAAGTGGCATTTCGTAATACAGAGAGTGATGAGATTTGCAATGCGTTGAGCGGAAAGCGCTTTGCCCTTTGATCTAGGTGCCAAAGATACCAACAGTCTGTCAGTGCGTCTCCATTGACGTGTTCTATCTATATAGAAAGAGAGCGCACGTCGGACATCGAGCGTGTGAAACAGAGCGTCCCTAGTTGAAGAATGAGGCTTGGGATAAAAAGTCGGGAGGACCACAGGCTCGTTAATATGGAAGGAAGAACAGACTTTGGGAATAAAATCTGGGTGTAATCGCAGCGTCACTGTATCTTTGGAAAAAACTGTAAAAGGAGGGCTTGCCATCAACGCCCCCAGTTCACCTACCCTTCTTGCCGATGTAATTGCAAGGAGGAAGACTGTTTTCATTGTTAGCATATGCAGAGAAACTGATGTCAAGGGCTCAAAAGGTGTCCAATACTAAATCCAGATTCCAAGAAGGGGAAGGCGCCCTTCGTGGTGGATGCAAATTTAGGAGCCCTTTGAGGAACCTCTTTGTAATTGCATGGGAGAAGAGCGAGGAACCTTCTATTGGCTGGTGAAAAGCACTGATGGCTGCCAAGTGCACTCTTAGGGACGATAGTGCCAGCCCTGAAGTCCGTAAGTGAAGGATGTAGTCCAAAACGTGTTGTAGAGGAGATGAGAGAGGGTGTATGTTGTTTTGAATGCACCAGTTAGCGAATCTCCGCCATTTTGTAAGGTACGTGTTCCTCGTAGAGTCTTTCCTACTGTGTAGAAGTATTGTCTTGACCTGCTCAGAACAGAGATTTTCATCCCCTTTTAACCACTGAGGAGCCACGCCGTCAAATGCAACGCCTGCAGTCTGGGGTGTAACAGCGTGCCTCGTTCCTGAGTAAGGAGGTCTTGGTGAAGAGGAAGAGGGTAAGGTGGTTGAACTGACATTCTGTGTAAGAATGGATACCAGGCTTGCCTGGGCCACGCTGGCGCTAGCAGAATGACAGTCGCCGCTTCTAAGCTGATTTTCTCCAGTGTCCTGGAGATAAGCACTGTGGGGGGAAAAGCATACAGAAGTGTCTTCTTCCATGTGACCAGAAGCGCATCGCCGAGAGAGCCCTTGCCGAGCCCTGCCCTCGAGCAATACAGGCGACATTTCTTGTTGTTGTATGTTGCGAATAGGTCTACCTGTGGAATCCCCCATTTCTGAAATACCACAGAAAGTACATCTGTCCTTATCTCCCACTCGTGATCCGTGGGGAATTGCCTGCTGAGAGAGTCTGCAATTACATTGGCGGTGCCAGGTAAGTACGACGCTGCTATGGTTACGTTGTTCTGTATGCACCAGTTCCAACATCGCACTGCTTCGGCGCATAGGGATCGTGACCGTGCTCCTCCTTGTCTGTTGACATAATACATTGCAGCTATATTGTCCGTCAGTATCCTCACTGTCAGACCTCTGATGTGGGGAAGAAAATGTTTGCATGCGTAGAAGATTGCCCGAAGCTCCAACAGATTTATGTGCAGACGCCTTTCGCTGGGAGACCATTTGCCCTGAATTCGTTCGCTGCCCATGTGGGCCCCCCAGCCGATGAGTGAGGCATCCGATGTTATCTGTACCGATGGTTGTTGTCGATGGAATGGAACCCCTGGCAGAAGGTTTTGCTTTTTCGTCCACCACTGCAGGGATCTTTGGACATGCGGAGGTAGGCATACTACCTTTTGGATGTCGTGCCTCACAGGGACATAAACTGTGGACAACCAATGTTGGAGACCCCTCAGGTGGAGGCGCGCATGAGGAACTACAGCAGTGGCCGCTGCCATGTGGCCCAGGAGACGCAGGCAACTGTGTACCGATACCATGGTGTTGCTGGTTAGTATGGTCACGAGATCCTTGATCGCTTGAAACCTTTCGTGAGGTAAGTAAGCTCTTGCCGTGCGTGAATCGAGGTTTATCCCTATAAACTTTATGAATTGCGTCGGAATAAGTGTTGATTTTTTCCTGTTGAGGAGGAGGCCGAGTGACTCGAACGTTTGTTCTACCGTCGCCACCATCTGCGATGCCTCTCGCTGCGTGGCACCTTTTATTAAACAGTCGTCCAGGTATGGATATATTATCACCTGTAACCGACGCAGATGAGCTGCCACGACGGCCAGGGTTTTTGAGAAGGCTCTGGGTGCTGAAGCCAGACCGAATGGTAGAACCCGATACTGAAAATGATCGAGACCTATCACAAATCGCAGAAAACGCCTGTGCGCGGGATGTATTGTGATGTGAAAATACGCATCTTGTAAATCGAGGGCAGCGAACCAATCGTTGACATCGAGGGATGGGATTATGGAAGTCAGTGTCACCATTTTGAAGCGCTGTCTGCGAAGATAATGATTCAGACGTCTTAGATCGAGAATGGGTCTCCAGCCCCCCGTTTTCTTTTCCGTTAGAAAGTATCTGGAATAGAACCCTCTTCCCCTGAACTGATCGGGGACCCTCTCTATCGCTCCGATGTCCAGGAGGTGATGGACTTCCTGTCGCAGGAGATCCTCGTGAGATGGGTCCCTGAAAAGGGACGGGGAGGGTGGGGTGGTGGGAGGGATGGAAGTGAAAGGAATGGTGAAGCCGCTGCTTATGACTTCCAGAACCCACTTGTCCGATGTTATTGCGACCCATTGATGATAGTAAGGTCGTAAGCGGTGGTGAAAAATGGGTTTTGTCTGTGTAATGACGATTGGTATGATGCGCTTGCCCCCGACAAGGGAGTCAAACTTGCTGTTTTGAGGCGGGCGTGCCCGTCACCCTGGGTGGTGGTGGACGCCTTCGTTGAGGGCGCTGTCTAGGTCGCGACTGGTCGAACGGACGATTTGTTTGCCTCCGAGACTGATAATCGTACCGTCTTTGGTATGGAAAATAACGACGGCGGCGGAATGGCGGTGCGTACATCCCCAGCGTCCGAAGTGTCGTTCTTGAATCTTTTCCCGTGTGAAGCACCTCATCTGTCTTTTCTGCAAACAACCTCACCTTGTCAAACGGGAGGTCTTCTACCTTGGAGTGCAACTCCTTGGGCACTGCCGCCGTGGCGAGCCAAGAAGAGCGCCTCATGGACACCGCTGTTGCCACTCCTCGAGCTGCTGTATCTGCTATATCCATGGCTATCTGAAGATTGGCCTTGGAACATGCATAGCCCTCCTTGAGGATCGATCGTAACAACTCTCTGTCCGCCTCCGATGATCTTTGGGACAGGTCTGTAAGTTTCGCTATACTGTCGAAGCTATGATTCGCCAACAGAGCTGTATAATTCGCTATGCGAAGAAGCAAGGTGGCCGATGTATAAACCTTTCGGCCAAATATGTCAAGTTTCTTTGCCTCTTTATCAGCCCCCGCATTCTTCAATTGTGGGTTCTTAGCCCTTTGGAGAGCTGCGTCGACGACCAAGGAGTTTGGTTGCGGGTGAGTAAACAGAAATTCCGAGTCTTTGGATGCTATAAAATAACGCTTTTCCGCCGGTTTCGAAGTTGGTGGAGTCGAAGCCGGGGTATTCCAAATCTCTGCTGCTGATTGGAGGATCGCCTCGTCCATAGGAAGAGCAACCTTAGATTGTTGTTTGGGGTGTAAATTTCTCCAGAGCTTAAACTGCTTCGTTGGAGTGTCTGCTATCTGAACCTCTTGAGACTGGGCTACTCTCCTAAAAAGGTCTTGAAAGTCTTTAGTGTCGTCCGGGGGAGATGGATCCCCTTCAAACACTGCATCGTCTGGGGAAGATGTCGAAATATCTTTTTGAGTTACAGATCGTAATTGATCGTCCGTATCCGATATCTGGCCTTCCTCGGGCTCAGATAGCTGAACTGAAGGCGAAGGATTCTGGTGCTTAGGCGATGCCCTCTTCCAGTGTTGAATTGGAGATGATTGACGTGCCTCATGAGGAGTATGGCAGCAGCAGTGATGAGAGCGAGAATGAGGTCTCCCATATCCCGAAACTGACCGGTGACTTCTATATTCAAAATGGTCAGGGGAAGACCTTCGCGAGGAATATCTGCTGTCATACCGCCTATGATAAGATCTAGGCGGGGAGTAGCTAGGTGAGCGGGATCTGTATGATGATTCCCGACGGTAGCGATGATATCGTTCCCGATGGTCAGAGTAACAAGATCTTGACCTACAGCGAGGAGAAGGCATTGTTGGGCTATGAGACAACGGAGGATGACTAGCCCTCATTGACTGAGAAGGAGAAACTGAAGGCTGAGGTGAAGGTGAAATTGAATGCCTTCGTGCTGACTTTCTAGCAGCCTTTGTCGGGACTGCTGAGGCAGGGGAAGCCTCTCCCCCTTGCACTGATAAGGAACAGCTGGTAGGGGGAGGAATAATTTCGCCAGCATTGTCGGCAGGCATTAGCATCCTGCCCGGCACCGCAGGCAGATGGTCACTCGGTGCAGCTGCGATAGCAGCATGATCTGCCGGTGCCGACTCGGCACGGTGGGGGGCGATCTGCCGGCCCCGTTCGTTCCGCTCCCCGGTGCCATCTGGCAATGCGGCATCCGGTGCCGAGCACGGTGCCGGCTTGTCCTGGCCCCCAATAGCCGTTTGTGGTGCCGCTCGATGCGGCTGGGCAGACTGTCGCGGCTCCAGCCCCTGTGGCGGTGCCGAGCGTTCCGCAGCGACCGTGCTCTCGGCGGGACGCGGAGCCGGTGCCGATAACGAGCGGCTTGCCGCTTGCGGCTTATGCGACCTGCCTGAGTGCGTTGCCGCCCCGGAGACACCCGGCTTGTGCTCCTGACCAGCCCGGGACAGCGAGGGAGGCGGGAGAGAGCGGGTGGGAGAAACTCTCTTCTTTTTTGATCCCAACGCCTCAGGGGAATCTGATCTCTTCCTTTGTCCTATAGAGGACTTTGAGACCTGCTGCTCCGGAGGCTGTAAAGCTTTGTCACACAACAGCAGTTTCAGGCGCATATCTCTATCTCTGCGTGCCCGCGGAGTCAATTTAGCACAGTGAGTGCATTTTTGTGGCACATGCGCCTCTCCTAAGCATCTGACACAAGCTTCATGCCCGTCAGATGCTGGCATGGCTTCCTTGCAGAGAGCGCACCGTTTAAATCCCGGTGACCCAGGCATAATGTCTCGTTTTTGTCTTCTTTTTTTTTTTTTTTTTTTTTTTACCTAACTATTATTAACCAATTAACTAACTAACTTTCTCTTTCTCTTTTTTTTTTTTTTTTTTTTTGTGTAGTAGCGGCTCCTGTCTGAGGAGACAAACGGCGTTCCGCCAGCAACCACGGGCGGCTGAGAGGAACTGACAAGGGGGAGCCGGTCCGTTGCAAAGGCGCGAACGCCGCGCGCTGCGTCCGCGCGTGCGCGGTCCGGCTCGGCTACGGCTATAGAAGTTTTCCGACCAGCGGCGCCGGGACGGGACCCGACACCTGGAGTGGAGCACCCACGGGGACCACTCGAAGAAGAAGTTAGTGTTTCGGTCGCTGCACCGGCACTCAAGGCTTCAGCCCCACAGTAGAAAGAAAGGGGAGGAGGGTGCTGCCCGGGAATCAGTCTGAGCCCCGCAGTGGCTAGGGCTCGCCTAGGAACCATATTTCCCTATGGGAAAGGGGTTTCAGCCCTGGGGGGTGGCGTGCCAGTGGTTGGGGCTTCAGCCCTGTGTTCCTGAAAGGCTGGCAGACTTCCCTTTTTCTTTAGGGTGTACAGAGAGGGAAGCTACTACCTTGTTTCCTCCTCGGCTCCCTGCCTGACTCCACACACCACATGCTGGTGCCTGCTTTACCACCAGCCACAAATAGGAGGCTGCTGCTGCCGCCGCTGCCGCTGCCCTGACTGGGGGAATTAAAGCACCAGCAGGGGGCATGCAACCACAGGACATTTTGCCCCCTTAAAAAAAAAGTCGGGACGCCTGGGAGGCAGCTTAAATACAGGGCAGTCCCAGTAAAAACGGGGCGGATAGTCACCTTATGAGAAAGTATTTCATATTTAGCTGCTAAAAGCTGCCTTTATATTTGACTATGACTTTAATCCTGCCATGGGGAGTGTTCTCAGGAAGCTCACTACAGTGTTTGTCCCTGTATGCTGTTGTGGCCCAGTGTTAGCTAGGCATAAACTGTTCATCAGGCAATACAAGCAATAAACTGTTCATCAGGCAGTAATCTAGGGAAAGAATGGAGGAAGAAATTAAGTAAAGGGAGTCTGTGCAAGTCTAGAGAGGGAGGAAGACTATGCCTGTACTGAATTTATTGACTACCTGAAGGGAAGATACGATAATATATATTCAGATTATTTGTGGTAGGGAAGTAAAAACTGTTAGAGCCATCTGTAATAGTGGGAGTAGTAAATATCTGTACTATGGTAGTGCGGAAAGACCCCAAACACTATTGTATAAACAGAAAAAAATGTAACCCTTGCCCTGACATTATTTAAAGAGACAAACACATGAAGAACAGGGGATGGAGATGCATAAAGCCAAATGAGTAACATGAAGAATTTGCTCATCTTTGCTCACAGTTACATGCACTGTTAGAGATGATAGCATGTATTAAATTATCATGATTAACTGATAAGCCTGGTCTTCTTGGTTAATTCTAACAACTATATTCACCCCCCTTGCTGCTTCTATATCAGAGGCAGCATCACTGGATGGGGGAAGGCAGGTAGAAGCCAGTGCTTGGGGAAAGCCAGCTTAAAAACCAGCTCCCCCAAGAGCACTAGCTCCCATGGAGGCACCTGACCTCTCACCTCCCGTGCTTCTGCCTCTGATAGAGAGGCAGCAGCATTGGGGTAGGGGAGGGCAGGCAGGAAGCAGCTTTCAAGCTGTCTCTCCGTGAGCACCAGCTCCCGCCTACCCCCATGTGTAAACATGTAACCGCTAACATTTCTAGCAGTTAAACATTTATACAAATACATGATAGTTAACATCCCTATGCACCATAGGCTTTTTTTTTTTAAATCTGGCTTTTTAGGAAGGGTGTGGGAAAAGGATAGGAGAGGAGTAATAATCTCAGTTTATTCTCTAACTAGCTATGATTAGCAAACTGGCTTTTGTAAGCATTATGGCAATGATGAGATTTAAGGTGAGATTAGAAGATGGATGAAGTAGTGAGTAATAAGATTTTATCAGGGAGTTTTTCTCCATGCAGAAGAGGTAGCTTGGGAGGAAAAACAGATATTTAAGGGAGAAACTAAAGAGTAGATGGTAAAGGTTGGAAATGCTGGGATTCAGTAAGTCCATAAATTAATGATTGAAAATGTTTATTGTTCTCAGAGATGCAACTGTATATTTTTGAAGGCAAAAAGAAACTATGGGTTGTGGTTCATAGCTACACATTTTGAAGATCTCTGTTGTGTATTCATGAAGTTTAGACAAAAGAGATAAATAGCAGATGTGCCATATAGGCTGAGTTATGAAACTCGTTCCTATTTCTTCCCTCTGTAGTTCTACTCCCAGACTGATGCTTCTATCCTTTTATAAAGCTCAGAGGATTAGCAGAACATCAACTGGCATCAGGGCCATCTTTAGAATTTATGGGGTCCTACGCAACCCCCTCTTCCACGTGTCCCCCCACATAACTTGTTCCCACACCAGTGCAGGGCTTCTGCGCTCTTCCCATACCCTCTCCAGGGCACATTACCTGGAAGAGTCTAGCAGGGAGGGGGTTAAACGCCTGGCTGCTGCAGAGGCTGCCACCCCACTCTGCAGCTCACTGGGAGTCAGAGCCACTCCAAACTCCAGAGAGCCCAGCTCAGGCGACGTGCAGCAGGAGGAACCGACAGTGGTGGCATCAAGGTAACTGCTCCAGCCCCAATGTTTGCATGTCACATCGCCATAATTTGGGGTACTACTGGAACACCAGGTAGGAGCAGGTTGGCCGCTCTTACTTGCTATCTGGGGAGAGCCCCAAATTTTTGGGTGCATTAGGCAGATTCATATTCTGTTATGCATAGGGATGGCCTTGGGTGGTATCCCAATCTCTACCCTTTATTATTTATTATTTCACAGATGGGGATTACTCTATCTCCTCTTACAGAAGCCTGTTACCAGTTGACAGTATTCAAGTTGCCTGAAACTGACTGTCTTTGCATTACAGTTCTCACTCCAGTGTATGATATAAAATAGATTTTCTAAGCCCTTTAACTCTGAGCATGGGCAGTCAGTGACAGCAGGGCCCCACCCCCACCTGACCCTTCTACTGAGGCCCTGCCCTCCATGGGAGCCAAGCTGCCTCCTCGCCCCCTCCACCAAGGGAAGGTGGGTTAGTGCACCACCGCCAGATCCCCCCAGCATGGAGAGGGCGGGTGTGCAGCCCCAGGCTCCCTGGCTCCGGAGCATGGGGAGGGAGGAGGGCATGTGTGTCCCTAGCCTTTCCGGCCCTGGAGCACGAGGAGGGCAGGTACTGGGGGGCATAAACACTCCGCTCCCAGAACACCTACAGTAGGTGTTCTGGGGGCAGAGTGTGGGCGGGGCCAAACTGGTGGTTTAGGAAGGCAGTGCCTTTCCCTGCCTACCATACCAGTTGCCCATGACTCTTAAATCACAATTATGTGAATCACCTCCCTTCTCTTTTGCAACCAGATAACATTCCTGTGACAAGCTATTTGCTTCCATGGAAAAGAAATTGGGAAAGCTTTTAATGAAATCTTTAATTCTTTCAATATAATTTAGCAGGTAACAAGTCCAACCAGTACCTGTGACTAGCAAGCTCTCTATAAATATCTAGCAAGTACTCCATGTATCCTTGGTTGGAAACAGCTGGTGTAAATTACTAAGGGAGTGTGGAAGGGTGGAGGGTTATGAGATTAAAAGCAGATCTTATTGAAACTCAGAATTTCTACAGGAAATTGTGACATTTAAAAATTGACTTTTGTCCCAATTGAAAAGAAGAAAATAGATGTTTCAAAATTTCCTGCAAAACAAAAATTTCCAGATTTTTTTCAGAAATATCAGTACAACTATTGGCATATAAAAATGTTTTATACAAACCAAAACATATAGAAATGAATTGATTTGATAATTTTGTGTGTTTTTTTTTAATGAAATCAATATATTCCTGCAAAAGTTTTTGACTTAAGTGAATCAGCAGCTCCTATCACAAAACTGTTCCATCATTTGTTTTTGCCATCTCTAATTAAAACAATGTACACATCTATGAAGAATTAAGATAATTTAAAATAATGAGGTCAGGAGCCAATGGCAACCATAGATTATCAATTACAGCCACTGATGTCTGTTAGCGGGCAACAGTTCATTGTGTGACAGAGAATGATGGATGTCTATAGAGCAGATTATGGGATGGACAATTATAAAACATTATACAAAAATATAAAAAACCCTGACATTTTATTTTTGCCTTTTATTCTTGAAAAGCAACAATTTTTAGAATACTGGAGAGATTTGATTATTGAGAAAATCAAATTACCTTTTCAGCTAGTTCTGCAGCAGTTATATTTGGATCATATGGTATGGGATCTCCAATATATGTGCGAAATTTGACTGGGAACCCTCCATATAGAGGAACTACTGGCAATCGAGAATATTCATAAAGCCATCTAAATGACCCTGTGAGTTTTAAAAAAATTGTTAATAGTGAGCAAAAGTTTGGAAGCTAACTGAGACCCTGAATCCAAAATGGTGCTTGGATTGCTTGTTTTGCAAAGCGTCAAGAACATTTTACCAAGGCCATGACAAAATAGGCAAGATAGTTTACAGGGCATACATAGAATCTTGGGTGGTGGTGAGGAAACAAATCCTCTACTTATCCTTGCTTTTCCTCATGCATGTTTGGTATGCACCCTAATTAATAAAATAAAAACACAATTATCAGAGTTAAAACAGAAGTCTGACAAGTATATTTACAAGTATATGTCTGACATAAAGTAAATACTGCACATATTTAAAAATTTTAAACTTGAGGGTATATATATGGATTATATCTTACATATTTTTCCGAGTGTCCTATATCCTTCCCGAAGATTCTGTGTGAACATAGGGACGATGGGCTAAGAAAAGAAAAAAAAGAGGGGGTGAAGATTTGGACAACATTTTTGTCTAATATTTTTTAAACCCTTAATCATCTCTGAACTAGAGAGGCTTTCCATTTATGTCACATGATGATCATAGTAAATGTTACCATCTCACTAAATTGAAATTAAACTGGTATTTTTTATTAGTAAATGAAAGAAGTTGTGTGTTTGCTTAGAAAAACTACAGCTAGTTATTTCCCATGGGTCTGATCTTAACTTAAGTGGGGAAGATTCTCAATAGGAATCTTTCCATTGATTTCAAGGGTGTTGATTGGGATCCCAAAGTACACAAACACTAAAACAGCATTGGTTATCAGCATAACATTCCATAGCAGAAAAAACAGATTCCATAAGTAGTGTGAAACCATTCCAAAGAGATGGCTTTAGAGACATACTCCTGGTGGGTTTTGGTTTTTGAGACTTTGCCTAAAATGCCAAGACTAGCGAATTAAAAAAAATATCCAGATATGTTACTGGCTGCAAAATCTTGCACGTAGGCAAACCGAATGAAGCAAAAGTCCTAACAGAAACCTGCTCAAACTGCAATTTTAGAGAGCTGATACATGTGGCATGCTAGGGGGGGAAAACAAAAAAAGCTTTCCATCATATCCACTACTGCATTCACTCATAGTGCATACTTTGTACGCAAATTATCATTCTTTTAAAAGAATTAAACTTATGGATATAGACTATATGACTGAAGACTTGTCTTCATTTACCCCAAGATCAACACTCCAGAGATCGATCTCCTGACCCTTGATTTCGTGGGTTTAGTAAAGACCATCCATGAAGCTGACCATTCCTAGCACCCCTGTTAACCCTGACACTCCATGGGGTTGTGAAGAGTAAGGGGAGTTGATGAGAGAGTTCCTCCTATCGACCTCCCACAGTGGTGATGCCACAGAGATTTGAGTTAAGGTATGTCGACTCCAGTTATGCTATTCTCATAGCTGGCATTGCATATCTTAGATCGCTTTCTCTAGTAGCGTAGACCAGGTGTGAGTGCTGGCTGTAGTTTCCTGGTCGCTGAAGTTGCTTCAGCACAGAGAAGGCTGCAGGTTTGACTATGCCAATCAACATGTTCCTAGTACAGATTAATGACCCTTGGGGGTAACTGCTGGGCTAATGAGACATTTGACTTAGTATCTGGGTGGATATATATTTGAAAGGAACAAGCAATCATGAAAAACATAGAGGATAAATGAGGTTTTATGACATGCTTCTCCTGCTGACTACCTGTCTTATGTCCAATAGTGTTTAGAAAGCAAGATTAAAGACTCATGTGGTGGAAAAGAAACATTCTCTGTGTTTTTGAGTGAGACCACAAAAACAGACTAGTCAGTACTGATCACAATAGCTGAACAAGCACTCTCTGACAATGATGGCAAGTGAAATACATTATCTTACAAAGCATTCTTATAAATAAGTATTTTATTAGTCTTTGGATCCCCTGTTCAAGATAGAAAATATGTCTATATATACAAGCAGGAGGTGGTACTTACTACTTTTGCATCTATAGCCACCTGAGCAAAGCCTTTGCGATTACCCCACAAGAGGTTGTAGTTTTCATCACTAAAGAATGCTTCTCGAACACCACCGGGTGAGACACCTAGTAAGTGGCCATTTTTCAGAATTTGAACACATTCTTCTCTTCCACCATGCATCACGCCAAAAAGATCTAAAAGCAGCTTAATGCCTGTAAAAAATGTGTTGTGTTTACATTATGCTGGAACACTAGATCACCTTACATTAAGAGTTGCTTACCTAAAAAAAAAAAAAGAAACAGTGGCCAAACATCATGTGAAGCAGATAGGCCTGCAGGTGAAAACTGAACACCAAGTCATGATTTGTAAGAGTAACAGACATATTTTTCTAATTGTCTAACCTTTCATCCAGATTTGTGTGTTAGAGAATTGTGTTATAGCTGAATAGCTGATAGTCACTGAGATCCAAAAAGTAAAGAGAGAAATTAAATACTTGTATGTATTTCCTAACTTTTGACTGCTTGATTTTGCAAGCTTAATATTCTTTTAACATAGCTTTTTAATTATATCAATAGTCCTTGAGATTGACAGTACCCTGTTACTTTGGAGGTGATAGCTAAAAAAGGTCTGCCACCTTCCCAAATTACTCACTAAAGCAAATAAGGAATTATTGTATTTGGAAGTAATTAATCTGATCATTATATGAATCATGTTAGTATCAACTGATCAATTTTTATGTGATTTGTTTATATTTTATTTTATGATTAGTTACTTAGTTAATAAAATATATACAATTAGAAAGTAGAGTAAACTGGATGTTTCTTATCCAGTCCAGACATCAGTGCCTGAGATGACCAGAAATGCAGGGTAGTAACAGAGGCAAATCAAATAAACTACCTATTGGTAATCCATATAATCTGTCCCATTAATCCTCATATTCAACAAATTTTGTTTAATTGGCCACACTTTAAATATTGATCAAACAAGTCACTTTGTTGTAGTCAAAAGCAACAAGTCTAGTATAATAAAATCCTACAATAGTGTTGGCACTGACACGTTCAGCCACCATTGTATGGAAAGGTATTTGCACTTTCAAACTACAGCAAATTCTGCCTGCAACCTGGGAACAAAGCCATTAGTTCTTATGGAAATTCAACTACAGGTTGGATTTCCCTAATCTGGCACCCTCAGGAGTCAGGACCTGAGCGGTCCTGAACAAGGGAGTTTGCCGGACCAAAGGAGGTCAGGCTTTGGGCTGGCCTCAGGCTCCCCTCTTGGCCATCAGGCTGGTCAGTTGGCCTGGCCTTCTGGTAGGGCTCCAATCTGGGTCACCTGCCCTGTTCTGGCCAGTGGGGTTCCCTACCCCCAGTTGCTGACCCCACACCTGCTGCTGGCCCACTGGCTAGGCTCTCTGTCCCCAGGCCACTTGCTTTGAGGGCTGTCTGCTACCAGACTCGCTGAGCTCTCAGCCACTGGCAATCCAGGTGGGGCTCTTTGGTACAGCAACATCCAGACCAGAGAGACCCGGACCAGAGAGGTTCAACTGGTAGTTCAATGGAATGTTGCAGAACATCTCAACATGTGCTACAGTGATCACATCAAACCTATCTATGCTGGCTTCCCACAGAATATCAAGTCCTGATGAAGGTCTCAGTTCTTATCTTCAGGGTTCTCAATGCTCTTAAGACTGTGGTCAACAATGTCACTCCTCAGCACAATGAAATGTTCTACTTCAAAGGCAAAGCTCGTCTATGCAAACCAGGTTTTCTTGAGGGCTAGTCTGAGATCTTCTACCTTGTTTTCTCTAGTATAAACAACAATAGCAATGTGTACATTTTAAAAAAAAGAAACAACAAAAACTCTTACTGCAAAAGAATACTACATTGTACCCAAAATTCTCCCTGAGAAGAGCATGAGAGAATAAACACGTGACAAACTACAAGAGATGTTAATCACATCACTTAATGCACTACTAGAAGGCACACGGTGAGATCAGTATAAGAACCTATGTGGTATAGAACAGCAGAAATGACCCATGCTTCCTGATAGTGTGTGGGGGGCACAACCCCAAATAGTCACACCCTCTGAGGCTGCGCACCAAGCTAGAAAGCAGCCCTCCCTAGGAAATCAGCAGTCCCACCCAGCAATATCCATATGTTCCTCCATCTCTGCTTCTCCCTGCCTGGAGCAACTCTCAGTTCACTGATTCAGCTGTCTCCAGCTGACATATGACTGCCCATACACTCCCAGATGCTTCACTTCTGTAGCACAATATACTATGGTATGATGAGCAAGGTTACTGCCAAGACAGGTCTTTGTCCTACAATGAATAAAACAGCGAAGATGGATGGAATACTACCAGAGGAATTTGGTGGTGAGCAGCCCTGACCAGTGCAAGTTGACTCTTTTAGAACATCAGTTGAAAGATACAGTAAAAAAAACTTGAACGATACCTATTCCAGAAAAAGTGCTGACGTACATAAAAATTGCCAGGTAAATCCATACGTGCTGTATTATTGGTGGTTTCCAAAAATGTAGATGAGGGGTGAATTAATGCACAGCGACAAAATGGGGAATAACTGGCTAGATGGTGAACTCCTGAATAGAATCTGGGGTTTATAGTGAATCACAAATTGAATATAAGTCAATAATATGATGCAGTTTCAAAAAAGGTTAATATTCTATATTAACAGTAGTTTCATATGTAAGACACAGGAGGTAAATGGCCCACACCTCCTGGAACTGGTGAGCCCTCAGCTGGATAAATGGCTTCAATTTTGGATGCAACATTTTAGGAAGTATATGGTTACATTAGAATGAGTTCAGAGAGCAACAAAAAGGATAAAGGGCTTAGAAAATCTGACCTAATAGGAAAGGTTAAAAAGACTGGGCATACTTAGTCTTGAGAAAAGAATACTGAAAGGGGACCTGACAATAGTCTTCAAATATGTTAACGACTGTTATAAATAGGACAATAATCAACAGTTCTGTATGTCCCCTCAAGCTAAGACAAGAAATAATGAAATATCTGCATCAAAAGAGATTTAAGTTAAATATTAGGAAAAACTTTTTAACTACAGGGTGATTAAGTTTTGGAATAGGTTGCCAAGGGAGGATGTGGAATCCCCAATTACTGGAGGTTTTAAAGAACAGGTTGGATGCATATCTGTTACATGTGTTCTAAGCTAACTTGGTCTTCCTTTAGCACAGGGAGATGGATTGATGATCTCTCAAGATCCCTTACTGTCCTGCAGTTCTACGATTCTATGAAGACCTGGCCTCAGTTATCCACGCCTTTGTCACCTCCTTTTTGGTTAACGGCTATGCAATATACCTGGATGGCTGAAATCTTCAGCATTTAGGAAACTGTATCTATTCCAGAATGCCACAGTGCATCTCTTCAGCAACATAGGCTACCAAGAATATATTAAATACGTCCTCTACTTTCTATATTGACTTCCAATAGAATCAAATTCAACATCTCAGTCCTGATCTTCAAAGCACTCCATGACCTCAGCCACAGATATGTGAAAAACCATCTGAAGTTCTAGAATGAAGACTGTGGCTGCTGACTGCTCTCCTTTCACATACTGGAACTCTCAACGATAAGGCTACATCTAGACTGGCAAGATTTAGAGCAAATACTCTAAACGCAAGAGTTTCTGCGTTAGAGTATTTGCCCAAGAGAGCGTCTATACTGGCATGTGCCTTTGTGCAAAAGATTTGCTTTTGCGCAAAAGCATCCGTGCCAGTGTAGACACTCTCTTGCGCAAGAAAGCTCCAATGGCCATTTAGCCATCAGGCTTTCTTGCGCAAGAAATTGATGTTACCTGTCTACACTGGCCTTTTGCGCAAGAACACTTGCGCAAAAGGACTTATCCCTGAACGGAAGCGTCAGAGTATTTGTGCAAGAAGCACTGATTTCATACATTAGAACGTCAGTGTTCTTGCGCAAATACTCGCGGCCAGTGTAGACAGGTGGCAAGATTTTGCGCACAAGCGGCCGCTTTTGCTCTATATCTTGCCAATGTAGACGTAGCCTAAGAGTAAAACTTGTTCATATAGGAAATAGCTTTCTCTGGGAAGAAGTCTGAGACTTTCTAATGAATTTCCCCAAGAACTAAGGACTATCATAAACCTCATCACTTCAAGTGTGAAGTGCATTTCTTTGACTTTGCCCTTTCTAATATAAACACATAGTAACATGTGCGTGTGTATATATATATAATCCTCTATGGCCACCCAGTTCCAACGGCAACACAGAAGTAAGAGTGGCAATACCATGACTCCCTGCTACAATAATCAGATTTCACAGAAGAGATCAGATTTCATGGTCCTTGATGCATTTTTCATAGTCATGAATTTGATAGAGCTTTATTTACATATTAGTCAATAATACAACTTGTTCAATAATATGTTGTTTTCACTTACAACGGCCTTAATTATACCAAAATATTAAGTGGGATATTGAACAGAAGAAAGGACATTGCCTTTGCTTTAAGTTAATGCAACCTGCAATTTTTGGAAATCTGTGAACCTTTAGATATTATGAACTTCGGGATATCTCAGATTTTCTCAAACACTCACAGTTATACTTTTTGTAGCACACACTGGAAAGCAATCTGAATGCCTGTTCTAATGTATGTATCACTAGAATTAATGTATGTATTTCACCAAGTACTCTTGAATTTAAAATATTTCCAACTCCCCTCCCTTTGCCCCACCATCCCAGTACAATGAAAATGCTTTACCTGGTATTTTAAAGGTGAAGTGATCAGCTACTGAATGGCAGAGTCTGCCCTTCTGGTTACATAATCTAGCTATAAAGTACAAGTAGTCTAGAGGAGTGGCTCCATGGTAATAAACAATCAGCGCTGGTCCTTCTGGGATTTTTTCCACACCATGAAGCTCATAACCTTCAAGTAAACAAAATCCAATTAGTTTTATACCAGTCAAGCTGTGATTTAACATAAGTTCCATACTCAATACAAGCAGTCACCTTTCTTTGGGCCCAAAGAATGTGTGCCACCTATTATATACTTTGTACATGGCAGACTGGTATTCTACTCCCTATATGAAATATCACCAAAAAATCCATATCTGCACCTAGTAGGCATACAGCTGCAAAGCTAGATATCACTAGTTCACCCAAGAATTGGTGTTCTTTGTAATATTAAGTTAATGCAATGGTGTATAATCTGTAAAAGTCGTCCTTAAAACACAATACTGCAGGGATATTATATTAGCTATAGGACAGTTAAATGTTACTCAATTTTGTAATATTTTGTTTCTCAAAGAAAGAGTTTTCAATTCAAATATAGCAGTAGACATTCATAATACTGAAAGACTAATGACAAGAGAGCCCCGAGGTCCACGTCAACAGCATCAGTTTGGAACACAAATTTCTGAATGAATGAATGAATGAATGAATGAATTGAATTGAATTGAATTGAATTGAATTGAATTGAATGAATGGCAGGGAATTGATGCAGGATTTTTTTTACCGTAAAAAAGACTTTGTCACACACAATCATCCAGAGAATTTGCTCTGGAATAGTTAAAGGAGCAAACAGCATGATAAAGTGGGGTATGAAGTAACTAGATAATATTTGGGGAACCAGGGTTTTCTTTAGTGCTTTCACTTTATTTAAGAGGTATTGGGTTAATGTTTAAAGAAAAAATCTTGCTTACCATGCCATAACTTTCCATATAAATCCCAGAGGCATACCACCATTTGCTTTCCATTGTCCCATAATTTACTAGAATAATCCCCATTTAGGTAATTTTTCTTCTTATAAACATTAAGGAGAAGACTAGAAAAGTAGAGAACACCAAACAGAATTATATGAAATGCAAACAGCATTATAAATGGAATTAACAGCAAAAAGAAGTAGATACGTAATCCAGATAATCTTAGGGTACTCCAGACCAGTCAATTCTTCCAATATGTAATTCAGATAGGTCATATAGTTTACAAGTTTCTGCTCTGAAATATTGGATTTACTTCTGCTTAGCATCTCCTGTTAAAAAGAGAACGAAAAAAACCTAAGTCTAAAACCCTTCATAGTCAAAGCAACATTCTTAGCTTTTCCACTAGGAAAAAATTACCTTATCTTTTATTCTCACTACTAGTAGAGCAGTTCCACACATTTTTATTTCATTTAAATGAATGTTCTTAACATTAACTGACTCTCCTAAATAAACTAGGGCTTTGATATATGGTTCATACTATGGTTATATATATAAATATGTGTTATTTTTTTATTGATATTGTGATAGTGTTCAGAGACACCAGATAGTTTCCCAATGTACTGGGCACTGTAAGAAAGCACACATTAAGATACTGTCTCCGTCCTGGGCAGCTTCCAGCCCAAGGCTCTGATTCCACAAATGTATTCTTGACTCATTTGCTTAAAGTTAAACATAAAGGGGGGACATGATAGCGGTTTTCAAATATCTAAAAGGGTGTCACAAGGAGGAAGGAGAAAATTTGTTCCTCTTGGTTTCTAAGGACAGGACAAGGAGTAATGGGCTTAAAGTGCAGCAGGGGAGGTTTAGATTGGACATTAGGAAAAAATTCCTAACTGTCAGGGTGGTCAAATATTGGAATAAATTGCCAAGGGAGGTGGTGGAATCTCCCTCTCTGGAGATATTTAAGAACAGGTTAGATAGACATCTGTCAGGGATGGTGTAGACGGAGCTTGGTCCTGCCTTGAGGGCGGAGGGCTGGACTCGATGACCTCTCGAGGTCCCTTCCAGTCCTATTATTCTATGATTCTATAATTCTATATGCATAAGAGATGTCAGGATTACAGCCTAAGACTACAAGTGATATGCAAAAGATGGAGGAAAAGATGCAAAGTCCATTTCTATATACATTATACACGTGGATTTTGTAAAATACCAACCATACTTTTTTCCCCTCAACCTATCCTTAATTAGTTGGTAATTTCTTGGAGCTTTCACAGAAGATATGGGTCTTAAAGATGGTTTTGAAAGACAAGGTAATGAATAGTATTAAAATTCAGTTTGGGGATGGAGTTACAGATATGGGAAGTGTGGGAAATAGTTGTGAAAGAAACAAATAAAAGAATGGACAATGCTAGAATCACTAGGGCTGTGTCTACACTGGCCGCTTGAATTTCCGCAAGAACACTGACGATCTCATGTAAGAAATCAGTGCTTCTTGCAGAAATACTATGCTGCTCCCATTTGGGCAAAAGTTCTTTTGTGCAAAAGCTTTTGCGAGAAAATGGCGATTGGGGCTCTTTTGCGCAAAAGCGCGTCTAGATTGGCACGGACGCTTTTCCGCAAAAAGTGCTTTTGCGGAAAAGCGTTTGTGCTAATCTAGACGCTCTTTTCCGCAAATGCTTTTAACAGAAAGCATTATTTTGACATAATTGCTGTGTAAATGTATCCTTGAATGGGGTTGGGGGTTGGACCAGGCTGGGTGAATCATGTCTTGAGTATTAGGGTTGTCTGAGTGGCAAGTGTTGCGGCAGTTATGTGCGTGAGGATTGTTGGGGTGGTATTTTGGTAGCTGGGTTCAGATTTGTGTGGTGATGGGTTCTGGGACAGCTTGGCAGGGCATCTCTAGTTTTGGCTGGGATGGGTGGGTGTGTCATAGCATTTGAGTGGGAGTTTTGGTGGTGGGCAGAGGATATTTGGTGGTTTGTTTGGTGGTATATGGGAAGGTTGAGACAGAAAAATTGGGAGTGGGTGGTAGTAAGGATGGAGTTGTCTTCTGGAGCAGTTGGGTGGGGATAAGGGGTATCTAGTGGGGAACCTGAATGTTGGGCAGGGGTGTCAAGTGGTGAATAGGAGCATCAAGGCATTAGGTAGGGGGAGAGGTGTTAGACAGAAGTGCCAGGACTTTGGGTGGGACTTTGAGGTAGCTGATGGGATCAGTTGAGTGGAGTCTTAGGGCAGTTAGGTCTCACAAAAGTTGGGTAAGGATGTCAGGGCAGTGGGGTGTTGGGGCAGTTGGGTGGAGGTGCCGGGACAGATGGGAAGCATCAGGGCAGTTGTGAGGCTGTCAGACCATATGGGAGGTGTCAGGGCAGTTGGCTGGAAGTGCTGGAGCAGTTGGGGTCAGGGCAGTTGGTGGGAGGTACTGGGGCAGTTGGGGGGTATGAGAGCAGTTGTGTGTCAGGACAACTAGGTGGAAGTTCCAGGGCAATTGGTGGGGGGAGGGTCAGGGCAGTTGAATGGAAATGCTGAGGCAGTTGAGGAGGGTCAGGGCAGTTTGGGGAGTTAGGACAGTTGGGTGGAGAGGCCGAGGCAGTTGGAAGAATCAGGGCAGTTAGGCAGAAGTGCTGGGACATTTGCGGGGGGTCAGGGCTTTTGAGGGGGCCAGGGCAGTTGGGTGGAGATGCTGGGGCAGTTGAGGGGGTCAAGGCAGTTGGGTGGAAGTGCAGTTGAAGGGGCATCAGACCAGGTGGGGGGAGTGAAGGCAGTAGGGTAGGGGTGCAGTGGCAGATGGGAGATGCCGGGTCAGTCGAATGGAGGTGTGGGGCAGTTGGGTGGAGGTGCCAGGGCAGTTGGGTGACAGTTGGGTGGGGACCTGAGGCACTGGGCTGGGAGGAAGGTGCGGGGTGCTGGCGAGGCTGGTGCCCTCCTCACCGTTGCTGGCCATGGCTGGGTGGACTCCCCTTCCTGCTGGCTGCAGGGCTGGCTACAATCCAATAGAGAACCCAACATCAGCATGAGGTGAAACCAAGAGAGCACCTGGCTCCCAGCAGCTGCTGCACCATCCCCTGGTGAGTGGGATGACATACTGCAGAGAAAGCCCAGAGGAAGCGCTGTACCACTGCAAGACGAGTGCGACATCCCAGCTGGACTGCAGGGAGCTGTGACAGGGCTGATGAATGTACAAATGTTTTGTGAGATGAGTTGTGATCCCGGCTCATCAGCCCTCCTTGAAACCACTGTACCACTGTACAGTCTGAATGGACAGGTGTTGGTTATACTGAGTGTGGCAGTACTCGACTTTGGTTAGGTTGTGTAATTTTAAAAACAGGTTTATCTTTAACATTTATTTTCCTAGCCATTACTACATGTACTAGAAAGTAGATGAAACAGGACATATCCTTCTGTAAATATATCAGTGTTGAACAGTCCATTTTTTTAATAAAAAAAAGGATTTTTTTTTCTAAACTCAAGTTTGCAGTGATTCAGGTGTCCACAAGGAGATTAGGTTAGTATAACTACATTACTCAGTTGTAGGAAAAATCCCCAACTACTGTGTACATCCCCTCTAGAAATGTATCCTCTCTAGTGCTGTGGCCCCTGACTCCTTTGGGGCAGTAGGCTAGGAACAAAGGGTATGTCTAACAGCATAAAGAAAACCTGCAGCACCGAATCTCAAAGCCTAGGTCAACTGACTTGGAAAGATGACCAGTTTGTTTAAATAGTATAGTTAAAATTTACATATTTTGTTGTGGAATATTTAAATCTATTGTTTACTATACCTTACTTTAAACAATTACAAATTTTCTTCACACAATATATTACAAAATACATGCATGACATGGTCTATCTTTCTCCCATTAGCAAGGAGAAACAGATGTAAAACCGGTTTTGTGATGCTGACTTTTTTGCGTCAGAATAAAATTGTCTGCTATCATGTGGTTAAGCATCTCCAATGGATTTCTTTCAGTTTAACAAACCTTTCCATTTACTTTTAGTATTTGGTTTGAAGTTGCCCACTGGAGAGTTTTGCTTCTTTTTGACTTGTTTGGTTTGGAGTGGAGCGGTTTTGGGGAAAGGGCTTCCCTTCCTGTCCTTCCCCCACCCCCATATAATTCTGTTATTTAAAACTTCCAAAGGAAGGTGGAATTCTATATAACTAGAGAGGGCCTACCAGATTTAGTCTTAGTGTCACAAATCTTTTCTTTATGGCTTGTCTTCACCTGCTGTTTGAGCCCACCTCAAGCATAACTATAAAGAAGAAAAACACACCTGATAGAACAACGAGAAGTCCTGTGGCACCTTATAGACTAACAGATTTATTGGAGCATAAGCTTTCATGGGCAAAGACCCACTTCATCAGATGCGTGCATCTGACAAAGTGGGTTTTTTCCCATGAAAGCTTATGCTCCAATAAATCTGTTAGTCTATAAGGTGCCACAGGACTTCTGGTTGTTCTTGGAGATTCAGACTAACACTGTTTTCCCTCCGATACTTGACACCTGATAGAGTAAATGAACTGTAGATATATCCTTAAATAGCTGTTGATTTGTGACCAAGGGTTGTCACAGAGTACCCCTTTGTCCCAGTACAGCCCTGAAGGTGCTCTGCTCTCAGTTCCCTCTTTTGGCCCTCAGAAGAACTGATTCTCAGGCCAGAATACTTAAAGACCTATTTGGGATTTGAACCCACCCCCATAGAAGTCATTAGCAACATGACAGATGTGATACTTTGGAAACATGGACTATTCAGACTATTGTTGAGATGTGACATACGCTATGGACGCCTAGAATAGTCGAAGACTTGTATTAGCTTTATAAATGTTATACAAATTGTATCTTCACCTTAATATAGGAATTCAAATAACGAGTGGCTAATTAATGCAAATTGCTAATGCAGGTCACAAATCTGTGGGAGTTTCACCCCCAAGGGATCAATAGGACTGGCCAACAAAGAACTGTAAATGGTACAAAGTGACTAAACTGATGTAGGGATATAGGGTCACTCACCCTTGATCCAAGAACGGGCATGAGTCTATGACCAAGAGGGACAGGACCTGTGAAGTACTTTGGGACCGATCAAATTTCCCATATGCTGTACTGGCAACAGGAGTTGAGCACAAATCCCAATGGCTGAGGAGGAAGATCCATTTGTCCCTCAGACTGAAAGGTTCATGGTCACTGTACCCAAGAGGAGGAGACACAGTGCTGCTGGTCAGGGGCTCCCTTTTGAGAAGAACAGATGCATTCATCCGCTAACCTGACTTGATATCCTAGGAGTTGTGCTGCCTGTCTGGAGCCTGCATTGAGACATGAAAATTGACAAGACTCATCCATCACTCTGATTACTACTCCATGTGGTCACTGCCAGGTCTGAGCGTGAAAAGGTCAGCAGTGACTATAGGTTTCTGGGAGCAAGGGAGAAGGCAAATGAGTCAGGAGTGCAGGTTGTGTTCTTGTCCATCCTCTCAGTTGAGAGTAAGGACCTAGGCAAACACATGCACATCCTGCAGATTAATGCATGACTTGTAATTGATATTGACAGGAGGGATACTGTTCCAGGAAGAATATCTGGTAGGAAGAGGTGGGGGTCCACCCAAGGGTGTCCGAACCTTTGCAGGTCACTTTGTGGGTCATTGACGCTGGAACTAGGGAGTCAGGGGATTGTGCCATCCACTTTTAACATCAGCATAGTTGGAGCACAAGGGGTGGCATTGCTACCTCAAACTGCAAGCTTTGGTCAGGTATGGAGTGTCACTAGCAAGTGGGCAGTATTTTGCAGTGGTGTTGTCCCCCCAACTCTAAGCCTTGGGCAGGCATGAAACTGCACTGGAAGGGCAGCAGAGCTGACACTTCTCCATGCCTCCCTGAGGGGAGCAGTTTGAGTGGGACAACATTGCCCCTGCTCTCCAAACTATGCCCATGTTAAAAAGTGTGGGGAGGGGAACTTGGCCCCCAGGCTTTGTGGATCCTGACACCATTGGGTCCATCTGGATAACAGGGGAAGAACATCTTCCTGCACCAACTTGCCAACTTAATGAGGAGGGCTTTAAATTAGGCTCAAAGGAGACAGATGATGAAAGCTCTCAGGTAAGTATAAAAAAGAGTGACCATAACTGAGGATTATATATTGTAGGGGACATGAAAGATTACCATAGGGCCACAAGAGCAACAAAAAGAAAATCAATGGGGGAATCTGCTCAATACCTTAGGGCTGTGTCTTGACTGGCAATTAAGAAGTCTGTACTAGCCGCTTGAATTTCTACAAGAACACTGACGATCTCATGTAAGAAATCAGTGCTTCTTGCTGAAATACTATGCTGCTCCCGTTCGGGCAAAAGTCCTTTTGCGCAAAAGCTTTTGCGCAAAAGGGCCAGTGTAGACAGCTCTGATTTGTTTTGTGCAAAAAAGCCCTGATCGCGAAAATGGCCATTGGGGCTTTTTTGCGTAAAAGTGCGTCTAGATCGGCAAGGACGCTTTTCCGCAAAAAGTGCTTTTGCGGAAAAGCGTCCGTGCCAATCTAGATGCTCTTTTCCACAAATGCTTTTAACAGAAAACTTTTCCGTTAAAAGCATTTGCGGAAAATCATGCCAGTCTAGACATAGCCTAGAAGTTTATACACAAAAGTAAGGCATATAGGGAATAAACAGAAATAACTGGAAATATTAGTATATAATAGTATAAATTTGGTGACTCTAGCTCTTTCCATTTAGTAGGAGGTCTTGAACAAATGGGCTTGCAGACAGACAAACAGACAGACAGATGCACTCTAAAATAGATAGATAGATAGATGTGTAACATAGGCTGAGTTACCATAAGAATCTTAGCTATTTCCTGACTTGTGTATTTAAATTTAGAGTCTTAGTGTTGTATTATATATATATTTTAAAATTGCTACTTTTAATATTTATGAGTATGGATTTATAGGGCCAGCTAACAATATATACAATCAATGAAAGAGAATTGCCTGTTATTTATTTATTTTTCATTAGCCCAGAGGAACCCCAACAGTAATGTGATTCTTTATTTGAAAAGAGAAATCACCAGTGTCTTGTATTTAAATTGTTACTTTTTAAGGATATGAGGCAAATATAAAATATCCTGTCTATTAGTTTCTTATAAAGTAATGCCTTTGTACAGTACCTCACTCATTGTTACACAGTTCCTCACCAACACACAGCTGTGGTTGTAATATCATTGACTTATGAATTCATTGTCTTAAATTCTCATAATTCTTCATAGATTTGAACATTGTTTAATTAGAACTGATTGAAAATTCTGACAGAACTGTTTTCTGTTGGAAAATGCTAATTCAATTAAACGGGGACCTTTTACAGGTTTAATTTAATTAGACATACTGATTTTTGTCAAAATGTTTGATGAGACATTTGCAAAGTGCTTCATTTCAGTTATCATTTTGACATTTATATTATAATATACATAAAAGTTTTGATAAGTTAGTGTAGATATTGCCAAAACAAAATGTAAACATATTTTTTTTGTGGGAATTTTTGAAATGTTTACTTTTTTCATTCTGATTCAGGACTAAAGGAAATTTTAAATGTTGGAATTTCCTGAGGAATGGAATTCTGAGATTCCAGCAGCGCTAGTTTTCATCTCAAAACACTCTTCTCTGCCACTCTCACTCTTGCAACTGAGGTTTCCAAACAGTGGTGCATAGATTACTTGCTGGGTACATATGGAGGGACTGGTTTGACTTGTTATAAGCTGGTAAATTGCATGGAAAGAACATGACATTAAAAGATTTCCCCATTTCTTTTCCATGATAGCAATCAGTTTAATTGTCACAAGAATGAACAAGGAAAGGGATGTGATTCATATAATCATGACTCAGAGGAAAGCTTGTCCTTGAGGCCTTTATTAAGAACACGTGGAGGGTTAACAAACATATTTTAGGCTTGGTATACACTGAAAAGTTAGGTCAACAAAGCCACAGCCCTGACTGATGTGACTATATCCCAATCTCACCTCCAGCGTAGACACAGTTATGCTAATAGAAGAATGATTCCATTAATATAGTTACCATCATTCAGGAAGGTGATATTCCTGCACTGGCAAACACCTCTCTCAGGATATGTCTGCAGGTTTTTTTTTTTTTAAAGTAGCCTTTTTCGAAAAAACTTCACCTGCATCTAGACTGCAGCCGTGTTCTTTCAAAAGTAAATCAAAAGAACGGGCAGTTTTTTCGATCATGGTAAACCTCATTTTATGAGGAATAATGCCTTTTTTCAAAATAGTGATAGAAATGTAGCCGTGTTAGTCTGGTGTAGCTGAAACAAAATACAGGACTATGTAGCACTTTAACAACTAACAAGATGGTTTATTAGATGATGAGCTTTCGTGGGCCAGACCCACTTCCTCAGATCAAATAGTGGAAGAAAATAGTCACAACCATATATACCAAAGGATACAATTTAAAAAAATGAACACATATGAAAAGGACAAATCAAATACATTACAAAGATAGCTTCCCCAATTATCACCTCTAATACCATTAGCTCACAGACATTTACCTTCCTCCTCCCCCCCGCATCCTCCTTCTGTTCTGAAATTTGATTTGTCCTTTTCATATGTGTTCATTTTTTTAAATTGTATCCTTTGGTATATATAGTTGTGACTATTTTCTTCCACTATTTGATCTGAGGAAGTGGGTCTGGCCCACGAAAGCTCATCATCTAATAAACCATCTTGTTAGTCTTTAAAGTGCTACATAGTCCTGTATTTTTTTTCAAAAGTTCTCTTTAGAAAAAAGGCGCTATTGAATGCAAACTGTGCTTTTTTGAAAGAGAGCGTCTAGATTTTTTTTTGAAAAATCTGCTTGTAGCCTAGATGTTCTTTTTCGAAACAGGCTTGTAGTCTAGATGTACTCTCATTGATGTAGGCTGCATCTACACTACAGTGTTATGCTAGCATAGCTACACTGACATAACTATGCAAGTACAGGCAGTCCCCGGGTTACATACAAGATAGGGACTGTAGGTTTGTTCTTAAATTGAATTTGTATGTAAGTCGGAACTTGCGTCCAGATTCAGCCGCTTCTGAAACTGACCAGCGGCTGACTACAGGAAGCCTGAGGCAGAGTTGCTCTGCCCTGGGCTTCCTGGAATCAGCTGCTGATCAGTTTCAACAGCGGCTGAATCTGGACGCCTGAGACAGAGCAGCTGGGGCGCTATCGGGTTGGTCCCCGCAGCGCCGCACCTCAGCGCTGCGGGGACCAACCTGGCAGCACCCCAGCAGCTCTACCCCAGGTGTCCCCAAGTCAGCTGCTGCTGAAACTGATCAGCGGCTGATTCCAGAAAGCCCGGGGTAGAGCAACTCTGCCTCGGGCTTCCTGTAGTCAGCTGCTGCTCAGTTTCAGAAGCGGCTGAATCAGGACGCCTGGGGCAGAGCAGCTGGGGTGCTGCTGGGTTGGACCAGCTGCTCTACCCCAGGCGTCCGCTAGAAAAGCCTGGTCTGCTGGGGGGGGGAGCGCTAGCTGCGCCCCCCCCAGCAGACCAGGGAGACGCGGGCGGCGGGACTGCCGAGACATGCCGCGATCCCGCCCGCATCCTCTGTGGTTTTGCTCCGCATCTCCCTGGTCTGCTGAGGGGGCCCTCCCCCAGCAGATCAGGGAGACGCGGAGCAAAGCCGCGGAGGACACGGGCAGCGGGACCGCGGTGCGTCTGGGCTGTCCTGCTGCCCACGTCCTCCGCGGCTTTGCTCCGCATCTCCCTGGTCTGCTGGGGGGGCCCCCCCAGCAGACCAGGGACACGCGGGCGGCAGGACCGTCGAGACGTGCCTCGGTCCTGCCTGCATCCTCCGCGGCTTTGCTCTGCGTCTCCCTGGTCTGCTGGGAGGGCCCTCCCCCAGCAGACCGGGGAGGCCCTCCCCCAGCAGACCAGGAAGACGGGGAGCAGCTTTTCTCACCCCGGAGGACGCGGGCGGCGGGACAGCGGCGCGTCTGGGTGGTCCCGCCGCCCGCGTCCTTCGGGGCGAGAAAAGCCCCATTTGTAACTGTGGATCTGACATAAGTCAGATCCGTGTAACTCGGGGACTGCCTGTATAGCCTTTGTAGTGTAGACACAGGCTTAAGAAAAGATTTGTAAAACCTATCTTAGGCCATGTCTATATAGAAACTTTGGTCAATGCAAGTTATGTTGGTCTACAGCTGCTAAAGTTAGTAAATTGCTTATGTGCAGGTAATACAGACATGTTTCTGTTCGAGAGAGGCAAACACCAGAAAGTGATGGGTAGATTGGTGGGATTTAAAAACAGAAAGATACACAAAAATCAAATGCAGTATTTAATCTATCTAATATTAAATGTATTTGGTTAGTCATTCAAATCCAACCTTTTGCACGTATGGTATATACAAAGCCCTATATATAAACACAGTTTCAGTTGGAACCAGAGTTGATTCATTTCCACTGAACTGATTTTATATTAACTATGTGTTGATTTCTTCTCCAGATATTTGCCAATGTTATCCCTAATGATTACTCTTTTTTTTCCAACTAAAAAGCTTAACCCAAAGCCTAGTGAAGTCATTGGAAATCTTTCAATTGATTTCAATAGACTTTGGAATGACCCTAAGTACACTTGTGAATTAACCATGGGGAGTGAACCTCTTCTTTACCTTCTAATGGTAATGAGTAAATACTGTTCTGCTTACACTACAAGGACAGCAGAGATGAGTGTTCATAGCATCACTTTCTTCTCTTCAAATTAATTTGCTAACTCACATAAAAACTGCCTTGTCTTCTCTAGGATTTTACCATGAGTTAACTCTATTTAAGACTATGCCTTTTTTCCTAGTGAAGACAAAGTGTTAGAGATGTCAGAGGAGGGTAAACCATGTGAAAATGGATGTTGGCACTTTCCTAATTTTCCTTTCCTCCCATTCATCTCAATAATACATTCTGTCCCTTAGTTGTTTTGTTTCCTCCTCTACAAGGTATCTGTTTGGGGTTTTTTGTTTGTTTTTTGGTTTTGGTTTTTTGCCTAATTATGAGCAAGGAGGGAGAGGGAAATAGGTGGGAGACACTCTACAGCGACAGAACAATAATGGTCTTAGGACAGTTGAAGCTGATCAATGTGGTGATCAATTTTGCCCATAAGTCTACTGTATTAGAATTTGGCCTTGAGTGGGTAACTTCACATGCCTGTTATCAAACAGAAGGTATGTCTAAACTATGTTCTATTTTTGAAAGAGGATATGAAAATTCCTGTGGAATTTTTCTTTCCATCTCACTTTCAAAAGCAGAGCTTTCAAAAGTGAAAGTAGTCTGGATGCATTTTTTTGGAGAAAAAAACCTTTTTCAAAACAACTGCGTAAACCTCACTTTTTAAGGAAGAGCAGTTTTTTTGAAAAAGTTTTTTTTTCTGAAAGTGAGATCGGAAGAAGATATGCAAATTCCATCGGAATTTCAAAAATAGAGCGTAGTCTAGGCATAGCGCACAAGTTTAAGGATGCCTTATTTATCAGAATATCCAAGCTATTACTTTAAAGGAAGGTTGGAAAGTGGTTGACAGTGGTAAAAGCAAAGTGAATCAGTAAATGATTCAGCTGTAATTCACAGGAAAATGATTATGCACCAGTAACTGTCCATCATCTTCCCTCCTCTTTTTCCTTTCTTCCAAACAAAATTCCATATATTAAAATGTTATAGCTCCCTCTTCCAGGCATGAGTAGTATTTATGAACCCTAATACAAAATGTCATAAATGGAAGAAAGGGGAAATGTATAGTAATGAATATAAATCATAGAAATAAGAGATCTAGAAAACTGATAAAGGAAGCAAAGTGACACAAGCAGAAATCTATGTCCAGCAGAGTTAAGGACAATCGGGAGTTTAAGTATACTGGAAAAAAGAATCCTGACACAAGCTGGGGTCCATTGCAGGATGGAAAAGGTAGAAATAGCAATAATCATTCAGAAAAGGCAGATGTGTTCAATAAATATGTGGTCTACATTTAGGGGAAAACAGATCATATAGTTTTATTTCAGTATGTTCAATAGCAACAACTACAGGTAGGCTGTTTTAATTCAGCAGCCCCAGATAACTCGCATCCAAAACTTTTAAACGAGCTGGCTGAGGAGTTTGGTGGACTGCTAATGCAGATTTTTTCCAAAGCAGAAGTACCGAAATAGGTTTTAAGACGTCCCTCCTGGTCTTGGAATCTAGGAAAAGATGAGCGAAGTCACCCCTCTCTGCGCTTGCTTCAGACGGAGTTGAGCCAAACGAGCAAGGTATCTCAGGTTCGCAGAGGCTTATGACCCTGGGGGCTTTATCACGGGGCGCGGAAGGGAGCGGCTCGGTGGTTATAAGCCGAGGTAGAGCTGCCCCCGCGCCCTGTTGCAGTCGCGCCAGTTGCAAGGTGTGTGGTGCGGCGGCTCCCAGCGCGGGAAGCGAATTCTCCAGTCCCCAAAATAAACCCACCCCCAGGCGGGGGCTGCAGGTCAGTGAGGGGGAGCGCGGCGCGGCGCGGTTCCCGCCAACGGAGCGCTGCCCACCTCAGCGTTTTCCATGTTTTCTTGCCCCCGCTTCATGCTCCCTCCCAAGGCCTCGGGACCGGGGGGCTGAGAGGGGAAAGGCTCCCGCTTGTGCCGTGGGCCGATTTCCACACCCGCCTTTCTGCCCGGGTGCAGCCTCCCCCGGCGCTGCTAACCCAGCCCGGACCCACCCAGCCTGCTTGGCGGAGGAGCCGAGCCGGAGCCAGGCGCGCGCCTTGCGCGCAGCCGGGCAGAGCAGCTGGGGTCTCCGGAGCGAGGCTGGCTCCAAGCGGCGGCTGCTGCGCGGGGGAGCAAGAGGCCCGGCGGGGAGCAGCCGCAGGGTTCGCGTTCCTCCGGACTGTAGCGCGGTTCCTGCCTCGCGCCACCCGCCCGGCTTCTGCCCCTTCCAGAAGCCTGGAACCCAACCACCCTCACCTTCCCGGGGGCTTGGCAATTCTTTCGGCCCCTCTGCTTGGCCTGGGACATTTAATCTCAAAATGTTTAATTCTGGCAAAGCTATAAACAAGTTAAAACAGGGGTTTGTAATAAGAAGTGTTTGTTAGGCAACCTTCAGAGGTGATGTTATCAACCCCGCCTTGAATAAACTGTAAAGCTGGGGTTCTAATCTTTCTTCATAGTCAGAAGAGTATTCTTGCAATGCGACTGCAAGCCACCTTGTTATCTATCCTCTTGTTTGTTACCAGTGTACTGAATGTTGGATGGTGTCACTGCTGGAGAAGGAGAACAAATATCTGGCAAATTAGCCACCTTGTTACACAGGGCATGGCTCAGAATCTAGGGGTTTTGTAGTATCACTTCATCTCAAAGTCCTTTGCACAAAATTATTTATTAGTCCTCACAATACCTAAAACAACTCTAGAACAAGGCTAGGACTATAACAGAGTTTAAAGAGAAGCTAGATAATTTCATGGAGGTTAGGTCCATACAAGGCTACTAGCCAGGGGATAGAAATGGTGTCCCTGGCCTCTGTGGCTATGTCTAGACTGCAAGCCTCTTTCGAAAGAGAGCGTCTAGACTGCACGCGGAGCTTTCGAAAGAGCAAGCCGCTTTTTCGAAAGAAAGCACCCAGTGAGTCTGGATGCTCTCTTGTGAAGAAGCCCTATTTACATTCAAGAACGCCTTCTTTCGAAAGAGCACTTTCGAAAGAAGGCGTTCTTCCTCGTGAAATGAGGTTTACCGCCGTCGAAAGAAAAGCCGCGTTCTTTCGATTTAATTTTGAAAGAACGCGGCTGCAGTCTAGACGCAGGTGAAGTTTTTTCGAAAAAAGGCTACTTTTTCGAAAACCCCCCTGAGTCTGGACACAGCCTGTTTGTCAGAGGCTGAAGAGGGATGGCAGGAGACATATCACTTGATCATTGTCTTTGGTCCATCCTCTCTGGGGCACCTGGTGCTGGCCACTGTCGGCAGACAGGCTACTGGGCTAGATGGACCTTTGGTCTGACCCAGTACGGCCATTCTTATGTTCTTATGTTCTAACAAATACCACTGAAAGTCGATGTATTAAGCAAAGACTCAAAGATAGCATTAATTATGTTATGGTTTATGTTATGATATATTTGGAGGCAGTGCCTCTTGCTTGTTACACTTACCAACCCCCCTTTCTGTGGGTAGGCAGCTCCAGCTTCCCCTCCTCTCCACTTGGCCACTGAGGAGGGCCAGACTGAGATGTGGCTCTCTCCCCCCAGCTGCCAGGCCCCCCCAAGGCCAGCCCAGCCTCGGCTCTCCCCCCTCTCCAGCTCCTTCCACCCTCACCCCCTGTCCCTAGCTGTTTCCTCCCCCCAGCTGCCAGGGAGGGAGGCTGGAGCAAGGCTATCCCAAGACCTAGGGGCTCTGTGAGGAGGCTGGGGTGCGGGATGGAGGTGTGGCTCCCACCTCCCTAGATCACTGGAGAGGGGGAGGCAGCTTGTGGCTTCCACCCTGCTCCCCTGGAGCACCAGGGAGCGGGGAAGGAGAAAGGCCACGCAGCTCCTATAGCTGCTCAGCATGTGGCTTCATGGCCCCCCACTGGAGCATCTGGGAGGGGAGAGAAAAGGCTGCATGGCTCACAGCTTTGGTCCCCTCCAGGGAGGAGAGGTGCTCTGAGGCCTCCCCAGGCCCTGTACTGCAGTCGAGCACTGGAGAAAGGGGAGGGAGGGACACGAGAGACGTGATGACATCACTCTGCCATCCCACAGGAAAAACTTTTTTTAATATATATTATATATCATATCAAAAGCCCAAGTGCTATAGTTAAGATTTCATAATGGCTTCCAGTGGAAGAAAAAGAAGCAAGTGGGGAGAGGACCGTTTAAGAAGGAAAAGGTTCCTTGTTTTGGTACCTTGATCATCTTGCTCTCTGATTGCTAGCTTTCCTTTGGCTGCTGTGCCCAGTCCTTCTTAATTCTTTTAAAATATATTTTTCATGTTCATGTAGCTTCTGACCCACTAGTTGTGCTTTCTCAGTCTCATTTCCTAATTCTCCCCTCCTCATTTGATCTTCAGCCTTAGAACAACTCTTTTGCTCCCCACGAAAACCTTTGATTCACTTTTGTTCTGAATAAAAACTCTTGAATCTCAGGAATATTATTTCAGTACTCTTTCTCTTAATCACCTAATCTCCATGGGTATGTCTACACTACAAAGTTAATTCGAACTAACAGCCATTAGTTTGAATTAACTTTAATAGCAGCTACACATGCAAACTGCTAGTTCGAATTTAATTCAAACTAGCGGAGCGCTTAATTCGAACTAGGTAAACCTCATTCTACGAGGACTAACGCCTAGTTCGAATTAAGTAGTTTAAATTAAGGGCTGTGTAGCCGCTTAATTCGAACTAGTTGGAGGCTAGCCCTTCCCAGGTTGCCCTGGTGGCCACTCTGGGACAAACCAGGGAAATTTTTCTGCCCCCCTCCCGGTCCCGGCGCCCTTAAAGGGGCACGGTCTGGCTACAGTGCCCGTGCCAGTTGCAAGCCTGCCAGCACCCAGCCAGCAGACCCTGCACCTGGCACGGCATGGGCCAGCCACCCGCTGCCACCCGGCCCTCCACCTTTTCCCAGGACCAGGCTGGCGGCTCCCAAGAGCCTGCCCAGAGCCGCAAGAGGCGGGAGCCCGCCTGGTCTAGTGCGGAGATCGTGGACCTCATCGAGGTTTTGGGCGAGGCCTACAATGTCCACGACCTCCGCACTAGGCACAGGAATGCGGCAGGATAGCTGCCAGCCTGGCCACCAAAGGCCACATGTGAACCCAGGAGCAAGTTTACATGAAAATCAAGTTGTTCCAGTGAGACCCCTAACCCTGAGCCCTGATCTTAGAACATAAGAACATAAGAATGGCCGTACTGGGTCAGACCAAAGGTCCATCTAGCCCAGTAGCCTGTCTGCTGACAGCGGCCAGCACCAGGTACCCCGGAGGGGATGGACCGAAGACAATGACCAAGCGATTTGTCTCGTGCCATCCATCTCCAGCCTTCCACAAACAGAGGCCAAGGACACCATTCCTACCCCCTGGCTAATAGCACTCCATGGATCCAACCTCCATGAATTTATCTAACTTCTCTTTAAACTCTGTTATAGTTCCAGCCTTCACAGCCTCCTGTGGCAAGAAGTTCCACAGGTTGACTATCTGCTGTGTGAAGAACTTTCGCTTATTAGTTTTAAACCTGCTGTCCATTCATTTCATTTGGTGTTCTCTAATCCTTCTATTATGGGAACTAATGAAGAACTTTTCTTTATTCACCCTCTCCACATCACTCATGATTTTATAGACCTCTATCATATTCCCCCTCAGTCTCCTCTTTTCTAACCTGAAAATTCCCAGTCTCTTTAGCCTCTCTTCATATGGGACCTGTTTCAAACCCCTAGTCATTGTAGTTGCCCTTTTCTGAACCCTTTCCAAGGCCAAAATATCTTTTTTGAGGTGAGGAGACTACATCTGTACATAGTACTGAAGATATGGCGTACCATAGTTTTATACTTCCCCTCCTCCTCCTTCCCCTGGCTTCCCCCATCCAGCTCCCTCATCCCAGGTTTCCCCTTCCCCTCTCCCACCCTCTCTCTTCCCCTCTCCCACCTCCTTTTCCCAGTCTCCCCAGAGGTTAATCCCCCCCCCCCCGCAGTTTTGTTAAATAAAGAGAGGTTCTATTTTTGAACACACGTGTCCTTTATTTTTTACATCAGGAAGGGGGCTAGGGAGGGGTAAGTGGAAGGAGGTGAGGGAGGAATGGGGAACGATGCCCTGATGGGGAGGACTGGGGTGGCTCTGTGGGCTCCTCGGACTGGAAGCTCTCCTTCAGGGCCTCCTGGATCCTGAGAGCCCCCTGATTGATCCCCCCCGGATGTCAGCCTGCGGCAAGTGCAGCTGGGCTGATGGCCGAGTGCTGTGATGTGCTGAGTGTGGGCACTCAGGGCACTCCAAGTCAGGACTGCTTTGCTGTCCCTCATCGAGTTAGACAAGCAAGCGGGCAACCCTGAAAACTGTCTATCGGGTGGGGGTTGGGTCCCTTTAAGCACACCCCTCGGCTAGCCTGAGGCAGCAGCCCCACGCTCTAAGTCCTAACCTGATGCCCTGCCAGCACTGGTTCCGGCCATCCTTAACTTCGGTGAAGGGTCCACTCAATGTAGACGCGCTATTTCGAATTAGCAAAACGCTAATTTGAATTAGTTTTTAGGTCTAGATGCAATCATTCGAATTAGGTTAGTTCGAATTAACTAATTCGAATTGTTAGTTCGAATTAGTGCTGTAGTGTAGACATACCCCATCAGTGTTGCTCTTTATCTCCTTGCACAGGGCTTCCATGACCCTTCAATCCGTCATAGGCCAGGATCCTATGCTGCTGTCAGTCCCCTCTTCTGCTGATTTTCCTCTGGCACTACTACAGTGTGTTTGTGTTTGCATCCATAACATATATCACAAGTCCTATTTCAGAAGAGAAAAACAGAATATTAAGAACATCATTTAAATACAATGAATGCAAATCTGTAACTTCTCTGTAGTTTAGGAATAAATGAACAAACTGTTCTCTCTTTCTAGGAGCAAGGTTAAGAAGCTGTTTATGAAGACAGTTTGATTCAGTTTGCCAAATTTATTTCAACAGACGATGATAAATGAAAGTGAATCCCATATGTTACAGCAGGAATCCGTGATTAGCTTGACCTGGATGACATACATATTAGAAGACTGGACTAGCGTTGAGTACTACTATTTATACTATATTGTCTTTTTCTTGTGGATGTTACCCATAATATTATTTGTACCTCTTTTAATTTTCATAATCTTCAGTTGCTTTTTAAAACTTCTCCTGTTCATTTACAAGAGAAAGAACAGCTTACGTGAAGATTTTTCCAGTAAGGCCTGGGACAATGCAAGGTTCCTGGTGGCATCCTTATTTAGTGTGACTGGAAAACTCTGGCACGGTAAGACTTCTTTTCCCTCTGAACACTGTTGTATTGTGAGATGCTATCATTTGATTATTAAAAACTGGTATCCTCAACTTTTTGTGGAGTTAAATGTTGTGGAAGATGATGAGCACCAAACAGATCATGGCGGTGGCAAGTGAGGGCAGGTGTGCACTGACAGACGGGGTTGGGCATGGCCACTACAGCCTGTGAATGGCATGTGTATGGACTGTGAGGGGGTGAGGAGGGCAAATACACTGCTGCTTGGCCCGTGCTGTTCCCAGTTTCTTGGCTAACTCCTATGTAAAATTCTGGAATCTAAAAACACATAGTGATTAGTCCCCTTTATTTTTCACTGGTGAGGCCACATTTGGAGTACTGTGTCTAATTCTGGGGCTGCCATTATAGAAAGCATTGGAGAGTCCAGTGGAGGGCAACCAAAATAATTAGGAGGCTGAAGCATGTGACTTAAAAGGAGAGGCTGAGGCTATGTCTATACTACAGAGTTTTTCCAGGATACCTAAACTCTACTGCATCCAAACAAGCACGTTCTTTCGGAAGCTCTGTATTCCTCATTTTATAAGAAATAAGGGTTCTTCCAAAAGAGGAGGTTTTTCCTACATTTGGCCCAGTGTAGACGGGCCAAATGTCGGAAAAGCCTCTTCTGAAAAAAGAATCGGAAAAAGAACTGCAGTGTAGACATAGCCTGAGGGATTTGGGCTTATTTAGTCTACAAAAGAGAAGAACGAGGGGGAATTTGATAGCAGTCTTCAACTTCCTAAATGGGGGATGGAGAGAACCTGTTCTCAGTAGTGGCAGATGTCAGAATGAGGAGCAATGGTCTGAAGCTGCAGTGGGGGAAGTCATGCCTGAGAAGCACATGCTGGGCTGTAGGCCAGGAGTCTCACAGGTAAGGCTCCCAGTCAGAACCTGCCTCTGGCACCCCCGCCCTCTACCCCCCCCAACTCCTACTCCTCAACCCCACATAACCTAAACCCTCCGTGCCCCTCCTGAGCCCATACTCCCTCCCCGACCATGCACCCTAATCCCCTGCCTCAGATCACAATCCCCTCCTGCTCCAGGTCACAACCAAACCCCTGCATCTCCTCCTGCAACCCAGTCCCCTGTCTTAGGTTACAACCCCCTCCTGCCCTAGATCATAACCCAAACCTCTGTACCTCAATTCTGTGCCCCAGGTCACAACTGCATCCTTCACCCAAACTCTCCCCCAGAGCTCACAGTCCCTCCTGCACCCAAATCCTTTACCCAGGGGTGGGCAAGACAGCCTCTGTGGGCTGGATCCAGCCTGCCAAGCTGATTGATCTGACCTGGCAGCCACCCTGCTGCTCCCCTACCCCCAGGCCAATTGAGACCTGGGAACAGGCGAGCATGCAAAGTCTCCTCTCTCTGCCAGTGGTGCGTGGCACCAGAGGGAACCACCAGGTACTAGGGGGCGAGGGGCAAAGACTTCACATGCTCCCTCCTCCCCAAGGCCAATTAAGGGCCTGTGGGCAGGGAAGCATGGAAAGCCTTCTCGTCCTGCCTCTTCTGCCTAAGGCCCTTTCCCTTCCACGGTGGCCCACGACCACTTCAGAAATTTGTGAAGTGGCCCCCCTTCAAAAATTATTGTCCACCCCTGAGCGAAGGCCTGCCCCAGCTCTGCCCTGCCCAAAGAGCCAGAGCCTAAGACTATTATGTACTGCCAGCTGTGAGCTAAAGATTGCTCAGTAGTCTACCCCACCCGAGGGTGGGGACCCGAGCACCAGACAGTTACTGCTTACCTCTGTTAGATGATCACAGAACTATAGACTGCTTGGCGTGGCCCCACCAGTACAACCCAAGCCTAGAGACACATGGCCACAGCATCTGGACTCTTTGAGCAGCCTGGGGCTGTGTCAGGTAGGGAGATTGCCTGAGAGTCCCAGCAGGTCATGGGCTGGATCCAAAGGCTTGGCAGGCCAGATTCAGTCCATGGACCGTATTTTGCCCACCTCTGAACTAGATGAACTGTCCTTCAAAGAAGATGGTCTTCTCAGAAAAAAGACAAATGAGTTGCTGGAATAACTAAAGAAGGAATGATTGATAGCCCATTTTCTGTGCTTGATTTCTTCTGGCAAGAGAAGATCTACTTCTTTTCATCATCAGAAACAATTTTGTCCCAGTCTTTGACATCTTATTTTTGCCTAATCTAAGATATCAGTAGTATCACTAGTTGACATCCTTCCAGAGCCAACATAAGAAGAGGTCATTTAAGCCAAGGCCTAAATCTAAATGACTTGTTGCCACCCGGACATCTTTCTCTCAACACTTCAGTGCTCAGATTGTTGGAATTATTTCTTATGCAGCATATTACCACAACACTAACTTAACTGTACATTCCTTTATTAAATTCAGAAGCCAAATAGTAGTGATATAGTTGCTCTAAACATACTAAAAAAAAGCTAAATAAGCAATTTACTGTATCCAAACTGCAATAAAATATTTATAAGCATTCAGTAAAGATATTTACAAATGAGCTAAAGGTTCTTAGACCCATTTTGGTCAACTTCCCTGTGGTCAGGCAGGTCTTGGCAATTAATTTTTTAAGAGTTTACTTTTTTATAACCTTTCACAAACAAGTGGTTTCTGACTTCAGCTAAATTCAGTTTGAGATCGTTCACCCTTGTTTCCAGTTTTAATCCAGATAAAATTTAGTTTTCTTTCTTCCCCTTTTTTTGCTGACCAAGAGTTTTTCTTGTTGCACTTAGGTTCACATAAGACCTCATTTTTGGGATAATACTGTTGTGTGGGATGAGAAGGTCCATGCTAGCTTATTCTAAGACTTAGCTCTTTGTTTTATTTGTCTTTTTATCTGCTGTGATCTCTATTGTGTAGGAGCCTTCTTTTTAGAAACTTCCCTTAATTTTATTAGTTATTCTTTGAACCCTACTTAAATTCCTTCTGGCCTTATAACTCATTATTTTCAAGGCCTTTCTTTTACATGGAAAAGGAATATGTTGTAGAGCCTAAGGGTTAGCATTGGGTGCCTTCTTTTTTTACCACATTCATTCATGTAAAGGACAACTAAGCTCTTCCACTTGCTTTGCCAATTTCTATGCTTAATAATGGAGCCATCTGCTGCCCAGAACTGATTGTCCACCCACCATCTTTATATTAGACTGGCTCCACAAAATACATAATCCAAATCCCCCTCTCTGCAATATTCTACCTCAAATGTGGGGTCTGTTTCATTTAAAAGTGTCAGCAAGGCTGCCAGCTCTGCTTGCTGGGTTGACCAGGCTTCTAGTAAAAAGCCAATAGTATGAACTATCGAGTTCCCCTCATGTCACAACAGCTAAGCTCTCAGTCCTCTTGCCCTCCAATACACACGACTCCCATCCTGCAACCATACAAAGGTCTCTTTCTTTAATTGATTATGGCTGGCTGCCTGGAACACCTAGAGATGGGTTTTACCCAGATAAGCCTAACACTGGTGTGGGATGTCAACCAGATGTTGTCCAGCTACCCAAAACATCTACTTTGATGTTATCAGCATGTAAAGTCAGCAACCATTTTGTAAGATGCTCTTTGCTCACTTGCCCTTGTAAAATAGCATGCATGTTTAGCAACTAGAGTGTGTCATGGTGGGATTGAACTATTACCTCCTCTAAATCTGCGAGGATTTGAATTTTCCAACCTCCCCCCATAGGTAAACAGCAGCATCTTGTCACACCATCCATTCTTAAGCTCTGTGGGACAGTGGGAAACTTGGCCACACCAATGATAAGGAAATAAGGTAACTAGAATCATGCCAGACCATGGATTTTTGCCTTACCAGAGAATGCCAGACAAGAGAGGTTCAACCTATAGTTGCATTTTGTTTTTCTTGTAACAGTATCTGATTTGATGCCTTATTACATAAAATCATGCATTTGACGAAGTGGGTCTTTGCCCACGAAAGCTTATGCTGCAGTAAATCTGTTAGGCTGCATCTAGACTGGCAAGAAAAACTTGCCAGCTGTCTACACTGGCCACTTGAATTTGCGCAAGAACAGTGACGATCTAATGTATGATCGTCAGTGTTGTGCAAATACAATGACTGTCCCGTTCGGGAAAAAGCCCTCTTGCGCAAATGCTTTGGCGCAAGAGGGCTAGTGTAGACAACTGACAACCGTTTTGCACAAAAAAGCCCCGATGGCGAAAATGGCAATCGGGCCTTTCTTGCGCAAAACCGCGTCTAGATTGGCACGGATGCTTTTCCGCAAAAAGTGCTTTTGCGAAAAAGCGTCCGTGCCAATCTAGATGCTCTTTTCCGCGAATGCTTTTAACGGAAAAACTTTTCCTTTAAAGGCATTTGCGGAAAATCATGCCAGTCTAGATGTAGCGTTAGTCTATAAGGTGCCACAGGACTCTTCGTTGCTTTATTACATAAAATCTCTAATTGTAGCTAATAAACTTGATTTATTGTTTTATCGAAACCAGTGTGTTTGAATTGAAGTGTTTGGGAGACTCCCTTTGTGATAACAAGGTTTGTACTTATCATTTCTATGCATAGAAATGGGTTTTGTATTAGCTTGTATTGTCCAGAGAAGGGCTAGGCAATAAAAGACATACAGGCAGTCCCCGACTTACGCGGATCCGACTTATGTCGGATCCGCACTTACGAACGGAGCTTTCTCGTCCCGGAAGTCGGGGCGAGAAAGCCCCGTTCGTAAGCTGCTCCGGTGCCCCTGGTCTGCTGGAGACCGTCTCCAGCAGACCAGGGGCACCGGGCGGGTTCCCGCGCTTCTGAGGCTTTGCCAGAGCAAAGCCTCGGAAGCGCGGGAACTGCTGCTGCTGCCACTTGGGTGCCGGTGCCTGTGGTCTGCTGGGGACCGTCCCCAGCAGACCACAGGCTCTGGCAAAGCCTCAGAAGCGCAGGAACCCGCCCGCTGCTGCCGCTTGGGTCCCGGTGCCTGTGGTCTGCTGGGGACGGTCCCCAGCAGACCACAGGCACCCTGACTGAAGCCGCAGCCGCGGGGGGTCCCGCGCCTCAGAGGCTTTGCCAGAGCAAAGCCTCAGAGGCGCGGCACCCCGCTGCCGCTGCGGCTCTGCTCCCCGTGTCCCTGGTCTGCTGGGGGGAGGGGGCGCAGCTAGTGTGCTCCCCCCCCCCCCAGCAGACCAGGCTTTTGTTTTGGACTCTGGGGCAGAGCAGCTGGGGCGCTGCCGATTGGTCCTGCAGTACCCGTGGGCACTACTTTGCCAGAGCAAAGCCTCAGAAGCGCGGGAACCCCCGCTGCTGCCGCATGAGACCCGGTGCCTGTGGTCTGCTGGGGACGGTCCCCAGCAGACCACAGGCACCCTGACTGAAGCCGCAGCCGCGGGGGGGTCCCGCGCCTCTGAGGCTTTGCCAGCGCAAAGCCTCAGAGGCGCGGGGAACCGCCGCTGCTGCCGCTTCAGTCAAAGCGGCAGCAGCGGCGGTTCCCGCGCCTCTGAGGCTTTGCGCTGGCAAAGCCTCAGAGGCGCGGGACCCCCCCGCGGCTGCGGCTTCAGTCAGGGTGCCTGTGGTCTGCTGGGGACCGTCCCCAGCAGACCACAGGCACCGGGTCTCATGCGGCAGCAGCGGGGGTTCCCGCGCTTCTGAGGCTTTGCTCTGGCAAAGCCTCAGAAGCGCAAGAACCCGCCCGCTGCTGCCGCTTGGGTCCCGGTGCCTGTGGTCTGCTGGGGATGGTCCCCAGCAGACCACAGGCACCCTGACTGAAGCCGCAGCCGCGGGGGGTCCCGCGCCTCAGAGGCTTTGCCAGAGCAAAGCCTCAGAGGCGCGGCACCCCGCTGCCGCTGCGGCTCTGCTCCCCGTGTCCCTGGTCTGCTGGGGGGAGGGGGCGCAGCTAGTGTGCTCCCCGCCCCCCAGCAGACCAGGCTTTTGTTTTGGACTCTGGGGCAGAGCAGCTGGGGCGCTGCCGATTGGTCCTGCAGTGCCCGTGGGCACTACTGGACCAACCAGGCAGCACCCCAGCTGCTCTGCCCCAGGTCCTGATTCAGCCGCTGCTGGTCAGTTTCAGCAGCGGCTGAATCAGGACGTCTGGGGCAGAGCAGATGGGGTGCTGCTGGGTTGGTCCAGTAGCACCCCAGCTGCTCTGCCCCAGGCGTCCCCAAGTCAGCTTCTGCTGAAACTGACCAGCGCTGACTACAGGAAGCCCCAGGCAGAGTTGCTCTGCCCCGGGCTTCCTGGAATCAGCTGCTGATCAGTTTCAGCAGCAGCTGACTTGGGGACGCCTGGGGTTCTTAAGTTGATTCTGTATGTAAGTCAGAACTGGCCAGTTCCGACTTACATACAGATTCAACTTAAGAACAAACCTACAGTCCCTATCTTGTACGTAACCCGGGGACTGCCTGTACTGTACATTGCTGGGGAAAATCCAGAACTGGGAGTATGATGAGGTCTCCCTGCAGTATAACTTAGGCAGGTAGAAACCTAGGTATGACTGTCAAGATGCAAGCACACAGACATATCTGGAAGTAACTAATATCCAAGGCTGTTTGTGATGGGAAGCTACAGCAGGAAAACAGCATAAAAGCACTAGGCTAGAGGGCAGGAGTGGTACAGTCACTCACCAGTCTTGATTGTATCCTGGGTATGTCACAAATACCATTTTCATGTGTAAATAGATTGCGACTCGCTACCACAGTACCACCTGCCTGTCACTTGTGGAATCAGTTCAGCCCTGTAGCACCTGCTTCTGGCCACTGTCTTGTCTGCTGTTACCCGTTGTTCTCCATTATCTTGTAACAAGACCTGGGTCCCTCCAAGATTGCAGAATCCTTCCCCAGGGTACTACCCTGTGTGGTTTAAAGTAAAAGGTTCGGAAATGTGGCTAGTCCCAGGGAGGCGCAGAAACAGGCAAACTATTACTAAATATCTTTTAAACTTTTATTAAAGGGCTTCTACGTATAAACTATAATTTTATCAATTTCTTACATACGTAGGCACTAAATAATTATTAGAATGTCCAATAAGCAAAATGCAATACAGTGAAGAAAATTCTTTGAGGTTTCTCTAAATCCCAATAGTTGTTAACAAGGGACTAGGGATTATTAACAGTTACATTTACATCAGTCTTATAAGACTAATCATTTATCTAAAACTTTTAACACTACTACTTAACAATACCTCTAAACAATTTCAGATAACAATACTTACATTTAACAGACACACAAACTACAACAACAACATATTTGGTATTCGTTATGTTTGGTATACGTTATGCTCTACAGGAACTCGTTTGGTTCAGTGAGCGGGAGGTGGCCCTCGGGTGATCAGTCCTCGGACCTGGCTCATAGTCCTCGGACCTGGCTCATAATCCGCCATCCAATGTTTATTCGGGATTCCTCAATTTGATACAGGAGGGGAAGCTGTTTTATAGAGAAAGCTTTTGCGCGCTTTTTGTGATAGGCTAGCAGACCCTGTCTGTTAAGTGACAGGAGTAAGGGGGTGAGATGGTTTCCTGTTTTTCCTTTTCTGCCCTCTCGGGCATTGCACAGTCAGCACATCCAGCACGAACTTTACATGAACTTTTTGGGTCTGGTTTTGGTTCCTGTTCGTCGCTGATCTTTAAGTTATATAGTGTAAGGGTTTTCATCAAGGGGAAGTTGACCTTTTGCTTGGATGGCAATACGCGCGAGAGGCCTGGCCAGCAAAGAGCCTGCTTTCACACCCTGTTGCAGTGCTCACACAGTCCTTCCCCTCAGGTAACCTCCTACTTTCTTTGCCCACCTTGCCTCAGTGATCCACTGCTAGTCATCATCTAGCTTCACCTCAGGGACAAAGTCTGAAATGGTCACTATCCATGGCAAGGAGGGGTGGACCTCCTGCCTTTTGCTGCCCTGGCTGACTCCCTGCATCTCACTTTCAGGCCTGGGCATCATTGTAGCAAGTATCTGTCTCCCCTCTCTCCAGGAACCCCTATTTATACAGTCTGGGCCCTAATTAGCTGCTACTCGGCACAGCTGTTGGTTCCACAACCCTAGCCCTCTCCTAGGGTTGGATTTAACCCTTGATTGGATCAATGTGGGGCAGATACCCTGTCACAACAAGTAAGATTGTCCCCGCCTCGATTTCTGACTCTTTTTATAATAGTTATAAACAGGGCTCGACAAATTATGGAAAACCTTACTCGCCAGACAAAAAAGGGACTTGTCACCCTCCCCCCCAAAAAAGTGTTTTTTTTTTTTAATGGCATAAATTCCGAATAAGAATAAGAACAGTAATTACTAATACGTTCTTAATAAATATCACCCAAGTTATTAATAAATATCTTATACTTTTTCCCTCTGCTGCCATGTCTCCTCCCTTTGCTCCATCAGCTCCCCTGGTGCCTGCTGCCCCCCAACCCCTCACCCTCCTCTGCTGTCCTGACTCATGCCCTTCTCACTGCCCTCAGCCTTCCTGAGACCTGCCCCCCGCCACCAGCCCTTCTCTCCCTCCTGTGCCCACTCCTTTAGTAGCCCCACTCTGATCAAGTGAGCTACCCCTCTTCATCCCCTCTCCTAACACCTCTCTCTACACACCTGCCCTGCCTCTCTCCTCTGAGGCTGGTCCCTCCCCTGCAGTTGTCTGCCCTTCTGCTTCACCCCCAGAATCTCCTGGCACCTGCACCCTCCTGGTTCCTCCCCCTTCCCTCAATGCCCCTGCCCCCTTTGCCCTTTTTTCCCTGATACCCACCCCCTCAGCACCCTCTGCCCCCATTCCCCTCATACCCCCACACATGCCTTGCTCCATCTCCACCTTCCTCATGTCCATCCCTTCTTTCAAGCCTTCTCCCAGCACCTTCCCCTCCTCCCTCTAGCCCCCAGTGCCCTTATCCTCTTCTCTCCCAGCATCACCATGTTCCCCCCTCCCACTGACACCTCCCCTACTGCCCTTTCCTAATTGTCTGCACTTGGCCCCCTGGGATTTGTCTCTCTTGCACCCGTCCCTTGGTGCTTTCCCCCTTTCGTCGTCGTCTTCTCCTCCTGACCTCTTCCCCTCCCCTCAGCACAAGCCCCCATATTTTTCCCCTCCCATCCCCTCCCCACAGCCCAGCCCAGCCCAGCTGCTTCCCCTCCCCCAGGGCCAAGCAAAGCACCCCCCCCCTTTTTTGTTGTCTTTTACATGTTTGCATTTTGCAATGGTTTTTTTTTGTTTGTTTTCCTTTTTCTCCCAGCATTTTAGCCCTATAAATAGCAAATAGCATTTTCATTCATTTTTTTCCATAAAGGCAAAGCCGCTTCAAGTGAACTCCCCCTTTCACTCCCTGCTGGGTCACAGCAGCCTTTTCCCTGCCCTATCCAGCCCCTCCCTATGGGCAAGCACCCCTCGCTCCCAACCCACAGGGGAAACAGGGTGCAGGGAACAGTGCGGGGGACGGGACAGGGGTGGCGCGGGGAACAGGAAGCACACAGCCAGAGGGACGCAGGGATCGGGGGGAGCAGTGTGTGGGGTGCGGTGGAGGCACAGGGAATGGGACGCAGGAAACGGGAGGGGCAGAGGGATCGGGGTCTAGGAGCAGTGCAGGGAACGGGCAGCACAGAGCTGGGGGTGAGCAGGGTGCAGGGTGCAAGGGCGGCGCGGAGCCAGAGGGAGAGCAGGGGATCCGGGGTGCAGGGGCGGCATGGGGAATGGGCGGCGGGAGCCAGATGGGGTGCGGGGTGGGCGCAGCGAGCCGGGCGGTCGGCAGGAAGGGTCTCTCGCCGACGAGGGGCTAGGGCCGTTGCAGGACTGGAGCCGGTGGGGCGAGGCCTGGCTCCGCCACACGCAGCAGCTAGCTGCCGTGGACACGCAGCCAGAGCCGAGCTGTCACGACCCTTTACAATCGCCTCCTCGCGCCGCAGCTGCATGTGGGCAGCCCGGCGCTGAGTATCGCTACAGTTCCCCCTCTCCGGCAGTGCTCTGCGCCTCCACTGGCTGGCGGATTGGATGGGGCTGCACCGCCCGTAGTGCGGGCTTCAGACAACCCGTTACAACGGCCCACCGGGCCAGTCCGCCTCTGTACTTGCCAGCTGGCAAAATCCACTCACCATGGACGAGCGGGCGAGTGCATTTGTCGAGCCCTGGTTATAAATACAGGCAGTCCCCGGGTTACGTACAAGATAGGGTCTGTAGGTTTGTTCTTAAGTTGAATCTGTATGTAAGTCTGAACTGAATCTGGACGCCAGTTCTGACTTACATACAGAATCAACTTAAGAACCTCAGGCGTCCCCAAGTCAGCTGCTGCTGAAACTGATCAGCAGCTGATTCCAGGAAGCCCGGGGCAGAGCAACTCTGCCTCGGGCTTCCTGTAGTCAGCGCTGGTCAGTTTCAGCAGAAGCTGACTTGGGGACGCCTGGGGCAGAGCAGCTGGGGTGCTGCTGGGTTACTCCAGTAGCGCCGCTCCTCGGTGCTACTGGACCAACCCAGCAGCACCCCATCTGCTCTGCCCCAGGCGTCCTGATTCAGCCGCTGCTGAAACTGACCAGCAGCGGCTGAATCAGGACCTGGGGCAGAGCAGCTGGGGTGCTGCCGGGTTGGTCCAGTAGTGCCCAGAGCGGCGCTGCAGGACCAATCGGCAGCGCCCCAGCTGCTCTGCTCCAGGGTCCAAAACAAAAGCCTGGTCTGCTGGGGGGAGGCACACTAGCTGCGCGCCCCCCCCCCCCAGCAGACCAGGAACACGGGGAGCAGAGCCGCAGCGGCAGCGGGGTGCCGCGCCTCTGAGGCTTTGCTCTGGCAAAGTCTCAGAGGCGCGGGACCCCGCCGTGGCTGCCGCTTCAGTCCCAGTGCCTGTGGTCTGCTGGGGACGGTCTCCAGCAGACCAGGGGCACCGGAGCAGCTTACGAACGGGGCTTTCTCGCCCCGGAGCTCGCAGGTAGCAATCCGCCACCTCGACCTCCGGGCCGAGAAAGCCCCGTTCGTAAGTGCGGATCCGACGTAAGTCGGATCCGCGTAAGTCGGGGACTGCCTGTAATAACAGTGGCCCAAGATGGCACCAATACTTGACGCCTCTATGGGCATTTGGTGCAGTGATGCAGGAGATCAAGAATAATGATGCCCTTTTCTCACTGCATTTTGACTTCAAAGTGAAATGTTTGACTGTCAGAACCAAGAGTTAATTCCTTAAAGATTAACAAAACATGTAGATGGTGTCATGAGCTTTTGTGTACTCATGAAAGCTCATGATACCATCTACATGTTTTGTTAGACTTTAAATTGCTGCTAAACTATTCATTGTTTTTAAGTTTTTCCAGTTACAAACTAACTCAGCTTTCTTAAGCAAGAGTTAATTGTAATGCTAAAATTTACTCATGGTGCAATTTTCTCTCATATAATCAAGAGTTTCTACATCTCTCTTGAGGAATTTATGTTAAATGTATTGGTATCAAGCTGGTATTGAAATAATTGTACTTTATACTCTTGACAGGTTATGAACTTCATGGTATGGAAAAAATTCCAGAAGGGCCAGGGCTTATAGTTTATTACCATGGACCCGTTCCTATAGACTACTGCTACTTTATCTATAATCTCTACATACAGAAGAGAAGAGTCTGCTACTCAGTAGTTGATCACTTCATTGCTATGTTACCAGGTAAAGTATTTTTTTATTCTGAAAGAGAGTTTATAATATTTTAAATTCAGAAATGTGAATTCACACCATGATAATTATACATTAATTATGACAACCATTAAGACTAAAATAAAAGGTTTTCCAGTTATGCACTACAGAAAATTGTATAATTTCAAACATTTGGAAACTCTGTGGTCTTTTGAATTTCATTCTAGTTCAAGATTTCAAAACCTTTTTCTCTGGACTATCTCCAATTTTTCCACATATTTCTTGAAATGTGGTGCCCAGAATTGGACACAATAGTCCAGTTGAGGCCTAAACAGTGCAGAGCAGAGCGGAAGAATTACTTCTCATGTCTTGCTCACAACACTCCTGTTAATGCATCCCAGAATCATGTTTGCTTTTTTTGCAACAGTGTCACACTGTTGACTCATATCTAGCTTGTGGTCCACTATGACCCCCTAGATCCCTTTCTGCTGTACTCCTTCCTAGACAGTCACATCCCATTCTGTATGTGTGAAACTGATTGTTCCTTTCCTCAGTGGAGTACTTTGCATTTGTTCTTCGTAAACTTCATCCTACATACCTCAGACCATTTCTCCAGTTTATCTAGATCTTTTTTAATTATGACCCTACCCTCCAAAGCAGTTGCAACCCCTCCTAGCTTGGTATCATCTGCAAACTTACTCTCTATGCCATCATCTAAATCATTGATGAAGATACTGACCAGAACTGGTCCCAAACTGACCCGTGCAGAATCTCACTTGTTCTCCTTTGAGTGGTGTCCCTGTGGGTGGCTCCACTCAGGTGTTGGCATGTACTCTCACCACTGATTGGAGGTTTTTCACCTAGCAGTGTCTTCCCACAGTGCACATGTGCAGCAGCCATCTCACTCTGTTTTCATCCGTCAGCTGTGCACATGGTGCAAGTGTCCCTCAGTTTCTTTTCTACATTCTGGACCCCCTAATCTGTCCTATGTCCTTTGGGAGCCTGGGTTGGCTGTCCCAGAAGGGTGGGAGGTGGGGCTTGAGCCCTGGACCTCTGGCTCTGGAGATGAGTACCTTACCCGCTGGAGTAGCCCCCCAACCTCCCTACATTCTGGGTCTCCCTTATCCTTCCTTGTTCCAAGGGTACCTGGTCCATCCATCACCAAGCTGGTGATGACAGAGTTTCCGGCAGTGCTCTCCTCAGCTGAGGAAAAAAAGGAAAATTTAATTAGTTGTTTGTAGTTTTACTCAGTTTATTGTTAGTAGTTACAATAAAACTCCAATAGTCCGGCATCCAATAGTCCGGCACTCCTGATAGTCCAGCATCAAAATGGCAAGAGCCTAGTGAGTGAGCTTCGGCAAAAAATGAGTCACAAGGTAACAGCGGCAGCAGCTGAATTGAGCAAAAAGGGCAAAAAAGGCTTAAAAAAACTAAAACATTACAGTATACTGTATACAGTATGTACAATAAAAAGGGTTAAGAACACTTTATATACAGTATATAATGTATACAGTGTATATATATAACCATCTTATAGTACCTCCTGATAGTCCGGCATATCTGATAATCCGGCACCACCTAGGTCCCATAGGTTCCGGATTATTGGAAGTCTACTGTAGTTAGTTACTGTTTTTTGTTTAAAGTTACTCCCTGTTTTTTTCCCCTTGTTTGTTTTTCTGCTCCAAGTTCTTGGCCCTGGTACAGCATTATTCCAGGTTCTCCTGGTTTTAAAAAATGTGACTCCTGCAGAGACTCGATGCCCACCTCAGATGGGCACGCTTTGTGTATAAAGTGCTTAGGTGAAGGCCTTATGGTGCATAAGCACCCACATTGTCAAAATATAACTGCCAGGGCCAGGAAGGACCGGGAGATGAGGCTTAAAAACTTGTTCTGGCAGAAATCTCTTCAGCCACCAGGAGGCAAGGCAATGGCTCCTACAGAACCCGTAATACTGAGAAAAAGGGCTAGCTCATTCCCCATAAAGGATTCCTATAAGTCCTGGGCTGTTCTGGCATGTTCCTTGCCAGCTGTGCTGTCTATTTTGCATGCTGTGCGCTTTCTGGTGCCATCAACATCTGGTACGGTACATAAATTAAAGACAGCACTGACAAAAAGAGCTCCAGCACCAATAATGCCAGCACCCAAAAATATGCTCCCACTACAGCACTTCAACCATGTGAGTCTTGGGACCCAGCAGCACCCAAGCATTCCTTGGCACTGCAAACCCCGAAGCCTAAACCAAGTGAACCAGACCCCCAGCACCGAGCATCACCATCTCCGGCTCCCTCCTCACCTGTGTCAGTGGATAGGATACCTCTGCATTTTCCTAGAATTGAGGAGCCTAGCCTGCCCCAGTGGCCCTCTAAGAATATTTCATTCTCTCCTACGTTGTCATCTCTGGGTACTGGACCTGACACCAGACAGGACAGCTGTTTTTCCTTCCAGCACTTGTCACCAATGGCACTCAAACAGGCACAGACCTTCGTACCATCATCCTCAATACCCTTGGGTCAATCACCCATGGCCGTATCTCCCTCAACAATACCAACCTGAGTGGCCACCCTGGGAACCAAAGGGCCAATACCATCTTCGACCATCTCATCAGCACCAATCTTGTTACTCGACTGCAAATACTCTGATGCAGACCCCAGAAAAGTCTCTCCCACAAACTACTTAGTCCTCTCCATCTCATCCTCCACCCTCACCATCAGCTAAAAAACCGGTCCAATACAGCAGGACGATGACTTATTGCAATTGGATTCGGACAGCCAGTCTTCAGTTCAGCTGTCCTCATCCTCCCCTGACAAAGCAGAATTCCTGTCCTCTTCTCCTCCAGCAGATGACCTGAAACAATTTAATGAATTTTTCAAAAGAGTAGTGCAGTTGCAAGACATACCCTTAGAAGAGGTGCAAGAAAATCAGCACAAGCTGTTAAGAATTTTACAACCTTTTACACCCTCTAACATTACACTACCTATAAATGAGGCCATTATGTAGTCATTGGAAGCCATATGGCAAACACCAGTGTCTCATCCACCCACCAACCGCAGAACCGATAGAAAATATTTTGTCCCAGTGAAGGACATGCATTTTCTCTTCTCTCATCCCCAACCAAACTCATTGGTTGTTGATTCTGTCCATCACAGGTCTAGACAACCACAGTATAAATCAACACCCCAGAACAAGGAGCACAAAAGACTTGATATTTTTAGGAGTCTGTTCCCAACTACACTCCAGTTTAGGATTTCGGTTACACAGCTCTCCTGGCTAATTATGATTATTCTAATTAAACCAGGCTACAGGAGCTGCTCAATGACCTCCCAGAACAAAAGAGGCCACAACTGCAGTCAATCATGAAAGAGGGCCAGTCCATTGCCCATACGGCACTCTAAGTGTCAGTGGACATAGCAGATACGGTGACCCGGTCAACTTCAGTGGCGATTGTTATGTGCTGAACTTCTTGGCTGCAGTCATCTGGTATTCCCAGGAAACTGCAAACCAAAGTGGAAGATCTGCTGTTTGATAGACTGTGAGATGAAGGCCAGTCTTAGATTTCGGGAAGCTCAACAAGTTTGTATGCAACAGCAAGTTCAGGATTGTAATGTTGGGAACCATCATCCTGGCACTGGACAAGTGGTTCTCATCCCTCTACCTTCAAGATGCGTACTTTCATATAACAATACACCTGGCCCACAGGAGGTTTCTCTGGTTTATGGTGGGCAAAGAACATTACCAATATTGTGTCCAACCTTTGGACTATCAACAGCACCACATATCTTCTCCAAGACCCTGGCCATAGTCACAGCCTTCCTCAGAAAGCAAGGAGTCGTCATATTCCCATAACACTAAAAGTCATTCTTCTGCTCTGTGCTGATTGGGCCTCAGTTACGTGTATTGTGTCCAGTTCTGAGCACCACATTTCAAGAAATTTATTACCAATGATTGACATCTCCAGTTTTATCTGAAGAAATAATATGAAGATATGAAATAATATGTAGACATAATTAAAAATCCTGAAGTGTGTGTATGTGCATGTGTTGAGTTTTTATTAGATTTTATTTTCAATATGTAGAAGTAATAAAATATGTAATGAGGTTTAATGTACCATATTGATCCCTACTATTTATGTTTATTACAGGTGTAGAAATTTATTTAAACTTGCTACCTGCACTGCATAGTGGAAGAGAAGAATGTGTAGAAATTCTGAAAAAAGGCAACTTATTGGGTGTTGCACCAGGTGGAGCTCGAGAAGCATTCTGTAGCGATGAAAACTACAACTTCTTGTGGGGTAATCGCACAGGCTTTGCTCAAGTGGCCATAGATGCAAAAGTGGTGAGTGTCTTCTTGTGTGTGGATATAAACATAACCCATTGATCAATGTGTGTAACATGTCCATTTCTGTGTCCAAGCCACAAAGAATGTGAGTCTCTGAAAGCTACTAGCTACAAAGACTATATCTTCAACTGAAGTTTTCAATTCTCATGGTTTTTGCTGTGGAAGTCCCCAGTTCAGTCTTCCAGAGGGTAGCCAGCACATTAGCACAAATGTATACTCTACAACACAGGGATTCCAAAGATCAATCAAGTATTTTTGTTTTCAAATATATTTTGTAACATTGATTCTCTTTCTAGGATCATAAAGGTCTAAGAAGTTTCAAAATCAATTTTTATTAACAGGATTATTATAGTCTAATTGTCAAATATAAGAATAGCAATCTTATGAGACTTTGTAATTGAGGGATAATATAGAGCAGTGTTTCCCAAAGTGGGCCATGGGCCCGCTTTGGGAAAGCTGTTAGTGGGTCCTCATTGCTTTGTTTACCTAAAGGCTCTGTCATCATGGAGCCTCGCACCTGCCATTGGCTCTGGTTCATTGATTCCAGCGAAGGGGAGCCACGGGACGCTGTGGCCCACTTTGAGAAACACTGATATAGAGGACTTCGGTTTGAATATTAATGGGCTCCAGTTAAGTAGACACTTATTGATCTGTAAAAAAAGGTGTTGCTTTATTTTATCTTTTTTTTTTTTTTTTTTTTTTAGCTTTAAGTCCTTGTTTGTTATATTTAACGTTTTTTACCAAAGGTTTAGACTGCATATATCAGAAACCTTTTACACAAAAATCTACATTACAACACTTACTCAGTTGTAATCCCATTAGTGGAAAGGGTTAGCTGAAGATATTTTCAGAAGATTATTGTATATAAAATAAATATAATGGCTTCACTCCTCCCATCCTGCAACAAAGAATACTAAGGCTTGTCTACACTAGTAATTACTGTGCTATAACTTTCTTATTAAGGGGCATGAAAAAAACACCCCCACCTGCCCAAGCACAGCAAGTTACAGTGCTGTAAAGCACCAGTGTGAACAGGCTCCCAACTCTAAGTGCTGTTCGCTATTCTCCTCATGAAGGTGGTTTATATAGAGCACTGAGAGAGCCAGGAGTGATTGGCCCCTGCTGGGGAGGGGGTACAGCGAGGACCATCCAGAGGGGTAGGGTGGGGCTTGAGGGCATGCCATTTATCAATTAAAATTTTGGTAGGGGCATGGAGCGGTGCACTTCCCAAGTGCTACCATGAGTCACCTATGCTTCCAGCACTGATGCCATAACATAGGTATTACCTCTCAGGAAATGGATTAACTACAGCGTCTCCCATGGGTGTAAAGGGTCTTCATTTAAGCAATGCAATGACACAGCTGCATTAGTGCACCTGCACCAATGCAGCACTTCAACTGTTGACTTCCCCTTAGATCCTTACCCACATTGCAAAGATATTTGTGATTGAGATGTTAATTGGGTTCTTGAACGAAGATCATTTAACTATTTTAAAAAAGAAGTAGGGAAATATGAAAAAGAATACCCAAAAGCTATCACTGAACTGCAATTAATGTTGGCATGGTGCAAGCTACATTCTAGAGAGAGAGATTAAAATTTTACTCAGTTTTTATTCATTCCACAGAATAGAGTTTATGTATATATACTATAAGAATGACTGCCACATCTGTGTATCAAACCATGATGAATAAAGATGGTATTGACAATATTATTGTATCAAAGCATGACTGCAATAAAATAATTTCTGTTTTTCGAGCTCAAAAATTTGAAGGTTTACTACCAACACATTTTTAGTTAGTGTAGGTGGCTAAAATAATTATTTCTTAAAGGCCCCATTTTTAATTAATTTATCATTTTATAAATTGTCAGGCTGGGTTTTCTGAGTCTCCAAGTCACTCTTTAGTTATAATTACATGCTGTAAACGTGGGTGTTCTTCATATAAAGCAAACAGGTTGAATCCTCACTTCAAGTGAAAAACTGAGCAGATGTCCTACCGTCTGTCTCTAATATAAATGTCATATCCCTACAAGACTGTTGTCCCTGAAATTACTGCCACGTCAGTAATGCAGCATGGAAGGAGACATAGTAATTTGGCATTATCTGAACATACAAAATTTTGGGCAGAAAAGTACATTAATGGACTAGGAATGCTAAATTCTCCCTGCAGAAGGCAGTTTTAGGAATAAACAATAGCAATTTACATGCAGTATCTCAAAACCTTTCTTAAAAACTTTGGCCCAAAGCTTGGGCTGTATCTGATCTGTTCTCCATGCTTTTCAAGATGGGAGTTGCAGAAGTAAATGTGTCACCTTTGTTCTCTGTTTATTCCAGGGGTATTGGGCCTCCATGTTGGTGAAGCTTTGAGGGTGCTCTATTTTAAGGAGGCTGTTCTTGGCTTCAAGGGACCATAATGGCAACTCTAGATCTCCATGATATAGACACCCACAGGTCATGCTTCCTCCTCAGCTACCTCCAACCCCAGTGCTAGGGGTTGGAGGAGAAGGTGTAAGAGAGCTGTTCTGATGGCTTTAGATCAACCAAGCACTCCTCACAGGCAGAGGAACTCCACATGTGGTTGGTTAAGTCATCTTTAGGAAGAACTGGTGCAAAAGAGGCACCAGTAGGTAAATATGCTATACTGTAGTAAGTATGTTGAAGTTGTGAGTCTCCTCCCACTTCCTTGTGATTGGTAATGCTACATAGGGCATGTAATAGGAATGGAGTATTGGACTTTTAACTTTACAGTTTTGAAAATATTGTAGATTCCCTTCCTAAATTATTTAGTGGAAAATCCTCAAACCTCAAAAGTGGAAAAGGGACAGATTGACTATTTTAACCTGAAATTGTACTAATGTAAATTCAGTAGTAAGTCAGTGGAGTAAAATGAAGACTTTTCAGGCATATGGTTTTTTATGATCTACAGTAGTAGGTTATCACAGGATGCCTCATCAGCTACTCAGTGGACTGTGCTGCCTAACCTATTTTCATGGTCTCTGTCAGAAACTCACATTTGTTGCTTCTCTTTCACCATGTCTACATTTATTCTTCAGTTCCCAAGCATAACAACATGGCACTGGTATACAACCGGAGGAGACTGACACACCTTTCCTTCTCTCCAAGGTTACCCTCAGCTCCCAGGCTTCCCATTCTTTCCAGTTACTGAGCCAACTGGCTCGTTAGCCCAGCAGTTACTACCCAGGACCAGGAGTCAGTAATCCTCCCACCAGAAATGGGTTTATTGCTTCCATTTAAGTCAGCAGCCTTCTCTGTGCTACAGCACCCTCTGTGACCAGGGTGCTAGAGATAGCACTTTGTCACACAGGTGTTACAATATTCAGCATATGGTATTCTGGTTTGTATTTTTTATTTCAGCTTTGTTGGATTAATGAAGAAGAAAGGAGAAGACCAAGATTAATGCACAAGATCAATGTGTCTTGGAAATATGAAATGTGGTTCAGGGAACACCATTATTCTTTCCTATTGTTGTTACAAATCTGTCCCTTTTGGAGTGGGTGATCAGACCACTCCGGGGATCTTATAGAGGAGAGCTGAAGGATTGAGGGCACAATGAAAGTAGTATCCTTATATTAGTTTTATTCTGTGTATATATATATCAATAGACAAAGCTGTTAAGATCGCTTATATGTAATTGCAAGATATTCTTTTCCACTTTTCAAGCATACTCACACAAGCGTACTTATCAGGTGGCCAACCCTGATAGTAGCTGGAAGAGGCTGGAGATCTGGTGGAGCACACGCTGCCTCAGCTTCTCTGTTGATTCGTCTCTACTGATGCCCCCGCGCAAAGGACACTTATACGCTTCTAATCAGTAGCTCTCTTGATGATTCACTGAGAAACTGTTGTGTAAAACTTTCCTCTGAAACTGCTGCACAGTCATTTTCCTTAGTCTTGCTTTTTTTTAGGTTGTTTATCCCATAGTCACTCTGTGCAATCGGGTCTCCTGATGTTTTGCCTCTTGGCCTCACTCCACAATCATACCACATCCACACTTATTCTTATTCATTCTTATCCCGTTAATTCATTATAATCAATACATAATCAATAAAATCTATGTGAATCATATCACTATTAGTCAGAATTCTATGAGTGGTATGGATATGAATTGAAAGATACATTTTTAAAAAATGAAAGCAGAAGGAAACAAGGAGAAGCCATCTTAATTGTCTCCACTGTGGGCTACTGCTTCAGAAGAAGAGGAGAGGAAATGACAGCTGCTTTCAGGACCAGAATCTCCAGTAGGAGTGGAACTGAAGGCAGTAGGAGACCTGTAAGCTGATAAATAGGATTCAGGTAGACTGGAACCAGGCAATATTCTCATGAGAGAGGGTGACAAGATGTTACACAGAGTGAGAAAAGAAGAAGGTAACCTAATTTCTGAGAAGTCTGACTCAGGAGGAGAATGAGAATTGGAACAGATGGCATGACAACGAGATTAAATGAAAAGCAAGTTCAGATAGCATGACTTAGAAAAAAGTAACACTGGGAAACTAGTTATTTTTAAACTATTTTAATTTTTTTTCTATGAGCAGTTGCTGAAGGGATGTTGCACAAAAAATACATGCTTTGCTAAGGTGTGGTCTATATTATACAAAAGTTTAAAAATCCCTATTCTGATTCATATCTCTGATAAATGTCCTGGGATAGGAACACAAAGGGAAGCAAAGTTCTATACCATGCCAAGTACATAGTTGGCACTCAGTTTAAAAATAGCAATGATGAAGATACTGTGACATGTTCCATGCTGGTGCTCATTTGCAAATCTGGACATTTATGGTCAGTTGTGCTGCCTGCTCTGTGGTCTGCTTGCCGTGCTGGATACCCAGGAAATGAAATTCAGATTTTCCCAGAGCTTTTCCTAAGAACCTGGAGAGCTGCAGAGTTGAAATTCCTGGCCAGAGCCGTCACAGTGGAGCACCATGGGACACCTCCCGGAGTCCCAGAATGTCGACCTTCATAGTACTGAGTCTACATTACCCTAAAGTCGACCATGCAAGGTCAAATTTACCTTTACTCCTCGTGAAAAGCAGGAATACTGAAATCAACTTTAATTGACAGAACAGGCTTGGTGTAGACTCATTATTTAGAAAATCAACCTAATGTGAGTAAGTCTGACCTAAATTCCCAGTGTAGACTAAGCTTTAGGCACTGAAAAAAACTGCTGAATATGACTCATGAAGCTGATATTTCTTCTTTTTGTGGAATTATTTTTTTCTGCTTCCAAAAGTTATTCTGTCTCATAGGGGTAGCTCTGTTAGTTTGTAACTTTAAAAAATGAGTACAGGCAGTCCCCGGGTTACGTACAAGATAGGGACTGTAGGTTTGTTCTTAAGTTGAATCTGTATGTAAGTCGGAACTGGCGTCCAGATTCAGCCGCTGCCGAAACTGACCGCTAGTTCTGACTTACATACAGATTCAACTTAAGAACCCCAGGTGTCCCCAAGTCAGCTGCTGCTGAAACTGAGCAGCGGATGATTCCAGGAAGCCCGGGGCAGAGCAACTCTGCCTCGGGCTTCCTGTAGTCAGCACTGGTCAGTTTCAGCAGCGGCTGACTTGGGGACGCCTGGGGCAGAGCAGCTGGGGTGCTGCTGGGTTGCTCCAGTAGCGCCGCTCCTTGGCGCTACTGGACCAACCCAGCAGCACCCCAGCTGCTCTGCCCCAGGCGTCCTGATTCAGCCGCTGCTGAAACTGACCAGCAGCGGCTGACTTGGGGACGCCTGGGGCAGAGCAGCTGGGGTGCTGCTGGGTTGGTCCAGTAGTGCCCAGAGCGGCGCTGCGGGACCAACTGGCAGCGCCCCAGCTGCTCTGCCCCAGGGTCCAAAACAAAAGCCTGGTCTGCTGGGGGGGGGCACACTAGTTGCGCCCCCCCCAGCAGACCAGGGACACGGGGAGCAAAGCCGCAGCAGCAGCGGGGTGCCGCGCCTCTGAGGCTTTGCTCTGGCAAACCCTCAGAGGCGCGGGACCCCGCCACCGCTGCGGCTTTGCTCCCGGTGTCCCTGGTCTGCTGGAGATGGTCCCCAGCAGACCAGGGGCACCGGGAGCAAAGCCGCAGCCGCGGCGGGTTCCCGCGCTTCTGAGGTTTTGCTCTGGTCAGAGCAAAGCCTCAGAAGCGCGGGAACCCGCCGCGGCTGCGGCTTTGCTCCCGGTGCCCCTGGTCTGCTGGAGACGGTCCCCAGCAGACCAGGGGCACCGGGAGCAGCTTTTCTCTCCCCAGAGGTCGAGGTGGCGGGACCACTGCCTGTGAGCTCCGGGGCGCGAGAGCCCCGTTTGTAAGTGCGGATCCGACATAAGTCGGATCCGCATAAGTCGGGGACTGCCTGTAGTCCTATGGTGCCTTAGGCCATGTCTAAACTACAACCCTTTTTTGAGAGAGGGATGTAGATTAGGCATGTCGATATTGCAAATGAAGCCGGGATTTAAATATCCCACACCTCATTTGCATAATGGCGGGTGCCGCTTTTTTTCCGAAACGGGGCTTTTTCAGAAAAAATGGCAGTTTAGACGGATCTTTTGAAAATTAAACCCTTTTTTTGAAAGAGCCTATATTCCTCAAAAAATGAGGTTTACAAGATCTTTCGAAAAAGGGTTTAATTTTCGAAAGATCTCCGTCTAAACTGCCATTTTTTTCTGAAAAAGCCCCGTTTCGAAAAAAGGGGCAGCTGCCATTATGCAAATGAAATGCGGGATATTTAAATCCCGGCTTCATTTGCAATATCGACATGCCTAATCTACATCACTTTCTTGAAAAAGGGATGTAGTTTAGACACAGCCTTAGAGACTAACATATCTATCTATCTATCTATCTATCTATCTATCTATCTATCTATCTATCTATCTATCTATCTATCTATCTATCTATCTATCTAATCTGAATGAATGAATGAATGAATGAATGAGAAAGTGGGTTTTGCCCACAAAAGTTATATATAGCATCATGTGCTTTTGTGGGCAAAATCCTCTTCCTCAGATGAGCAGAGGAAAAGTTATCCTCTCAGTATTGTGTTGGAATTCATTGTGATAACAGCAACATGTGATTCAGATTCTAAGAACTGTCAGAAAATGGAGTCTCACCTGTTATATAACTAGCTGTTATTTTTTCCTGACAGACATGTGACTCCTTTTTGAGTTTATAGTCATGATATCTTTCCAGTTTTATTTTCATTCCATGGGATGATAAAATTGATTATATCTACATGATACAGATGCAGAATGTCTCCTTACAGAGATGATGAGATATTTAAAACAAAAACTGAGGCTGAACTATTGTCCAAAATCTTACTGCTTCTTTTTCCATATTTCTTAGCCCATCATCCCTTTGTTTACACAGAATATTCATGAAGGATTTAAAGCACTTGGAAAAATATGTAAGTTTTACTTCATATGTATGTTTTCAAATACTGACAGTTTTCTTTTATTTGTATTTTCAATATAAAATGTTTCTGGAAAATTCTTATGTCATGAATTTCTTTAGACTCTTTTGTTCTCTTTCAATTCTGGAACTGTTTCTTTGTGATGTAAACTGAAGTATACATGGGTTATCTAAACTGAAAGTGCATTTATTGGACTAAGCATTAATTGTGCTCTAGGGTAACACATCTTAAGCTGACTTCAAATATACAGGAGGTAATGAAAAAGTAGATTATTATTGTCAAGATTATGTGGCTTGCATATTGTTTGACCTACTTCATTTTTATATTGCCTTTCATTTAACATCTATACCATTTAAAATGTATTAGTTGCACTCCAGAACTATTTGATATAGAGACTCTGCTGGCTGCTAAGTTTCTCTCTCAAAATGTAACCTATCTCTGCTTTGTTTTTTAATTCACAGCGTTTTTTAGATGGTTTTATGAATGTTCTCGATTGGCAGTCGTTCCTATATATGGAGGGTTCCCAGTTAAACTTCATACATATATTGGAGATCCCATTCTGTATGATCCAAATGTAACAGCTACAGAGTTAGTTGAAAAGGTAAGTTGGCTCTTCTCTTTAAAACTTCAGGAAACCTATAGTCTTAGTTTAAATTGTTAGTTAGGTCTGAAGTATCTGACATAAAATTCTGTGTATATTGATTTCTTATCTCACCTCAAAAAAGATATTTTGGCCTTGGAAAGGGTTCAGAAAAGGGCAACTAAAACGATTAGGGGTTTGGAACGGGTCCCATATGAGGAGAGGTTAAAGCGACTGGGACTTTTCAGTTTAGAAAAGAGGAGACTGAGGGGGGATATGATAGAGGTCTATAAAATCTTGAGTGGTGTGGAGAGGGCCGATAAAGAAAAGTTATTTATTAGTTCCATAAATAGAAGAACTAGAGGACACTAAATGAAATTAATGGGTAGCAGGTTTAAAACTAATAAAAGAAAGTTCTTCTTCACACAGTGTGTAGTTAACCTGTGGAACTCCTTGCCAGAGGAGGCTGTGAAGGCTAGGACTATAATAGAGTTTAAAGAAAAGCTAGATAATTTCATGGAGGTTAGGTCCATAAAAGGCTATTAGCCAGGGGATAAAATGGTGTCCTTGGCCTCTGTTTGTCAGAGGCTGGAGAGAGATGGCAGGAGACAAATCGCTTGATCATTGTCTTCGGTCCACCCTCTCTGGGGCATCTGGTGCTGGCCACTGTCGGCAGACAGGATACTGGGCTAGAAGGACCTTTGGTCTGACCCAGTACGGCCGTTCTTATGTTCTTATTAAGTAAAAACATTCTTACCCTGCATTGCTCTCCTTACTGTTACTCAATAACATCTCTGGCTGAAATATCATTTTCTCCTGACAACATTATCTTACTCTGTAGATTCCACTGCAGACTTATGCATTGTTATATCTCATCATTTTCCCTGGCTTGCTCCCTCAATTCTGTACCCCGTAGGTTTCTGGACTGAGTTCTGTGGATCACTTGCTGTTGATTTGTGATGAGTTGGCTGATTGGGGATTCAGCTTAAGTGCCTCTGGTGACCACAACTGTGTCACTATGGCATGGGGAGAGAGACAATCCCTCAGGTAGGCAGAGGTGAAAGTAAGGGGATACACCCCCATGTGCAGCTCATCCAAGAGTTGAATGAGCTGCAGCAAAGACAGCAGGGGGGATGTTTAAAGAATCATCAGAGACCTGTTTAAAGAGCTGGCAGGAACTCTGGAGCTGTTTAAAGAGAGAGGAGTTACTTAGGGTGTGTCTAGACTACAGGGTTTTGTCGACAAAAGTGGATTTTTGTCGACAAAACTATACCTGTGTCTACACTGCCACTGAGCTTTATTGACATAACGTAAACCTCATTCTACAAGGAATAACGTCTTTTGTTGACAGAGTTCTGTTGACAGAAGGCGTTATTGCATCTGCACTGTCCTTTGATTCTACACTGTCATGTCAACAAATCGGTTTGCTTTGTCAACAGAACTGGATGTCGTCTAGACGCTCTTTGTCGACAGAATCTACTGGGCGGGTCTCACACTGCTGCTGATTTCCCTGCAGCAGTGCCCCTACAGAGAGCCCACAGCTCCCTTGCAGGCAGATAAGGTTACCTGGCCCCAGCCTTCCTCCTTCTATTATCTCCCCCCACCCAGGGGATCATAGAATCATAGAATACTAGGACTGGAAGGGACCTCAAGAGGTCATCGAGTCCAGCCCCCTGCCCTCAAGGCAGGACCAAGCTCCGTCTACACCATCCCTGACAGATGTCTATCTAACCTGTTCTTAAATATCTCCAGAGAGGGAGATTCTACCACCTCCCTTGGCAATTTATTCCAATATTTGACCACCCTGACAGTTAGGAATTTTTTCCTAATGTCCAATCTAAACCTCCCCTGCTGCACTTTAAGCCCATTACTCCTTGTCCTGTCCTCAGAAACCAAGAGGAACAAATTCTCTCCTTCCTCCTTGTGACACCCTTTTAGATATTTGAAAACCGCTATCATGTCCCCCCTTAATCTTCTTTTTTCCAAACTAAACAAGCCCAGTTCATGAAGCCTGGCTTCATAGGTCATGTTCTCTAGACCTTTAATCATTCTTGTCGCTCTTCTCTGTACCCTTTCCAATTTCTCCACATCTTTCTTGAAATGTGGCGCCCAGAACTGGACACAGTACTCCAGCTGAGGCCTAACTAGTGCAGAGTAGAGCGGCAGAATGACTTCACGAGTTTTGCTTACAACACACCTGTTGATACAACCTAGAATCATATTTGCTTTTTTGCAACAGCATCACACTGCTGACTCATATTCAACTTGTGGTCCACTCTGACCCCTAGATCCCTTTCCGCCATGCTCCTTCCTAGACAGTCGCTTCCCATCTTGTATGTATGGAACTGATTGTTCCTTCCTAAGTGGAGCACTTTGCATTTCTCTTTATTAAACTTCATCCTGTTTACCTCTGACCATTTCTCTAACTTGCTAAGGTCATTTTGAATTATGTCCCTATGCTCCAAAGAAGTTGCAACCCCACCCAGTTTGGTATCATCTGCAAACTTAATAAGCGTACTCTCTATCCCAATATCTACGTCATTGATGAAGATATTGAACAGTACGGGTCCCAAAACAGACCCTTGAGGAACTCCACTTGTTATCCCTTTCCAGCAGGATTTAGAACCGTTAACAACAACTCTCTGACTATGGTTATCCAGCCAATTATGCACCCACCTTATCGTGGCCCTATCTAAGTTATATTTGCCAAGTTTATCAATAAGAATATCATGCGAGACCGTATCAAATGCCTTACTAAAGTCTAGGTATATGACATCCACCGCTTCTCCCTTATCCACAAGGCTCGTTATCCTATCAAAGAAAGCTATCAGATTAGTTTGGCATGACTTGTTCTTCACAAACCCATGCTGGCTATTCCCTATCACTTTATTACCTTCCAAGTGTTTGCATATGATTTCCTTAATTACCTGCTCCATTATCTTCCCTGGGACAGATGTTAAACTGACCGGTCTGTAGTTTCCTGGGTTGTTCTTATTCCCCTTTTTATAGATGGGCAGAATATTTGCCCTTTTCCAGTCTTCTGGAATCTCCCCTGTCTGCCATGATTTTTCAAAAATCATAGCTAAAGGCTCAGATACCTCCTCTATCAGCTCCTTCAGTATCCTGGGATGCATTTCATCAGGACCTGGTGACTTGCTGACATCTAACTTTCCTAAGTGATTTTTAACTTGTTCTTTGTGTATCCTATCTTCTAAACTTACCCTCTCTCTGCTTGTATTCACTACGTTAGGCACACCTCCAGACTTCTCGGTGAAGACCGAAACAAAAAAGTCATTGAGCATCTCCGCCATTTCCAAGTTTCCTGTTACTGCTTCTCCCCCCTCACTGAGCAGTGGGCCTACCCTGTCCTTGGTCTTCCTCTTGCTTTTAATGTATTTATAAAAGGTCTTCTTGTTTCCCTTTATGCCTGTAGCTAGTTTGATGCCAGATCAAGGGAGGGTGTGAGGTGAACAAGTGCACCTGATCCAATTTTCCCCCTGTCTGGCCTCCATGTTTCCCTTCCGTGACTTATGCCCACCATTTATGCTCCCTTCCCTTACTTCTCATCCTTGTTTATCCCCCTACCCTCACTGTGGCCCCAATCCCGCCCCACATATTTCTCTGCTCCCTAACTTCCCTTCCCCTCTCAGCATGTGTTTACCTGTGTAATTTCCTTTAAAAATGTTTTTGGACTTTCTGAATATTCTGCTGTAATCAGATTATATTTTCCCAAAATACAAAACCTCTTTAGAAGAGGCAGACTTTAAGAACATGCCTTTTTATTTCAGATTTCTGCTCACAGTAGGGTGATGATCAGGTTGAATAGACACAACAACATTGCTGCAGAGCTGTGGTTCTCAATCTGTTTACCATTGTGAGCCTCATATGCAGCTGTGACTGGGCCACAGTCTTTGATCTGCAGGTCAAGAACCACTTCCCCACAGCTACAAACTTGCTAAGAGTAAAGCTGCCTTTCTGCCCTCTTTGGCCCTTTCTCTGAATGTGTTCACTGAAACCCTAACCCTTTAATTATATTCACAATATTTTACAATACAAATCCTCTTCAGGTTTCAGTGTTTACTTCTTGTCAGGCAGAATAGATTCACTTCTAATCTGATGTGATGTAACCAACCATACTGTGTGGACCTCACTCAGGCTACATCTACACTGCAGGCTCTTGTGCAAGAAGCTTTTTGTGGAAGAGATCTTCCACAAAAACTTTAGCACAAGAATGCGTCCACACTACAAAAGCGCATCGCAAAAGTGATGCGCTATTGCATAAGAGAGCATCCAGACTGCATGGATGCTCTCTTGAAAGAACGACGAGGAGTCTCTTGAAAGAAAGCTCTGATGGCTATTCAGAGAATAGCCATCAGAGCACCTGTGCTTTTTTCGATTGACTCTTTTTGCGCAAAGCCCCCCTGTTGCCCATCCACACACACCTTTTTGTGCAAGAACTCTTGCGCAAAAAGGAGTTATTCCTTGTAGAAAGAGGAATACCTACACCACAAATACCCCTTTGTTCATTTGAATTACTGTAAATTTACTTGCGCAAAAACATGCTTGAGGTGTGGGTGCTCCATGGGTTTTTGCGCAAAAACCCTATAGTGTAGAGGTAGCCTCAGAGACAGTAAAGGTGGATCCTCTTGCTGAAATAAAGCAGTTTTATATTCAGTGTATAAACAGAGATTGTGGCAACCTCCCCACATCCTTATTAGATTAGTCTGTCATATCAGGTTCACAATTTACAGAAGAAGGTAATTTTAAAAATGCCTCTTAAGAATATACAGGCCCCTCTTCCCCAAGGGAGTGGGTGGTTTTCAATAGGAAAGTACCATGACATTTGGGACACCAAAGATGCTGAGGAACAGCACAAAGCAGATTCTAAAATCAAAAGAAGACTTCATGCCAATTCCCCACGGTGCCTCTGTCTCTCCTCCCCCCTCTCCCCCCGCCCCAGAGACAGTGCTGTGGGGAATCAGCTTTACCAATTCTCCCCAGCACCGGCTTCTGTTCCCCTCCACTTGCTGCCTCTCTCTGATAGCGGCAGCAAGGTCTGTATGTGGAGGGAAAGCGACTAGTCGAGTTGACTATCTGATAAGCATTTGCTTATCAGATAGTGGAGTAGTCGCTTACATCCCTAATCCTGTCTCCTCTTCCCCCTTGGCCCTCACCACCATCTTAGAGAGGAAGGGTATCCTGAGAGTAAAATGGGAAAAACCAGGGATCTGAAGGAAACACACAATTTCAAAGAACAAATCAAACTTTTTTCTGTGATCTAAGGTAGATGCTGAGGCCAAAGAGAAGGTACAAAAAGGAAACTACCTTCTATTCAAAGGATCAAGGGGAAAAGATAGAAGACTTAGGCAAAATGGCAAAGCAGCCCCTAGACGTTATAAGATTTCCATGTTCCCATCCTGTATTTGGCAAAGGGATGTTACTGCACTGAAATGAGGCAGCAGGATTTCAGTGGTCTCCTTTTGGACACCAGTGTAAAGTTTTAGCTAAGGGCAGTGGTCACCACCAGTAGATCAGGATCTTCCGGTAGATCTTGGAGCCTCTGACGTGATCCTGACTGGTTTGGCCTGGAATCTATCAAGCGCTGGCACTTCAGTTGTCCCTCCACCCACTGTCATGCTGCTCCTGCTCTCTGCCTTGGAGCTGCCTCCCTGGGAGCCTCCTGCTTGCTATGCAGGGTGTGGGAGGGAGAAGAGGGATGGCACTGATGTCAGGGTGTCCCTGTTCCCCCCACTTCTGTACCCTATCCTCACACAGAGAGAAGGGATAGAGGGAGCCTAGCCTGTCATAGTTGGAGTAATTATCTCTGTGGTAATTGCTGCTCCTGGAAGTGGCTGGCATGTCCCTGCAGCCCCTGAGAAAGGCAGAGTAGGGGGGTCTCCATGTGCTGTCCTTGCCTGCAGACACCTCTCCTGCAGCTCCCATTGATCAATAACTGGAAACCAGGGCCAGTAGAAGCTGTGGGCTCAGTGCCTGTTGAGGGGTAGCACATGGTGCCACAGAGCCATTTCTGTACATGCCAACTGCTTTCAGGAGTGGTGAATGAGGTTCGGGGAGGAAAGGGGATGGAGTGAGCAGAGGAGGGGTGGAGCAAGGGCAGGGACTCAGAGAAAGGGTGAGAAGGAAGCAGGACAAAAGTATTTGGGTTTGAGGTAGATCTTACATTGCACTTAAATTGAAAAAGTGATCTTGTGGTTAAAAAGGTTGTAGACCACTGGCTAAGGGCATAATTTGACCTGCAAAATCTTTCAGTAATGAGTATGCCTCAGAAAGGGACACATCATGGCTGTAAATCTGGGAGTTTGCAGGAGTGGATGTTAGTGAAACTTCATGCAGTTTGTAATATGAGGTAAATTAATCTGGGATAAATGGTACTCCTGGGAATTTAAGTTGATGATTAGTAGCTGACAGTGCTATTTAATAAATAACACTTTGAACACTTAAGTTCTTGAAGGCTCTTAATATTTGTAATTACTTTTGGGCAGAAGCAGAGGAATATCTTAAAAGGTTCACTGCATAGTCAAGGCAGCTATTTGTTTTTCCCCTCTACTGATCCAGCCTGATTTGGAGCGATTACCTCACTGTTTTGTAGAGATGCCAGATGGTTTCAACAAAAATACTGGACACACTTGACATTACATCACAGTCTACATTACATCTTATTTAGAAAACACCAGACATTTATATTTTCTCAATTTGTTTCCCAAACAGAAAGCTCAGATACTGGACTGCCTGGTTCAAAACCAGATACCTGGCAACCTTACCGTTTTGTTTTTTTCAAAGACACTTTTCAGTGGCATGTTGTTTGCTTTGCAATAGAAAAGTGTCTATAGTCTCCACATCCTTTTCTTTGCTATAGGAACTGACTACTGATGTTTTACCAGGCTGCATGCTAAAGTGAAACTCTTCAAATACAGACCCTATTTATCTAAGAAAAAAATCTAGCCATTGGTTGATTTATAATAGGATCAGAAAAATAACAATTTTGGGTAATCTCAGGGACTGTTTGGAGGGAAAAAGAGATATAGTTCAGGATATTACATAAGGCTGCAATATTAGTTTTGTCTTTCAGTGATGTTATCTAAGTTCTGTAAAGAAGAATGAAAATGTCTATTTCTAATGAAAACTATATTGGAAAAAAATCCCTAGTTAAACCTCTGCAAATGATAACTATTATGAGCCAAACACACTAGAAAACTCATGGAAAAGGCTGGAAATCTATTTACTGAGATGCATGAAAGGAAAAGACTCAAAACAAGGCAAAAAGCATTGGAATTAAGTGACCGTGGGGGAAAAAAAATCCAAACTAATCAACGTCCCTTTTTCAGCAATAGAAGAAATGGGTTAGAGTGTCTTGCTCTGACAAACAGCCTTTCTTGATGGGGAAGAGTTAGTTTTGCTGTGCAGATTGAGTTTAGAATCATAGTCATTTTCCTGCTTTTGACAAAATAGACACAAGAGGAGAAGAGACAGGATAATAAAAGTCAGGGGAAATATGGCTAAATTGGATGGGCTGTCTCATATTGATGCCATTTGGTGTTTTTGGTCCCATTAGGCAGAAAGAAGAAAGAGAGAGCGAGAGGAAAAATTTAAAAAATGGCTGGACCTCGAGTTGGGGTCTTTGCTGGGGCAATGGTGTTGGTTAGGCATTCCCACTGATGTGCCATTGTCCAGGTGTCACAATGAAAATCCCCCAGCAGCATCTGTAGCAGTGCTAATGGGTTTTTTTTCTTTTCCCTCACAAAGTCTCTCTTTAGAAGGACACCAAAAGGGGGTGATGGGCAGAACAGCCCATCCTTCTTTATTTTGTCCCCCCAGTTACGACTGATTTCTGAAGTACTAATTTTGGTCCATTGAGTTCCAGTTCCACACTCCTTGGCTATGTCTACACTGCAGAGTTTTTGCGCAAAACCAGCTTTTTTGCGTAAAAACTCGCGGAGCTTCCACACTACAAGCATGTTTTTGCACAAGAAAAAGTACAGTAGATTGTCAGAAGATAGGGCTTTTTGTGCAAGAGTTATTCTTTCTATGAGGAATAAGCCTTTTTGCGCAAGAGCTCTTGCACAAAAAGGCATGTGTGGACGGACAACCCCTATCAGAAAAAGCACAGGTGCTCTGATGGTCATTCTGTGAATGGCCATCAGAGCTTTCTTGCGCAAAAGCGTCCATGGCAGTGTTGATGCTCTCTTGCGTAAAAGCAAATCTCTTGAGCAAAAGCACATGGCAGTGTGGACGTGCTCTTGCGCAAGAACTTTTTGCAGAAGATCTCTTCCGCAAAAAGTTCTTGTGCAAGAAGCCTGCAGTGTAGAGGTAGCCCTCTTGTTTGCCAGACCTGATTGGAAGCACAGTGCTTGGATGGTATCTGCAGATTGTCTCTGTTTAATTCAGTCTGTCTCCTTTTTCCTTTTTTTTCTTAAATAATGTTCTGTAACAGATGATTGTGACAATTATGAACTTTGACCCACTTTCCACAAATTAAGCTCATAATCAGAGAAGTCCCTTTGGGCCCTAATTATTACATATTTATCAGATTTTAGTCTGAGAAAAATTACAGTGGATGAGATTTAACATGCCCCAAAAACTGGGTTTGTAAACTGCTTAAGGAAGTATCTTTTTAGATTCCAAACCTCCCTTTGATGCATATTTTAATGAATGGTAAACATTTAAAATTGGTAGTAGCTATTTGTGAAGAAGAAAACTGTCTCCTAAACTGTGTGGCAGAGGTTTTACATCTGAACAGGATTTCCACAGGGATAGCTTGGTTAACAACTCTAACTAAAATCTGAAATTATATCGAGTCAGAGTTCAAGCACTCAAGCCTGCAAATACACTGAATAATTTCACTCACTGATGGAGTCCTATTGAAGTTAATAAAACTAATCCCCTGAGTTATTCATGTGCCAAGAGATTTTCAAGATGGGGTGCTGGTGGGCTAACATTTCTATGTCACTACTGCATATCTAGTTCTAGCTGTTTAGTATGCTTGGTTATCACAGGGGAAAATATACTGTTACCTTGGAATGAGACTATTGCTCAGCATGGGCTTCATGATATCCTGGGAAGGATTTATTCTTCCTGCCCTCCCCTGTAGCCAGACACGAATCCCATCTTGTCCCCCCCCTCCCGAGAGCAAGGGAAAGGCAGTCAGCCTTTGATGCCCTGGGAATGCAGGTGTGCTGCCTGTCCCTGACTCTACCATAAACAGAAACCAGACAGTAAATGGGCTAGCCGGGGCCTCCCGTCGCCCTGATGGCTAGTACCAGTAATTGACACGCCTGCACTGTCCCAGGAGAGGAATCTTCGCCCATCACATACCAAAGGTGCCCATTGTCTGCATTTTCCCAGGTGTGAATTATGCTTTGCACCCTTCATGGGAAACTTGGCATTCAAAGCCATTTTTCCTAATTGGCCACTTAAGACCAGGAAGAAGCCTACATGACCCAAGGGGTATAAAGAGGGGTTTAGTAGCCCACCCCATTTGAGCTCCAATCATCTATACCTGCTGGCAGGTATTGATTGTCTCCCGAGGTCTGTGGGACACCCAACCTCGCCCTACTTCTTCCCGAGGGATTGAGAGAGAGACGCTGGCCACGCCAAGTCTGGAACTCAGGGGTGAGAATGTATACCTGCTAGATGGCTATTTTGCATGCATTTAATAAGAGCTCAGAGAACCAAAAGGGTTTCAAGGTACCTGTAAGTGACCTTATTAGTGTAATTTATTTCCTGTCCTTTGTAGTGACTGTGTTATCTGTAACACAACAGTAGCATTTAACAGCTAAGTTTACCCTGTAACAATAAAATAGTAACTGTTTAAGCTTTAACCTGACTCCTTCAGTTGCTGTAACAGAACCAAGCACAATTTAAAAGAACTTCAGCCGGTCATAAGGGACAGGAATAGGGAGAGCTTGGGCGTTTGGATTTGTGTCACTCCCAGGTGACAGATCCGTTGGGGCGTCTCTCAGTCTTTCCCTAAGGCTGCCCGCTGCGAAGGAATCTTGCATTCTAGCAGCTAAAATCTGAGACGTAATAAGCTCTCCCTGTAAACTTATTGGGGCGCCCGTCAACCTACTCCAGGTTGCCCGCTGCAAGGGACCCCGGTCTCAGCAGTTGAAGTCTCGGGTGTATAGCACTCACACACATACCACTCAGTGCCCTACCATCGGTTGGCAGAATTGGGGCGCCCGTCAACCTCCTCCAGGTTGCCCTCTGCAAGCGACCCCGGTCTCAGCAGTTGAAGTCTTGGGTGTATAACACACACACACACACACACACACACCACTCACTGCCCTGACCGTCGGCTGACATCCCCTCTTCCAACATTTTCCACAGAGTTTTGGGTATATCTTTAGCATCCTTGTGAAAACAAGAAGAGAACCATTGCTGAAGTGTTCATTTTTGAAATATAAAAGGTTTCTTCCTCTTTCTTTCAACAGACAAAGACTGCCATTGAAACGCTAAGAGACAGACACCAAAAACTACCAGGAAGTATACTAAGAGCTCTCTTGGAACGATTTGATAAACATCAGAAAGATGATTAGTATATTTAAATATATATGTTGTTAAATATTGAAAACTGTCACTTTAACTTGTGGGAAGAAAATCTGTAGTTTTCCTAAAAGTACAAGAGACTGCAAACTATACCTATGAAACATTCAAGCATAGTAGTCTGAAAATATCTCTTTCTCTCCCTCCCCCTCCCTCTTAAGTCTGGCAACTTGAATCCAAATACTAATAGAAAGGGGGATTAAGAGGTTCAATCAACTGAGAACAGTTGATTGAAGATTCTTAAACAACATAATAGCTGTCATTATTCTGACATAAGAGTTTGTAGAATCATAGGGCTGGAAGAGACCTCAGGAGGTCATCAAGTCCAGCCCCCTGCCAAAAGCAGGACCAATCCCAACTAAATCAATCCATCCAAATCTCTACAAATGGAGATTCCACCACCTCCCTATGTAACTCATTCCAGTATTTCACCACCCTCCTAGTGAAATAGTTTTTCCTAATATCCAATCCAGACCTTCTCCACTGTAACTTGAGACCATTGCTCCTTGTTCTGCCATCTGTCACTACTGAGAACAGCCTCTCTCCATCCTCTTTGGAACCTCCCTTCAGGAAGTTGAAGGCCGCTATCAAATCCCCCCTCGCTCTTCTCTTCTGCAGACTAAATAAGCCCAAATCCCTCAGCCTCTCCTCATATGTCATGTGCTCCAGCCCCCTAATCATTTTGGTTGCCCTTCACTGGACCCTCTCCAATGCGTCCACATTCTTTCTATAGTGGTGGCCCCAAAACTGGAGGCAATACTCAAGATGTGGCCTCACCAGAGCCAAATAAAGGGGAATAATCACTTCTCTAGATCTGCTGGCAATGCTCCTCCCATTTGCCTTCTTGGCTACAAGGGCACACTATTGACTCATATACAGCTTCTCATCCACTGTAATCCCCAGGTCCTTTTCTGCTGAACTTCTACTTAGCCATTCAGTCCCAAGCCTGTAACAATGCTTGGGATTGTTCCATCACAAGTGCAGGACTCTACATTTGTCCTTGTTGAACCTCATCAGATTTCTTTTGGCCCAATCCTCTAATCTGTCTAGGTCAGTCTGGACCCTATCCCTGCCCTCCAACATATCTACCTCTCTCCCTAGTTTAGTGTCATCTGCAAACTTGTTGAGGGTGCAATCCATCCCCTCATCGAGGTTGTAATAAAGATGTTGAACAAAACCAACCCTAGAACCGATCTTTGGAGCACTCCTCTAGAAACCAACCGCCAACCTGACATTGAGCTGTTAATCTCTACTTGTTGGGCCTGACAGTTCATTTAACATTAGGAGCACATTCTGGGGAGCTGATTAGGGAAGGAGTCTTCATTACAAAAGAGGGTATTTAATCAATTTCCAATTGTTGATAGAAGAAATACAGCCCATATCCAGACTGATCAGGGAGACAGATTTTTGAAACATTTTGGTTATAATCCACTTATACCTATATGTGACGGGGCGAGGCAGCCCTGCACTGAACCTACAGGGCCCAGCCAGGGTTACCTGGCAGCAGAGGCCCCTCCCCCACAGCCCTACCGAGCATGCCCGGGCTGCAGCAGGGCTATAAAAGCCTGGGCCAGGACTCAGTCAGGGAAGGCAGCCGAAGGAGAAGGACTGGAGAAGGGAGCTCTCCCTCAGCGGTTGCCAGGGACTCCAGGAGAGGCCGGAAGGAAGGCGGAGGCGAATCGGTGCAACCCAGAGACTGCCTGCCGAGGGGACGCCGGCCTGGAGATTGCAGCCAGCTGGGCAAGTCCAGGGGAAGGAAGCCCGGGGGTCCAGGTAGGAAGTGGCTCAGGGCAGGAGCAGGAGCCGCCACTCCCGGCCCGAGAACCTCGGCGCGTTTCGGCTGGATGGCCCCGCCGAGAGAGTGACCTGGTACCTGGTCGCTCACAGGGCCCTGGGCTGGGACCCGGTGGAGTAGGGGGGGCCCGGGTCCCCCTACCTGGGGTGTGCCCCCGCTACAACGACAAACTGCGTTGTGGACTCGGCCTTGCTTAATGGGCCAGCTATAGACTGTTTTGTGGACTCAGGCCAGGGGCCTTAGCCCTGCTTAAAGGGCCAGCTGTAGACTGTTTCGGGGACTCAGGCCAGAGGGCCTTTGGCCTGGCTTAAAGGGCCAGGGAGAGACTGTATCACAAGGGGTCGGGGACCCAGGCGGGAGGGGCCCGCCACACTATATTTAACATTTAACAAAGATACAAATAAATTTATAAAAAGCTTTAAAAAGTTATGATTTTATCAATATTACCTTTGCATTAATGTTGAGTTTATTCCCTTACCTTTTTTTTCCTTTGAACAAAAAGTCTTTGCAATTTTAAAAAATTGCAATTGAATTATTATATGAGGTAAACATCATGTATATAAACAATAAGAAGTCCTATGGCACCTTCTAGACTAACAGATTTAATGGAGCATAAGCTTACCTGAGCAAAGACCCAATTCATCAGACGCATGTAATGGAAATTCTTCTTCGATTGATGTCCCCGGGGGTGCTCCACTACAGGTGTCGGGCTCGTCCCGGCGCCGCAAACCGGAAAGTTTTCGCTAGCAGTAGCCCCCTCCGGAGGACCGCGCATGTGCAGAGCGTCCCGTGGCGTTCGCGCCTTTTCTGCGTCGCGCGGTCCGACCCGCCAGTTCCTCCTAACCATCCACGGCCGCAGACGGATTTGGAACACGCTCCTCTCCTGAGGAGAAATTGTATTGTTATTCTTATATTTCTATATTCTTTCCCAGTTAGCCCCTTCCTACTTAGTGTTAGTCAGTTATTGTCTTAGATTAGTTAGTTAGTAGTTGATAGTTTAAAAAAAAAAAAAATTTTTCCTCTCCCATTTTAAACCCTGAAGGACGCTCCGGCGAGCCCCTCAAGTTGGTCTTTCCCCGGAGACCTCCTTAGCAGACATGCCCGGCTCTCCAGGATTTAAGAAATGTGCTTCGTGTGGAGAGGCCATGCCCATCTCTGATGGCCACTCCTGTTGCATTCGCTGCCTAGGAGAAGGCCACATCCCCCAGAAATGTGGTCATTGTGCCAAGTTAACCGCATGCACAAGATGCGACAGAGAAATGCGCCTGAAAATGCTGCGGACAAATTATCGAAAGCCCGCAGCACATCAGCGCCGAGTCCTGCGCTCTCAGTAATATCGGTCCCGCCAGGCTGCCCGGAATCGGCACCATCATCGGCGGCACCAAGTCTCCGAGCGGCACCGCAGCCAGATACGGTGCGGTCCTCGGCACCGAGGCACTCAGCACCGTTGCCTCATGATCGCTCCCAGGCTAAGCCGGCACCGGGAGTCGACCCGGCACCGAAGCCTAAGCAGGCACCGAAGACTAAGCCGCAACCACCTAAGGCACCGGATGTGGCACCGAGGAAACACTCGGCACCTAGGTCATCCCATTCAAGACCTAGTGATGCAGCTATCCCACACACTCAGGGCACGTCTGCACCAACCCGCACCGACCAACCATTGTGCGCGGCTGAGCCGGCTCCGTGTGTGGTTTCGGCACCGGCCCTACAACCCCATGTCTCTGGGAGTGACACTGCTCCACCATCCCCATCTTCGGCGCCTTGGTCACCACACCTTCCGGGAGAAGACTCTGAAGTTGCCGAAGTTGCCTCCATTCCGGGTAGCCCAGTCCCCCAGGCTCTACCACCCACGGCGGTGCCGACTAAGGCGCAAAGGAAGACCCACCATCCTCGCACACCTTCTCCAGGTTCAGATAGGGCGACCTTCTCTCCTGGACCATCGCTCTCACCACCTCAAAGACGGCGGGACCACTATTACGATTATTCCCCTACACATCACTATTACAGATCCCCAAGGCGATCCATTACACCGCCTCACTATCACCGCACATACTACTCGAGATCTCCGTATTGTTACTCATACCGCTCACGATCCCCACAATCTCCTCCTCACTCCCATTACTATCGTCACAGGAGCGCCGCTTCTTACTCTCCGCAGTATTCACACCGTGGTTCTCGCCATCGTATGCACACTTCGCCTCATTCTGATCGTTCACGTTCAGTCACAAGGCGCTCACCCTTGTCCCCAGACCGGCAATAATTATATTCGCCACGGCCGACTACCCAGGACTCTATCCCGCTGGCTCAACGCCCACCAACACCTACCGGGGATGCGTCAACAACCTCTGCCCCGCATGACGATACCACTCAGTCGCCGGTGGCAGAGCACCAGCCTGTGGCCTCTCCGACAGATGCCGCTTCTTCTTCCCTGGACGACGCGGTTTTTAACGACGAACCTCCTCTGGCGGACGACTATAAGCAATTTCATGAACTTTTCAAACGGGTAGCGCATTCACAAAACTTACGCACCTCGGGGGCACCACCAAAACATCATGCCCTCCTTAGAAACTTACAGCAGTCCAGCAAAACAAAACTAGCTCTCCCTTTCGATGCCACTATCCTGGAAGTAGCTAATGACATCTGGCAAAACCCGGCATCTATGCCTCCCACCAATAAACGCACAGACAGAAAATACTTTATTGATGCCAAAGACGCAGAATTTCTTTTTACTCACCCCGTACCAAATTCCATCGTTGTTGACGCAGCTCAACAAAAGGCAAGTTCCGCACAAGCGAGAAATTCCACCGCGGACAAAGAAGCCAAGCGTCTGGACTTGCTCGGCAGGAAGGTATATTCGTCGGCAACAGCCACATTAAGGATGGCAAACTACTCCGCCCATCTTGCTAACCATGACTTCGATAACTACTCGAAGTTGGTGCCGTTGATACAACATCTTCCTCATTCCAAAAGGGACGTCCTGAAATCCATTGTGCAGGAGGGTTACACAGTGGCCCGTAACGCACTCCAGATATCTCTGGATATTGCCGACTCAGCTTCCCGCACTACGGCGACATCGATTGTCATGCGACGTGACTCTTGGCTCCACCTGGCTTCTGTACCAAAAGATTTACAGCCTAAGGTGAAAGACCTTCCATTCGACCGGGTGTCCCTGTTTGCCCAAAACACGGATCAAGTGTTTCACTCCGGAAAAGACTCCCGAACCACGTTAAGAACTCTCGGGATGTACACTCCGCCTTTCAGGCGTAGGAGAGCTTGGCCGTATAACAGGCAAAGGCCTCCTCCTTCTTCTTCTTCTTCTTCTTTTTATTCCAACCAACGCTTTAGACCTTACGACCAACATAGACAAAGGCAGCGCCCCCAACGCCGCCGCCAGCAGCCTAACAAAAATCACAACCAGCAGCAACCTTGGCAGCAGGTTTGACGGACTTGTCGAGGGTCTGCGTACCATCCCCCTACTGGAATCCCCAGCACGAGTAACCAAGCTCTTCCACCGCCGTCTGAACCCTTACTCCCCTCGTTGGTTCGTCATCACCACGGACCGTTGGGTCAGGGAGATCGTAACCTCTGGGCTCACCATTCCGTTCTCCACTTTACCTCCCACCAACCCCCCATCCCTGTCCCTTTTCAGGGACCCCTCTCACGAATCCCTGTTACGTCAGGAGGTCATGCACCTGCTTACCATAGGTGCGGTGGAAATAGTCCCTCCCGAGTTCCGAGGCAGAGGTTTCTATTCCCGGTACTTTCTCACCGAGAAGAAGTCGGGGGGGGTGGAGACCGATCCTAGATCTTCGCGGCCTCAACCGCCACCTGCGAAGACACAGATTCAAGATGGTTACTCTGGGTTCCATCATCCCAGCACTACGCAGAGGGGATTGGTTCGTGTCCCTCGATTTACAGGACGCATACTTCCATATTGCCATCCATCCAGCTCACGGGAGATTTCTACGCTTTACCGTGGGAGACGATCATTACCAATACACGGTGCTCCCCTTTGGCCTATCCGCAGCCCCAAGAGTGTTTTCAAAGACCATGGTAGTCGTGGCTGCGTACCTCCGTCGAGCCGGCATCACCATCTTTCCTTATCTCGACGACTACCTCCTCACGGCCCCTTCGAGACAAGAGGCCGAGACCGCAGTTACCACTACAAAAGGTATCTTCGAGACTCTTGGACTAATTATCAATCTTCCAAAATCTACTCTGATTCCCGCCCAGTCCATCGTTTTCATTGCAGCCAAACTAGACTCTACCACCGCTATGGCGTACCTACCTACAGACAGAGCCGACGCCATACGGGACCTATCGAGCGTCTTGCTTACGGCCCCGACAGTCTCATACCTTACCTGCCTGAAGCTGTTAGGCCACATGGCCTCCACCACGTATGTCATAACCTACGCTCGCCTCCGCATGCGATGTCTACAACATTGGCTCCTTGTAGCCTACAAACCGGGCATTACCAATATCAACAGTCTCACACCTGTCCCTGCCCGTGTCAAGGAATCGCTCGCATGGTGGCTCCAACCGGCCAATACTCTGGCGGGTGTTCCCTTTCGGATCCAATCCCCGTCAATTCAACTTACCACGGATGCGTCCCTTGTAGGCGGGGGGGCACATATGCTGCACTATCGGGTCCAAGGATTATGGTCCCACCAAAAATCCCTACTTCACATAAACTTCCTGGAACTCAGGGCAGTTTTCAACGCTTGTTGCCACTTCATCCACCAAATACAGGGAACCACTCTACAGATCCTTACGGACAACATATGCACTGTATACTACATCAATCGACAGGGCAGAGCCAGGTCCAGGACCCTGTGTGCGGAATCAGTGTGCCTTTGGAACTGGGCAATTCGTCACAATGTCACACTCACAGCCTCCTATCTCCCCGGCAAAACCAATACAATTGCGGATGCACTCAGCAGATCCTTCCATTCCCAACACGAATGGGAACTCCTTCACTCCATAGCCCGCAATCTGTTCCAGCTATGGGGCTACCCAGAGATCGACCTCTTTGCTACTCGCGACAACAAGAAATGTCGCGCTTACTGCTCAAGAGCGGGCATAGGCACCCAATCGATGGGGGATGCCTTCCTGCTCAGGTGGGGAACATACCATCTCTTATACGCCTTTCCCCCAATTCCACTGATACCCCGAGTAATAGAGAAGATACTATCCGACTCAGCGACAGTAATCCTGGTGGCCCCCTTCTGGCTTCGCCAGACATGGATCACGCAACTCATGCAGATGTCGGTATCCAGACCTCAACGACTTCCACGGATCAGCAACTTGATCTCGCAGCAAAACGGCAATCTTCTCCATCCGGACATCGACCGTTTGCACCTGACAGCTTGGCTCCTAACTGGCTCCAAGGCCTAGAGCTAACTTGCTCCCAAGCAGTCAGGGACGTACTAGTACAGAGCAGACGCCACAGCACTCAACGATCTTACCTCTACAAGTGGCATCGCTTCTTCGCGTGGTGCCAATCACAGACCATCGATCCTCTCAAAGCACATATTCAGTGCATCCTAGACTATGTACTTCATTTACATTCGCAAGGCTTGGCTGCTGCTTCCCTAAGAGTACACTTGGCAGCAATTTCGGCCTTTCACGCTCCAATAGAGGGTTTTTCCGTCTTCTCTCATCCACTTACGAAGAAGTTCCTCAAGGGTATTTTGAATCTCTACCCACTGCATAGACCTGTCTCACAACCATGGGACCTTACCCTCGTCCTGGACACTCTTACCTACCCACCATTTGAACCACTTGCAACTTGTGATTTACAGACCCTCACAATTAAAGTTACCTTTCTCCTTGCGATCGCCTCGGCTCGACGAGTCTCCGAGCTCGCGGCACTCTCTGCCGATCCTCCCTACACAGTATTCACTCAGCAGGGAGTCTCACTTAGATGTCATCCAGCTTTCCTGCCAAAGGTTAATTCGTCATTCCACGTCAATGAGCCTATAGTCTTTCCTACCTTCTACCCCAAGCCACATGCTACACCTGAGGAAGCCCGCTGGCACACATTAGACGTCAGAAGGGCATTGGCATTCTATTTAGACAGAACGCGTCCCTTCCGGAAGTCCCCACGGTTACTATTATCACTGGGGAGTCGCTCTAAAGGTCATCAACTGTCGTCACAACGTATTTCGGCACATATCGTTAACTGCATCATTCGTTGCTACACCCTCAGGGGCAGGTCTCTACCCTGTCCACCAACCGCACATTCAACCAGGAGTATGGCTGCCTCCACGGCTTTCATGAAGAACGTACCGCTACGAGACATATGCCGTGCAGCTACATGGTCGTCTTCATCCACGTTTGCTCGACATTATGCCCTTGACCGTCTCAAGCGGCAGACATAGCAGTCGCTCAGGCAGTCCTTTCTTCTGTGCATAAGTAATTCCGAAGCACGACCAGCAGTTAGATGACTGCTTCATACTCACCTGTAGTGGAGCACCCAAGGGGACATCACTCGAAGAAGAAGAAATTGTTACTCACCTTGTGCAGTAACATCTGTTCTTCGAGATGTGTGTCCCCATGGGTGCTCCACAACCCGCCCTCCTCCCTGCTTCGGAGATCTGCTTTGTCTCTTTCAGATGTTCCGGCTAGGAGGAACTGGCGGGTCGGACAGCACGACGCAGAAATGGCACAAACGCCGCGGGACGCTCTGCACATGCGCGGTCCTCCGGAGGGGGCTACTGCTAGCGAAAACTTTCCGGTTTGCGGCGCCGGGACGAGCCCGACACCTGTAGTGGAGCACCCACGGGGACACACATCTCGAAGAACAGATGTTACTGCACAAGGTGAGTAACAATTTCTTCCAGAGGCAGGTATAAATACATAGGCAAGAAAAAAAGGGAGTGCCAGTCAAGAGGAAATCCAGAGATAACGAGGTCAATACAGCCAGGGAGGATGTGGCCCAGTTCTAGCAGCTGATGTGGAGGTGTGAACACCAAGAGAGGAGAAACCAAGGGTACATCTACACTACAGCACTAATTCGAGTTAACTTAATTTGAAATAGTTAATTTGAATTAAGCTAATTCGAAATAACACATCTACACACAAAAACTATTTCGAAATAACGTTTTGCTATTTCAAAATAGTGTGTCCACACTGTGTGGACCCTGAACTGAAGTTAAGGCTGGCTAGAACCAGTGCTGGCAGGGCATCAGTTTAGGACTTAGTATGTGGGGCTGCTGCCTGAGGCTAACTGAGCTCCATGCTTAAAGGGGCCCTACCCCCACCCTGGACAGACAGTTCTCAGGGTTCTTGTAGCCAGACAGACCCCCCCCCCCCCGCCGTCACATCAATCTTGCTTGCCCTCTGAGATGTCTGTATACAGGGCAGAGAAGGAACAATAAGAAAAATCAGCATAGCCATTAAGCTTTGATCTGCTTTGATGCGAGATCAGGATATGCGAGTTTCTCTGACTCTGAGTAAGCTGAAAACATGGCTATAAGGAGAGAACGATTAAGGCAATAAGCTGAGCTCGAGGCTGCAAGAAGTGCCCGGCTGGCACCCATGTTGATACAAACACACACAGCCGTCCCTGGGAGAGGAATCCCCCACTGAGAAAAGAATGCCCAGTACTTCCAATTTAATCCTCTCAACTCTCTCTTACAAGTGTAAATTAAGTTCACAACTCCCTTGTAAGAACTGGTGTCACAAAAGACAGACCAGCACCATTTGTCATCACAGATAAGAAAGAGAAATACGTGACCCCATGGGTATAAAGATGGGTCCAAAAGCACACTCACTTTGAATGTCAATCTACCATTTACCTGCTGGTCGGGTTAGGTGTTTTGACCCCCCGAGGTCCACGGGGACGCCCACCTCGTATTTTCGTCTTTCCGAGGAATTGAGGGACCGATCCTGGCCTGACATGCTGGGACCGAGCGACGCAGAAGGGGGTAAAAATTGTACCCGTATGTGTCCTTTTGTTTTACTGCATGCATAGAATAGAGCTCTTTAAAGATTAAGCTGTCATTTGGTACCATTATTTTCTATCTTTATTTTCTTTGTAACCATTTTTAAGATCTATATATATATATATATATTTGCTAGCAGTTAAGAAATAGAACAATAGCCATTGTAACCATATGATTTATAAGCTTCCTCAATAAACCTGTAACTGTTTAAGCTTTAACCTGACTCCTTCAGTTGCTGTAACAGAACCAGGCACAATTTAAAAGAACTTCAGCCGGTCATAAGGGACAGGTATAGGGAGAGCTTGGGCGTTTGGATTTGTGTCACTCCCAGGTGACAGGTCTGTTGGGGCACCTCTCAGCCTCCCCCAGGCTGCCTGCTGCGAAGGAATCACGGATTCTAGCAGCTAAAATCTGAGGTGTAATAAGCTCTCCCTGTAAACTTATTGGGGCGCCTGTCAACCTCCTCCAGGTTGCCCGCTGCAAAGGACCCCAGTCTCAGCAGTTGAAGTCTCAGGTGTATAGCGCACACACACACACCACTCACTGCCCTGACCGTCGGTTGGCAGAATTGGGGCACCCGTCAACCTCCTCCAGGTTGCCCGCTGCAAGGGACCCAGGTCTCAGCAGTTGAAGTCTCGGGTGTATAACACACACACACACACACACACACACACACACACACACACACACACACACACCACTCGCTGCCCTGACCGTCGGCTGACAGAATTGGCGTAATCGGCAGGATTGTGCTACTGGATCACATTCAGCAACATGAAGCCTGTCATGATAGACATGGATTTTAGTGGTATAGAGAAAGAGTTTGCCCGAGAGGGATGGGGTAACCCTAAATGGGACAAAGAGATGTTAGAGAAAGATTGGGGGAAATCCCAGGAGATCTGGGAACAATTTCATAGCTGGCGAGCCGCTTGTAAGATCAAAAAGGGAAAAGGGAAAGGCGCTTGCATCTGGCTGTTACAGGGTGCCTGGCAGGCAGCCTGCCCTAGCTACTGGAACTTAGAAACTGAGCTGATAAGGATTAGAAAGGAGAAGGAGGAACTGCAGAAACAATGTCAGAACTTAGATACCCGGGTGCGGACACTAAGTAAAGACATGGAGCACCTACAGGGGCGGCTCCTCCCAATGTTAGAAAAGGAAGGGCTTGCACGTAGAGAGAAATTGGAAGCCAAGCCACGAATCATTAATAGAGCCAAAGTAGAAACTGCTCTGTGGTTAGATCCAGATGATTGGGACGGAGACATCTGGGATTCCTCTGACGGAGAATCAGCTTCCTATTCGCCTAACGAAAGGAAAGCAGCCCCAGTTCAAATGAGACCAGTTGTCACCTTTAAAATATCAGGTGAGGATGGAGGAAGCTCAGGCAGTGAGGGGGAGGAAACTTTCGCCTCTGGCACCTCTGATGGGTGTAAATCAGACAGTCAGAGGAAGAAAGGGAGCCGAACAGAAAGGACCACATGATCCTACAAGCCCGCAGAATTACGGGAAATACAGGCAGAATTCACTAAGAGACCTGAGGAAAGAATCATAGTTTGGCTAGTCCGTATATGGAACAGCGGAGCCGGACACACGCATTTATCCTCCTCAGAGTGCAGTAGGCTTAATCTGGGTGCTGGAGTGTTTCTCAGCCACCCAGATAACCGAGGCTCAAAAACTCTCTGGGTCTTAGCCTGTAGGTGGGCTACAGGAATCTTTCGGGCAGACCGAGGTGAGCCTACCACTACACTGTGGGCAAACGTAGATGAAGTTAAGCGGGCCCTGCAAATAGCAGCCACTATCAGCCTGTTGAATCGGATCAAATCCAACCCCGAGCGGGAGGTAGGGAACCCCTGGGAACAAAAGGGCCAACTAGATGAACTCAGACCACTTCTGAAGGGAGCACTCAGTGCCCATAAGGCTATGTCCCTAAGTCTCAGAGACACCATCCGAGATGAACCGGACACCACCTATCAAGGGTTACTGACAATGATGATACAGTACTTCCGGGAGTTTGGGGAAGGCGGCACGCCACCGGCTAAAGCCAAGGTGCAGGAGCTAAAAGGAAACCCCAAAGGTAAACTAGAGGGTTTCAAGCCCAGGCGTGAGGTAACTCCGGAAGAAAAGGAGCTCCGAACTAGACTCTGGAAGCAGTGCTTAGCCTTAGGCTACCCCAGAGATGTAATTCACAGACTACCAACTGGAAGATTAAAGCTCCTGGCCACTTTTAAGAAAGCTGATTCAGAGGGGGCAAACATAACTCCTAGTGCCCCTCCTGCTACAGACACCCCTTATACGACACTGCGACAGCAACTGCATGAGCTGCCACCTTCCCCGGTTAGCTGCGACCAGGGAAACTAAATAGTGGGGGTCAGCCTCCCCTCCACATAAACGAGCTCAAAGTGGAGGAAAATCCTAGCAATGACCCCCGGATCTAAATAATCGTAAATGATAAACACACAGTATCTTTTCTGGTAGATACTGGAGCTCAAATATCCATGATTAGACAGGAAGATTTTCATGGCCTGCCACCTTCTGGCCGAAAGCAAATACTAGTTACCGGAGTAAATGGCACGGTTACAACTTATCCCCTGGTCAAAGTAAAATTGGACATTCCCTTAAAACCCCACAGACATGAAATAGTCCTTGGAAACGCCAACATACTTGGCATGGATATCTTAAGAGGAAGGGAGGGAGTGATTAATGGAGAAAGATGGGCTTTTGGAGCTGGCTTTAAGTCACACGTGACTGTCCTGGGTGATACAGACACCCCTTGCTACAAGATTAGTTTGCTGACTCAAGCCCCCACTCTCCCGCCTTCCACTGTAACCACAATGAAACAGTACAGTATCCCAGCCGAAGCTATAACTCCGGTCTCTGAACTAATCAAAGACTTGGAAAAACAGGGAATCTTAGTTCGCACTTACTCCCCATATAACTCACCAGTATGGCCAGTAAAGAAGCCAAATGGGAAATGGAGACTCACTATAGACTATCGAAAACTAAATAGCAGCACAGGACCTTTAACAGCTGCAGTTCCTAGCATGGTCGACATTGTAAACAGTATACAGACTTGGAACAAGCAGTGGTTGGCTGTACTAGATGTAAAGGATATGTTTTTCATGGTTCCCCTCCAACCTGCAGATCGGGAAAAATTTGCTTTTACCTGGAAAGGGGTTCAATATACTTTCACTCGTATGCCACAAGGCTATAAACATTCTCCAACAATCTGCCATGGGGCACTGGCAAGGGTCCTAGATGGCCTGACCCTGCCATCTAGTGTCCAAATCTTGCAGTACATAGCTGACATCTTAATAGGAGGAGATTCCTCCGATGAGGTCCAAGAGGCCATGAATCAAGTAAGAACAACATTAGAAAGTCTCGGTTTAGATTTACCACCGGACAAATGCCAAGGCCCCTCTCATGAGGTAAAATTCCTAGGCACTGTCTGGATGGGAGGCAGGAGGATGGTCCCGAATGAGACAGTACAGCAACTTAGCCAAGCACCATCCCCTGAGGATAAAACGCAGTTGAGACAATTGCTAGGAATTTTGGGGTTTTGGAGGAAACATGTACCTGGCTTTGAGGTCATAGCTTGACCATTGTACAATTTGCTTAGAAAACATGCTAAATGGGAGTGGGGCCCTAACCATGAGGAAGCCATGAAACAGCTCATAAACGAAACAGTCCATGGGCCCCATACACCCTAATGCCCCGTTCCATTTGTACCTTGCCGTGGGAAATACAGGAATGTCCCTTATGGCAGGAAGGTGAAACTGTACCCCGTCGTCCTATACAGTTTGGCTCAAAGTCATGGCAGGGGTCACAGTCAAATTATTTGCCTTATGAAAAGGTGCTTCTGGCAACCTACACAGCCCTAAGGGAAATAGAGGAGCTAACCCAAGCTCAAACCATAACACTACACACTCCTCTTCCAATCATTAAGCTCATACTGGAGGGAAAGGAGCTGCCACCAGGCGTAGCCCAGAAAATGACTGTTCAGAGATGGGCACTTTATTTGCACCACAGGGTAGGTGGGGCAGATACTGCACAAAACCACACCATGATTAAAGAGTCCCTGTGGAGAGTGGGAATGCCTGAGGAATACCATCAGCCCCCATAGCAATCTCCCATTAAGGATGCAGCCCCATTTAACCCATCACAACCCAAGGGAGTATGGTTCACAGATGGCAGTGCCAAACTAGTGAAAGGAAAGTGGACAGGGATGGCCGCTGCTGTATCAGCAGATACATCTGCTACATCCCTGACTGCAAACATAGAGGGATCAGCCCAGCTTGCAGAGCTGGCAGCAATTAAACTAGCTTGTGAGGCAGGTGCCAGTACTATCTATACTGACTCCTATGCTGTATGGGCTGGAGCCACCCAGTGGATAACTAACAGGAAAAATAATAACTGGGAAATAGGAGGAAAGCCTGTTTGGGGAGTGGAATATTGGAAATGGATATACCAGCATGCAACCCAACATGCATTGAGCATAGGCCATGTGGCAGCTCACCAAAAGAATAACACCCCAACTGCACGGCTGAATAACCTGGCAGATGCAGTAGCACAGATCTCTGCTGTTCAGGTGGATTGGAACCGCCTGTACATTTGGCTACATGAAACCTTGGGACACACAGGAAGCAATGAACTAGTACAGCAGGCACATGCCAGGGCGTGGCCTATCACCCACAAACAAGCCAGAGATTTGGTCCAAGCTTGCACCCTGTGTGCTGAGCTCAGGAAACATATAACAGAAGGACAACGGTTTGCCAGACTGAGAGATGGAAAGGTACTATGGGCAGCCTGGCAAGTAGATTATATTGGTCCATTACCCACCAGTAAGCAAGGGTAGAAGTATGTTTTAACTGGAGTAGAAGTTATTTCAGGAATTGGGTTTGCTTACCCGACTCGAGTGGCAACAGGATTATCTACAGTCAAGGGACTAAACCGATTAATAGCCTTTGTTCCAACACCCCAAGAAATCCAGTCTGACAATGGCTCACATTTTAAAAACAAGCTGGTAAATGAGTGGGCCCTCCCAGTCTAATGGCATAGTCGAACGCTGGAATGGACTGTTAAAATCCCACTTGAGGCCTACGGATGGCAAACAGACTGGATACTGTGGTGCAGAGATTAAACAACTGGCAGACCCCTATGGGCAGTCCACTCAGCAAAGGATTCTTCCCTACAGGGAGAACCCCTCCTAGCCCCACTGTACCACTCAAAGATCCTAAATATGCACCTGGTAATCAAGCACCCCAGCTTGGGGACACAAACACGTGTACTACACTCCTACAAGGGAAAAGGAGTCTGGACCACTGCCGATGCTGAACTAACACCAATAACCATTACTGAGGCTTGGATCATATCCAAGACCGGCTGACCTTATGTTTTATTCCAGGAAATTGAGACAATGATCCCGGACAGTGCTCCAGCGGAATGGACCCTTCCCAATGCTGACTTGAATCCGGGAAGCTGCTATGAACTTGTTGTATATACATCACTCCTTGCTGTGACGCTTGCAATTGCTGTTGCTAGCCATAGACTGACCTTTGTGAGAAACCCTAAGCTGAAGCAAGACATGGTACTCCGACTCACCATGGTTTCCATCCTTATCTCAACTGTTGCTGCCACACCAGAACATCTGCTCAAAGGTGCTATTCAAGCCATCACCTCCGCTGCTGGGGCCACGAACTCTTGGATGTGCACCTTGCTCAATTCATCCACTGAACTAAGAATTGAGTTTGTCCTTCTCAGCCCGAATGACTGGTGGAATAAGAGTGATGTTTTCCGATGGGGGCCGGTATGGTTTGACGACAGCGACCACCACACTCCTAAAAATGACTCTCGGGGGGAACTCAGGAAGTGGCAAGGAAAGTGACAACAGACGGTGTGGGGTAAGCCACTAGAATATGTAACTGGAATCTCCACAGACATGTACCCCATTTGTTTTGAAAATAAGGAAGGCAGTGGACCTCAACTAGGTAGTTTTGAGGCCCACCAATGCACCCACATAAGAGAGAGTTGAGAGGATTAAATTGGAAGTACTGGGCATTCTTTTCTCAGTGGGGGATTCCTCTCCCAGGGACGGCTGTGTGTGTTTGTATCAACATGGGTGCCAGCCGGGCACTTCTTGCAGCCTCGAGCTCAGCTTATTGCCTTAATCGTTCTCTCCTCATATCCATGTTTTCAGCTTACTCAGAGTCAGAGAAACTCACATATCCTGATCTCGCATCAAAGCAGATCAATCTTAATGGCTATGCTGATTTTTCTTATTGTTCCTTCTCTGCCCTGTATACAGACATCTCAGAGGGCAAGCAAGATTGATGTGACGGGGGGGGAGGGGGGTCTGTCTGGCTACAGTTCTCCACTTGCTTGTCTACCTCGATGAGGGACAGCAAAGCAGTCCTGTCTTGGAGTGCCCTGAGTGCCCGCACTCGGGACACCACAGCACTCGGCCACATGGAGCCACAGCTGCCCCTGGGCATGAAGGTGCATCCCGTGGGGTTGTTAGCATCAGCCCGGCTGCACTTGCTGCAGGCTGTCATCTGGGGGTCCATCAGGGGGCTGTCAGGATCCAGGAGGCTCTGAGGGAGAGAGTCCACCACAAGGAGCCCTCAGATCCACCCCAGTCCCCCCCACCGGGGGGCTCATGCCCCATTCCTCCCTCACGTCCTTCCACTTACTCCTCCCTCGCCCCCCTTCCTGATGTCAAACAAAAGACATGTATGTTCAAAAATAGAAACTGGTTTTATTGAACCTCTGGGGATACTGGGAAAATGAGATGGGAGAGGTGAAGAGAGAGGGTGGGAGAGGGGAGAGGGAAATCTGGGAGGAGGGAGCTGGAAGGGGGAAGCAAAGGGAAGAAGGGGGAAGGGAGGAGGCTCAGGGCCCAGGGTTGGGGTCTCGCCGGACCAACTTGATTTTCATGCAAACCTGCTCCTGGGTTCGCATGTGGCCTTTGGTGGCCAGTCTGGCAGCTATCCTACCATAGACAGCCGTATTCCTCCATCTAGTGTGGAGATCATGGACGTTGGGGGCATCCCCTCCAACCTGAATAAGGTCCATGATCTCCACTCTGGATCAGGAAGGTGCTCGCCTTCTCCAGCCCCTGTCAGGCTCCTGGGAGCTGGCAGGCTGCTTCTGGGGAGCGGTGGAGGGTTGGCTGCCAGTGGCTTTCTGGTTCATGCTTTGAGGCCTCTGGGTCGGGGCCCCGGTGGCCACTGCCGGCTCTGGGCTGGCAGGCTTGGAGCTGGCACAGGCACTGTGGCTAGGGTCTACCCCTTTAATGGCTCCGGGGCTGAGGGAGAGGAGAGTAAGTTTTCCTGGTTGTGCCCAGAGTGGCCACCAGGGCTCCCTGGGAAGGGCTGGAGGCCCCCTATTTCAAAGTAAGTGTCTATACAACACTTAATTCGAAATAGCTATTTCGAATTTGGCGATACTCTTCGTAGAATGAGGTTTACCAAATTCGAATTAAGTGCTCTGCTATTTCGAATTAATTTTGAAATAGCAGTTTGCATGTGTAGACGCTATTAAAGTTAATTTGAAATAATGACTGTTATTTCGAATTAACTTTGCAGTGTAGACATACCCCAGGAGAACACCAAGAGAGGAGAAACTGCTCTTGTAGTTGGCTAGCCATTTAACGTATATGTATGTACATATATTTATATCTGAGGTCTTTTTGGGCTCTTAAAAATGGTCGTGTTATGGATATAACCCAACCATAACATTTAAATAGCGTGATACTACACTTGATAAAAATAAATGAGTGTAAAATTGACTTGTGTTGCAAACAAACAAAAAAATGTGTTGTGTGATAATATTGTACAACCTTACAATTAAAGAAGAATGGTGCCAAAGTGGTGTTTAAAGTCTTAGGGCATGTCTACGCTTGTGAGAAGATTGAACCTCTAGTACTGCAGCCAGGGTGGGCCACATGGTGGCTGTCCAGCTTCTCCCAGGACGGGCCACGTGGCAGGTGTCATGTTCCATGTGTTGGACCTGGGGCCGGAGCTGCAGTGCCCCCATCTTTTCCCTGGCCCCAATCCTGGAGTAGGCCCCGCGGTCCATCCCAACTCTGGCCACAGGAAGGGCTGGCAGCAGGCCCCCTCTCTTGCTGCAGCATGGGTAGGAGGGTAGGCCATGACCTGGCTCTGGCGATCTTGTCCTGGCCCCTCATCTAGCCATTGCTGCCCGGGTGCAGGGGGAGGTGTGCATGTCCCCTACCTGGGGCAGGTACAGGTTTGTCTGCTCCCTGTATTACCCAGCCAGAATTGAGGAATGCAGTAAACTGGGGAGGCAATGGGAGTAGGTTGCTGCTACTGCCGTCCCCGGGCTTCTCCCAGGTGGTGTATGCAAAGCTGAGGGGGCCTGTTGAAGCTGCCTCAAGGTTGGGTTCTGCTCTGGCCAGCTCCCAGGCTGGGGATCCCACCGCTGCTCCATTGACCAGAATTCGGCCAATGGAGAAGCGGGAAGCCATGCCTGGGACATGGAGCTTGAGAGAAGCGCAGGCATGAAAAGCAAGTAAGTGTCACCCAAGCACTGTACGCCCCTCCTCCGCACCAAGACCCCACATCCCCAGCCTGTTCCCGTTTCTGTTTAGACACCCACCAGCACCCTGCTCCTGCCTCCGCCCCAGACCAGACACCTACCTACAGCTTGCTTCTGCACCTTACCACCCTCCCAGATCCTGCACCCCAACCCTGTCCCTCATTGGCAGCTCTGTCCCACACATTGGATCCCTTGTTTTTGGCCCCACTCCAGAGCCTAGGAAGGGCCATTGACCCTGGAACCCCAGAAGAGTTAATCTGCCCAAGCTTTGAAAGTGGAAGGGTGCACACCTTGAACCTCAGTCCTCCCTGCCTTCCTCCCTACCCCAGTCGACAGGGCTTGAGTGCCAGTGGAGTGAGGTGTCTCAGTTGGGGGCCATATCAGTGAGGATTAGAGATTTTTGGAGGGGTGCAGTTTTTTTGCTTTTCACTTATGTGGTCCCTGACTGATTTTTTTTCTATGGGTCAGTGGTCCCTGACCCAAAAAGAGTTCCCCAATCCTGCCATAAATAAAGACAATGTTGAAACCTTTTGTGTTGGACATAATATTTTACTTTATTTAAAAATGAAGCTTGGCCTACAAGCCCCCAGTTGGGGCCCCCATCTGGTCACAGCATAATAACAGTCCTGTGCTCCCCAAATGCCCCAAACCTGAGCCCATCATACACCTGAACCCCCTGCCCTGAACCCCTCATATACCCAACCCAGACTCCTCCACCCTCACATCTCCAACCCCCGGCCATAAGATTGACAGAAGACACCCTGAAAGTGTGCATGAAGCTGGATTTGACCAAATATGATGTAAACTTCAAATAAATGTGCGAAAAGATGCAGCAGCAGAAATTCCATTAAATAAAGTCTCTGAGAACAATGTTTCATGTATGTTATTATTAATCATTATGTCAATTATCAATAATATTAAGTTATATATTTTCAATCACGCAAATGGGGGCATTCTTATAGAGCTCTTTGCTGACCACGTGTTTTGAATTTTGATGTAGTTTGGCTCTTTGGTTTGAAAAGGTTGCCTACCCCTGCTGTAGACTAATAGATGCATGCATCTGACGAAGTGGGTCTTTGTCCACGAAAGCTTATGCTCCAATAAATCTGTTAGTCTATAAGGGTGTGTCTAGACTACATGCCTCCGTCGATAGAGCCATGTTAAACTAGTTTACCCAACATAGTCAATGAAGCGGGGATTTAAATAATCCCTGCTTCATTAAAATAAAAATGGCTGCTGCGCTGTGCCGACAATCAGTTGATCCAGCACAGTGCGGCAGTCTAGATGCAGATCTGTCGACAAGGGAAGCTTTTGTCGACCACTCCTGTAAACCTCGTTTCACGAGGCATAAGGGAGCGGTTGACAAAGGCTTCCCTTGTCGACTGATCCGCATCTAGACTGCCGCGCTGTGCCGGATCAGTTGATTGTCGGCACAGCGTGGCGGCCATTTTTATTTTAATGAAGCGGGGATTGTCAGGTAAACTAGTTTACATGATTCCGTCAATGGAGCCATATAGTCTAGACACACCCTAATGTGCCACAGGACTTCTCGTTGTTTATGCAGATTCAGACTAACAGGGCTACCCTTCTGATACAGTAAATTCAGAAACTGACAGTACATACCTGGGGCTGGAAAATACCTGTTAAATGGTTTCATTATCATTTGCATGGCTCTTTCACAGGTTCAGTATCTGCTAATAAGTCTGGGGGACTTTTTCACTTTTAGGTTAACTAGATCCTCTCTTGAGGGAGCTGAGCCACAGAACAAGGATAGGAAGAGGTGGGTGGACATTAAGACCCAGTGGTGCCCCAAATTTGCAGTTGCTCTATTCTACATATGGATATGGATAGTCCTGAACTCAAGAGAGTAGGTAAGAGGCACAGGTGCTGGCTGGAGGTCTCTGGAGGAGCAGGGGGTGGTTGTGTAGCTGGCTGCTAGAGAGAAGCAGAGCTTTGAAGGGGAAACTGCACCTTTTCTCTAGTAGCTGGCTGCATGGCCATCCTCTGCTCCTCCGGAATCCTCTGGACCTTGCTCACAGCCCTTGTTCACTATGTAGCTGAGTATAGCCCCCTGGGGAGGCATTTGGGGGGATGGGGCTGGCCTCAGGAGCCAGTGCAGAGCCTGTGCAGTGTGGGTGGGTGGGTGAGGGTAGTGGCCAGGGGATATCCAGAAATCCCCTTCAGAATCTCCACCATCTCCTCAGTCTTCCCCTAATTAAATCTCCCTTTTCTCAAGTACCAGCATTCAAGGTTAAATAAAAAAACTATTTTTACTGTTTTTCATTGCAAATGCACAGTATTTCAACTACATTATGGATTGAATAGAGTTTTGTGGGGTAGCCTGGGAACCTGACTGCCATTTATAATATAGTTTCTATGGGAAAATGAGTTCCAAACAACTGACTTAACAAACAAACTTTTGGAACACAACCCATTTGTAAACTGGGGACTTCCTGAATTTGAAGATGTAGAAAACATTAAAAAATATTTTCTATTATTAAAGATGCAATTAATCACAATTAAATTGCTTCAGAGCCCAACTTTTTTTTGTTTCTGATGCTGTCTGATTGTGTAATTCTGGTTACAAATGAGGTGTGAGGTCAACCAGTCAGTTCATAATTCTGGTGTTTGTAACTTTGAGGTTCTACAGTATACCAAATTCAGCTCGTATAGAAAGGTGGTAATCACCACCCAATCTGGATGCTAGTCTGCAGCCCACCCTGACCCTCATGGATTACAAGACTTTTATAGATCACTTTTAAAAATTTCATTTTATTCTTTGTGATTAGTTGCATACCTAATATCATGCAACCACCATCACGTTACCTTTGCAGCATGGATAGCATTGATTCCAAGTTTCTAACTTTATATACAAAAGATATGTATATTTTAGCCTAATTAACAAGACTATGCTAGGTTATGTAATTAGCTGTGTAACACTTTTTAAACTCTAATTTCATTTTATCCTTTACAGAGGGAACATCTTATTCATCATCCATTCTGTAATACAACATTCATCTGTTAACGTTCCATTAATGTGGCTTACGTTACCACTTCATAACTAGTCTCAGAGGGGTAGCCATGTTAGTCTGTAACTTTAAAAACAATGAATAGTCCTGTGGCACCTTAGAAACTAACAAAAAAAATATGTTGTAGATGGTATCATGGGCTTTCCTGGGCACAACCCACATCTTCAGATGAATGGAGTATTAAAAGTCCAGATCCAAGAATAAATGGGGGAAAGGGAGAGGAAGGGGAAAAGTAGTGAATTAGTGTTCAAGTTACAAGAAGCTGATAAGAACAATTTGCACCTTCTCTAAGTACCCATTATTTAGTTGGTTAAGTCATTAGGATGTGGAAGGTAGAGTGCTAGACAGCCAATTTCTTTATTCATACCTCTGTGATAGGAATCAAACACGTAAATGAAGTAATTCCCTGTGGAATTGGCTTGTGGAATTGGCCTGAAACAACATGGTGACTTGAAATCCATTAATGATTGCCTGGGCAGATTAAAGTGTCCTCCAACAGGTTTTTGTGTGTGGCATTTTCGGATATCTGATTAGTCCATTAATTCTTTCCCGGAGAGTCTGTCCAGTTAGGCCAATATACATAGCAGAGGGGCATTGCTGGTATTTTATGGCATAGATCACATTAGTAGATGTACAATTAAATGAGCCCCTGATGTAGTGGCTGATGTGGTTGGATCCAGTGATGAAATCGCTTATGTAGATGTGCGGACAGAGTTGGAACCAGGGCTGATTGTAGGGGTGGGATCCTGGATGAGTATGATGGAGGTGTGCTGCGTGGTTACTGGAAAGAATTTGTTTGAGGTTAGGGGGGTTTCCGTAGACAAGGATTGACCTTTTCCCCGAGGCCTGCGAGAGTGAGGGGTCATTTTCCAGGATAGGGTGTAGATTGTTGATAATACATTTGAGGGTTTAAGTTGTGGGCTATAGGTGATGACAGGTGGAATTCTGTTGTTTTCTCTTCTTGGCCTATCTTCAAATTGTTCATGTCTGGGTACTCTTCTGGCTCTGGAAATGTGTCCGTCATGTAATTGTACGATAGTGTCAAGGAAGTGGATCTCTTGTGTGGACTGATCCAGGCTGAGGTTGATGGTAGGGTGTAAGTTGTTGAAATCCCTGTGAAATTCTTCAAGGGTGTCTTTCCTGTGGGTCTGTATGATGAAGATGTCATCAATGTAGAGTAAGTAGAGTAAGGATGCTAAAGGGCGAGAGCTGAGGAAACCTGTTGGAAAACACTTTAGCCTGCCCGGGCACTCATTAATGGATCTCAAAGTCCTTGTGTTGTTTCAGGCAAATTCCACAGGACAAATACACAGGGAAGGGTTGGAACTTAACTTCATTTACAAGTTTGATTCCTATCACAGAAGTATGAATAAAGACATACTACCTTCCACATCCTAATGACCTAATCAACTAAACAATGGATACTTAGAGAAGGTGCACATTTTTCTTATCAGCTTCTTGTAACTCTAATTCACTATTTTCCCCCCTACTTTCCCCCCCTTCCGCTATTTATTCTTGGATTTGGACTTTTAATACTCCATTCATATGAAGAAGTGGGTTGTGCCCATGAAAGCTCATGATACCATTTACATGTTTTGTTAGACTTTACGGTTCTGTTAAACCAGTGGCCCCCAACATGGTGCCCGTAGGGTCATGGTGCCCGTGGGGGCATTTGTGTGCGCCCGCCAAGTGCTCAGGGCTGGTCCCGCCCCGGGTGCGTGGCTCATGCGTGGTGCTGGCCCCAAGCGTGCTGCACATACACGGCGCCAGCCCCGGGCGCACGGCAAATTGGCTGCCTGCGCCCCGGGTGCACGGTGCATGGGGAGAGCCGGCCCCGGGCATGCGGCTATTGGGGGCACAGGCTCCGGGCACGCAGCGAATTGGCCTCTCTGCCCCATGGCGCACAGCTATGGAGGGTGCCGGCTCTGGGTGCGCAGCTATGAGGGGGTGCCGGCCCTGGGCACGTGGCTCTGGAGGGCGCCGGCCCCAGGCTTGCGGCGAATGGGCGGCCCTGCCCGTGGCCACGTGGCGCATGGGGTTGCTGGCCCCAGGCACATGGCTCATGGGGATGTGGTGTGTGCACGGCCCCGCCCTCGGGCACGCGAGTGTCCCCACCCTCTGGCGCCTGGCGGGCAAATGGCCCCGCCCCTTGGCGTCTGGCAGCTCCAAATGGTTGGGGACCAGTGTGTTAAACTATTAGTTGTTTTTTAAGTTTTCCCACTTACAGACTAACTTGGCTACCCCTCTGAAGCTTTTAAAAATATATAAGGTATCATGAGCTTTTGAGGGCAAAACCCATTTCTTCAGATAAGCTTGAGAGGGAAAAAAAGGGGACTATGAGAATTATAACGGAAAAAGAAAGAAGAGGAAAGAAAAAAATGTATCTGTCAATAGTAGTGCAGGTGCTAATGAGGCTAACTGAGGGGGCTGGGAGTGTTCCATAATTAGATTTAGATGTCAGTTATGTGTTAAATGTAAGGAAGACTGGTTTTATAATGGGCCATCTAGTTAGTGTCATAATCAGTTATTAAGATTCAAATAGATTATGAAAATAGGTCACACATTTCCATTCTATTAGCAATGAATGCTTAATACAAGCAAGATATGTTGGCTTTTACTTTCTTGCTATGCCTATATGTGATGCTGGTAAGTGTAGGCTTATATGAAAATAGTCCCTAAGAATAGCTTTAACTTTTTATAGACCCCTGGCCAAAGTGCCAACAGGCTGAGCCATCTTTCCTGGTTCAGAGGCTGCTGGTGGTGATGTGTGTTGTGGCTGTAAGGGGCTGAGGTCCCTTTCTCAGTTCTTGGAGGGGAGAGAAGGAAAGTTTAGGGGCAGGAGCGGCCTGTCCATATAGGCGAACTAGGCGATCACCTAGAGTGCCAAGTTAAATGGAGAGCCAAATGGTGATGTAATATCATTGAGGGGTTTGGAGGTGGGGGCGCCGATTGCATGGTTCACCTAGGGCGCCAGTTGCTGGCAGCTAGTCTAGGGCTGCCCCTGTAAATTAGGGGGCTTAGCTATTTTTCCCATTTGTATGCCTTCTGCTACTATCACAGACATAGGGTTTCCCAGTATTAGGTTTTGTAGCAAAAAAGAGTCTCTGACCCATAGGATTGCAGAGAAAAACTTAAAAATCTGACCCAGGCATACCTTGAAATCTCAAACACCAAGAGGTAAATAAAAAGCCCCCAAGACCCTTAGCCGCTTTTCTGGAATAACTTGAAAGCTGTCTACACTGGCCGCTTGCTTTTACGGATAAGCAATGATGATCTAATGTAAAATTGTCATTGTTTTTCTGGAAAAATTATGCTGCTCCCATTCGGGCAAAAGTCCTTTTCCGGAAAAACTGTTCCAGAAAAGGGCCAGTGTAGACAGCCCAGTTATTTTTTCCGCAAAAAAGCCCCGATCATGAAAATGACGATCGGGGCTTTTTTGCGGAAAAGTACGTCTACATTGGCACGGACGCTTTCCCGGAAAAAGTGCTTTTCCGGAAAAGCATCCTGCCAATGTAGACGCGCTTTTCCCGGAAATACTTATAACAGAAAACTGTTCCGTTTTAAGCATTTCCGGAAAAGGGTACCAATGTAGACACAGCCTCAGTGTTTAAACTCCCATTATTTTCAAGTCAATTACATGATGCCTAAATCTTCTAAAAAGTGACAAGCATGATAGAGTTATGTAGACTCCTGAGCCGGGGAAAACCATTTTCAGGGCTGATGTACAGGGTAGGTAGCAGAGGGGATATGAGGAATGGAGCATGGTCTCTTTCCAGGTGCAGGAGAGTGGGAGGGAGGATAATGGGTGTAAGGGAGCTCAAGGCCTCTTTCCCAGTTCAAGGAGGAGGTCAATGGGTGTAACGGGGCACAGGCGGTGTAAGCAACTGAGGCTCTTTCCCAGTTCATGGGAGGGGTAGAGGACTGGGGGCTCCAGGCAGCTCCAGCCCTTTTCTCAATTCACTTCCTTTCTCAGTTCACGCTGTGGGGAGGGGAGACGCATTGCTCACTCCCAAGGCTTCAGGGCTGGGCCAGGATGGGGGCGGGCTCCTGCTTGTGCCTCGGAACAATTTCCACACTAGCCCTTCTGCCTGGGTGCCACCTCCTCCTGCCCTGCTAACCTGGCCCAGACCAACCCAGCCTACTTGGCAGCAGCCCACGGAGGAGCCGAGCCAGAGCCAGGTGAGTACAGGGACGGGACTGGGAGGCAGGACTGGGGGTGCGTGCTGTGCAAGAGTGTGAGCGGGAATCTTAGCCCTTGGGGTGAGGCTGGCACCATGTGGTGACTACTCAACTCTATCCTTTCATAGGGAACAATGGGATTTTTCATGGAAATTAAAAGATTCACGTTTAACACGAACAAAAGAATCTTTATCCTAATGCGTAATTAGTACATGGAAACTCTCTACCATCCTATATACCTGAGGCCAACTGTTTAGCAGTTTTAAAAATGTTATTTAGGCATATGGGTTCAGAAAACATCTGCAGTAAATTTAGGCTATACTTAAGAAAAATGTAAGTGATCAACTCTTATTCTTTAGACCTATTGATTAACTTTCAGTTGTTGGGTATTTTCGGTAACCGGGTTTGGTTCTTTAAAGGATTTGAAACCACAGAGAGAGGAATACTTCTTTTTAGGGTCAAACAAAGATTATTTATTTTTTCTATTTACTTTATAATCAATTTTCCATTTAAATCAATTCACTATTTTTGATTCTTTTAAGACAATATAATATACAAAGAAAAAGTAGAAAAACAGTACAGTTAAAAATAACTAGAAATAATAACTTCTCCTACTGATATACCCTCCTGAGTTACCTTTAAAAAATTTATGGAGTTAACAGTTATATAATACTCACGTTAAGAAAGATAGAAGCATTGCTTAGATTCAGGAGATATTCTTTTCTTTATGTTTTTCCTTTCTTTGGATTTTTCGTTGCAACTTACAACCGGTATTCGTTCCCCTTTCGGAGCTTATTTGTTCCCCTTTCGGAGCTTATGTACGGCAGCGAGATTCAGCGCCGGGGAGGGAGCCCTGGTTGATCAGACCTGGCTTTTCGGATTCGCAACCCGTCCGCTCGTGGTCTGTTTCAGCCCACCTTATATACCCTGTTTCGGTATTTTGGTACTCCTCCACTCGCCTGACAATTGCTGACGTTAGATTTTTGTTGTCTCATTCTGCCCTTACAAAAAACTTTCGTCTGCTCCATTTGGGGTAATCAGCACTTTGTTGCATACTGCTGTCTGAGTTACTTACTTCCCTAAAAGCGGGGTTATTGTTGGTCAACCAATCAAATTTTGTTTTTATTTTTATCTCCTGTATCTGAGAGTGCTGCCTTTCCTTTCCACTTACAATTAAACTGGTGCTCATTTGACATATTCTGGGTAGGCCTCAATACCTTCCTTTCACAGGTATGAGGTTACCAGAATGATGGGTGTTTCTTGTAGAGTAAGAACAGAATAGAATAGGAGCAGGTTATTCCATAAATGCCCAAATCAGAGTTTCTTGCACTTCCTTGAAGCATATTGTAGTTGGTTAGAGTTGGAAAAACAAAACTCTGGACCAGATGCAACAGGGCGCAGTTCCTATGTTCCTTTCTGAGATTGGACTGGGTGTGTAGAGTTTCATCAGTTACTCAGGTTTCCTTGTTTTATACTGAGCAAGAGGTGAGAGAGAAAAATATAATGGTAAGCTGTGATCGTAAATTGTAAATCCTGATATGTTGCACATGTAAGAGCTGAAATTATTTCAACTCATTTAAAAATTGTTTTAATTTTGATACTGTCCATTTAAGGATATTTGTTAGGTATAAAGGCAGGATTCCAAATTAAGAGTTGTAGCAGTTGCAGTTTTATATCAGTTGGTGGTGGTTTATTTGGCTTATTTGTCTTTTCATCATTAGTCTCAGCATTTGTAGAAGCATCTGAGCATTGACTCTTAGCTTTTCTCTAGTCTTAATTTTGGAAATATTTCATCTGATGAGACTATTAAAAGATAATTGACCCAAAATACCAAATTCTTAATTAATCTTGCATTTACTCTATTTTAATGGTTTTGCCACAATAACACACAGAGTCTGAAGTCAATGAAACTACTCAGAACAAAATATTAAACATAAACTGAAGACTTGTGTAACACAATCCTTTGAATTCTTGAATTCTTTTTCCCTCTCCTCCCTTCTTAAATTTTCTAAGGTTTTGCAGTGCATTCAATTGTAAAACTTTTTTTAAAAAGAGAGAAAAGTGTTTAATGTTAACTTAAAAGAACATTATTGAAGATGCAAAGTCAAGCTGGCAAAAGTTAGGAAATGCTAGAATTAAGGTTCTTTGTAAAAACTTAGTTTGGCCCCCTTGTGTCTATGCATTTTAATACAGTCTTTAAATACGTTTTCTTAGGACCCTCATCTTGTTTAGTGGAGAGGATGAATGATTCCCATTTAATGAGCAGCTGCTCATTATTTTGTTTTATTTTCATTGTTCAGTATATTGCCCCATACTTTATTTACAGCACACTTTTCAAACACGACTCTGAAGATAGAATGATTACTTTTTTCATGGGTTTAACACTACAGTAAATGAGTGCTTCACAAATGTTAATTTTCACAAAATCTCTGTGACAGCACAGTATTATCCCCATTCTAAAGATGGGGAACTGAGCCCAGAGAGATTAAGGTAAAACATTTCACTAATTTTGGGTTGTCAGTTTGGGATACCTGAATTCATCCCAGAACAGCTCTGTACTAGGCACTGAATGAGGCAAGGGACTTGTGGGGGGAAAAAAAGAGTATGTGATCATGTAACTAATTACTGTACCATAAGGAATATGCACAAATAGGCTGAATGAAGGTTGCAAAAGCAATCTTAATTCTGGAATTTCCATACTTTTGAGTGAATGACTTTATACCTTTAATAATGTTCTTTTAATTTATGTGTTTTCAGAGGTGTATGCATGTTTGTTTGTGATTTTCTTGGTTTTAAAAAACAAAAACTGAAAAAATCCCGATATTGCATCATGTGGCCTCATACGGACACCTGCATGAGTCATCAGCAGGTTGAAATCTACAGGTTACGTTGCCCCTTGGAGCTAGAGATCTGATTCCCAGCTTGCGCAGATGCGCTTGCTACACTACACTCCCATATTCTTCATAGAGATGTTATGATAATGATGTAATTGTGATGCATTTTTTATAAGTCATGTGAGATAATTGAAAAGGTTAGGGTTTCCTGAATATGATTATCCTGTTTGTGTGCATGAATCATTTTTGTATCTGACATTAGGAATATGGTCTATGCGTCTATTAGAAATGTGTTTATACCTGGGGAACGCCCACTAGATAGAATGCAGTCTGTCTGGATGTCTGAGTGTGAAGGGTCATTAAGGAGAACTAAAGGTCTTAAAAGATGCTAATTTCCTAATGGGGGAGCTTTCCTGAGGTCCTTATGGACAGCTTCTCAGTCATAACTGCTATGGCCCTACAGGGACATGCGCCCAAGTCACCTGGTACTGGACTCTGTTATGGAATAGCAGTGTTTCTCCACTGAAAGGCATCTGAACTGGAAGACAATGGATTCCTGCCATATACGAAAGCAACTGAAGGCAGGGAAATGACATCATCATGATTTGTTCTTCACTGATTCCCCGCCCAAGATGACTGGTATAAACATCTGAAGAACAAGGACTAGACTGCACAGAGAAGAACTGAACCCATGCTTGAGGAATTTATAGCCTGTGAAAGGAACACCTGGGATTTTATGTGGCAAGCAAGTGCATCTTCCCCACTAAAATCTCCGCAAACTGCCTAAAACAACATTTATGGTGAGAATTTGCTACTCATCTCTAATTTCTTTAGTATATTAAGCTTAGATTGTGTTTTTGTTTTATTTGCTAGGTAATCTGCTTTGATCTGTTTGTTATCCCTTAAAATCACTCAACATCTTATCGTTTGTCATAAATAAACTTGTTTTGTTTTAAACTAGTGTGTGTAGAAGTTATAACGTGGGGCAGAAAGCTGTGTATAGTCTTCTTCAAATGGGGGGGGGCAAATTTCATGAGCTTACATTGTACAGTTCACCACAAGACAGTATCATTTGGGGTTTACCCCCCCCGAAGGGTGTTTGCATTTATGCCCCTTCCCCCCAAAAGATGTGTTCATACTTAGCAGTTCCTTAGCTGAGCCTTGTTTGCAGAGCTGATCTAAGCATCTGGGTGAAGCTGCAGGTGGTGGGTGCTGTTTGTGTTCCATATGTGTGCTGGTAAAATGCAGTCTGAAGCCTGAAGGAGGTGTTGGCAGACTGGTCACAGCAGTACAGTGTAAGGAGAATCCAGGAGGTCAGGTAGGATCAGTGGTACGGTAGTTGCACTGGTGACTATGGGGATGGACACAAAGGGGGCACTGGCCACATGACCGCTCCGCCATGTGGCACATGACTCTTCCCTGTGCCACTCATAGCCCAAGCTGTGGGGCTTGAGATAACCCTCCCTCCCCTGTCCTGCTTCTGTCACTATCCCCCACCCCTGGAGTATGGCAGTCCCTCCCTTTTGTGCCCCAGTCATTCCTTCACCCAAAGTGTAGCTTTTCTTCCCCTGGGATGCCCCAGTCACTTACCTACAGAACAAGGCTTTCCCATTAACGTCCTGCCCTGTTCACCTCTTCCCCCCTGCTTTGGCTATACTCCTTCTTTTAGCATGCTCTCTCGATGAGAGCTCTTGTGAATATGCCTGTGTGATTTGGAACTCACTCCACTAGCTACAAATGTAGACCCTTAGATCCACCATGCAGACCTCTGCCATTTTGAGCTAATGAAGTAACTGATAGAAGATGACAACCAGCTTCTGCGATTTGGATCAGCACCAGAGCACAATGGGACACGTGTCAATGGGTTTCACAGATATTTGCTGACAGATTAGGCAGAGGAATGGTGGGACTCAGAAAACTTGGATTCCACTCCAGTGGACATGGATTCTTCTTCCCATTCTCCTAGGCGTGATTCTTTTTGTCCTGTCCTCTCCAATATATCCCTTTCCCAGTGTTCCGTATCTTCTGGCATGGAAAATTTCAAATCACAAAATTAAAGTTTGGCAAAACTATAAATAGCTAACACAGGGTCTTATCAGGGGAAGTATCAGGCAACCTTGGTGCTACCAGTGCCACTTTTAATCTGTCTCCACAATTGTAGATGTATTCTCACAAATGAACTCTATGCCACCTTGTTATCTGTCCTATTCTTGTTTGTTATCAATGTTTTGAATTTTGCTAACAGAAGAAGGAGCGCAAAGTAGTTGGAAAATTATTCTCCTTTTAGTCTTATAATTACTATTATGGAGCATGATTTTTAAATAGAACTTTATATCAAAGTTTTTTGAAAAAATTTGCTAATCAGTCCTCACAATACTTGTGAGGTTAATCATAGAATCATAAAATCATAGAATACTAGAACTGGAAGGGACCTCGAGAGGTCATTGAGTCCAGTCCTCTGCTCTCATGGCAGGACCAAATACTGTCTAGACCATCCCTGGTAGACATTTATCTAACCTACTTTTAGATATCTCCACAGATGGGGATTCCAAAACCTCCCTGGGCAATTTATTCCAGTGTTTGACTACCCTGACAGTTAGGAACTTTTTCCTAATGTCCAACCTAAACCTCTCTTGCTGCAGTTTAAGCCCATTGCTTCTTGTTCTATCCTCAGAGGCCAAGATGAACAAGTTTTCTCCCTCCTCCTTATGATACCCTTTTAGATACCTGAAAACTGCTATCATGGCCCCCCTCAATCTTCTCTTTTCTAAACTAAACAAACCCAATTCTTTCAGTCTTCCTTCCTAGGTCATGTTCTCTAGACCTTTAATCATTCTTGTTTCTCTTCTCTGGACCCTTTCTAATTTCTCCACATCTTTCTTGAAATGTGGTGCCCAGAACTGGAAACAATACTCCAACTGAGGCCTAAGCAGTGCAGAGTAGAGCGGAAGAATGACTTCTCATGTCTTGGTCACAACATACCTGTTAATGCATCCCAGAATCATGTTTGCTTTCTTTGCAACAGCATCACACTGCTGACTCATATTCGACTTGTGGTCCACTATAACCCCTAGATCCCTTTCTGCCATACTCCTTCCCAGACAGTCGCTTCCCATTCTGTATGTGTGAAACTGATTGTTCCTTCCTAAATGAAATACTTTGCATTTGTCTTTATTAAACTTCATCCTGTTTACCTCAGACCATTTCTCCAATGTGTCCAGATCATTTTGAATTATGACCCTTGTCATGATTATGAGGGTTATCCAGCAGCCTGGGGATTAAGGGGTTAACTACACCTAGCCAGGTGGAGTGGCCAATAGGAATGTAGGTGGGACTTTCAAACTGGGACAAAGGAATTTGGGTTTTTTCCTTTCTCCTTTTGTCTCTGGGTGAGTCCTCTGCAGCTACAGAAAGGGACAAGCATGTCTCTCTCTCTCTCTCTCCAAGAAACAAATCTTCACTTTCTTTAAGTTGGGTAAAGTTTAGGTAGTTTCATTAGGCTTTATTGTTTTAAGGGTTGAGTATGGGATCTGATATCTGGCACTGCTTAAGAGGTGTTTGGCTTTTCTTTTTAACTAAGTTCTAGCTCATGGTGTAATTCCTCCATGAGTATATTTTGTTACCTTTCCATCTGATCCTTATTCTTGCAACAGGAATATTGTTGTAATAATAAAAGTTTTCTCTTTTCTTTTTATTAACCTGGCATTGGTTACTTGTGTGTCCTGATTTTTATAATAGGTGTGAGATTTCCCAAATGTTCTTTCCCCTAATCTCGTTATTAATATTTGGGTGGTGGCAGTGGAAGTTTTATTCCCAAAATCTAGGTTTTTTAGATTTTGGGGGAAGTTTTATACCAAAGCCTGGTAGATAAGGCTTGGGGTACACTTGCTGGCCCCCACTTTTGGATTTATCATGCCAGAGTGGGGAAGGAGCCATGACATTGTGGCAGCGGTGGGATTATTTTGAGACCTCAGGATTTTTAAAAGGACACAGGTTTTTCTTTGAGTTGCAAGCCTTGCAGGGTTTCCTCTTTTTTTTTCTTTCATTTGTTTCTGTGGAGCCTCGGGGAGAGGCAAACAGAAGCTTAAGCCAGACACAGACCATCCCAAACAGTTTTGGTTTTTTTATAGATTTCGGGACAACTGGATAGCTAGGGTAGTTAAGGCAGAATGTCCAGCTCTAGGACAGATTCATACCCCAAGGAGAGGGCAGGAGTAATGTACAGCAGTGCTGCTCCTCCCTCACCTCTGCCTTCTCTATGGGAAGCTGCCTGTAAGGCAGCTGGCAGACCTCTAACTCAGAAAGAGGTTGAGCTTATCCTACGGATAGAGGAGAGGCGAGCACAAACTGAGCGTGAGGAACAAGAACACCAGGCCAAGCTAGCAGCAATAAAAGCAGAAACAGAGGTGAAGCGCGCACAACATCGGGCTAAGCTAGCAGCAATAGAAGCTGAGAAGGAGCTCAAGGAACAAGAACACCAGGCCAGACAGGCCGAAATAAAGGCAGAGACCAGACGAATGGAAGAACCACAGAGACTGTATCCTCCCAGGAGTTCGGTGTACAACCGTATGGGGATGGGGTGTGATTATAGCATGGCTAATATGTGTAATCAGGCTGATACCTTAATCCAGACTCAGGACATGTATGAGGTTTGTGAATGGGGTGAAGGTAGCTCTGGGAAGTTGTCTGTGACTAATCTGTCCTGGGATCAAGATAAAAGTTTCTCTGGGTATGTCTACACTACCCTCCTAATTCGAACTGGGAGGGTAATGTAGGCATACCGCACTTGCAAATGAAGCCCGGGATTTGAATTTCCCGGGCTTCATTTGCATAAGCCAGGCGCCGCCATTTTTAAATCCTGGCTAGTTCGAACCCCGTGCCGTGCGGCTACACGCGGCACGGAGTAGCTAGTTCGGATTAGGCTTCTAATCCGAACTAGCTGTACTCCTCGTGGAATGAGGCCTACATTATGGGGAACAAGGAGACCTACATTGTACTGGTGTTAATTGGATTTCTGCATTTATCATGCCAGAGTGGGGAAGGAACCATGACAACCCTATCCTGCAGATTAGTCGCAACCCCTCCCAGCTTGGTATCATCTGCAAACTTAATAAGCGTACTTTCTATGCCAATATCTAAATCGTTGATGAAGATATTGAACAGAGTCGGTCCCAAAACAGACCCCTGCGGAACCCCACTTGTTATACCTTTCCAGCACGATTGTGAACCATTAATAACTACTCTCTGAGTACGGTTATCCAGCCAGTTATGCACCCACCTTATAGTAGCCCCATCTAAGGTGTATTTGCCTAGTTTATTGATAAGAATATCATGCGAGACCGTATCAAGTGCCTTACTAAAGTCTAGGTCTTCCGGAATCTCTCTTGTCTCCCATGATTTTCCAAAGATGATAGCTAGAGGCTCAGATACGTCCTCTACCAGCTCTTTGAGTATTCTAGGATACATTTCATCAGGCCCTGGTGACTTGCAGGCAACTAACTTTTCTAGGTGATTTTTAACTTGTTCCTTTTTTATTTTATCTTCTAAACCTACCCCCTTCCCACTAGCATTCACTATGTTAGGCATTCCTTCAGACTTCTTGGTGAAGACCGAAACAAATAAGTCATTAAGCATCTCTGCCATTTCCAAGTTTCCTGTTACTGTTTCTCCCTCGTCACTGACCAGTGGGCCTACCCTGCCCTTGGTCTTCCTCTTGCTTCTAATGTATTTATAAAAAGTTTTCTTGTTTCCCTTTATTTCCGTAACAAGTTTGATCTCATTTTGTGCCTTTGCCTTTCCAATCTTGCCCCTGCATTCCTGTGTTGTTTGCCTATATTCATCCTTTGTAATTTGTCCTAGTTTCCATTTTTTATATGACTCCTTTTTTATTTTTAGATCATGCAAGATCTCATGGTTAAGCCAAGGCAGTCTTTTGCCATATTTTCTATCTTTCTGATGCAGCAGAAAGATAGAAATATTATGTATATATTTACAACAAATACACACTCCTGTAAGTTAGTATGTGAAGCAAGACTCAAAGATGACCACTATTTATTATTTATTTCATTACAGCAGGGCCAGGCACTATAATTATGGTTTCATAATGGCTTCTGGTAGAAGGGAACAAAGCAAGTGGGGAGATGATCATCCAGGAAGGAGCAAGTTCCTTCCTTATATTGTTACCTTGACCATTCCATGTTCCTCTATGATTCCTAGTTTGCCTTTACTCACAATCCTGCTCTTTCACATTCTTTGGTTTTATCTCCCATGTTGACGTCTCTTCTGACTCATTAGTTGCTTCAGCCTCTTTTCCTCATCCTTCCCTCTGCAGTTGATCTTCAGCCCTAGAAAGCTTCTTCACTCACCAAGATGACCACTCATTAACCTTCGTTCTGAATAAATCCTTTCTTCTCTGATCTATCAATTTCAGTTTTCACTCTCTGAATAATCTCCATCAGTGCTGCTCTTTATCTCTTTGCACAGGTCTTTCATGACACTTCAGTCCATCACTGGTCAGGGATTCCTCTGTTGCTGTCAGTCTCCTCTTCTGTTGATGTTCTTTTTGGCACTACTGCAGTGTGTTTAACAACAGTTGTGTTTGCATCCATAACCATATGTCAGCCCTATTTCATATGAGAACAATAGTGTACAGGAGATGCTTGTTTGTAGCAACACCTTGTGAGTGCAACGTTGCCCTGGGAGTACTTTCTCTACTATGAATTGTCACCTCTCCTCAAAGCAGCAACAGCTGCTTAGGAGCAACACAGCAAAAGGGCACTGATGCAATATAATTAATTGCATACAGAGAAGGCATGTGTGAAACTTCTTTGTAGCAGTAGTAATAAATGACACAGTGTGTTCTATCTTTCTAGGGGCAAAATTAAGAAGCTGCTTTGACTACGAAGAGAACTTGACTCAGTTTCCTACCTCTTCTTGAAACAGAAGATGACCAATAAAAGTGAATTCTATACGTCAGGGTGGGAATCTGTGACCAACTCAACATGGCTGATTTACATATTAAAAGACTGGATTGGTCAGGATTACCACTATCCAGATTATATGGGCACTTTCTTGGGGGTGACAGTCACCATACTTTTTTCACCTCTTTTACCTTGGTTCATCGTTTGCCTTTTTTGTAATCTTTGCCTTCACATTTACAAGAGAATGAATGGCCTAGAGGATGATTTTTCCAGTAAATTATGGGATAATGGAAAGCTCATGATGTCACACATAATTCATATGTATGGAAAGCTATGGCACGGTAAGAGATTTATTTTCCTCCATTTAAACACTAAATAGGTATTATCACAACAGATGACTTTATGAACATTTTTTAAGACTGATAGGACCAAAGTTTGATCTACCTTTTTTATCTGTTTAAAAATTGCATTCCATGCACTTTCTTTGTGTTTTCTTTTTTCAATGCAAACATTATAAGGTAGTAAAAAAATATTCCAGTAGCTCAGCAAGGAAAGGAGGAGGAAAATTCAGTTGGGATTAAGTTTCAGTTTTCAGACTGAAGCAAAAGACGGGTTTTGAAAGCTGTTTTTAAAATGCTATTAACAATCACTTTGAATTATTTACAATCAATTGCTATCATTTTATTATTAAAAACTGGTATCATGAACATTTTGTGGCCGAACTATAGTTACTTTCAGATGCAGTTCATGAACAGGATTGAGCATTGGTTGATATTTCCTAAGCAATTTGAACCATAAAAGGTAATAGGAATGATGGAGGTTTTCAGCTCTAGGCCAATGCTCTGCTGCAAGACATCCTGATAGCTTTAATTATTTTGAGGCATACCACCATATTGTCTCCAAATGAACTTGCCCTCAGTTTAAGGTATTTACCACCCTTGCCATTCAGTCTGTAATCTCCAAATCAGTCCTTCCCCCATCTGCATCTCTTCTGTCCTCACCCTCCACAATTCCAGCTCCCATCTCACTCCATTTCTGCCCCATTCCTACCAAGTCCTCACCATTCTGCCTCTCCAACTCCCCCCAGCCTCTGCTAGTTCAGTCCCCCTGACTTTCATCCAGCCCCCACCCTCCAGTTCAGCCCCTTTGCCATGGGCGGCAGGTGAGGCTCTGTTATAAGGACATCACACATGACATAATCTTGAAGTTGCTGATAGAGGAAGAAGACCTGGAGGAGCCTGACAGTGTGTGTGATATGGGATAGCTGCAACCTGTCATTGCATTTGGCATTCACAAAGCCGCCGTATAGAGTAGAGCAGAACTTTTGGAACAAGGAAACCAGCACTGATTGGTAGGATTGCATCGTCATGCAGGTGTGGGATGAAAGGCAGTGGGTGCAGAAGTTTAGGCTGCAAAAAGCAAGCTTGCTGGCGCTGTGTGCTGAGTTGGCCCCTGACCCACGATGCGAGGACATCCGAATGAGAGCTGCCCTCTCGGTTGAGAAGTGCGTGGCAACTGCTGCGTGGAAGCTGGCAACACAAGATTGCTACCAGTCTGTCGCAAATCACTTTGGTGTGGAGGAGTCTACTGTTGGGGCTGTACTGCTGCAGGCCAACATATTGCATTCTGCTGAGGAGGGCTGTGATTCTGGACAATGTGCTCGATGAAACAGCTGGCTTTGCAGAAATGGGATTTCCCAGCTGGGGGAGGACAATAGATGGCACTAATTTTCTGATTTTTAGCACTGGTCCAACTTGCCACTGAGTATATCAACAGGAAGAAATACTTCTCGGTAGAGCTGTAGGCACATGTGGATCACTGTGGGCATTTCACAGGCATCAGTGCAGGGTGCATTGGAAAGGTACAGGACACACACACATCTTTAGGAACATTGGTATATACAGAATGCTGCGGGCAGGGACTTTCTTTCCAGACCACAAGATTACAGTGGGGGATATGGAAATGCTCACAGTGACCCTGGGAGACCCAGTTTACCTCTTGCAGCCCTTGTTCATAAAACCATATATGGGACAACTGGACAACAGTAAGGAGCATTTTAACAACAGGTTGAACAGGTGCCACATGGTGGTTGAAAGTACCCCTGGCCAAAGTGGAGGTTTCTCTATGGCAGGCTAGACCTCACCGAGGACAAGATTCCCATGGTTATAGCTGCATGATGCACTTTAAATAATTTGTGTGACTCTAAGGGGGAATTGTTTTGCTCGGGGTAAAGCACTCTTGGCTGCAGAGTTTGAGCAGCCAGATAGTAGGGCTGTCAGAAGAGTCCAGAGGGTTGCTATTAGGGTCTTGAGGTTGCATTGAGGACCAATGAAATAACCTTCTGTTAGAGTTACTTCCAGGTGCCCTCCTTCTCTGCCACACTTGAAGTGAGTCACCTACATGATGTGGTATTGGAAAGAGAGACTCTGGGTAGGGCATTGTGAAATTCATTATGTGCAGCCAGTTGGAACAGGACACAGAACAAATTAGATCTATTCTAAGCTACTGTGTAGAAAGGGGAAGCCAAAACAAATTAATAAAACACATGTATCTTCTTCAGGAAGATCAGGGAAGAAACAGTCTTTTAAAAATACAGGCAGTCCCCGGGTTATGTACAAGATAGGGACTGTAGGTTTGTTCTTAAGTTGAATCTGTATGTAAGTCGGAATTGGCATCCAGATTCAGCCGCTGCTGAAACTGACCGCCAGTTCTGACTTACATACAGATTCAACTTAAGAACCCCAAGTCAGCTGCTGCTGAAACTGATCAGCAGCTGATTCCAGGAAGCCCGGGGCAGAGCAACTGTGCCTTGGGCTTCCTGTAGTCAGCGCTGGTCAGTTTCAGCAACGGCTGACTTGGGGACGTCTGGGGCAGAGCAGCTGGGGTGCTTCTGGGTTGCTCCAGTAGCACCGCTCCTCCGCGCTACTGGACCAGAGCAAAGCCTCAGAAGCGCGGGACCTCGCCGCAGCTGCGGGTTTGCTCGCGGTGCCCCTGGTCTGCTGGAGACGGTCCCCAGCAGACCAGGGGCACCGGGAGCAGCTTTTCTCGCCCCGGAGGTCGAGGTGCCTGACCGCTGCCTGTGAGCTCCGGGGTGAGAAAGCCCCGTTCGTATGTGCGGATCCGACACAAGTCGGATCCGCGTAAGTCGGGGACTGCCTGTATATAAAAGGGGGACCACAAGGCCCTAGCTCAGAGCTCTCCAAACTAGAGTCAGTAAACAAAGTCCCTGGGCCCAGTCCGGCTAGTGTCCTGGAGCAGGAGGGAGACCATCATTTTCTTTTTCTGTTTAAATAACCCAGATCAAAGGTCCAGCAACTGAGTTTTACTAAAGTGATACCAAAAGCAATAGGACTTGACACTTACACCTTTTTTGCAGTTTCACAGGCCAATTTTTCTTTCCTATATCTCAGCTGATGCAGCAGGAAATCTATTGGAGTTCCTGAGTCATGGGCTGAAAAACTGAAAGTGTGTTCTCAGATGACATTTTTTGATTCTCCTCTCTTGTTCTAAGAGCTGCATTTTACATATAGCAAACTACCCTCTATCTCCTTCCTTATGCAGCCCCAGAATAAGTCATAACTAGAAATCCCCATTCCAGAAAAATAACTGAAACCAGTCAAAGATAACTCCAAGCATTGTTATACAGCTTAGCCTATGCTATTCTCAGCTTCCTGGCTCACTGACTCCTATGCAAACATTCTAGAATCTAAAAACACGTGGTGGACAGTACCACATAAAGATCCTATAACCAGGAGCAATCTCTTTCAAACACCCTTTGATGGCACCTTACTGTTTGGAACATCTCTAGACAAAGCTTTAAATAACTTCTTCGATCTCATCAAAATATTCTCTCCACATGCATCATCCAGAGAGTCAAGAAGGAAGCACAGACCCACATCAAAACAAACAAAATTAGTGTACAAAACTAAATGCTTTTTCTTAGTAGATTTTTAAATTTTGAGATAGAAATATTCCTCAACTAAAAGCCCTATGTGCACTCTTTTTTCCCCCTTTATATGCATCTCTGAATATATAGCTGATTTAGTATTTGATTTCTTCCTTCCTTCTTAGGCAATGTTTGCGCAATCCTTGCTACTGATCTCCTCATGTGCTAAACAATTTAGTTTGAATATATATGTTATTATTTAATATAATGTAGATGAGATCTAACCCTTCTTCAGGCTTCCTTATTCCAATTATAAAGGATGTTGAGTACACCAATACATTCTCTGGCCTCCTACCTGAGTCATTGTCACAATCACTTAAACGTTAGCCCATGTAAGACCAGAATGAAGAATTTTGCATAGACAATGCAGAAATTGAATTACATTGCTCATGTATGAGAGGCAGCAACATGGGGCGGCAGACAGGAGCTGGTCTATATGGGGAGCTGATTTTTTTAAACCCGATACAGAAGCAGCAGTGCAGCATGGCAGAGAGCTCCCCAAGAATAGGGCTGGGAGTTGGGAGCACAGTGGCTCCTGCCCCTGCCCCTGCCCCCAGGGAACATTTTAGTAACCACATAACTGCTAAAAATTGTTGCTGCTACACGATTACTAAAATAGCTGATATCTAACATCACTATCACAAATCCATACTGACTGTTACTTGTCACCTTATTATCTTCCAGGTGTTTGCATAAGAATTCCTTAATTATTTGCTCCATTATCTTTCCTGGCACAGAAGTTAAGTTGACTGATCTATAGTTTCCTGGGTTGTTGTTATTTCCCTTTTTATAAATGGGCACTATATTTGCCCTTTTCCAGACTTCTGGAATCTCTCCTGTCTTCTATGTCTTTTTAAAGATAATAGCTAAAGGCTCAGATATCTCCTCAATCAGCTCCTTGAGTATTCTAGGATGTATTTCATCATGCCCTGGTGTCTTGAAGACATTTAACTTCTAAGTAATGTTTAACTTGTTCTACTCTTATTTTAACTTCTGAACCTACCTCCTTGTCTCCAACGTTCATGGTTGTGGGCAGCCAATCACCACCAACCTTCTTGATGAAAACCAAATCATGTGCTTCTAGTTACATTTTCATCAACATACAAGAAGGAAGGCACTCAAATGAACACACTTAAAGTGAATAAATTATTTTACATAATGCATCATAAAACTGGGGAACTAATGGCAATGGTGTCTTATGGAGGCAAAAAAGATTAGACATTGCCCCTGGATAAGAACACCTACAATTATTATAAGGCTAAAAGTATATGAAGGATGTAAACTCTTGTGCTTCACGACACAAGCCAACTTTTAACTATGTGGTTGGAGGAGGGAGCAAAGGGGACAATTACCCTGGGTCCTCGAAATTCAGAGGGGTCCAGAGCTCGCCGCTACTGCAATAGCAGCTGGATCACCACTGCACATGGCCCTGAGGCTGTGGAGGGATCTGCTGTGATCTGAGAGGAGCTAGGGGTTGACTGCCCTGGGTTCCACCCCTTTCACCCTCAGCTCCGCCCCTTCCAGGGATGCAGCACCACCCTTGCCATACCTTTCCCTGGAACCCACAGTGGCTGTCAGCCCTGCTGCCTCTGAGCTAGCAGAGGCAATGTTTGAGATAGGGTATTATGTCAGTCGGTTGTACCCACAAAAGTTCATGATACCAGACTATTTGTTGTTTTTTAAGTATTTCCTGTTACAGACTAACTCAGCTACCCCACTGAAGCTTTTAAACTTTTAAGTTAGTTCACCAAAACTGGTATTTTTCAATTACCTAGATCTTGCTTTGCATTTCTGACTCTATAGTTCGTTCTAATTATGTGGTGATTTTTCTGTTGTTTTATTACTGCTTCAGTCTTTAATATACACACCTGTGAGCAGTGGCTTTATGGTTTTATATTGGGTTTTGAAGTTCCCTTCACTCATGGATTTCATCTCTAAATTCTAAATAATTTCCTCCCTCCTCACTTCAGATGTTTTTAATTCCATCTGTGTGTCTCTCCCTCACTATTCCCTAGCTTGAAAGTATTTTTTGTTTTTGGACTTTTAAAGTATGGAAAACTAGCAGAAGGCTCTTTCCACTGTCCTGTTGCTCAAACTTCTATAGGTTGATTGATTGGTTGTTAATACCCAAGTGTGACAAACAAAAAAACCCCTCAAGTTAGAGGCTGCTATATGGTACATTTGTTAAATCACATTGCAAGCAAGAATTTCTCCCTCCCCCGCACACACACGTACCGTCCATTCCAGACTTCTTTTAAATCATGGTCACAATTACAAAAATAATAAATAACACGGACTTCAAACTGAACCAATACTTTAGGCCTCTGTGTGCTGACATGGCAGTGATACAAGACACCAAAAAATAATGCTGCTATTTTCTCTCTGCAGTTTGACTATGAAGTTAAATGTTTGACTGTGAGAACCAAAAGTTAATTGGTATGCTATCACTTTTTGACTCCATTGGATGTGCTAAAATTGACTCCTAGAACACCTTCCCCATATATAGTAAGGAGTTTCCACAACTCTAGAGGCACTTCATGTAAATCACAACATGACTTGTAAAAGCTAATATTGAAACTATTGTATTCTGTATTCTAAACAGGTTATGAAGTTCATGGTATAGAAAAAATACCGGAAGGACCGGGGCTTATTGTGTTTTATCATGGAGCCAGTGCTGTAGACTACCACTTCTTTGTCTGTAATTTCTATATACAGACAAAAAGAGTCTGCTATTCAGTAGTTCATAACACCTTGCCCTCGATACCAGGTAAAATACTTCTATTGTAAATGAGACGTACACTGGTCCATAGTGATAATACTAGAGATAAGTACCTTATTACATACATTAGGACTCGAAACAAAATGCTTACCAAGTCCATACCAATGGGAGCTGGAGGAAGCGGTGTCTTGTTCCGTGCTGCTTACCGTAGCTCCCATTGATTAGCAATGGTGATCCATGGCCAACGACAGGACACTGCAGACACTCAGGTAAATAAAGAGTCTAACAGCCTGCCAGGGGCTAATACTGGTGAACTGCAGACCACTTATTGCCCACCCCTGGTTTATAGATAGTGTTAGAAGTCTGCTTGGGCATCATTTTAAAGCCAAACCCAGATCCAAGCCTGATGCTGGCACAGCCAACCTGAATGCAACCTGAAAGTGTCACATTGTTTTCAAACTCAATCTGGATGTGATGCTTCCCCCTGAACCTGTGTCAGTGCCACCACCACCGCCTTATCCTAGGGTCTCAGCCTTATGGTGATCATTGCACTCCCGCACGCCCATCTGTGATCAGTCTCCAGCCTCCTCCTCCTGCTTGTGGAGTTGTGCAGCAGAGGCAGCATGCCTCATTCCCACTGGCCACCACAACCTCGCTGTTCAGTGTGTGCAGCCATTTGGCAGCATGCTCACTCTACAGCACACTAAGACCAGTGAGGTGGTGGCAGCTGGCAGGAGTAGGGCTCACAAAAGAATAAATGGACATAAAGCAAACATCAAGTTTGGTGACACAAAAACCAGTAGGAGAACACTTCAATCTCCCTGGACACTCAGTGAGTGATTTAAAAGTGGCCATCCTTTAACAAAAATACATCAAAAACAGACTTCAGAGAAAAACTGCAGAGCTTCTATTCATTTGAATAGGCACTAGGCATGACTGGAAAAGCAATCTTCCCTCTCTTGGCACTTACATCTCCTCATCAAGGGTGTATCTAGACTACAGAGCTCCGTTGACGGAGCAATGTAAAGTAGTTTACCCGACATAGTTAGTGAAGCGGGTATTTAAATAATCCCCACTTCGTTAAAATAAAAATGGCTGCCGCGCTGTCCCGACAATTAGCTGATCCTGCACAGCGCGGCAGTTTAGACGCGGATTGGTCAACAAGGGAAGCCTTTGTCAACTACTCCCTTATGCCTCGTGAAATGAGGTTTACAGGAGAAGTTGACAAAGGCTTACCTTATCGACCGATCCACGTCTAGACTGCTGCTCTGTGCCAGATCAGCTGATTGTCAGCACAGCGCAGTGGCCATTTTTATTTTAATGAAGCGTGGATTATTTAAATCCCCGATTCATTGACCATGTTGGGTAAACTACTTTACATGGCTCCATCGACGGAGCCCTGCAGTCTAGCTACATCCTTGATGAGGAGATGTAAGTGCGTCGATGGATCCATGTAGTCTAGACACACCCCAAATGTTGGGCTATGTCTACACTATGGGCTATGTCTACACTTTTTTTGAAAAAACTTCACCTGCATCTAGACTGCCATTGCGTTCTTTCAAAATTAAATCAAAAGAACATGGCAGTTTTTTCGACAGCGGTAAACCTGCTTTTACGAGGAAGAACGCCTTTTTTCAAAAGAGTGCTTTTGAAAACAGGCGTTCTTGAATGTAAACAGGGTTTACTCAAAAGAGAGCATCCAGATTGCTTGGGTGCTCTCTTTCAAAAGAGCGGATCACTTTTTTGAAAGTCTTGTGGCTTCCTAGAGAATCTCTTTCGAAAGAGGCTAGTAGTCTGGACCTACCCTTGGAGTGGGTCACATCCACTCTGACTGAATCAGCCTCATTAGCACTGGTCTTTCACTTGGTAAAGTAACACCCTTCTTTTCATGTGCTGGTATATTTGTGTGTCTGTAATTTCCACTCCATGCACTGATGAAGTGGGTTTTTCCCACAAAATCTTATGCCTAAATAAATCCTGTAGTCTTTAAGGTGCCACAGGACTCTTCATTGTTTTTGTGGCTACAGACTAACATGGCTACCCCTTTTATACTAAAAAATCTGGGTAGCCATGTTAGTCTGTAACTTTAAAAACAATGAGTAGTCCAGTAGCACCTTAGAGACTAACAAATATATAAACATGAGCTTTCATGGGCAAAAGTTCATGATACTATGTACAGCCTCTCTTCAACTTACAAACTGGTTATGGACCAAGCAATTGGTCGTAGCTCGGTTTGTTTGTAAGTTGGACCCCATAGAGTTACATGCGACTGCGCTGTTTGTAAGCACGGATTGCGTTTGTAACTCGGGGTCCGCCATTTACGACAGTTTTGGTTGTAACTGGAAATGGTCGTAAGTCGACCGTTCGCAATTCGGGGACCGGCTATATATAATTTTGTTAGTCTCTTAGGGTATGTCTACCCTACCCCCCAGTTCGAACTAGGGGGGGTAATGTAGTCATACGGAGTTGCAAATGAAGCCTGGGATTTGAATTTCCCGGGCTTCATTTGCATAAAGCCGGCTGGCGCCATTTTTAAATGCCAGCTAGGTTGGACCCCGTGCCGCGCGGCTACACGCAGCACGGATTAGCTAGTATAGCCGCGCGGCACGGGGTCCGACCTAGCCGGCATTTAAAAATGGTGCCGCCCGGCTTTATGCAAATGAAGCCCGGGAAATTCAAATCCTGGGCTTCATTTGCAACTCCGTATGACTACATTACCCCCCTAGTTCGAACTAGGGGGGTAATGTAGACATACCCTAAGGTGCTACAGAGCTACTCATTTCTTTTATGTTAGTAATTAGTACAATTACATAAAAATGTCAATCAAACAAAAACATTAAACAAGCATGTTCTAAGCAGTTAGTTCTGCCCCTTTCTTTCCACACAACAGACCCAAGATATAGCTAGACTTCCTGGGGGTTTTTTTTAAGACACAATTTCAGCAGTTTCAAAAAAAATGTAACAAGAAGCCATCCCTTATCCCTTGTGCAAGGAGGTTTACTGGAATGGCAAAATAGCGTGCACTTGTTATTTCAAAAAATATTTCGAAATAACAGGCAGCTTGTGTAGTTATTTCGGGTTATCTCCAGTAACCTGAAATAGCTGTGCAGTGTAGACATACCCTAAGTGACATGACAGGAATAGAGAAATTGCTAGAGAGCAAAGGGACTGTAAATCAGGGCTGGTCTACAGTAGGAGCTTAGGTCAATGAATTCAGCATTAGGTTGAATTTGTAATGAGTGTATTTGCACTGCTGAGTCCCTCCCATCTAATGATAGGCTTTAAAACTGACACCTGTCCTCCACCTGAACCAGTGGGGTAAAGCCCACTGCCTTGAATTAAGGGCAGTGTAAACACTGGGTATGGTAATGAGAAGTTACTGGCCTCCAGGTGATGCCCCAAAGGGCTCCAGTGTGACACTCTAGTGAACACTATGAACTCCACAATGTTCTTCTGCCAGGCAAGCAGGAAAAGCCCTTGGGTAACTTTGGAATGGTTATTCCCCATTGGAGCAGTGTGGAGAGTTTTATCAGAAATATAGTTCAGGGCCATGCTTAAAAATGCTGAGTGTGTGTGTGTAAGAGAGTGAGACAGAGAGGGAGAATGCTTTCAATTGGTTATAATTTTCAATATACGAATTGTGTAATGAGTTTAATGTACCATAATGATCTGTACTGGTTATGTTTATTACAGGCATACAAATGTTTCTTAAATTGCTTCCTGCAGTATATGGGGGGAGAGAAGAATGTGTAGAAATTCTGAAGAAAGGCAACTTATTGGGTGTTGCACCAGGTGGAGCTCAAGAATCTTTCTTTAGTAGTGAAAGCTACAACCTCTTGTGGGGTAATCGCAAAGGTTTTGCTCAAGTGGCCATAGATGCAAAAGTGGTGAGTAGTTGTCTGTGTGTTGATGTAAATGTGTTACCCATGAATTGTTGTGTGCTTTATCACTGACTCTCTTTGTGCTTGAAAAAAAAAAACTTTAAAAGAGCGGTCCTGGAGCACCTTAGAGACTAACAAAAAATATAGATATTATCATGAGCTTTCATGGGCACAACCTACTTCTTCAGATGACAAATATGGTGCAAGAGGCACAGAGGGTCAGTTATAAAGCAGAAAAAGAGGGAAGAAGGGAAGGAGAAAAAATCCCTGTCAATTAAAGGGTCCATGCTAAATGCGGCTAATACAGTGGGATGTAAGTGTCAGATATTTAGATTTTGATGTCGTTTGTGTGTTGAATATAACGGCCCATCCAAGAGAGGTCTGTGTTCAAATGTGTCAGATTTGCATATGAAGGCCAGTTCCACAGTTTCTCTCTCTAGTTGGTTCCTGAAATTATTCTCTCATGACTGTTCGTACAGATCAAATAAGGTTCATTAGCTATACTTTAATTTCTGGTTCTTTTCCAAATCTGCCAATCCCTTGCTCTGTTCCCCAGCCAACGCTGCAGAGGAAGCACTCCCCATGCAGCACAGCGATGCTGTTGGTGAAGAGCAGCATGGCCAGGAATAATGAGTACAGGGTGAAGGCCATCCCCATGGCCTCCATGTTCAGCCCGGTGCTCTTGGGGTGGGGCCAGGACATGGCAGAGCTGGGCGGGGAGCACGCCACATGTGGAGGCCATGGCCTTCCATGCTTGAGTCAGATGTGAGTCTTTTATATCCATTAGCTATAGGACCTGGTGAGACACCTTCTCCATATGCCCAGAACTATGAGTCACCTTGTTACCTTCTGACTCCAGCTAGAGGAAGAATTGTTTGTGCTTAACTGGATTTCAGATCCTTGACAATGGTTGTCAAAGCATGAAGATATATAACATTTTTTAGCACATCTGGCATGTAAATATCTTGGACTGCACAAGAAATACAATTTTTGTTAAGGCGTAATCTACACTATAACAAAATATCAGAACTTCTGATCTAATTCGTGTGTCAGATAAATCTCAGGATCAGAACTAAGGGGAGGAACAAAATTCTACACCATGCTATGTAGGCGGTTGGCACTCGATCTATAAAAATAATGAAGGAGCTGTCATAGTGTAAAGTTTAGAAAGAATATTTGCTTTGAGATGATACAATCTCAATATGTGCTTCAGAGAGAAAACTTCAGAGGAAAATAATTTTCTGAAAAGGTACAACTTCTTAAAAGTATTTTAAATATTAAGGGCATTAGAAAGCAAGCATTCAATTAAACAAGGTCATCTTTTCTTCTTGCCCTCTTCCCTAATATTTGAAAGAGTTTCATAATAAAAGTGAGACTCTTAAATTGCATAGTCTATGTATATTTTCTATAGGAATTTTGCTGCATTTTAGTGTCTGCTTGCAAGATTTTGTTACCAAAATAATATCTATGTCTTGATGGTTATTTGTCTAACTCCCTAGTACTCTGACTTCTTAGGCACTGAAAAAAAAATGCTGAATGGACTCACGAAATTTTTAATTCTGATATCTGTGGTATTATTTTTTCTAATAAGTATTATTCTGTCAGTGTTGTTTTGGTGTTCATCATGATAACAGTAACCTGTGATTTAGGTATTAAGAACTCTCAGAAAATGGAGCCTAACCCTGGTACATATCTAACTATAGATGTTCCTGGCAAACATGTGACTCCTTTTGAGTTTCTAGTAATAACTTATCAGTTTCATTTTTATTTAATGGAATGGTAAAGTTGACTATAATCAACATAATGTAGATGCAAAATGTATCTATTCAAAGATGATGTAAGATTTAAAAGAAAACAAAAAACCTGAGACTGAACTATTGTCCAAAGTCTTATCTCTTCTTTTCTTTATTTCTTAGCCCATCATCCCTTTGTTTACTCAGAATATTCGGGAAGGATATAGAACACTTGGAAACATGTGTAAGATTTACTTGATATGTATTTTTTCAAATTCATAGACTTATATTTATATTTTCAAAATCAACTTTCTGGGAAAAGCTCAGCTTATTCATTTATTTGAGTCTTTTGTTCTCTTTTAACTATGGTAACTGTTTATCATGATACAATTCTTTTGGGTTATCTAATCTTAATATATATTTATTGGATTAGGTATTAATTGCGCTTTTCATAGTGACACATTTTAAACTAGTACTTGGTATGCATGAGGTAATACACAGAAAGATTATTATTTTCAAGATTACATGCTCTGCATATTGTTTGATCTTCATGTTTCATTTGTTAACCAAATCACCTAAAATTTGTTAGTTGTAATCCAGGTACCATTTTGATTCAGGGACTCTGCTAGCTTCTAACATTATCTACTATTTCTCAAAATGTAATCCCTCCTTTTATAATTCACAGGGTTTATTAAATGGTTAAATAAACGTTTTCAATTATCATTTGTCCCTGGATATGGAGGGTTTCCAGTCAAACTTCGCACGTATATTGGAGACCCTATTCCCTATGATCCAAATATAGCAGCTACGGAACTAGTTGAAAAGGTAAGTTGGTTCTTCTCTTTGAAACTTTGGGAACCTAAAGTCTTAGTTTAAATTATGTTAATTAGGTCTGAAGTATCTGACATCAAATTTTGTATCTATTGATTTCTTATGAAGTAAAAACTTTCTTACACTGCACTGGTTACCTTACGTAGTCTACTGTTATTCAGTAACATATCTCTGGGGCTACATCTACACTGCACGGTTTTTGCGCAAAAACCCATAGGGCACTCACACCTCAAATACGCTTTTGGGCAAGGAAATCAAGAGTAACACAGCAGAACAGAGGGTTTTTTTCTACCATAAGTAAACCTCCTTTTACGAGGCATAACTCCCTTTTGCACAAGAGTTCTTGTGCAAAAAGGCAAGTGTGGATGCTCCAGAGTGGTTTCTCGTGCAAGAAACCCGTATGGGGAAAAAGCACAGGTGCTCTGATGGCCATTCTGTGAATGGCCATCAGAGCTTTCTTGCGCAAGCGTGTCCATGCAGTGTTTGAGGTGTGGACGTGCTCTTGCACAAGAAGTTTTTGCGCAAAAACTCTTGTGCAAAAGGCTTCTTGTGCAAGAAGCATGTAGTGTAGACGTAGCCTGGCTGAAATATCATTTTCTCCTGACAACATTATCTTACATTGTTAGATTTCTCTATAGATTTATGCATTGTTCTGTTTCATCATTATCCTCCCTGGCCTTCTCTCTCAATTCTTTATGCCATGTGTTTCTCGACTGAGTTCTGAGGATCGTGTGCTGATTGTCTGTGATGAGTTGCCTGATCCTGGCTGTGCACCTTATTTCCAGACAGTAAACTGTCTCAAAAGAAGCTAAAAACATCAAATTATTTATACTGAAGTAAATTGATAACTTTTACAAATGTCCACACAAGGCTCTGGTGTCCTAATTAATAGTGACATAATTAATATTATAATAACACCCCAGCAGTGTTAAAACAATCATTCAAAGAAAAACTCTGCCAGCCTTCCACCCACCCACAAAAGAATGTGTTCTTTCCACACATTCATAGTTCCAGATAGCATATTTCAGCCCCCTCCCAAAACTTTCTAGGCACATTGCCAGACATCTGTTACTTGGGCTTTTGGAAGGAGGCTGAAGTACGCAATCTGGAACTATGAATGCGTGGAAAGAAACTCTTTTGTGGATGGGTGGCAGGCTGGCAGAGTTTTTCTCTGAACAATTGTTTTAATGCTGCCAGGGTTTTATTACAATATCAGTTATGTGTTAGGGCACCAGAGCCTTGTGTGGGCATTTGTAAAAAGCTATTAATCCAGTTAACCCAATAGTATAGAGCCACAACAATGGTGTGAGTGACTGATGGAAGAGCAGCAAACAGCAGACAACCCAGCTACAGCAATTTCAACAAAAAAATTGGCAGTAGTGGGCCACATTGCAACAACTACAGATTATGAATGCAACAAAATGGCAACACAGCAATAAGAATTACAACAGAACCTTGGCCAAGAGTTGTTGATGACTCTACAGCCTCTTGGGGTAACTAGTGGCTTGGTAGCAGGGGCTGTGAGCCTAGGGCCTTTGCTCACACCTGTATCTATAAAAGTGCCTCAAATGGGGCCTAACAACCACTCCTAAGCCTTCCTGACTACTTTTGAACAGGCAGCAGTGGTCGCAGAACAGTAGGTTCTGGTGTTGGCCCCTTACCAGCCTTGTGCAGCCTGAACAGGCTTCTGAGGGCTTGACTCTGTGTCTGCAACTGATTATAAATTATTTAAAGCAGCCATCCTTACATTAGTGAGGAGACACTCTGCCACCACTTCTGGGTGGAGACATATCCCCAGAGAGCTTGACCACAAGTGAAAGCCCAAAGACAAGAAGGAGTATTCATGGTTGCAGCTATGGCAGCAGATAGGAACCCAGCTGGCCAAGTTAATAGTGGGAGAGCAGTTCAGAAAAAACCTTCTTCCTGTTGATGCATGTGCATTCTGAGGAACTGCTCAAGGTAGTTGGGCAGCTGAAGGAGAATTTTATGGCCACTGAAGAGCTCCCAAGGATAGGAGAAGGGGAGACAACTTGTAGCTAAAATGATGACTTTATCTGAAATTCTGTTACTCAAGAATGAGTATCCTAATTACCAGCCACTCAGCTGTCAGGACAACCACGGTAACTCTGAGCAAGACACAGTAACAAGGGATATGTCTACACTACAGCGCTAATTCGAACTAACGCTTCCAGACTAAAAAACTAGTTCAAATTAGCGTTTTGCTAATTCTAACTCGCATGTCCACACAGAGTGGACCCTGAACCGAGGTTAAGGCTGGCCGGAAGCAATGCCGGCAGGGCATCAGATGAGGACTTATAGCGTGGAGCTGCTGTCTTAGGCTAGCCGAGGGCTGTGCTTAAAGGGACCCGACCCCCACCCCGGACAGACAGTTCTCAGGGGTGCCCCACTTGCAAAGCAGTCCTGGCTTGGATTGCCCGGAGTACCCACACTGAACACATCACAGCACTCGGCCATCAGACCGGTTGCACTTGCCACAGGCTGCCATCTTGGGAGAGGGGACAATTGGGGGGCTGCAGGAGAGGTTCCACCCCCCAGAAGCCCGCAGAGCCAGTCCAGTCCTCCCCATCGGGGGCTCGTACCCCATTCTTCCCTCACCTCCTTCCACTTACCCCTCCCTAGCCCCCCTTCCTGATGTACAAAATAAAGGACAATTGTGTTCAAAAATGGAATCTCTCTTTATTGAACAAAACTGGGGGAGACTGGGAAAAGGAGGTGGGAGAGGGGAAGAGAGAGGCTGGGAGAGGGGAGGGCAACTAACATGATCAGGGGTTGGGAACAGGTCCCATATGAAGAGAGGCTAAGGAGACTGGGACTTTTCAGCTTAGAAAAGAGGAGACGGAGGGGGGATATGATAGAGGTCTATAAAAGCACGAGTGGGGTGGATAGGGTGCATACAGAAAAGTTCTTCATTAGTTCCCATAATAGAAGAACTAGAGGACACCAAAGGAAGGAATGGGTAGCAGGCTTCAAACTAATAACAGAAAGTTCTTCTTCACAAAGCAAAGAGCTAGCCTGTGGAACTCCTTGCTTCAGGAGGCTGTGAAGGCTAGAATTAGAACAGAGTTTAAAGAGAAGTGAGATCAATTCATGGAGGTTGGGTCCATGGAGTGGTATTAGCCAGGGGGTAGGAGTGGTGTCCCTGCCTGAAGTTTGTGGAAGGCTGGAGAGGGATGGCACAAGACAAATGGCTTGGTCATTGTCTTTGGTCCATCCCCTCCAGGGTCCCTAGGGTTGGCCACTCTCGGCAGACAGGCTACTGGGCTAGATGGACTTTTGGTCTGACCCAGTACGGCCATTCTAAGCTCAGGGCTCAGGGTTGGGGGTCTCAGTGGACCCCCTTGATTTTCATGCACACCTGCTCCTGGGTGGCCAGGCTGGCAGCTCTCCTGCCCTAGACGGCCACTTTCCTGTGCCTAGTGTGGAGGTCGTGGACGAAGTCCACGATGTCTGCACTGGACCAGGCGAGTGCCTGCCTCTTGCGATCCTGGGCAAGCTCCCGGGAGCCGCCAGCCTGGTCCCGGGAAGAGGGGGAGGGTTGGGGGGCATCGGGTGGCTGGCTCGAGCCGTGCCAGGTGCAGGGTCTGCTGGCTGGGTGCTGGCAGGCTTGCACCTGGCACAGGCACCGTAGACAGCCCGTGCCCCTTTAAGGGCTCTGGGGCTGGGAGGGGGGTAATAGAGTTTCCCTGGTGTTGGCCAGAGTGGCCACGAGGGAAACCTGGGGAGGGCTAGCCTCCCACTAGTTCGAATTAAGGGGCTACACACCCCTTAATTCGAACTAGTAAGTTCGAACTAGGCTTAGTCCTCGTACAATGAGGTTTACCTAGTTCGAACTAAGCTCTCCGCTAGTTCGAATTAAGTTCGAACTAGCGGAGCGCTAGCGTAGTTCGAATTAACTTTGTAGTGTAGACATACCCTAGGCAGGAAAAGCCTCAGCAGGTCTTTTGAACCTTGGCCTCATTACTGGACGATGTTACCCGGAAGGCAGAGGTAATAATTGCTGTGTGCAATTAATCAAAGCCTAATGCGCCTCCCCAACAGAAGCCAGATTCGACCTGGTATCCGTATCTATCACCGGTAGAACGATTGATTCATAAACAGGCCAGACACAAATTTAGGGCCAAACCATATATTTTAGGAAGAACAAACACGCATCATCAACACAGCCAACAACAATAATTGTCCCACCCTTACCCAGAAGAGAAAGAGAAGATAGGAAAGGTCCCGTAAACAGAAGGTTATACTTTACAATAAAATGGTGATAGACGCCTGTGACCTGCTATCTTTTGGCTATTTGAAACCCTCAAGGGAGGACAACAGGGAGATCCCTCGATGATACACGGGTCTGGATTCCAGAGCGGTCTGGATCCTCGCCTTCCACGTGCTGGTGCTCAGAGTCAATTAGACACCAGTCCTTGTCTGAATGTCTGTATGAGCGAGACTTGCGATAGTATTTCCCAAAATCCAAAATGCTGAATGGGAGGAGACTTCCCTCACCCCTTGAAATGGCACTTCTGGATACAGCTAATCCCGATCAGGTCACGTGGCAGTGGATGGATAGACTCCTCGGGGTAAGTGACGACGACACACACAGACGGACGAAGGAGAACCAAACAACATGAACTCTCCTTAGGGGGAAGCTTATAAAGAAGTCGAGGCGGGAAAATGGGTTAGTGAGAGCGGTGCATCAGAGTGGGTGGTGTGCACAAGAAAAGAGGGTTGTGTGCAGAGAAAAGATGTGCATGCATGACATAGTGCAGAGTGCAAAGGCCTAGAGCCGTGTGCATAGGTGACAGGGAGGAGTGCAAAGCCTTCTTCCCTGCGGGTTTTTGGCAGGAAAGCTGTTTGAGGGAGAAAAACTCCTAAGACTCCATTTTAGACTCCTCAGACTCCATTTTGGATCTTTGCCTAGGGCAACAACGATGCTAACACAGATGTGGGCACCAGACCTCAGTAACAGCTAGGACCGCCATTATGTGAGAAAAGAGGCTTAGGCCACAGTATGGGGACCTGCTGCTGTTGTGGGTAACTGGAACATATTTGAAGGGAACGCTCCCTTATGGAATACAAATATGCCCAGTGTGGACAACAGAAACCAGGCCAAGGAAAAAGGGGCTTCCAAAATCACCATCACCATATGGATCCTGGGGATGAAAATACAAAGTTCTTGGACTCTAGATTCAGTAAGACTCCAACAAATTCCACTGGTGCAAACTCCTTGGCTATGACAGAAGCTACCCCCCAGGGGAGACTGTCTTCCCCTAGTGCATGAACAAGGATGTAAAGACCTACCATGTCAGACAAATGCTATTGCCATGGGACAACATATAGACTCTTCTACTATCTCTGTCCGCAGAGCTAGCCTCTCCCATTATTATGGATCAGGATTAGCAGCACTTCCAAGAAAATATCAGTGAGCTGGGAAAACCAGAGACCATAGCCACTGATCAGATTCTAGCACTCGGGGCAAATAGCTGGATGAGGAGAACCTGAAAAATCTCTTGAGGGGGATTTGAAGACAATAGGACATCCACTTGGTTTGCAAATGGGAAAAGTATCTGGGAAGCTGCCATTAGCTGATGTAGAAGCTGTGGTTTTGTCCATGAACAAAGAGAGGACCCTATACTGAGTCGGGCCTACAAAGACTTTGCTGTTGTAAATGAAGAAGTGGCAGAATCCTGATGCCACTTATACTCAAGGAAGAGAGCTGTGTCACACTGAATGCAGCCAACCAACCAACCAGTGTGGTAAGGGCACAATTGCAGGTACCTTGATTGTATCACTAACCACCCTGTTGCTAGGACATGACATCCCTTGTGCTGGCCATGTAGGCTGAGAAAATACCTTGTCCTGCATATCTGACTGACTTTACTAGTGTGGTAACAGAGGTCAGAGAATACTATGTCTCTTGACAGTATACCAATTAACCACCACAAACGGCCCTTACTTCCTCCAATTGAGACTCCCTTCCAGAGGATTGAGATGGATATTGTGGGATCCCTGCAGAAAAGTGCTGCTTGGCACCCATATATTCTAGTAGTTGCAGACTATGCAACCTGATACCTGGAGGCTAGCTCATTGAGCTCCACAAACGCAACACCAGTTAATGCCCAACTCGTGAAATGTTACTTGCCACGGCAAAAATGCTGCTTTGTCAGTGGGAGCTTCCCAAAGAAACCTGTTTGGTCCCAGCCATGCTCCAGCCAGCCATAGAGTTACCAGGGAGCTTCAGAAAAAATACCGGACACACTTGATCGGGAGGGGAAGGGGGGAAGGAATCAGCCGGGAGGGGAGGGGGCTGGCCAGGAGGAGGGGGGGTGGTCGGGAAGCAGGGCTGGCGGGGGGAGGGGCTGGGGGCAGCAGGGCTGGACGGGAGATATCGGGGGGGGGGCTGGGGGCAGCAGGGCTGGATGGGAGATATCGGGGGGGCTGGGGGCAGCAGGGCTGGACGGGAGATATCGGGGGGGGGCAGCCGGCGGGAAGCAGGGCTGGTTGGGGAGAGCGAGGCTGGCTGGGGGTGGGAGTGGAAGGGGAGAGAATCGGCTGGCGGGGAGCGGGACTGACCCAGACACATGCAGATCCCAGGGCGTTGCCTGTCCCGGGCACAGTCTTGGCCAAGCACGAGCGAGTCCGGCTACGGCTCCACAACGCGCTTGAACAGTGCTCAGGAGCACAGACGGGGCTTCTTCTGCTCCCCAAGGCATCACTCCAATGTCAGACACAACCAGCGGCTCTCAGCACCGATTGCGCCCTGCCTCCCAGCCACTCCCCCCGCCACCGCCAGGCTTCCATCGGGCGTCCAACCGGAAAACCAGAAAATACCGGACATTGCACGTCTCCAGTATTTTCTGTATTTTTTTTACTGGACAGAGGGCCCAAAAATCAGACTGTCCGGTTGAATACCGGACACCTGGCAACCCAGCCAGCCAAGAAGGCTGAAGCTGTGGCATGGCTTCCCCTACAACAGGCAGGAAGGAGGGGAAGGCTGGGGCCATACAATTGGTTAGCTGCTCCAGGGGCTGGGAGCTCTGAGTGTTGGGGCAGGGGGAGCAGGGAGGAGAAGGTGCTAATTTTGGGTAGGGGGTCAGCGACCATGATGGTGTGGGCTGGGAATATAGTGACCAGTGTAGAAGCAGTGGAGTCTTAGGCAGAAGGGGCGGAGCTGGAGCTTCTCTGGCCAAGCTTGCCATTCACCCACCACCCATGGGCCTGAAGGAACATGATTTGCTGAGGAGAGTACGCTTGATTGCTGAAGGAATTGCCTTTTTACATCCTAAACCTCCCCTCTTTTTTTTTTTAACTATGCCATGCATATTTTAACAAATGATAAACATTGAAACTGGAGTTTTGAAAAGTTTGCAACTGGCTTTGAAAGGGAGCTGCTTCTTGAACCTTGTGGCAAATGATTTTACACAGAATAGGCTTTCCACAGTGCTAGCTCAGTTTAGAGATTGGGGCTTTAGTGAGCTAAAAGGTCTGTGTCATCACTGCATAGCCAGATATAATTGCTTAGTGTTATCACAGGGAAATACACTTGCATTTTGAAAACAGACTGTTCCTCAGCAGGGGTCTGATGGATTCTTAGGAGAAATTTCCCTTTTCTGCCCCCACTCCCTTATCTCTTTCCATAAAGTTTTAGATTTTTTGTGTATCTTTTGCAACCTTGTGAAAACTTGAAGAAAATGACTTGTCATTCCTGTAATATGAAATGTTTCTCCCTCTTTCTTTCAACAGACAAAGATTGCTATCGAAAGACTGAGAGACACACACCAAAAACTACCTGGAAATATATTAAGGGCTCTATTGGAACGATTTGATAAACATCAGAAAGCTGCCTAGTTTGTTTACATATATGTTTAAAATGTTACCTTGTTGTAAAAGTATTAAAAACTACATGTTGGACCTGACTGGTCCTGCACCCCGGGGACCTGACTGGTCCTGAATGAGGGATTTCACCAGACCACAGGAGATCCATTTGTGTTCCCCCAGCCCAGCTCCTCCTGGCCTGGCTGCTGGCCTCCCTGTTCACTCCCCACTGCCACTGGCCCCTCTTCCCTGCCTGCTCCCCAGGCTCCTGACGGCTGCAATGCTGGGCTCCCAGCCCCATCAGTCTTGCCATAGCAGCACGCAATCCCATTGCCATGGCTCCCATCCTCACCGCAGCTATCTGTGGTCCCACCAGCCCTGCCATGGCTGATCATAGTCCTGTGACAGTAAGGCTGGCACCACCCCTGCTGCCAGGGTTCCTGACCCGACAGGGCAGACTGCTGCCCTGCTGGAGCCCACTGGCACTCTGGCTGCCCTGCTGCTGGCTCAGCTGGACTCCCGCAGCTGGGTTTCCAGCCCCTGCAGGGCTCCTGCCTCTGACCCTCCACCAGAACTCTGTGGTCATGCTGGACCATGGATGTTGTCGGACCAGAGAGTCCTGATTTAGAAAGACTCAACTTGTACCTATCACTGTACTTAAAAAAAAAAAAAGATTCTCCCCCCACAGCATATGTTTTTTCGTGTGTCTGATCTGCAAGTAGAAACTGGCTACAACTCAAAAATTCTTATAAAAGATTAAATTGGCTTGCAAAGCATTTTGAAAAAAATAGGCTTGTGCTCTTTTTACTAGTTTATGGTATGTGAAAATGGCCTGAAAAGGTGGGAGCAGTTTTTTTGGGGGTGAAATTTTCCATCCCATTCTGCACTTAGGTTTTGATACTGGTACCACTAAAGCCCTTAGGGTATGTTTTGATACTGGTACCACTAAAGCCCTTAGGGTATGTGCCCTTAGTTCAAACTAGGGTGGCTAGTGTAGACATACCCTGAGATCTGATCCAAAGCCCACTTATGTTGGTTTTGCTGAAGAACCTCCCAAGTGGAGATATGCATTGTGAGCTGACTTTAGTTGAATTGCAAGATGTTCCTTAAAAGTTATATTTTAAACAGGTACTAACAAAAATAAATGAAAACCAAGAGCTTAACAGCCTAAAGAATTATTTGACTACTCAATAGCACAGTTCTTATGGTCCTAGTTCACACCAGTCACCACAGATTCTTCCAAGGTAGGCAACTCTTAACATTTTTCTAAAAGAAAAAAGAAAAGAAACAATCCAAACGCTGCCGTGGCAAAAATCTCTTCAGGCCTCCTTGATGCATCATAAAGAATAAAAAAAGGCACAAACCTATCTTTTCCCCCTTTGCAGTTCACCATAGTTAACAGTAGCTTGCTTGACACAGATGCTTTGATATAGAACATTATAGTAATTCTTTCACAGCAGTGTTACTAACTTATTCAAAGGTAAAAAAATGGAAGCTTCTAATGTTTGAATTGTTTACAATGTGAACATAATGAGTGAAAATCCTCACCCCTGCTACTCAATAGTAAAATTCCTTTGACTTTAATTGGGCCAACATTTTATCCAATAACGTTAGATATGAACTCTCAGTTGGCAGTGTCAGAAAACTCAGTTAAAGGTGGATTTTTGCTTTTATTTCACACAATTATTACTCAATAGTATTTGCTCTTTGATAACTTTAAAAGACTTAGTAATCATGTTTCCTTTTATGCTTTAATCCTCTTTTAATAGCCCTTGTTTAATATTTCAAGAGGACAATCAGATTAAATTTGATTTGAAGACACAATTCCAGTTGGTCTTTGTACAGCATTGTGGTCATATTAAAAATGTGTAGTGTACAAATGTTAGAGTTAAAACAATGTGAATAAAAATGAGTGCATGGAAGCATTTAGATTTCTTGTCTTCTTAAAAGCTCAGTTTTGAAAGTATCCAATACAGAACTATAATGAGTACAGAAAGCAATCAAAATTATATGCTCTGTTGGTTCTCTCTACATGTAAATGTGTTTAGTCATTTAAATTATATTTTAATGTGGTGCATGAAATCCTGGAAGTAAATAAAATTGGAAGTTATATTTGACACACTCTTTTAAAACTGGCAAACATCTGTGTGTAGATTCATTAGTTAGCAACAGAAAATGGCTATTTTTATGTAACAATAAAGAAGCTAGTGGCAGCTTAAAGACTAACAGATTATTTGAGCATAAGATGTCATTCGTTTTAAAAAATTTGTCAGATGCTGATGCATCATTCATCTGATGAAGTGGGGTTTTTTTATCCTCGAAAGCTTATGTCCAAATAAGTTTGGTGCCACAGGACTCTTTTGTTGTTTTTGCAGATATAGACTAATATTGCTATCCCTTTGAAACTTTACATGTAATAGGTACACAGTTTGAAATTAATCTAATGCAATACATTTACTGGGACAGGTTTCTGCACAGAACTTGTGATGGGAAGCAGGAAGTGTCTCAGGCTTTGCTAACCTGGTGTGCAATACCATATATCTGTAAAGAGCTGTTGAGAAGGAATCAAATGAAGTGTCTTTCTGCTTCTCAGAAGGTTTGTTGATCAAGAATAAACTAAATTGAAAATGACTCCTGAGCAGACTGCTGTACTGATGACAAAGAAGACTAGGTAGCTGCATAAATGGATCCCTTCAAATGAAACACTGCCACTGTCAAATGAAACAATGTTAGCAATGAATTCCTTCTGAGGAATTCAGAGTCCTTCCAGACCTGTGGCTGGCTGCTGTCTCCAATGCCCTTGCCAATGGCTGTCAAGGAAACCCAGCCTAGAAACCCTATAACAAGCAGCCAAGGTCTCTAAAGAGTCTGATTTTCCTGGGATTCTTGCTACTCATCTGGGTTCCACTGTTTCTGCCCTTGACATCCTCCCAAATCCTTCCACTCAGGGAATAACCACAACCTGCTTTCCCACCGTCTCTTTGCTCCTCACCGCTGCTGGGCTTTATGTTGGCCCCACCTTCTGGTCAGCTGAGTCTGCTTCTAATTAGTACCATGCTCCCTGGCTCCTCCTCCAGGTGCACCAATGGAGTTATTTGGCCTGCCTGGCCACCTTAATCCCTCTTGTCCCAATGGTGGGGAGGGGGAGGAAGAGGTGCTTCACCACAGAAATTTAAATTAAAATAAATCTAGTCCAGTCTTCAATCTACTACAGGCAGTCCCCGGGTTACATGGATCCGACTTACATCAGATCCCTACTTACAAACGGGGTGAGGCAACCCCGCACTAGCTGCTTCCCCCCAGCAGACCAGGGAGACGTGAAACTAGCGCCCTCCCCCCCCCCCCCCAGCAGACTAGGGAGACGCAGAGTGGCTTTTCTCAGCAGACACCTCAGCTTGAGAATAAAGGACTGAGGGAAGTGAGGTGTAGAAGAATAAAATTGAGCTCTGGAGAAATGTTTGTCTAGAGTTTCCCCTACAATATGTACCAATTCCGACTTACATACAAATTCAACTTAAGAACAAACCTACAGTCCCTATCTTGTACGTAACCCGGGGACTGCCTGTATATCATGGAAACCCTCACTCTCTCTTGGGAAGCTTCCAGGGCCGTCTTTAGGGTTTATGGGTCCCTATGTAGTACTATTAAACTGGTGTCCCTACAGCCAATGGCAGCTAAAGTGGGGAATTTTTAGAGATATGATTTTATAATCTTCTACAAATATTAATGAAATATTTTAATGCAGATTTTAAACTGAGGTCTTGTAGACTAACTCGAACTCATTTCATCTGAAGAAGTGGGTTTTGCCCATAAAAGCTCATGATATTTATATAGGCCGTCCTTGCTATAAGTCCAAGATACATTCCAAAAAACTTGGACTTATAGCGAAACAACTTAAAGTGGGGAATTTTTTTCCCATGGCTGACTTCCATTTGCACAGATTGGGGGGGGAGGGGCAGTTTGCACGACTTAAGAGCGGGGAATGGGAGAACTTATAACACATCAGTTCCTACAAGCATCAACAACTTTAGTGTGGAACGGATCTATACCAGGGCAACGTATGGCGGAGACACCCTATATATATACATTTGTCAGTCTCTAAAGTGCCACAGGACTACTCATTGTTTTTACAGTAAATTTAGAAACTAAAAGTATAAACCTCGGCTTGGCAAATGCTTGGTCAATGGCTTCATTACCACTTGAATAGCTCTTTCAGAGGTTCAGTGTTCGGTTAATCAGTCTGGCGGACTTTTTCACTTTTAAGTTAACTAGATCTTCTCCGGAGGAAGCAGAGTCACAGAACAGGGATAGGAATAGGCAGGTAGGTAGAGGAACAGGGATAGGAAAAAGATGGTGAATGGGTATTAAGACCCAGGCATGTCCCAATTTTTCAGGTGCTTCACGCAACTGCGTATTCTGCATAAGGGCAAGGGCAGTACTGAATACATCTGTAGTGACACTCTCCAAACCTGGGACAAAACCTGCCTTTTAAAAATGCTTTTGTGTATAACAAAAAATGAAGACAGGTGTGTATATATATATACTTGTAACATATGCTTAAAAACATTGAATGATGAAAAATGGAAACGTTTGTTTAGAAAGGATGCTTTTTGGATCAGTGACCTGTCATATGTGTGCACAGTGCCCATCATGTTTTATACAGAATATACATTATTATAAACAGAATAATATAAAAGGGTTATTAATTGGAAAACAAAGTACTCAAAAGCGAGGAAATGACAAAGTTATGATGGTCACTATAACACTAACTGCTCCCTTGTATAAATGCACAACAGAAATTTTAGTTGAACAAACACTGTCTTTTCCCCATATAACATTTGCAGTTTGTGGTGTGTGGATTCAACAGTACACAGTGAATGAAACACCTATTAGATACTTATTTTTATCTTCATTGTTTATTGTGTGATCTTTGCCCCATTCTCTACACAGAATTCAATTTCTGCAGTGTCAATATACTCCTGCCTCACTTCTCATCTAATCTATGCACTTCAGTTCTGATTCAGAGCCCTTCAATGAGCGAGCTTTGGATTAGGCTGGGGTGGGCAGCAAGTGGATGTGGTTCACCAGGGTTAACCCATGGCGGGTGGCCAGATGCTTTTTTTTACCTGAGTGTCCACAGGTATGGCTGTTCACAGCTCCCATTGGCTGAGAGAAGCTATGGCCCAGCCTGCACCAATAAGAAGAATTTTTTTTTGGTGAATAAAAATAAATACTCATCTAACATATGTATTGAAAAAACATGTAGTGCAAATGGAATATTGGAAATTATTTTTTTTTTAAACCTCATTGTATGATACAAATATGTACACACTGAAAAAAAGCGGCAGAACAGCTCTTGCACACGAGGAGTAACAGTTAATTCGAACTAAGGAGCTAGTTCGAATTAACGTTTAACAGCTGTGTCTAGCTGCGGGCAGTTAGGGTATGTCTACACTACTCCCCTAGTTCGAACTAGGGGGGTAATGTATGCATACCGAACTTGCTAATGAAGCCCGGGATTTGAATTTCCCGGGCTTCATTAGCATAAAGCCGGCGCCGCCATTTTTAAAAGCCAGCTAGTGCGAACCCCGTGCCGCGCGGCTACATGCGGCACGGACTAGATAGTTTGGATTAGGCTTCTAATCCGAACTATCTGTACGCCTCTGTTCCGTGTAGATGTTAATCTTATCTCCAAAGTGGAGGAATACGGAGCAGAGCCTCCTCAGCTGACCTCAATCCCTGGCAGGTTCATATGGGAGAAGATGGTCCTTCAGATACCCCGGATCCAACCCATTTAGGGCTTTAGAGGTCATAGCCTAGTCCGAACTACCTAGTCCGTGCCGCGTGTAGCCGCGCGGCACGGAGTCCGCACTAGTGGACATTTAAAAATGGCAGTGTCCAGCTTTATGCAAATGAAGCCCGGGAAATTCAAATCCCGGGCTTCATTTGCAACTCCGGTTGCCTACATTACCACCCTAGTTCGAACTAGGGTGGTAGTGTAGACATACCCTGAGTCAGTTGTATCCAGAAGAGGAAACTTTTTTGTATTCTATGGATTATGGAACAATGACACTATTCAAGGAAGCCTCTGCAATTTTCCAGAAACAACTGGTTATATAGCTGACAAGTCGCATCACTTTCCATGATGGAATTGTGTTCCAAATGTTCTGAAAGGTGAAGCAAATTTGCACCTCCTAGTTTACTTCAGTGATCTTGATGAGATACATGCATAGAATCAATGCTGAGATGTTGCAAAGCATATTAGAAAACATGTTCATTGCAAGGTCAATATGGGTGAATGTCATGTGAGAATCCAGCTAACTTCCTAAAAATCAGAGTTCCAATAATTAGCAGTTGGGCTAGTGAACTTTACAAAATTTGTCAGACTGCAGCTTGGATAGAACTCCCTACCAACTCTTTAATAGAACTGGTTGAAAATTTTGATTAAAACTTTGACAAAACAGAAATTGTCCTGAGTAAATTCTCCAATATCAACATTGAAAAATTGTTTTCCAACACAAAAATTTCAATTAAAATTTGAAATTGTACACATAAATCCTATTTTTAAAATTTATAATGGAAAGCAAAACATATTTTTCAACCACCTCTATCCACTAACACAAACAATATAGTCTGCAGAAGCATATTCCCGTTTTACACTAATTTTAGGAGATCTGCATCTTTTAAAAGGTTTGTATGTATAACCTTAGATTTTGGTTATTTTTTTTAAATACCTCACATCCATTGAACATGAATTAAAGCTGAATGGACTTCTGTTCGAGATTTTGGGGGAACAGGAACAGAATCAGGCTCATAATGGTAAACAGGAAATATAATAAATAGTTCTGACTTATGTTTTTAAACATTAAATAATCATGCAGCATTCAAATCATATGATCCAAAGTTCAATATGGCATAACTGCTGATATTTAATTTTTCCACAAAGGATTGCTATTAGAGGGCATTACAAATTAAATATTCACTTCTAATTTACTGGCTCTGTGGAGGTTCTCAGATATAATTTTACATGAGTGTATTGTTTTTGTTTTATCGTTCTGGTTTTTTCCTGGCTCTCTTATGTATGTCTCATCACAATCTCAATAGTCTTTGCTTTGACTTATTTTCTTTTTAAAAAATATTTTGGGTTGTAGTTTGATCTTTCACAGAGAAAAATAAATAATTCTATTTAAAAAGTCAGTATTATGAATTTTCTCCAAACAGCATCAATAAACTATACATAAGTTTAAATGGCATGCAATAAGGGCAAGTGGATAAAATAGAAAAGAAATAAAGACAAGAGAAAAAAGTGATCATTAATAAAATGAATGTATGTGCCAGATACAGTTAGTTTGTCTACTCTGATTGTCAATTCTGTCTTAAGCTGTGACCTGTACATAAATTAGGTTAAAAAAAAACCCATGCTTTCCTGAGATCTGTTTGTTCTGAGTGTGCAAAGCTCTGAACTTTAGAGACCAAGGCATATAGAACAGTATTGTTCCTTATGGATAGTGCTGAGAAAGTCCAAAAAGCAGATGAAATTAAGTGGATGCAGTCAGTATCTGACCATTTTTAACATAAAAGATTTTCCAGTGGGATATTTTCCAAATATCCTTCAACCACCACAAATGTTGGAAGAACTTTTTCTCAATCAAAGCAGTATTGTGCATTTTGCTTATGCTATATCAAGAATCAGAATAAGAGTATCTTATTACTTTCAGGTAAGATGAGATGCTATCAGTTAACTGCTTCCTTTCGTTTGTCAATAATGCCACACCCTATTCTAGTTTCATGTGTAGAAATAATGGACTATCTCTTTATAGCTATTATTTGTTATGATGATGGGTTGATCAGTATTTTATCCTACTAAAAACTATACATATGATAGCTTGTTTTGTACTTGTTTCTTAATCTTACCATTTATATTGTATTAACAAATATCCTGTAAAAGTGACACAGGCTATAGATAAAAGTGATTACATTGGTGTCCAAGAAAAATGACAGCCAAAAAGACAGCAAAATTTGTGAGGGCTAAAGGAAACAACAAAAGACTACTTTGACTTCTTCTGTTTTCAAGATTAAACATGTTATGAAAACTTACTCACTTGGCTGAGGAACTTGCTGTGTTGTTTTTATTGAATTTACAATAAAAACAGCTCCCTCAAGACTAGTATTTTAACATTTAATTTCAGAAGTGAATGAAATGATCTATGAAAGATTTTGAGCACTCTTAAAAGGGTTGTTTATAAAGCACTTTGAGTTGCTTGGAGGAAAAGCAGTTTAAGTGACATGTACTGGTAGGTAATATAAAGCATATACTAATATTCTGGTAGCCTGTAAAATAGCATATCAATGCAAATTAAAATAAACTGTACCAAGTGTATAATATAATTGCATTTAGTGGTTGTGGGGCTAAATCATTGCAACTGTAACCTCACGTTTTGTGACATTGCTTGAAATCTTTAAAGGAATTTTTATCATATAGGCAGTCCCCGGGTTACGTACAAGATAGGGACTATAGGTTTGTTCTTAAGTTAAATTTGTATGTAAGTCAGAACTGGCTCCAGATTCAGCCGCTGCTGCTGAAACTGACCAGGGGCTGACTACAGGAAGCTGGAGGCAGAATTGCTCTGCCCCCAGCTTCCTGGAATCAGCCACTGATCAGTTTCAACAGCGGCTGAATCTCGAGCCTGGGACAGAACAGCTGGGCTGCCAGGTAGGTCCCTGCAGGACCAACCCAGCAGCGCCCCAGCTGCTCTACCCCAGGGTCCACAACAAAAGCCTGGTCTGCTGGGGGGAGGAGGGGCGCACTAGCTGCGCCCCCCCCCCCCAGCAGACCAGGGACACGGGGAGCAAAGCGGCAGCGGCGGCGGGGTGCCGCGCCTCTGAGGCTTTGCTCTGGCAAAGCCTCAGAGGCGCGGGACCCCGCCGCCGCTGCGGCTTTGCTCCCGGTGTCCCTGGTCTGCTGGAGATGGTCCCCAGCAGACCAGGGGCACCCGGAGCAGCTTTTCTCGCCCCGGAGGTCGAGGTGGCGGGACCGCTGTGCTCTGGGCGGTCCCGCTGCCTGCGAGCTCCGGGGTGAGAAAGCCCCGTTCGTAAGTGCGGATCCGACGTAACTCGGGGACTGCCTGTATTTGTACATGGTTATTTGCTATGGACACTGTGACTGCCTCCCATGCCATGTGAAAATTGGCTTATGAATATGCATAACTTGAAGATTTTTGAATCAGGTATAGCACATAGGAATTCAGATTTGTTTTTCATATGGAGTTTAGGGTTTTTAATATGGACTTCAGTTATTAATCTACTGAATTTTATAACTTTTTAAAATGAGCTACAAGATAGCTCAAGGCACTAAAATTAGGTTCACTTTGCCAGTGACATTTTGAGGAAGAAATTAGTTTGACAACATTATAAAAATGTTGTATAAAAAGTTATTGGAGAAAACTGGATGGTCACCATCACAATGTTTGAAGTGGCTCATGACTGTGAATGCTAACTTCAGGCCAGACTGCCAAGAAGCAGGCCAGAGACCTCAAACTAGTTATGTGTTATATCATTAGGTTTCACCAACTCAGTAAGAAGTGTGAACTCCTAAAACATTATAACAGTTTTACCATGGAGTCACAGACAGTCCCCTTGGGCATTTCTATCTTGCCACCCAAGCAAGCTGGACGCAGTGACAGCTCAGGCTGCTTTCAGTCCCAGGAGACCAGTCATTTATCCCAGGCAGGGGCGGATGAGAGTGCCGCGGGGCCCAGGCAGCAAAATTTTGCGGGGCCCCCCCTTTGACACAGCGCATGCGCCGTTGTGCCAAGACGCATGCGCAGGGCCTCGGGAAGCGCAGGGCCCGGGGAAGTCGCCCCGCTCGCCCTGCCCTAAATCCGCTGCTGATCCCAGGTCAAATTTGTACTTCAGAGCTCATACCAAAGACAATGCTTGTAGCCAATCCTGTAATTATGTAAAAATTTATCAACCAGGAAAAAAGAAATAAGTGAGTTATTGCAAGGTTAAAGCAAGCAAATGAATTATACTTGATGGTTTTCCAAGGTGACAGTTATTGTAATCCATTAGTCCTGAATGCCTTTTAGATCTAATCCAGGCGGACACTGGGGGTCTCACCTGTCAAAGTCAAAACAGAAAAAAAAAATATTGTCAGCTATTTTTATTTCTTTTTTTCACAGTTCAAAATGATGGGATAAATCCTTTCGACCCTTTTGCATGTAGACTCTTCATGGGTGTGAAGGGACAATTAATAAAGTTTTTGTATTGGCATGTCCCACAATGGCCCATTTAGTTAATAGTCTTCTGATGAGCAGGAGATAATCCCTCAGGATAGATTTACAGTTGCACAGCAAACTTTTCTTACAGTTATAAAGCAAGACTTAAATATTAATCTATAATGTGTGATTGCATGTAGCAATTTACAAGCGCTTCATAAAGTCTAAACACTAAACACATTGTTATAAGTTCAATTCTGGTCTTCACCACACTAAGATACCGGCAAAACAGACTTTAAGCCTTCGCAAGGAGTAGCAACTGGTTTGCCCGCATCACAGCCACAGCTTTAGAATAAAGTAATCAGACTACTCAAATGTAAATGATGGCCAGTTTAAAAGACATATATTTTAATATCAACATTTTATTTATGAAAAATAATCCTCTGGCTCTCAATTGGACTAATATTATTTTGTACTTTCATTTCCAGACAGTGTCAAAATAAGTAATATTAAACAACCCTGAGCTAGTAACATTACTAAAGTGGGACTTTTCTTTAATTTCAGACCCATAAATGAATCCTAATATTCTAGATCTTCCTGAGCCAAGAAAAAACCTTTGGGATATAGTTGGCTCAGAAGTTAAATCTCACAGAATGAAATAACTAAATGTCATGCATTTCAGTAGCACAGTATCTGATAGCAAAATAAATACTGATATCACACACACACAAAAAGCAGACAAAGGGGCTACGTCTACACTGGCCCCTTTTTCGGAAGGATTTCCCTATTCCCACTTTCAAAATTAGCATGCCCCTTCCGAAAAAGGGGCCAGTGTAGACGTAGCCAGGCAATTTAGTTCTTTCTGGAGAATAAATGCAGTCTTAAAATTGAGTTGGGAAACTGGTAATGCGATTATTACCATAATTAAATGTATTTAAGCTTCTATGGGCGTGAACCTTAATTTTGTATTTCCTGTATTTTCACAAGTTTTGAGGTTCGTTTAATCTCATTTACAGTAATGGCACATGATACCATGGGGCAATCTTAATTCTGCATTAGCAAAGGTTTTTTTTGCCATTTACTATTTTTACATGTTTGAGACTTTTGCTGACAATCACCCCATATGAATGCTACTCTCCATATAACCAACAGGAGGTAACTGAACAGCAGCAGCAACCACAAAATAATCTAGGACCTTCAGATAGAGACAAAAGAAGAAATGGTACCAAGAAGCAAAAGTACAAAGCAGGACAGGGAAGAACATGATACTAACAGAAAACTCATAAACAAGTACTTGAATAATATAGTTTAGAGCAGGGGTGTCCAAACTTTTTTCAAAGAGGGCCAGATTTGATGAAGTGAACATGCGTGAGGGCCGACCATTTTGCCTGACATTCTTTGAACCATTAAAATTAAATGCAAATTAACTATTTTATGCAAAGTTTATTGCAAACGGCATACTTTTCATTTCGTCACATGGATGACAAATCTAAACAGGTGTTAAATCACTCTGCCTTTCATATCTGAAGGCCAGATGAAAAAAAAAAATACAGGAAGCTGAAAAATATGTCAGGAACATTGTAAAGTACATTACATATTATTGGTAATAAAGGTTGTCTGTCAACTTTTAAGTTCAAAAAATATGAACAGGAACATAACACCAAGTATACATGTTGTGTCCAAATATATTTATAACTGATTTAGACCAACTGACATTAACTGAGATTTTACAATGTGTTCATCTCAATACATATGGATTCGTTGGGGGCCATAAAAGATAGATATTGCCAAATTACCTGGGGGGCCGTATTAAACCAGAACACGGGCCACAATTGGCCCGCGGGCTGGACTTTGGACATGCCTGGTGTAGAGTATGCTTATAAAATTTAGTGATGACCCTAAGCTCTGGGAGGGGCTGCTTGCACAGCTGGAAGACAGGATTAGAATTCAAAAGGACCTTTACATATTAGAGTATTAGTCTGAATTAAATAAAATTAAATTTAACAAAAATGAGTGCAAATTACTTTACTTTGGAAGAAAAAAAAATCAAATATACAACTTCAAAATGGGGAATAACTGACTAGCTGGTAATCCTGAAAAGGAGCTGGGGGTTACAGTGGATCACAAATTGAATGTAAGTCAACAATGTGATGAAGTTGCAAAAGAGGCTAATTTAATTTTGGGGTGTATTAAAGGAAGTGTAAATAAAACATGGAAGATAATTCTCCCACTTTGCTTGGCAGGCGTAAGGACTCAGCTGAAGTACTGAGTCCAGTTCTAAGCCCTACACTTTCTGAAAAATATGGACAAACTAGGAAAATCCAGAAGAGAGCAACAAACATACCACCAGATTTAAGAAATTTGATAAATGAAGAAAGGTGAAACAAAACTGAGCATGTCAAGTCTTGAAAGAAGTAGACTGAAGGGGGTCTTCGTATGTGCTTAGGGTGGTTGGGTCTGAGTTCAGCTATAGTCTCTGCACTGAAAATAGGACACAGACTAATGAAGTAAACTGTAGCAAAGTATGATTAGGTACCCATTTTCTAGCTATAAGGGTAGTTAATCTCTGGCACAGGCTCACAAGGGAAACTGTGGAATTCCTGATAATCTAGGTTTCCAAAAACTGGTTGGCTAAACATAACGGCTAGGGTGTACAGTAATTCCTCATTTAACACGGTAGATACGTTTCAGAAAATGATCGTGCTAAGTGAAAACGTGTTATGTGGGGTCAATTTTCCCATTGAAAATAATGGAATACATGGAGGTTGCATTTCAAGCGCATGTGCGATCACAGCTTCAGCCTGCACTTGTTAGCAGCTGGGACCAGGACATAAGGTTGGGGGAGAAAGAGGACTAGGTTATAGCAGGGAGGGGAGGTGTTTGGCTCTGGAGAAGGGAAGGAAAGAACAGGGGAGGGGGCTTGCAGCTGGCAGCTGAGTTTCCCCAGCTGGCCAGTTACTGGCAGCTGCACGGGACTTCCCCTGCCTCCTTACAAAGCAATTGAGGTTCACTACTCGCTGTGCCGTTCCCCGGCAACCCCTGCTTGCCGGACACGAGGCATCTGGCCAGAGGGGGTCGCCGGGGAACGATGCGGTGAGTGGCGAACCTCTGTTTTGCAGGGAGGCAGGGGAAGCCCTGCACAGGAAACCCAGCCACCAGCTATAAACTGGGGACGGAAGAGAGGGAGTGAAGCATCCCCAGAAGGGATCACCAGGGAATAGCACGGCGAGCGGCGAACCTCTGCCACTTTGCAGGGAGGCAAGGGAAGCCCTCCGCAGCTGCTGGCAAGCAGCTGGCAGGTAGGGGAAATCGTGTTATTGCGGGGACGGGTCTTGTTGTTCAAAAAATATTCCCTAAAAAAAAAAATCGTGCTATCACAAAAAAGTGTTAAGCAGGCATGTGTTAAGTGAGAAATTATTGTACATGTTCAGCCTCAGAAGGGGGGGAGGGGGCTTACAGAAACCTGCAGCATCAGCTGGCTCCATGGGAGCCAGTGCTGCCAGAAACTGGTTTTAAGCTGGCTCCCAGCAAGGAGCAGCTACCACCTACCGCCATTCCCAGGGAGTCAGCTGCTGCCCCTTGTTGCTGCTTCTATATCAGAGGCCGCAGCCCACTGCCCAGGAGCTGGTATATGCTGGGAATCAGCTTTTAGGGTGGCTCTTGCCATGCACCGGCTCCCATTTTGCAGAGGGGGAGGGAGCTGGCTCCACAGGATGGGGCGGGAGCCCGCAAGTAACCATGAGCGTTAAGGGAAAAGCCTCGGCTTACGGGTTAACCATGTTCAGGGTTTTACTTTGGCAGCCCTAGAACCGATCGGCAGGGAAAGGCCGCGGCCGGGAGGGCGCAGCAGCAGGTAGAAAATCCAGCGCTGTGCAGCGTGACGCCGAGCCCGTACGACTGGAGAAGCGGCAGCGCGCACAGAGCTCGCGGACCTTTCCCTCACCCAGGACAGCGACCGGGAAAACGGGGCCACCCTGGAGGGCCCGGGCAGGCCGCTGACTCTGAGGGGCCAGTGTAGCCGGGTGCCTGGAGGCCGCCGCCGCCCCCCCCCCAATCACCGTCGGCGGCGGCCGCCTCCCACACGCGGCCCCTCAGGGAGGCTGCGCGGCGGGGAAAGCAGCGGCTAAGCGCGCGCCGCTCGAGGGCGCCTAGAAACTCCCCCCCCCATCGCCTCAACGGCTCGCAACTGCGCCCTGGCCCAGCCGCCGCGTCACCCATCCGGGTTTCTTCCGCCGGAAGCGGACCCCGGCGTCGCACCCAATGGGGTCCGGCGCGTTTAGCCCCAGAGAGCAGTGGCTCCGGGATTGCCCATCTCGCTGACCGGGCGCCGGGGGGGGGGGAGCCGCCCTGGCGGGACCCGGCCTCCGCGGGGGCGGCTGCTGGAGCACAAAAAGCGGCTTTCAGGCCAGAGGCAGGGCTAGAGTCGGAGCCGCCGCCGGAGCGAGGTGAGGCACCCGCCGTGTGGGGCTGGGGGGCTCGGTACCGCCGGGGCCTCCCCTGCCCGGGCTGGTGCCGCAGCGCGACGTGGGGCCATGCTCCCCTCCTCGCCGGTCTGTGCGGCCTCTCCCGCTCCCCGCGCAGCGGGACTGGCGGGTCCGTCCTCCCTCGGCAGGGCGCGTTTCCTTTCCGGGACCCCGACCCTGCTCCTCCCGCCCACCAGGGGGTGGTGACCTGGGGTTCCTCCCTTCCTCCCACTTCTTCGGGCGTGTGAAGGAGCCCAGTGTGCCCCGTGCCCTGGCGCTGCGGGCTGGGCCTTGGAGCCTCACCGAAACCAACCGGTGAAATGCACCCAGGAGCGCTGCGCTTTTGGGTTAAAAAAACAAACTTGATGATAAAAACATTATGCTCGCAAACACAGCGACCGCCGGCATCATACACGCCTGTATAGGAAACGACCAGTGTCAGTTATCTTAGCAAACCCACTAGCCTGATGGTTCTCAAACTTGTTGTCTACGGCCTGCCATGCTCAATGTAGACCTTTCCATGGCTTGCCAGCCAGCCACCCATAATGACAAAATGGGAGCAGGAAGGGGTGGGGGAAGGGAGGGAAGAAGGGAGGGTGCAGGAGTAGGCTGGGGGTGCAGGCTTTGGGTGGGAGAGAGGTGCATGAAAGTAATGGAAGTGCAGAATCTGGGCATAAGGGTGATGGGGGTGCTTACCTGGCTTCGAGCCTCCTGCCGCTCCCAGGCATGCCCCCTGTTCCTCCCATAGGCCGTGATTCTGGTCTGTGGGAGTAGTGCGGAAAGTGTTTCCTCCCCACCCCAGCTGAGTGAGTGGGAGGGGAATGGATGTGCAGGGAACTGCTTCCTTCCCTGCAAGCCAGATCCAGCCTGTGAGGCTTCCCCCTGTACACTCCCCCAGTGGGAAGCCAGCACTGGTGCTTCAACTTTGTGAGGGGAGGGATGTGGGGCTGGAGTGCCAGCACAGACTCTCCGCAGGTGGGGATGAGCCCTGAGCCCATGGCCCACCTGCAAGATAATCGGACCATGGTTTACGAACCACCTGCACTAACAAATAATGCCAGCACAGTCTGTTCAGATTCAAAATCTGGATGTTACTCAGAGCTGTGTTTCAGCATTGAATTATCAAAAATATTTCTGTTCACAAACCTAACCGAATATAAAACATCACATGAAAACTGGGTTAGGTGTCCTGTATATAGAAATATTGGTCAGAGACCTTCATGAGACACTTTGTAGAATATTTTTATTGGAAGAGTAAAATTATTTAAAGTTTCATTGCCTTACATTCTACAGGGCATAAGATCATTTCTCTGGATCCCTATTTTATTATAGAGCAGAAATCTTTGCAGGAAATTACATTAGACTTATTCTTTCTCCCCATATACTATAATTTTTGGATGTTTCTCCATCAAAAGAAAATTCTGTGATGCATTTGACTCTATACAGCAGTGATCTCCAACCATTTGTAAAGCTAGGATCACTTTTTTAGTTGTGAGGTTAAACCCAGGATCTACCTTGTCCCTTCCCCCAGGACCCGACCCATTCCATCCCATCGGCTCTGCCCACTCCATTAAACTTTTTCTCTCCAGCACTTGCTCTCCCTACCCTCATTCACTTTTACTAGGCTGGGACAGGCTCTGGACCAGGACTAGGGATGTTAAAGACTATGCTTATAGGTTAGTCTTTTGACTAGTCGATTCTCACCCTCCCTCCCCCGCCTCTATGAGATAGAGGCAGCAAAAGGGGAGGAAGGGTATTTCAAAGCGGCAGCGCTGTACCCAAGGCTGTGTTTCAAAGGGGCAGCTGCTGTGGTGGGCTCTGTGCAGCACTTCCAGTGAGGGCTCTTGTACATTTCAAAGAAGGAATGCCGAGTGCCTATTGACTTATTGGAAGTTCCGTCAACTAGTCAATTAACCGCATTTTAACATCCTTAACCAGGACTTAGGGATTTGGGTGAGAAGTGCAAGCTTTGGGAGGGAATTTGAGTCAGAGTATTGGAGTGTAGAAGGTAGGACTGTAAATGGTTAACCGGTAAGGACTGAAGTATCTTCCTCACAGGGCTGGCCTGTTGGAGCAGCTTCTGTCCATGTGAACCCAGCCTACTTTCCCCTTTCCCCTCCCTCCTCCCCCGCCACAGCTTACATGCTGGCTCCCAGGATCAGGACTGGCATTCTGGAGAGCCAGCTATGCTGCAGGCTCTCCAGTACTGCAGAGTCTGCAGTGAAGCCTTCCTGGGAGCAGGGCCATCAGCCCCCGCCATCCCACTCCCAAGGAGCTTGTATCGCTGCATACTGCAGAGGCGGCAGTGAAGCCTCTCTGGGAGCCAGTTTCACTTCAGGTTCTGTAGTATAAAGAATACTTCCGAGCTCATAGCACGATGGGGACTGCAAAGAGTGGGAGGAAGCAGGAAATGGGTGGCAAAGGGCAGGGGTAGGGACAGCAGCAGTAGGAAGAATGAAAATTAGAGGGCTTCCAAGAGAGGGGGGAAGGAGAGGAGTAGCAAAAACTGAGGCAAGAGTGGATGAGAGGAAACAGGAGACCTAAGAGCTGATAGCATGAGAATAGGGCAGCGGTAACCTGAAGGTAATGGGGCAGGAGAGAAAGGCACTTACAAATAACAAATTTGTCTATGAGATCCGTTCTCTTCAATATCTTCATCAGTGATTTAAATGATGGCACAGAGAATACGATTATTAAGTTTGCAGATGATACCAAGCTGGGAGGAGTTGTAAGTGCTTTGAAGGCTAAGGTGACCATAACTCAAAATGATCTGGACAAACTGGAGAAATTGTTGGAGGTAAATAGGATGAAGTTTAATAAGGACAAATGCAAAGTACACCACTTAAGAAGGAACAAAGGCTGTGTCTAGACTGGCCAGTTTTTCCGGAAAGCGGACTTACCAGCTGTCTACACTGGTCGCTTGAATTTCCGTAAAAGCACTGACGATCTCATGTAAGATTGTCAGTGCTGTTGCAGAAATACTATGCTGCTCCCGTTCGGGAAAAAGTCTTTTTCCAAAAAACTTTTGTGCAAAAGGGCCAGTGTAGACAGCAAAGATTTGTTTTCCGCAAAAAAGCCCCGATCGCGAAAATGACGATAGGGGCTTCTTTGCGGAAAAGCGCGTCTAGATTGGCCACGGACAGTTTTCCGCAAAAAAAGCTTTTGCGAAAAAGCGCCCTGCCAATCTAGATGAGCTTTTCCGAAAATGCTTTTAATGGAAAACTTTTCCGTTAAAAGCATTTCCGGAAAATCATGCCAGTGTAGACGTAGCCAAACAGTTTCACACATACAGAATGGGAAATGATTGTCTAGGAAAGAGTATAGCACTGCAGAAAGGGATCTAGGGATCATAGTTAATGACAAGCTAAATGAGAGTCAACAGTGTGACACTTGTAGAAAAAGCAAATATGATTCTGGGATGCATTAACAGGAGTGTTGTTAGCAAGACACAAGAAGTGATTCTTCCACTCTACTCTGCATTGATTAGGGCTCATTTGGAGTATTGTGTCCAGTTCTGGGCCCTACGTTTCAAGAAATATGTGGAAAAATTAGAGAAGGTCCAGAGAAAAGCAACAAAAATGATTAAAGGCCTAGAAAACATGAGCTATGAGGGAAAACTGAAAGAATTGGGCTTGTTTAGTTTGGAAAAGAGAAGATTGAGGGGGGACATGATAGCAATTTTCAAGTTTCTAAAAGGTTTTACAAGGAGGAGGGAGAAAATTTGTTCTCCTTGGCTTCTGATAAGACAAGAAACAGTGGGCTTAGGTTGCACGTTAGGAAAAACTTCCTGTCAGGGTGGTTAAACACTGGAATAAATTGCATCGGGATGTTGTAGAATCTCCATCACTGGAGATATTTAAGAGCAGTGTGGATAGACATGTATCAGGGATAATCTAGATGATACTTGGTCCTGCTGGGGGGGCAGGGGACTGGACTCTATTACCTTTCAAGGTCCCTTTCAATTCTAGTATTCTATGATTCTACATTGGGATTGAACTATTACCCCCATATATCTGTGAGGGGAGAGAGGAGATGAGTGCATTATAGGACGGTGATGACATGTACCCATAACCATCTTCTGCACAGTTTTGGTCTGAGCATACACGGACCATAACTGAGAATGTAAAGAGTCACAGGTACAATGGAATAGCTACCCACTGTGTATCGCTCTCAAAGTTGATGATATTCACTCTACTGGGGACGTGCTACTTCCAACTACATCGAATGCTTGCACACAGTGGGGACATGCACATTTGAACTTTACAAAATCAGGTGCTAAAAATCAACCTTAATAAATGTGACCTTCTGTCTGTGTGTACATGGCCTAAAATATGCTGGTAAAAATGCTGGTTGTGATGGTCCCACAAACTGCTCACCACAGTACAAACACATGCACATAGTTGTCCACATAATAACCATCCCAATCCCCCACACTCCTTGCTGAGCACCCTAGGAAGTGACCAGGGAGCTGTGGTGGGTTCCCTGGGGAGCCTGCAAGTATGGGGGGGAGGGGCAAGGGAGGGAGTCGCTATCTCTTTTGGTTGGCTGTGGAAAGGAAGTGCCCTGACCCATTGGGCATTGCTGGAACTTGTTCTACTCTGCAGACACATCTGGTGAACAGTTTTCTGTTGATTCATGTTCAGTATCGGAGGAGAAGGAGCAATTCAAAGTAGTGAGCCCAGCCCACGCCCCTCTCAACATCTCCCTGCCCCTTTAAGTACCTTTCAATGTAAAAACAACCCCCTCCTCTCCAAAGGGGAAGCAGAGACAAGCCCTTAGAACAGGGGTCTGCAACCTATGGCTCTAGAGCCAAATATGGCTCAGTACAGAACTAAATATGGCTCTCTTGTCATTCTCAAAATACACACAACTTTTTAAATTAAATTGAAAAATTAATTCAAAATTTAAAAAAATTGCATACTTATGTCAGATTTTTTTTTTTGTCTATTTCACCTTTAACTGTTCATTTTAACAACCATCCATTGTCTCCACTCTTTGGGGGTCATGCATAGTCTCTTTATTTGATTGGCCAAAAATCCTTTCATCTCACCAGCGTTACTGTTACTCTAACGCTGTAACAGTAAAAATGGTGAAGAGAAAGAGAGATGAGTACTGAAATTTTCAAATGGAATGGACAGATTTGTATGCATTTGTGGATTGGCCTGGATCTCCACTTTGTCTCATTTGTAGTGAGAGACTGTTCACAAACAAACAAAACAATGAATTTCATGACAAAACATGCAGCATTTGCTACAAAATACCCTGAGGGTGATGCACAGAAAAAGCCTGTGAGGAGCTACAGTGAAAAATGAACATTGGACAAGTTAGCCTGCTTGCATGGTCAAAGAAAGGTGGGAGCTTAGACTTCGCAAGTTTTGCATGCTCATACAGCATTATTTGAGAGTGGAAGCATTTCACTGATGGGGATTGCGTGAAGAGATGCATGCAAGAAATTGGTCACAAAGTATTTGGCGAGTTTCACAACAAAGACAAAAATCTTACAGAAAATTCAAGACATGGCATTATCAGCAGAAACAGCTCTTTGTGACTGAGCTGTGAAAATGTCCTATCAAATTGACAAGGAACAAATGCAAAATTTGATTATGGCTACTTATATTTCATTTGCTTTAAACAAGATAACTGACATATGTGACATTAATCAGTTGTGTATTCTAGGATGATACATTTGTGGAAATGCTGTGCACAAAGAAATGATTGAGCTGTTATCAATGCAAAATCAAACAAGGGATGAAAACATCCTTAAAACTGTGGGGAACTTTGTGGGCAGCAGTTGTGTTGGTGTATACAGATGTTGCACCTGGCAAATAGAGGGGATTCCTTATTCTTGTCAGAACAGCTGAACTTCTATTGCATTGTGCATCAGGAGGCACTTTGCGCAATCTTGTGGAATTGAATTCGGAAATGTAACGTGACTGGTCATTGACATTGTCAGTTGGATTCTTGCTGAAGCCCTTAGTTGCTGTCAATTTCAGTCACTGGTTGAGGAAATAGATTCCAAATATCTCAATCTACTAGTGCACAATATTCACTGGTTATCTCATGGCAAAGTTTTGTCTCGTTTTGCCACCTGCATTAATGAGATTGACTGACTGGTTGCTCAAGTTTTAGAAGGGTATCAAACATGCCAAGCTTTCCAGATTGTGACTGGTTGCTTAAAGTTTGACTGACTGGTTGCTCAAGTTTTAGAAGGGTATCAAACATGCCAAGCTTTCCAGATTGTGACTGGTTGCTTAAAGTTTGACTGACTGGTTGCTCAAGTTTTAGAAGGGTATCAAACATGCCAAGCTTTCCAGATTGTGACTGGTTGCTTAAAGTTTGACTATCTCATTGACATTTCCAGTCATTTGAATGAATTGAACCTTAAGCTACATGGCAAGGAAATACAGTACTGACTCCGCAGCGGGCAGTATTGGGATTTGAGTCAAATTGACTATCTCCATTAAAGATATCCACATAGGCAGACTGGCACATTTTGAAAGATTATGAATGTTGCTATACGGCATGTTTTCTTGTCCTCTAATCATTCTTGTCTCTTCTCCAATTATCAACATGAGTATTGTGCGGTATTCTAGCAGTGGTGACACTAGTGCCAAATACAGAGGTAAAATAATCACTTTACTCTACTTGAGAGATCCCTGCTTCTGGTTCCCAGGATCATATTAGCTTTTTTGACCACAGAGTCTTATTGGGAGCTCGTGTTCAGCTAATTATCCACCATGACTCCAAATCTTTTTCAGTCACTGCTTCCCAAGATAAAGTCCTCTAAGTATGGCCTGCTTTCTGTCGCAAGAATCACAGGTCCGATGATGCATACCCAAGTGGGGAAGGACAGAACCAGGTGTACAGTTTTATCAAATAAAAAAATATTTATTTATGACAGTGGTGAATTTATAGTATTTATTCTAAGATTTTTAATAGACCGTGTTAATGATGAATTAACAGTATTTATTATTTATTCTATGATTTCTAGTTAAACGTGTCAGAGATATAAGGTTGGGAATGGCATGGGGAATAGTCTCTAATCTTAAAATATCCAGCTACACTAATTAAATAACAGTGATAACTAGAAACTCTATGTACTACCCAAAAACAACTAGAACACTAAGCTTATACAACAAGAAAAAATCAAATCATACATACCAACTTACACAGCACACGGAACATTTCACAGATATCGGGGGAGGTGGTTGGTCGGTTGATTAGGCCGGCAGCGCTTTGAACTATACAAGAAGGCACACGCACGGTGGTACGTGTGTTGCGAAGACCTCCTAGAGCGAACTGTGGGATGGATATTTATCCCCAAATCTGCACATTGCTTTCCCGCGCTTGCATATTACCATATATGGCCCAATGGTCACCAAGTGGGGGGGTCTGTGTCCCAGGGGTTGGGCGCAGTTCTCACGCCAAGGTGACGGGTGGGAAAGTCTGAGGCTATTTTCCCCTTTTCACACATTCCCTTTTTCTAAAGGCAATGGTATGCAGGAAGGGTGCGGCCGGTTTCTCCCAAGGAGTACTGCAGCCCACTATAGCAAGAGTGCCCTGGCCAAACTTTTTTACTGGGGGGGGGGGGCAGTTTCTTTTCTCTAACACTTTCCTTGTTCTTAGATGTTTACATTAACATATAGCCATATTAGAATGCATATTGCTCACTTGTGCCCAGTTTACCATGCAATCTGGGCTATTCCAAATCAGTGACTTACCTTCTTCATTATTTACCACTTCCCCCAGTTTTGTGTCATCTGTAAGCTTTATCAGGATCAGTGATTATTTTATGTTTTCTTCCATGTAATTGATACAAATATTAAATAGCATAGGACTAAAAACTGATCCCTGCAGGATGCCACTGGAAACCCAACTGATTGATGTTGATTCCCCATTTACAGTTGCATTTTGAGAGCAATCAGCCAGTTTTTAATCCACTTAACATGGCATATATTAATTTTGCAGTACGAAGTTAAATGTTTAATATATTGTCAGCATTATTACCTCTAATCAATCAAACTTGTAATATCACAAAATATATCAAATTAGTTTGACAGGCTCTTTCTTCCATAAACCCATGTTGATTTGTGGTGTTACATCTCATTTCTTTAATTCTTTGTTAACTGGTCCCCATTATCTTGCCTGGTTTAGATGTCAGACTGACAGGCCTAAGAATACCCAGGTCATCCCATTTACCCTTTTAAAAAACTGGCACAAAAATAGCTTTCTTCTGGAATGTCCCCAATGCTACAGGGATTATTGAAAATCTTGTAAAATTCCTGCACCTTAATCTATCTGGACCATCTGATTTTAAAAAGTCTAACTTTGGTAGCTTGTGTTTAGCATCCTTCACAAATACTAGAGCAGGGAAAGAGTGTTACTATCCTCATATGATGATACTATATAACCTGTTCTCCCCCCGCATACAAATTGACAATATTAGTTAAGACACTTTTTTGTCTTTTCTACATTATTATTATTATTACAGTATTTCTTCTATTTCCATTTAGTAATGGTGTGATACCATTGCTAGGATTCTTTCTGTTCCTAATATTTTAAAAACTTCTGTCCTTAACTCTGCACTAGGATGGCACTATCTGCACTGATGGATTCTTTTCCCGTGACCACAGTAACTTTGCTTGTAATAGCAGATGCAGCTGACATATAGACAGGTGTAAATATGAACACATTAAGCAGTTCTAGAAAACTTCTCTTGGTCAGATTCTGGAGATTTGTGAGGAGCATCTGCTGCTTCCCTTCTCTAAAGAAGGAAATCTTAATCCTAACCTTAATCTTGTCACCTGTTTTACTCAACACCAATTAAAGTATTTTAGGAAGATTGTAAGAAGACAATGTGCATCACCATTTTTGTGTAAATGACACACAGCTGTGTGTATCTTTCTTAAGAGATGCAGGCAATGAGCTCTTCAAACTTTCCCACTGTATGAAGGAAATTGGAATCTGAATGAAAAACCATCTGTCTGAATTTAAATGTGGGGAATATGCAGATTATGCTAGTTAGAAGTGATAAGCACTTCAAGGACATAACAGCTCTATCAAAGACATTAACCCATAAATGAGGTATATAGCTTCAAGGTCAGTTAGGATTTTTTGTTGCAACCAGTTCAGTAGTAGCTGGCACTGTACAGCCTTTGAGTTTGCTATGCCAAGAGGGTTATGTTTTCTAAGTGGGAGGTAGAGAATTTTCAGCAAATGCTCTGGGCTTTGGAAATTAGAAATTCATGGTCAAAACAGATCTTAGGCTTGTTTGAGCAAAAAAAAATAAATGACTTTAATCAGGCTTTCTCACAAAAATGAAGTTGCAGAAGGGTCTGAAAATATTCTCCTGGATAACAGAAAATGATCTTGCTGGGTTTGGAGTTGGGTCTCTGCAGGGAGAAGTCAATGCCAGAGACCCCCATGTACCAGTGATGAGGGGAGTGAGGCTTAGACACCACAGGGAAAGTAAACAATGAGGCATTTCAGTTTTAATATGAGCAGAACTTGCAGTAATTAATAATTTTGTAAATAGCCCATAGGAAATCGCTGGTTTCTTTAGAAATAATACATGTGTGTGAAAGGAGTAGCTAGATTTTGCAAGAAAACAAGTCTCTCAGCTTGACCCCTAAGGAATTGGGTTTGAAAAAGATATGAACAACACAGAGGTATTGTAATGGAAGTTAGACATTAACTCTTAAATGAACATATATAGGCTTTGAAATAACTTTCAGACTGCAACAAGCCAGAGATGGATATGAAAAATAAGTTGAGGAAGAAGTGTCAATGAAGTCCAGAGATAAAAATCTTGATCATCTTGTGGTAGAAAATTGTCTCTGAGCACTGAAAGGGCTCATAAGCTTCGTGTCTTGACATAAATGCAGTCTGTCAGGTACATGTTGGATGTTGAAACCCTGCTTTGGCTGTTAGAAAGGAAAAGGGGTTCTCTTTTCCCTTCTCTCCTACCAGGGCCTCTGATCCCTTCAGTAAGGAGACCTACGGCTACAAGTAGGATTCCACCAGTAAGAACATTCTGCCTTCCATGCTTGAAAGCCTAAACCTCAATTTTTCTAGCCCCACCATTTTTGTAGAATGCAGCTTTCTTAGTGGGTGGTGGATAATAACACAGTCTCTGAAATACCCATGGTTTTACCTGTTTGAGGCCTTGCTAAATTGGGATTAGAATTTGGAATTTAATCTAAAAGTAAACGCCGAGTATGCAGACTACTGGGGTGATGTGCTCACAATCCGTTGAATAAAGGGCTGGCTATTGTTCATAATCTCAGGAATGCAGGAGGGCTGTCCTCGTGTAGACGGCTACGCTATTAATGGATAAACCTAGGCTTATCGGTTATTCTTGTCAACTGTATGCATTCCCCCTCCCACTTGCTGCCTCTGGATCTGTATGATATGCAGAAGTATGCTTGATAGCCTTCTCATAAACCTAACAGTGACTTTAACCTAACTTGATAAAATTACAATCACACGTAAGCTTCAAATACACAGATACTTAATACTAGCATATCCCTTACTCCCTGCGAGCACTGGCTCCTGCCTGCTGTCCCTCCCCTCCTCTCCCCTGCTCGCTTCCACAGAGGAAGCAGCATGGTCTGTGGCGTAGAGCAAGCAGGAACCAGTGCTCCTAGAGAACCAGCTTAGAAGGGCTTCTGCCTGCCACTCCGTGTGTAAACACTTTTACAAAAATAAACATTTGTTAACCTCCCTACTCTACCATAGTTTCTATTACCTTGTTTGTCTTTAACCAATTTTTGAAACCCTATATGTGATGTAGGTGATGGATAGCCAGCTGAGAATCTGTCCAATTAAAATTACAGTGATGGTGTAGGCCCCAGGGGGAGCAGGGGAAGCTACTGAAGGATATGAAAATATTTCCACCTTTAATTTAGGGTGTTTGTCAGCCATTTGTTCATCAAATTAGCAAAATGAGGTTACTTTTGAATCTCTAGTTCTGTGTAACTATAGCACTTTAACAAGGATGGACTTTTATTTCCGTCTCTATTTGGCCATGAAGTTGGCACAAGTTCTTTCTGATTCATGAACTTTGTAACCATTATTCCTGCTTTTGTAACAGCCTGGTGGTAGTATGCAATGCAGTCTGCTTGGGGCTATGGCATAAATCAACTGGGAATCTAAAGTACATAACGCAGCACTCAGTTGCTGTGTGGAGTTTCTCTCAAACTGTTCTCTATTACTTGGAATTGGCTATCTGTAGCTTCCCAGGTGGACTTAATGGTTCCTAAATGATCTGGAATCTCCCTCTTTGAGAGCTACCATTTAGTCCTGTGTCCTATTGTTGCAACTGAGGTTAGTGGATTACTTGTGAACTTCAGTGTAAACATTTGGGTAATTTGAAAGAAATTAAGGAAATATATGTGCGGCTTTTTTTTGTTCATTTTGCAGCACTTGCATATTGTCTGTTTGTTCTGCTGAATAGTCAACTAGTTTAGGTTTTTTTGTTGGAGACCCTTTATAAACGTTAACAGGAAAACAAAACTTTAAAAAAGAGAATTAAAACAAAATTAACATTCTAAATTATAATTTTGTAAAAAGTATTTAAAATAACAGAAGATAAATGTCCCTTTTAAGTTCTTGCCCCGCTGCCAGTTTCCTTACAACCTCTGTCAACACTGGGTGCAATATTATGCCATGAAATTCCAACTCTTGGCACAAAAGAATTAATAAAGCAAATTAAAACTGTTGCATGAAAACTTATATGGCCGTCATATATTTCCTTTCTGCTTTCCATGAAAGGATATTATGAATACCACTTAAATTAATTTTTTAAAGTTTTTATTTTGTCTGATAAAATAACACTTTATTTTCCCGTTCTAGATTAAGAACTTCCATGACCTGGAGACAGTTTGACTTGTTTTGTTCTCTTTTAAACAGGAGATGATACATAGAAATGAATCCTGTACTTCAGGGCAGGTACCTATGACCTACTTATGTTGCCTGGTTTACATATTGCAAGAATGGACCGGTGTGGAGTACCTTGAGGACTATCTGAATTATGTGGCCTACCTTTTATGGGTGTTTACTCCACTCGTAATTGTTTTTATACTTCCTGGATTTCTCCTCCTCCTCCTCTACGTTTCCATTATTTTACTTTATGTTTATAAGAGGAAGAATGAACTGAAGGAGGCTTATTCCCATGATATCTGGGATGGTGCAAGGCAAATGCTGGCAACCTTATGGGATGGACATGCAAGAATATGGCATGGTAAGCAAGTGCTGATACTTTCGTCACTAAAATTTAATGACTTAGGCCTGTCTGCCTTCTTTTTCTTATTTGCAAATTTATTTGCTCCAATAATAAACATGTGATTGTAATGGACAATGTGCTGTGTTTGATGCCAGGTGGGTCCCAGAATATTAGAGACATTAGGTAGGTGTTGAATCAACTTCTGTTGGTGATAGACAAGCTTTTGAGCTTATACAGAGCTCTTCTTTAGGCCACCTTGTGTCTTTAATGATTCACAGGGTAGAGGATAAAATTAAGAGCCTAAGCAGCACCTCAGTTTGCTCTTTTTGTCTCCAGCTCTCCCAGTCTCAAACCATGTTTGAAGGAGGGATTGACTCCCCTCTCCCCACCTGCAAGGCAATAACAGGCATTGATTAGGCCTGGTTCCATCCTTTGGGTATGACTCCGTATCTTCTTAAGACTGCCACTGAAGCAAAGAGCCTAGCAGCTTCTCTACCTTTCTTTCCTTTCTGCTTCTTCTTGATTTCTCACAGCTGATGTTAGATGAGGGGCCTGTTGACAGAGAGACCTTATATTCTGTACAGACTGGGTAATGGACCTGTGATTTCTTTCCAGGTGAGGAGGGGAAGAGAGAAATTCAGTGAGCGCTAAAAGAAACTATTACTTCAACCACTACAGATAATCTTTCTGCAGCCTCAAGACAACCTTTACCCTAACTGGCCCTTATCAGCCTCCAACAGTTTAAACAGTTTTGTCTGAGAAAACAGAAAAAATTTGTGCCAGTAGAGAGATCATTCTGTCCCTTACTCCATTAAAGCTCAAACTGACATTAGACTAATAAGTGTTTCTAATAGTGTATGTAATACATGCAAACTCTTGGAATTTGAATATACCTCATGGGCCAAAGTGGTGTCTTGCAGGATGCAAATGACCAAACCCTGTAACTTTGATTGGGGTTTTTCTTTTTGTTTTTTGTAAGGATTAGTTTTTAAAGTAGTGTCCCTATGAGTGCTCCACTTTAGGTGCATCCATACCCATACACCTCATATCAGAGATATCAGATAGCAGTGAATATTGGCCCACATGTGCATGCTCTCTGAGGCTACGGCTACACCGTGGTTTTTTTTCCCCCCCCTCTCTGGAAGAAGATATACAAATCGTTCTCGCATTTGCATATCTTCTTCTGATTCTTTTTGCGGAAGAGGTTTTTCTGATATTTGGCCCATCTACACAGGGCCAAATGTCGGGGAAAAGCCCTCTTTCTAAAAACCACTTATTCCTCGTAAAATGAGTTTTGCAAGGTCTTTCGAAAGGGGTTTTTTTTCCTGACATTCTGCCCTGTGTAGACGGGCCAAATATTGGAAAAACCTCTTCCGCAAAAAGAATCAGAAGAAGATATGCAAATGCGAGCGTGATTTGCATGTCATCTTCTGGAAAAAAAATCCCAGTTTAGCTGTAGCCTGAGTAATATGCCCTAGATTGAAGTTCTCTAGTGCTGCATGGGTGAATCACCCAAGGCTCCTTCTCAACAACCCTTGGCATGAGATGAAGCATGAGCAGAGGCTGATAGATAATTAGTTCTGAACCTTGTTTTAATTTACATCGTAGCTAATAGAGTTTCTGTTGTTTTAGATGATTACTGTTCTCTTCCTCCTTTAAAATGTTTAAAAAAATGCTACCAAACTTTTGTTTGTTTGTTCTGGCTTCAAAAACAGTTATCTCTCCTCCTTCCCCCCATTCTTATTGATGTTTTGTTATTCTCCCCCTGTGGGGAAAGAACCGCAAGAAGGGGCATGCCTATCTCTCCCAGGTTAAAATGTTGCCTTTCCTGCAGAGAGGTGATTCCAGTTAGCAATGGCTATTTGGTGCTTAGGAAAATGCCAAATATCACAGAAGTGTCCTCACTTTAAGTTTTGGCAGAAGGTACAAGAAAAGTCCTGAATTAACACTCAGTCTCCTGATGATAGAGCAGGGGTGGGAAAAATATAGCCCATGGGCTGGATCTGGTCCATTTAACATTTCTGTTTGGCCTGCCGTGACTCCCAGCAATTGAGGAAACTGCTTCAGGTGCTTTAAATTGCTGCTGAAGCCTTGGGTGGCACAGGCTGGCCAAGTGCTAAAACAGCATTAGACGCTATGGACACAGCTACCTGCTCCATTTCAACAGTGGTAATGATGAGAAGAGCATGGTGGCTTCACCTATCTGGTCTCCCAAGGGAAGTCCAGATGACTGTAGAGAGCCTTTCATTCGAAGCATCCAAACACTTTGCAATAGAAGACAGACATTTCACTCCATGCACTGGTCCTACATGCTTGCACAGAAAAGAAAGTATAATAAATCATAGATATTGAAAAGACCACTTGCCCTTTCCCTCTACCCCAGAGACACTATGAACCCCTGTGAAATTCAGTAAAGGTGTATCTTTCAGCCATAACTGCCTTTTATCATAAGATAGAAGACTATTCATCCTACAACAAAAGGATTCCTCAAGGGTGTGCGTAGCCTCTTCCTCTAAATCAGATGTCCTATACTAACATGGGATTATAACCTGGTCCTCAAGTGCCTTACAGTGATCTCTTTACAACCAGTGGCCACATGCTCATCATTTACACATCTGCCTGTGAAAACATCTTTACTAGTAGCTATCACCTCAGTTGTAGAACTGAGGAAATAGGAAGGGGCGGGGGGGAGAGATTTAGAAATATCTGATTTTTAGGGAGGAAAAGAAGTCGTACTGAAACTATACCCTAAGTTCCTCATGAAAGTATTCCATGCCTTCCCTATGGATCAACAATAAAGAAGCAGTATTACACACACTTGATGTTAGGAGAGTTTTGGTTTTCTATTTGGATAGAACAAAGAACTTCAGAAAATCTCCTAAACTATTTTTTTGATCACAAAGGATCCACAATCTTAAAACAATGACTTTCTAGATGGATATTGAACTGAATTACTTATTGCTATTGTACCCACAATCTTCAGCCTGCACTGAGATTTTGAACTCATTTGCACTAGATCTAGTTTCACTTCTGTAGACTTCATGAAAGATGTTTACATTGCAGAAATATGCAGAGCAGCAGCTTGGGCATCTGCTCATACTTTTGTGAAACACTGCAATAACCCATGACTTAGCATCAGATGCAATGTTTGACTCCACTGTATTATCAATATTAGTCTCTTCTTTGAAGCCCCACATCTCCATCGGGGTACTTTTGTAGAATCCTCCTACAGTGGAGCACCCATAGGGACAGTACTGGAAAAACAATAGTTATTTACTGTGGTTGTGGTTCTTTGAGATGTGTGTTGCTTCTGAGTTTTTAATAATGAGTTCCGCAGAAGAGAGGGAAATGAGGGCAATTTGCCTGCGCAGCGCAAAATAGTCTTCAAAATAGTCTTGAGGCAGGACATGAGACTGAGCACGTGTGTGGGCCAAATGGATTCTGCTACCTAAACACTCTTATCTGAGGCGTAGGGACATGAATACACTGACAGTAGAGCACCCCCGGGGGGGGGGGGGGGGAGAGGCAGACAGACACATTCTCAAAGAACCACGGTTACTACACAAGGTAAGTAACCACTTTTTTGGATGTTTGACTTGGTCTAGGTTAGTGGAAGGTAGGTAATCTCTCAAATGATTCTCATCAGTCCCTTTTCCCACTTTGATTTCAGTGGGACGTGGAACATTCAACATACTTGAAAATCTGTTAGTTGATTGAGTTAGTTCTATGATGTATAAAATCCCAGCCCTGATCAAATAGGCATACTGGATCAAAATAAAATGCTACTTACAATTATTTCACTGTGTATTATTATTGAGGCGAGCTGCCATTTCCCTGAAAGTTAACAAATCAGCATTTGTTAGTACAATTTATTCAGACAGAAAATGTCATGTTTCTTCTAAGCTTAATGTCAAGAGATTCTTAAAAGCAGTACTTCAGTTTAATTTGCTTTTCCTGCCCATTATCTTAACTTGACTTTGGAGCCCAAACCTTTAAGCAGTTGTTCCTCAGAGCCCTACTGCATGTTTTTCCATTAAAGTATTTTGACAGCTATCAGTTCTGTTAGAAGGATGTCAAAACCATCTTCTCAATTCATGGCCCTTTGACTTCTCCTCCTCTAAATATAAAGAAGATTTAAGAAATTATCTGGTCTTTACAAATAAGAAAATCATCTATTTCCAAGACTTTTTCATAACCACTCTGTCCAGATCTAGCCAAAAGAAAAAGGATATTTGAAGAACAATTTACATAAGGAATAAAATCCTTCCTTGAAAATCATCTGTGCTTGTTTTCTGCCATTCAGTCAAAGGGAAGTGAGTTTCTAAAGCACCGATAAGTAGATAATACAAAGCATGCATCAAAAAGGCTTACATAGCCAAAAATGTAACTTTAAATGTATTCAAGCATATTGAACCAAATCACTACATCAAAGAGAAGAAAAAGGATGTGCACATGTGTGCATATACATATATGAATGATATAGATAAGAATGAGCAGGGCTTGACAATTAGTGTAATCTACTTGCCCGTGGCGAGTAGATTACAAACCAGCACAGCCACGCAGTGTGGTAAGCGCATGCGCAGCGTGCCGAACCATGCGACTGGCGAGCAGGGCTTGCTGCCGCTTGGCGAGCCCTGAGAATGAGAATATATATAAATAAAGTATCATTCTCTGAGACACTTGCTGTTTCTTCCTCATAACATATCTAAGTTTTGACACTTTTGTCTGAACAGCTGAAAATTCTCCAGGCCCTTTTCTGCTGTCTCAAGTAACTATAAACTCATCCTCCCGGGCCTTTCTGACCCTCCTCTCCACTATGCACACCTTTAGTTTAGGGATGTTATATAGTGTGTAATTGAGTAGTTGTATAACCGCATCAAATGTTAGCAGTTACATGACTATTCAATAGTCCTTGGAGGTGGGGCCGGCAGCCAGTGCGCTCCTGGCCCCATTCCCAGCTCCCGCCTGCCAACCTGTGCTGTCGCCTCTATTACAGAGGAGTTGCTGCAACCCCTCTGTGAGTGTGTGTGTGGGGTGGGGGAAGGGTGGAAGAGGAGGAGGATCCAAGCTTCCCATGGACAGAGTTGTTCCACAGCAGCAGCTCCTGTCTGGGAGGGAGGACAGGGGGGGTCTGAGCTCCCTGTGGGCAGAGGCTGTTCCATGCCAACAGCCCCTATCTGCGGGATCTCGGAAACCCCTGCCTCCCACGGACAGGGGCTGCTCTGTGGGATGCCTGATTAGAGACAGCAGCATGGGGGCACAGGGAGGCAGGTGACACTACAGAGCCAGCACTGGCTCCTGCCTGCCCCACCCCTGCTGCCTCTGTAGGAAGTAGCAAGCCTGGGAACAAGCGGGTACGTGGAACCAGCTCCCTGTGCGTATTGGCTCCTGCCTGCCCCCCTCACCCTCCATGCATTGCTGCCTCTGATAGAGAGGCAGCAGCAAAGGTGTGTGTGGGGGGGGAGAGGGGGAGAAACTGACTTCTCCCCCCCCCCCCCTTTGCTGCTTCTAATACGGAGACAGCAAGGGGAGCATGAAATGCATGTAGTTGACAGGATTAATTGATAAGCCCAGGGTTATCAGTTAATCATATAGTTATCTACATGTTGACATCCCTACTTCAGTTATTTCAAAATGCAACAGTACAAAGAATTTTATTTCTGCCTCCATAAGATATGCAGTTTTCCTAGTGTTTCTCTGTTCATCTGAGAAGTCTTATAATATCATGAAAGTAATAAAGTTATTTGTATGTGACATCATTTCCCTAGCATTTGTGTGGGCTTTAGGTTTGGGGCTGGCTTTCTCTCCTCTTCCCCTCCCTCCCCTTTTTTACAGTTCAAATTTGTCTATAGAATAAAGGAGTTAGAGAACCATAGTGTTTGCTATCCTCTTTTTTGCCTTGAGAGCTTTTCCTCAAATAGGCTAGATTGGTGTGCCAGGAAGCCAAATCATAGTTTCTTTCCTGTAATGTAAGTCAGAGCTATCCCTTAGGTAGAGTGAATCAAGGTAATCATCAGCGGCCCAGTGCTTTGGGGAGCTCTGCTTCAACATCAGTGTCAAATGGGATGAGGGCTATAGCAGCTATGTGCCTTCAGCAGAACAGGCAGAGGCTGCCAGTGAGCAGGAGACAGCATTGTGTGTCTGGCCCTGCCTCCCCTCAGTGGCTCATATCATTGGGCATAGCTAGGGGTGAGAGTCAGGGAGGGCTCAGCAGACCCAGTTCAGGGGTTTCTGGCTGCTGTGACGATAGATGGGCTCCTCCATGGCACTTGCACGCTGGTTGCATGGCCCCCACCTTCTCCCTGCACTCTTGGGACCACTGCTTCCCTGCCCCATGCCCACCCTGTCCCCACCATTATTTGAATGCAGAGGCTGGGAAGTGTGGAGGTCTAAGTCCAGACTGAGCAGGAGGCAGTGCCAGCACAGAGTGGGCAGGCACCCCTGACAACAGGTGGGTGTGCCTTCATCCAGTAAACCTCGTTGGCACATGCCCAATAGAGCAGCTGGAGCCCGTCACCCCCATCAGTAGCCACAGGGGAAGACCTAACATGCCCCCTTGCTTACGGGGGGGGGGGGGCACCATATAGGCTGATTAGTCCCAGACTCCACATCCTCCTATGAATGGTCCTGGACCCCAGTTCCTCAGATTTTGAAAGGGAAAGCTAATTAAGAAGCAAGAATATAGATACAATCAAAGAGTGGGAGGCATGGAAAAGCGCGCAAAAAAAAAAAAGGCAATTTTTTTAAAAATCATGTAACTAAACTACAGTTTAACATTTTGCACATTTAATGTGGATAGGCGGAAAGATGCCATTAGCAGTGGCTGCCAAATAAGAAAAAAGCCAGAAGGTGTGTATGTGTGGAGTGTATGTAACAAAGCATTTAAATAAACATGTTTCAAACTTCTGCACTAAAGTCCAAAGATTGTTTTTAGTACTTTCCTCTGCCACCATACATGTTTGCAAATATATTTTCCCCAGAAGATATTTTTGTTTTTAGATTTGCAAGGATTTTTTTTATATAAAACTTAAAGGGGACATTGTCACAACTTTTTCCTGTCCTCACTAACATTAAGATAGTTGTTGATCACTGATTTGTAACTGTTTCAAACTCTGGTTTACCTACCAATCCTTCTCCCCATGTCTGTTTCTTTTTTTAACTTCTTTTAATAACAACATAAATCAGGGTGGGAACCTTTTTTTGGGTCTGGGGTCACTAACCCATAGAAAAATCAGTCAACTGAGAGAAAGACATTCCCTTCACATATCAGAACCTTTGGGGGGTCCAGGCTAGTAGATTTTGTGTGCTCCAGCACTGTGGGGGGGGGGGGGGGTAGAGGCTGGAGCACCAGCACAGGCTCCCTAATGGAACCCTGAGCCTCAGGGGACAGATCCAGGCAAGCCCGGGGCGACATCTGTCCCTGGACGTTAGGTTCCCCACCCCTGACATGAATGATAGAAATAATTTGTTTAGTGAAATTCTTTTCTAGGTCTTGCAGAGTAGATAGTGAATTGCTGGGAAATCAGCTTTTGGCATCTTTGATGTCACCAAGTCTTGAACTACCAAGCAGCTCTTGTTTTCCTTTTGCTCTATAACTTGTCAATTACATCCTTGAGAAAAGTTATAAATTGGAATATGAGTGGTATTAAACATTGACATTGTTGTACCTTTTCTTTCTACAGGTTATGAGGTTTATGGTCTGGAAAAAATACCAGAAGGACCTGGACTTGTTGTTTTTTACCATGGCGCAACTCCTGTAGACTATTTCTACTTTGTGGCTAAACTCCTTATGCTGAAGAACAGAATCTGCTACACAGTAGCTGATCACTTTGTTTTTAAATTACCAGGTAATGTCCTTTGCTTGCAAATAGTGAGTTTGGAGTGTTTCATTGTAGGGATACCTTTTTTTAGTGGTATCATACCATAAAATTACCAACACATGTTAATTAGCGTGAGCATTCATACCGTATTTGCCAACAGTCATGGTTTAGACAGGACTTTTTTTGGTCTGTTGCAGCCCAAGGCCAGTATTAGCCTAGTTTATAAATGCAACTGTATGGATTGGACAGGATTGGTTGGTGACCATTCCTACTTCATCTGTCCAATTGAGTCTGAAAGCCAAGCAGAGGAGATCACAGCACAAAGTAGCTGTCTTGATTAACCAACAGCAGCAGTTTCCGTGCCTCTTTCCATTTAAAAACTTAAACAACAAATAGTCTCTAAGGTGCTACAAGACTTAACACAAAATGTAGATGGTATGAGCTTTCGTGGGCACAACCCACTTCTTCAGATAAATGGAGTTTAAGGGGTCCAGTTTTCAAATAAATAGCACAGAGAGGGGTTGTGGGGAGTGGAGAGAAGGAAGAAAAGGGGAAAGAATTTGTCAATTAGAGCTTCGTTTAGCATGGACAGATAAGAACAATTAGTACCCACTCTGAGTACCCTTTGTTTGCTTTTTATGGAATGTAGCAGACCATCCAGCCAATGTCTTTGTTTAGACTTCTGTTGTGGCTATCAAACTTGCAATTAAAATTAAGTTCTGTAGCTTCCCTGCCAAGCTGGTTTTTGACATTGGTTTGAAATAATATGGTGATTTTGAGATCCATTAATGAGTACCTGGGCAAGTTAAAAAGTTCCCCAGCAGGTTTCTGTGTGTTGCCTTTTCAGATATCTGATTTGTGTCCATTAATTCTTTCTCTTAGAAATGGTCCAGTTTGACCAATATACATGGCAGAGGGGCATTGCTGGCATAGATCACAATAGTGGATGTGCAGTTGTATGAGCCTCTGATGTGGTGGTCTCTGTGGTTAGGTCCTGTGATGTTATCGCCTGTATAGATGTGTGGACACTTCTGGTGTTGTGTGCCTTTCTAGTTAGACTAGTGTCTGACTTAAATGACTGAAATTCAAGGATGATGTAAGCCAGAAAGGGTTGCTTAATTTTAATTTATAAAACACGTCAGATACCTAATTGTATCTAATGTGAGCTCAATTAGGCTCATCATATTTTTTTCATGGTAAAAATTAATCTGTATGTTCAGTTACTGTTACTGTAATTGTAGAGCAGAGGCTTGGAACTCAGAGAATGCTGAGAGGGTTTTTTTTTCCTCTACCTCATTCATATCAATATGCTCTTTAACCTTTGAAGGAAAAAGCTTTAAACAATTCCCATCTATTGAACTGGTGGATTTGGTCAGAATCAAGCCACATTTGGAAAATATGGATTGGTAAGGAGGTCATGCTATAGTTAAATATCTCTTCATCATAGTTAATGAATGCCTGAGTGCTTGAAGGCATCGCTGTATGATTTTTGTGGGTTTGATTTGTTTATGATTGAAGTTGTTAGGTATTGAAATATGCAGACCTGTTAAAAACAAGCCTTTAAAGTTCAGATTTTATTGTCCAAGATTTTCAAAACCTATTATGGTGTTTTGGAGGCTCTTTCAGAAAATGGGTGGCTTCTGAAAACCAGGCCCCTTTAGAGATATCTCCAATTGGGTACCTAAAATCACTATTGTTTTGGTAATATTGTAATATCTTGTTTAGAGAATGTATGAAATCAATAGCTGTATAACATCTTAAATATTCTGTGTTAATCATTTCTTTTTTATATATCTTGCAGGTTTTAAACTTTTACTTGATGTGTTTGGTGTTATGCATGGACCAAAGGAAGAATGTGTTAAAGCTCTGAAGAATGGCAACTTGGTGGCTATCTCTCCAGGTGGACTTAGAGAAGCACTCTTTAGTGATGAAACCTATGTTCTTATGTGGGGTAAACGTACTGGCTTTGCTCAGGTGGCTATTGATGCAAAAGTGGTGAGTGTGTGTGGAAGATCACAGAACAGAAGCAAAGAAGGTTAGATTTTTAGGTCTTTCCTTGGGCTAAAGCTATTTTCTCTGTACAATAAAGCAAATGTTTATAAGGTTACAGAGGTATTCTAAGTATTCTCTTCCTAACTTTTGTAACTAAATTATGTGATTCTCTCTCCTCTCTGCTTTCTCAAATACTTAATACATGCTTAGCCATATTATTTTTGCTTATATTAAAATTTAGCTAACTTTTATTTTCTACAAGCTCATGTCACAAACTTAGTAGTACCATAGTGTAATATTGGAGAATCTTTCCTTAAAATGCTAAAAAACTATTGATGATATATTATCCCTGCATTTGTTTTAATCATGAAACTTTAGAGTCCATTAACCAAAATATGAGTGCTTCAATAGCTCAAATTTTAGGCCAGGTTCACACTACGGTGGAAGGTTGGCTTAAGGTACACAATTTCAGCTACATGAAAAAACATAGCTAGAGTCAATGTACCTTAAGCCGAGCTTCAGTGCCATCCTCACGTAGGGTTACCAGGTAGACCTCCCCTCCCCTCTTCCCCCCCCCCCCCCAAACCGGACACACTTGATTGTGGGCGGGGGGGGGGGGGGCGGGGGCGGCCAGGAGGGGGGCAGGGCTGGCCGGGAAGAAGGGGGGCAGGAAGCAGAGCTGGTGGGGGGGGGGGGGAGGTGCAGCAGCGCTGGCCAGGGGAGATCAGGAAGAGGATTGGGCTGGTGGGAAGCAGAGCTGGGGGGCAGTACAGGGGGGCTGGCCAGGGAAGATCAGGAGGGGAAGTGGGAGAGAACTGGCCGGGAAGGGGGAGTGAGCAAATCGGCTGGTGCAGAGTGGGACTGACCCAGGCACTTGCAGATCCCCGGGCACTGCCTGTCCCGCGCAGGCTCCCAGAGATGCACGAGTGAGGAGGAGGCTTCCCCTCCTCCTCACAGTCAACCGAGGGCTCCCAGCGGCAATTGTGGCCCTGCCTCCCAGCTGGTCCTCCCACCCACACCAGGCTTCCGTCCAGTGCGCAGCCGGAAAAATCAGAAAATACCGAACATTGCACATGTCTGGTATTGTTTTTTTTACCGGACAGGGCATGCAAATACCAGACTGTCTGGTACAATACCGGACACCTGGCAACCCTATCCTCACAGTGGGAGGTCGATGGGAGAAACACTCCAGTTAACGTCCCCATCTCCTCATAAGGAGTAGGAGTTCCGGCGTTGATAGGATGCTCTCAGCGTTCTTTTTAGTGGCCCTTTACTAGACTCACTATATTGAACTCCGGAACATTGACCTTCACAGTGTCAATCTTCCAGGAAGTGACTTGATATAAATTACTTCCATGGTACTACTAAGTTGTTCTATAAGATGTTACAGATGTTTATCTAATTCTTAGGAAATATGAAATAAAATATTTTCGTCTTACACATGAGAAATACACTGATGTAAGTAAAGACTCTTATTATGATGAAAGGAATAGGAATCTTGTGGCTACAAATGCTAGCAAATGATGTGTGCATGTGTGATTTATGATGTGAGAATATAAGTGAGAACAATTTGAAATTAAATAACCCATAACAAATAGGGTCTGCAAAAGCTTTTGGAAATTTGATAGCCTTATGCCAATTTTACAGCATCATTTAAATGTATAGATAGCAAAAAAATTAAATGCTAATGTAACTTTTCACATCCCTAGTTATCCGGTTAACCAGTAAGCATCACCATAAATGGGTAATGCTTTCCGGTTCTGGTAACAGGGGCTGCTCTGGCGGGGCAGGGGCTGGGAGCTGGTAGAGCCAGCCCCAGACCTGGTTAAATGCTAGGTGGACCTAAAGTTTTAACTGATTAACTAGGATTTTACATCCCTAAACATAACTTTCCCTAGTTTGCCCCAGCAATTCATTCCTCATATTCCCTCGTCATGATGCTTTGCCCAGTTTCATTTAGGTCTGAGACAGTAATGTTGATCACACCGATATTAATTAAGCACATTAAGGTCCCAGTCCTGCAAACACTTGCATATGTGTAAATCTAGAAGGCTACTTAGCTGAGTAAAGTTGTACATATTCAAATGCTTGTAGGGTCCTGCTCTAAATTTTGCTGAGGTTCTAAAGCAATATGTGACTTTAAGAAGAAGATTGACAAACTGAAATATACTAACTGTGCTAACTCTATATTAGCAGGTGGAATCTTCCGATTTGGACCTTTCAATATTATGATAAAATAGCATGTAGAACATTGTGTCACTCATTGAAAAACCAGCTGTCTGCCAAATGTATTTATCAAATAAGTTACAAGTTAGTGTTCAAATAAACACTGTGCAAAACAGCCTTCCGCTTATTTTCACTAAATTCTCACCTTTCTTTTTTTCCTCATAGCCCATCATTCCTATGTTCACACAAAATGTTCGGGAAGGAATTAGGACATTAGGAGGAATAAGTAAGATAAAATATTTATTTTTCTATTTTTAATTTTCTGTACTCACTCTCCTTAGAGTATTTATAAGTATAAATATTCTCTCTCTCAAATCTGTGTTTAGATTTTTTATACAGTCTTGTTTCTGTGGGGATTAGGATGAGTCGCTAGTCTTTAGTGATATAAAATAAGGTGGAATTGTGTTGTCAGATAGTAATAAGTAATATTAGCATTGACATTGTATCAGTGACCTAAAATTATTGTGCGCATAGTGACTGGTCTTGATAAAGGAACCTACTACAGTAAACTTCCGACAATCCGGCACCTTTAGGACCCAGGGGGTGCCGGATTATCAGATTTGCCGGACTATCGGAAGGGGGGGCTATGAAGGGTCTGGGGTGGGGAGGATGCCACCCCAGACCCCTCATAGCCCCCCCTTCCGATAGTCCGGCTCTGCCTCAGGCGTTCCTGATTCAACCGCTGCTGGTCAGTTTCAGCAGCGGCTGAATCGGGGATGCCTGCAGCAGAGCATCTGGAGTGCTGCCGGGTTGGTCCGGTAGCGCCGACCCTTGGCGTGGCGAGACCAACCCGGCAGCACCCCAGCTGCTCTGCCCCAGGTGTCCCCAAGTCAGCGGCTGCTGATACTGATCAGCGGCTGATTCCAGGAAGCCCGAGGCAGAGCTGCTCTGCCCCCGGCTTCCTGGAGTTAGCCTCTGGTCAGTTTCAGCAGCGGCTGAATCAGGAGCCTGGGGCAGAGCAGCTGGGGGGCTGCCGGGTTGGTCCCGTAGCGCTGCCCCTCAGGGCTGCGGGACCAACCCAGCAGCCCCCCAGCTGCTCTACCCCAGGTATCCCCAAGTCAGCGGTGCTGAAACCGATCAGCAGCTGACTCCAGGAAGCCCGAGGCAGAGCTGCTCTGCCCCCGGCTTCCTGGAGTCAGCCGCTTGTCAGTTTCAGCAGCAGCTGAATCCAAATGCCTGGGACAGAGCAGCTGGGGTGCTGCTGGGTTGGTCCAGTAGCGCCGCTCCTCGGTGCTGTGGGACCAACCCGGCAGCCCCCCAGCTGCTCTGTCCCAGGCATCCTGATTCAGCCGCTGCTGAAACTGACCAGCGGCTGATTCCAGGAAGCCGGGGCAGAGCAGCTCTGCCTGGGGCTTCCTGGAGTCAGCTGCTGATCAGTATCAGCAGCCGCTGACTTGGGGACAGCTGGGGGGCTGCTGGGTTGGTCCCGCAGCCCTGAGGGGCAGCGCTAAGGGACCAACCCGGCAGCGCCCCAGCTGCTCTGCCCCTGGCTTCCCCGATTCAGCCACTGGTCAGTTTTTAGCAGCGGCTGAATCGGGGAAGCTGGGGGCAGAGCAGCTCCAATGGTCCAGCTGCCCGGAGCACTTCCGGGTTCCTGATGGTGCCGGACCATCAGATGCCAGACTATCGGAGTTTTACTGTACTGAGTATACATGTGGAAGAACAAGTTTTTAGAATAATATATTTATCCTACATTAACAAGTCTGCTTTGCCTACTGTGGGTTTTCTGTTCTCTGCTGGGAGATCAGCTCTAATGGTTGGTACCAGACTTCCTGTTCCTCTAGAGCATTTGCAAAAAACTGATTTTTAATGCTGCCTATATTTCTGTAATGGTGGGGAAAAATCAGCAGTTCACATTAATTGCTAGTCAGGTACTGTCACAGCTTTGAGATGTTATTACTCTGGTGACTTTGGGATAAGTGCTTTATTTTTAAAAAAAAGTAAAATAAATAAGCATGAGATAGAGGCTACTTCATGCTGACTGGCTGGTTTGATGGTTTCCTTAAAATCAAAATTAAAAAATTTAATTTTTTTTGTGAATGTAACTTCCCCTTCACCCAGGCTATTTCAGGTTGAAGGTTTCCTTTCCATTCCCCCAGAACCCAAATCCTTGACATTCAGATAGGTAGTTATATTGTAGGCTCTTATATTGGCCTGATTACCCTAGTATTGGAGCATCTTTCAGGATCGTGTTAAGCAATGTGACTAACATGTCATGTGTGATTCATTCTCTCCTCGTATTTTTACCTGGGGAAGGGGGGAAAAAATATAATGTTCATAGTATAACATTGTAGTTTGGTTGAGGTTTGTTTTTGATATATATATATATATATTTTTTTTTTAAAAAAGAGATATATCATTACCTCGTCCCTGAAAGATATGGGTTAAGGAGAGAGTCCTTGGGGTGCCTGTTTCCTTTTCTCCTGTTAGATATTTTGTTTCTGTTCTGTCTGCCCTTTCTTTTCTAGTCATAGTCTTCCACGAGGTTTTGAGGGGTTTATCTAATAACCTGAACTCTCATTTAGTAATCCTTGCCCTTATAGTGTCAGTCACTGGACAGCCTTCTGTTGTTGGAAGAAGAGAACTTCATAAAGTTCCCTTCCAGGCATCATAAAAGAGGTGTAGATTATTCTTGCTTTGAATGTGATTTTTCTGTTTTTGAAAAGTGAAGATCAAGGGTGGAATAGCAGTTCAAAGATACTTTTGTTCATATGAGAGCCTGAGATCAGAGGTCTGGGTTTCTTTACAAGTTAATTTATGTACTGCCTCCTAAAATGCAAATTAATATTTTTAAACTAAAAAACAGGGTTATTTAGGTTGATGTATGAACGTCTTCGATTGCCAGTCGTTCCTATATATGGAGGGTTTCCAGTCAAATTTCGTACATATATTGGAGATCCTATTCCATATGATCCAAATGTGAATGCTGCAGAACTGTCTGAAAAGGTAAGGTGTCAGGAAGAGGGAATGCGGGAGGTGTTTTTGCTTCCAGTCTTAAACAGTCAGGATTTAAAATACCGTCATATAGTCCAAAAAAAAAAAAAAAAGAGAATTCACAACTTGGACAGTAAGAGATTGTGAATCCCAGTGATAACTGAACCTGGTGAGCTGTGATTGTTGGGCCAAGAGATTCACCATCTATTCAGTCTCCTTCAGACAGCCTATGAAATTATTGTGTGTAAATAAATTGTAGAGTAAGGGTGGTGATATCACAATGGCTTAGGATTCTTAGCGTGGGGTTGTCAAATAGATAAAATTCATAAATTCAAAATGTCTGAACTTAAAAATTGAACAGTAATAACCACAGATCCCAGTGATGATTGAAAATGGTGATATTCTCAACAAAAACACTCAGCAGAAACTCTGGGTTTCAGAGTGATACAAAGAGAAAGTGACAATCCCGGAAGCCTATCATATATACCTGAACCCCATTTAACTAAAGCTTGGATATTTCCCCCATGGTTTGTTTAAATCCCTAGTCCTGTAGAGCTGTAGAGGTAGCAGGCTTTGGAAAATTAGACTTGCCGTGTATAATTTATAGGAGTCATACATCAGGCTTTGAAGTCTTTTTACCTTTTAAAAAGACTTAGGGCACGTCTAGACTACGTTTTATTTTCGAAAGAGGATATGCAAATTCCTGCGGAATCCTGCATGTCTTTCGAAAGTGAAAGTAGTCTGGACTTGTTTTTTTCAGGGAGCTCCCCCACCCTTTTTTTCCGAAAAACCGCTCTTCCTTAAAAAAAGGAGGTTTACGCAGCTTTTCGAAAAAGGGTTTTTTTGGTGGAAAAAAACGCATCCAGACTACTTTCACTTTTGAAAGACCCGCTTTTGAAAAAGCGATTGGAAGAAGATATGAAGGATTCCGCAGGATTCCTGTGGAATTTGCATATCCTCTTTCAAAAATAAAACGTAGTCTAGATGTGCTCTTAGTGTGTGCCCGCATTTCCTCCAATCCTAAACGCAGACTTCAAAACCTGTTGTACAATCTTCAGTGATAACTTAACCAGTTAATCAAAAGGGTTTAGGTAACCCCGAAGACATTCACGTAACCAATGTATTCTAGTTATACTTCCATCACGATAGCTATGAGACATCATTGGCTTAATTTCTTTATTTTTATGGACATTTTACATGCTTAGATATTTAGGTGGGTTAGCATGTCCTTATCACTGTTGCTTTGCTATTTATACTCAGTATGCTTTCTTATCAGGGATCTTTGTCATGTGTAAAGATAAATTATAAGTGGTTTCTTTGAAAAATGACCTTTTTATACTCCCCTGGTTTTAATTTAAACGAAGGTGTTACACCCTGGATTTTGGAATCTTTAGTAGGATGAAAAACTAGCCTGTAAATTGCTGTATTTCCGTTAGTGTAGTAAAAAAGAATAGTTAATTTCCTTGCAATTTCTTTTTCTTTTAACAGGCAAAGGCTGCAATCCAGTCTTTAATAGACAGACATCAGAAAATACCAGGAAACGTATTTAGGGCTTTAATGGAACGATTTGAGACACAGCAGAAAGAAGACTAGTGTGTGGTACATAACAAACTTCACTAATGTAATCTTTTCGAAACTGTTTGTAACTAATTTTGAGGATCATATTATTTGTTATTAAATGCACTGTCTTAATTATTTCTTTTTTAATGCAGATGTTATCTGTATAGTTTAACATGAACTGTGAGCAATTTCTTTTCCAGGACCAGTATCAAACTTGAGCCCAAACCTGAACTCTTACTCAAGCAAAAATCTTACTAAAGTAATTAACTTTCACATGCAGCCTTACTTTGAAAAATAACTGTATAAAAATGACATTTAAGGTTTCTGCATTCATGGTCTCTTGATCACTTCCATCTCATATCTGCAAGTAAAAAAAATGTTTTTCTAACTGCCAAGCTTACAAACTTACAGGAGATTCTGATATGTATGCTGGAATCTCTCTAAGTATTATCACCCTAATAGGTTTTTTTTGGCCAAATAAAATCCTCAAGACCTTATAAAAGCCCATTTTCTTCAGATTATGACCATGGCAATACCTGTAAAAACTTAAATGATGTTCAGAGATGTTCACGTAGATGGGTATAACTAGTCACCTCACTTTGTATGTAGAACTTGAAGCGTGAGGGTAATACTTCAGCTGGAAGGTACCCAGTTTTATTGGTGAATCCCAGAAAGAGTTTGCAAGGCTGCAACTTTAATATTTGGAAAATTCCCAAGAAACTGAGCAAACTTCTTAGAGAAACCAATATGATGCAACACTTACAGAAATCCAGAATACTATTTTTATTGTCATTTTTCAGAGTAGATCCACTTTTTTGGTTCTCGACTAAAGATTGTAGGCCCATATATCTGAACAGTCCACAAGATTGGTGGTTTTTTTTTTTTTTTTGGCACAGTGAACTGAATGCCTAACCTTTCAGAAAGAAGGCGTGAGTAATCTATTCAAAACTGCAATGGTCAGAATGTTTAATTTTATGTTACAAAATGATATACAATTTGTAATGTGATTTCAGAGTTTCACAATATTCAACGGTATAAACAGCCTTTACAATATTTATATATACGTACTTCCCTAAACTATTTTTGTAGAAAAATAGAACTTTTTTCAAATCAGAATTTCTAAATTATGACTTGCCATCAATCATGCAGTCTTAACTTACATAACACTTTCATTGAAATGGGGGAGAGAGATGCCTGAGTAAGAAGTTGTAGGATTGGACTAGTTTTGTTTTTGGCCAAAAAACTAAATTTATCTGAATTGAATCGCTGACTAATGCATGAATTATCTGAATAGAAAATATCTTAAATATTTCCTGTAGATAAGTATTCAGAGTGTTAGTGACTGTAAAGTTAATGTCTAGAAGTGTTCTTTAATTGTAGGAGGATAACAAATTGAGGAAAGGGGAGAGATTGTGGTTTTTTTAATAATACTATCATCTTCTTGTAGGTTGTTTAACAACAAAAAACAAAACACAAAACTACCCCACATATTGAGACAAAGAATAGTTCTGTTTCACTTTACTCTGTTGTGGTAATTCCTGCAAACACTTATACGTATATGCCTTACTTTAACACAAGTAATATTGAGTAATGGGACTTATGTGCATATGTTTGCAGAATCTGGGTTTTATATAATTCAGTGTAGAGACTTTGTATGGGGAAGCAAACAAAAGAAGTACATTATAAGATTTGCAGAAAATTCAACTCTGTACCGTACTATTTTGTTTAAGCTTAAAGAAAATGTCATGTGAAAACAATGTTCTTTCCAAAGACTTTGTTGATTTGTGATCTGTTTGAAAACTTAAGGGGACATTATCATGATGCAAGAATGAATTTTAAAATACTGTTTTGTTTAATACATTAGACCATTGAAACGGAGAATGTTTATTAAAACGTATTTTTGTGTAAGTTAGATATTTTATTTTGGCACTTTTCTCAAGGAGGACAATGAAAACCGACTAGTTAATTTGTATTACCTTTCAGGATTTCATGCACTAAGACAGTGCTGCGCTTTTGAGGTTGCAGACACTTTAGAGGAACACTTAATTTTTTCCCATGAGAATTTAAATGAACGAAAGAGAAAAGACATCTATTATGTTGATCTTTGTTGTGGTGGTGGTTTTTTTAAAACTTGCTTTTACTTCATTTGGGGCCAAATTTGACTTGATTCCATCTCTTTAATTTAAGAAGTATTGAAACCGAAGTATCAAATCAAATGCAGTATCAGTACTTTTTAGATATACTTTTTGTTTGTAGAGCCTTTCATGTTCTTTCTTTATTATATGTACTGTATAAAAATACCCAACAGACAAATAAAGCTGAAATTACAACTAGAGTAGACTCCTGAATTTACTTTATGCTAACTGTGTATGGACTAAGTGTGAAAGTACATGTAATCTTGTCCTGTGAAACTACCAATGGGTCTGTGCAGCATAGTAGAATCCAATAGTGAGGAAGGAATAAAATAGAATACCAAAAGTAATTACAGTACTAAGGTAAAGGAATAAGAAAAGACTGAAAGAATAGATGGGAAAAACATTGGCAACAATGGACTATGCAGAAGGTATTGCCAAGAATGATTAATGAGTAACTACTGAGTGTTAGGAGCAAGTTATTAATGCTGTAGTTACCCTCTTATTAGATGACTAAAAACTACAAATATTAATTGTAGAATTTGCTAAACTGAAGATACTAATTAAAATTTTTGCCTCTATTTCACCTGTGGTACTGTAATAAAGAAGGAATTTTTATATAGGTTAGAAATGTATCATCATTTTAAAATGGAATTTTCACTCTTTACCCTGCAAATCTAAAACCTTTCACTGGCCATTTCATTGGTTTCTTCCAATTGCAGATTTAGTGATGTTGAGTTTTAATACTGAATGCTTCTTAGTACTGAATCTTTAAATTAAAATAATTTTATATTTTGACAGAATATGGAAGCTAGAGCAATGTATCATGTTCTCAATACAGATTCTGTTTAAGCCATGAATTATGCAATAGGTTTTATGTTGCATTTATACCACCATACTTTGTGGAAGATTTGCCAGGGCTGAAGTGGAGTTTTTCCAGTGTAATGATAAGATTTTAGAGAGTTTATGATTGCTAATCTCTATAAACTTGTCTTAAGCCATTAGGTTGAAAGAAGAAAAGTGCACTAATGATGAAGTATGTGAGGAAAGACAGCTCCTAGCAGAGAAGAACAGAACAAACCATGACTAGAGAGAGTAGAATTTTCTTTTCAATACGTGTGTTATACAGCAGGGCCAGAAAGCAGCCAGAGAGTGGTAGATGACAGATATATAAGCCCTATGATGATTAAGATCTTATTCCCTAGGGACTAGAAAAATTACTATAGGTAATTGGAGCACCTGGAGCCAATCAAGGCCTCACCCAAGGCTTAATAACTCTCTTCTTTCCCCCCTCCTCCCCGCCCCCATCCCTGAGCTTCAGTTACCAGGGAGAGAAGGAGCGCTGACTGTAGATTGGATACATAATGGTGTTAACCAGAGGATTAGAGTACTAAAGGAAGGGACACCGCATAGAGGACAAAAATAAATCCTACCTTGGGGAGAAATGGGTAAAAAGGCCTGTGAAGCAAAAGTGCCTGGCACAGGTGAAGGGAGCAAACCTGGGTCCTCTTCCATTCCTCTTGCAGAACGCAAGAGTAGGTGCAGAGGTGATGCCCTGACTAACCACACCAAGATAAAACACAGTTCTATCATAATAGCTTTTGCCACAACCTGCAACAAATACAATTCTTTGAATGTGTGTCAGTGTGAAATCCATGTTAGGTACACATGCACCTCATGCACGCAAGACTGGAGATTTTTGATTAGTGTATTTTGGGTTGGCGCATATACCCTGTGCTATCTCCTCTCACACGAGCATTATGGGGGACATGGCCATCTCTCAATTCCTTTTTTCCACCCATGCAGCGAGTCAAGCTGGAAAGTGTCCAACCTGATATTTCTTAGCTTGGACTTTAAAATGTTAGCTTTAAAATCTTCTGCAAATCTTCAGAACCACTTCCCATCTCTGCCATGAACTGATCAGCAACATCTGGACTGAACTTTGTTGGTCAGATTCTGCTACACCAACTTCCCCATATAGACTTCTCCCCCTAGAGAGGGCTTATCAAATGGCTAGTTTGAAACCCGTAGACTTTAAGCCCTACCTACCCTTTTTGTCATGGACTAATCTTCCTGAAAGGCAGGCACAGTAAGTATTCTGCCTGGGGGCATTGTGCACTCCATGCCACTCCAAGAGGGTGTGTTTATTCTTCTCCATGAGAACAGAAAGATGTTCTCAGAGTAAGTCCTGAGATATGAACCTAAAATGCCACCTGGAGCAGTCCACAAAGACCAGAACCAGAAGAAATGAGGGTCAGAATCCTACTAGTCAAGCTAGAATCTAGTGTAACACAGAGCCCATAACTCCTAGGGGTTGTTTTATCCTCAATAGGACACTAACTCAACCTTGCCAAATTCTAATCATCTGTTCACCTAATGGGTACAATTTCATGGGAACCTATAGTAGTAGATTTGCTTTTGCTGTTACCCAGATGAAGGTGAATAAGGAGTGTCATGGCTCCTTCCCCACTCTGGCATGATAAATGCAGAAGTGGGGGCCAGCAAGTGTACCCCAAAGCCTTATCTACCAGGCTTTGGTATCAAACTCCCCCCAGAATCTTAAAAACCTAGATCTTGGGAATAAAACTTCCGCTGCCACCACCCAAATGTTGATAAAGAAACCAGGGGAAAGATCATTTGGGAAATCTTACCCCTAAAACAAAAATCAGGGCACACCATTAACCACTGCCAGGTTAATAAAAGAAAAGAAAGAACTTTTATTATTACAACAATATTCTGGTTGCAAGTATAATGACTAGAGAGGAAGGTAACAAAATATACTCATGGAGAAACTCCATGGGCCTAGAACTTAGTTACAAAGAAAAGCCAAAACATCTTTTAAGCAGTGCCAGATCTCAGATCCCATACCCAATCCTTAAAACAATTAAACCTAACGAAACTACCTAAACTTTACCCTACTTACAGAAAATGAAGAATGGTGTCTTGGAGAGAGAGAGAGAGACATGCTTGTCCCTCTCTGTAGCTGCAGAGAACTCCCTCAGAGACACAAAAGGGAGGAAAAAAAAAAAGCCCACATTCCTTTGTCCCAGTTTGAAAAGTCCCACCTACATTCCTATTGGTCACTCCACCTGGCTAGGTGTAGTTAACCCCTTAATCCCCAGGCTGCTGGCTAACCCTCATAATCATGACAAGGAGGATTTAGTGCTTCTAGTACTAGATTTTTATGTATATTTTGCCATGCTGCCCAAGGAACACTACAAATACTGGAACAACCACAAGACTGGACCAGACACAAGAGCAGAGTGGTCACTTCAAAGAGAAGGACAAAGATAACTTACTTTGCTTGTGTGTTTGTGTGTAACCTACTTTGTATATGTGGTTCTAGTTCTGAGCATAGTTAATAGTAGAACATCACAATAGATCTCCTTTTAGATGCTACCGTAATACCAGTCATCATCTGTGATTCCCTTCCCTCAGCTTAGGAGCGATAGTAGGGCAGAATTGAAATCTCCATTATTCTGTTTTGTAACAAATTCATGACTTTATTCATCTTTAAACCTTCTTGTTCTAGATCATACTTCAATATGTCTACATAATGCGTGAAAGGTTTTCTTTGGTTGCTAGTTCTTTGCACCCTGGTATTTATTGCCATGCATGGTATTTTTTCCAGATCCATTCTTGACACATGTCCAAATCATTTTAGTCATCTTTCTTCGATCTTCTGTAGCAGCATTATTTCTTGCCCAATCAGCTTTCTTATTATTCAATTTCTTAATTATTTTTTGCAGTCTTGAAACTTTCCGTATTCCCTTCATTCGGTTCATTTCTGCAGTCAGTATTTTTTGTTGGCATTTCTCATAGTCCAGCACTGTGACTGGTACAACAGTAGCAGCACAATTGCCTTAAATATGCTAATTTTCATTTGTATCTAAAACCAGAGTTTTTCAAATGTAATACTGTAGTGACTACTCTGTCCTTTTTATGTCATCTTCATAATTTCCATTTTTCAATACTAGTTCTCCATAGTGGAACACATTTTTTCCACTTGCTCCGGTTCTCTGATTCCAAGTTGGATCGTGATCTCTTCCTCTTGCCTTCCAATCACCATAATTTTTGTCATCTTCATTCTGTTTTTCAGTCTAAATTTTTTGCTTTCCCAATCTATCTTGTTTATTTTCTGTAAATCCTCTTTGGTCAGTGCATTTAAGGTCAGTATCATCTGCAAAGCTAAAGTGTCCTTTCACATAATGTAGGTTTGAATGCTATAGCCATTGCTGCTTCCAGTACCAAATTAATAAATTCAATATCACCAGATTTGTTCAAAGTCTTGTTTTTTGAGGTCATCTGTCCTTATTCTGATGTTTTCACTCCCACCTCTCCTTGCAATCATGAAATCTATCATTTCATGATCACTTTCACCCAAATTGTCTTCCACCTTCGCATTCACAGGCAGGTCCTGTTAGTCAGTATCCAGACTAAAATAGTTGTCCCCAGATACTTTCTCCACCTTTTGAAACAAAATGTTGTGCCAAATGCATTCCAGAAATTTATTGGGCATTTTGTGTTTGACTGTATTATGTTTCAAACACACATTCAGGTAGTTAAAGTTTCCCCCATTACTATCAGGTCTTGTGTTTTAGATATTTTTGTTTTGTTCTGGAAATCCCTCAACCCACCCCCTCCTGTTTCTGATTTGTAGTTCTGTAGTAAATCTGTATTGTAACATGGCCCCTGTTGTTTTTCCCCTTTTAACCTCACCCACAGACTTTTAACCACCACAGAACCATCATAAAGCTTAATGAGAAGAGAGAGTTTTCCAATTCTGGGCAACTATTTTTATTTGCTTTTCCAGGCAAGATACATGGCAAAACTGCATCCACATTCATTTCAGAGGTTAGAAACATTGAGAGAGAATTTTGTAGCCACACTTACTTCACATCAGTGAGAAATCAAAATTACCACGTTTGAAATGTGCCATGTTTGCACATTAAATAATTAAACATAGTCTATTTGTCCTAAAAATAGTACACACAGACAGGGGCAGATGACCATTTTGCAGGGCCCCCCTTTGCCACGGCGCATGCGCGGGGCGGCTGCCCTGTTTGCCCTGCCCTATATCCGCCCCTGCACACAGAGATACAACCACTGAACCATCCACTAGTTTTTAATCTACGAATCTGCTTTTCTTTTTACATAGTTTTCTGGAAAGTGAATGTTCAGATCACTATTGCAGTGTTTAAACTGGCAGTGATGCAGTTACTCATGCTTCATCTTGGGTATTCATCTACACTGAACTGGTCAGAGAAACTAGAATGGTAAAGTTCCACTCTAACCACTATTGAGGAATTAGGAAATGGATATATTTACTATAGCTTTTACCTAGCTTTTAATGAGCAAAAGGGGTGATCCTGCCCAGAGGGCAGAGCTACATTAACTCTTCTGGAGGTCTGAGAGTATTAGATTTTGGGGCCAAAATGAGAGGGTCAGAGTGTGGGAAGGGGTGAGGTCTCCAATTGAAGGTGTGGACTCTGGGGTAGGGCTAGGAATATGAGGTTTGGGGTGCAAGGAGGGAGCTTTAGGCTGGGCCAAAGCGTTTAGAGTACAGGAGAGGGCTCAGGACAGGAGATTGAAGTGGAGGTTCAGGGTCTGGGTGGGAGTTAAGGTGTGGGAGGAGATTTAGGGAAGGAGGTTGGGAACAGCCTACCTGCATGGGGAGGGATTCTGCACATTGTCCTGTGCTCGCCTACAGGCACTGCCCCCTGCAACTCCCTTTTTACTGTGATTCCCAACCAATGGGAGATGTAGGGAAAAATTCTGCTGGCAAAGAAAGATGCAGACAGAGCTTCCTGGTGCTTGTAGCTCCAGCTCAGCTGGAGTAAGGGAAGCAGTGTTTAGAGCTACATTCCCACCCCTCATCCTCACCAGACAGGACTGGAATGCTAAGGAGGCCCCACAAAAAGATCTGCAGTTTTGGCATCCCAGGGTCCTGGGCTGTTGCTCCTAAAGTCCCTTTCTTAATCAGCCACCGTTTCCCTCCCCCCTGCACCTGGCTGGATGCCAAGAGTTTCAAATTCTGTTCTCCACCCTGTCACTGATCCTCTCTGTCCCCTCCCACCATTTGTGTGGTTTTTCTAGTTAAACTCTGAGCTTTTTGGGGCAGGGAATCATTTTTACTGGGTATTTGGACAGTGCTTATGGGCCCGCAATCATATATGGAGCTACTACTCACTACTGTAATACAAAGAATAAATGAATGTTGATAAATTCAAATGTACTTTTAGTACCTGTTTTGGATTGAAGTAATAGATATGCCAGAGAAATTTACTGTGCCCCGTAGCTCAGTTTTCTGTAAACCGCAAGATAAGCTCTTCAAAGCAAATATTGCAATGGAGCTGTGCTTTCATATTCCGCCAGGGATTCAGGTGTAGTTATGAAGCTTCATTGGCCTTTCTCTTGTCCGTTGGGAAATATCAGAGCTATGCCTTTAGACTGTCACATCCGTATGTTAGCAAAACAAAAGATATCAAAATGGTTAAAATATTAAAACCAGTGCCTTTTCTGACTCATTAATTCTTTGTCAGGCAGAAAGTAGAAATGATAGACACGTGGATATTTTATATGCAAGAAGATGCATAATGCCATTAACAATATAGCCTACTGCCAAACATTCATTGCCTATTCAAGAGAAGTTAACTAATCCACCGTACGTGGATTATCTTTCCAGGGCTGTGTCTAGACTGGCCAGTTTTTCTGGAAAATCAGCTGCTTTTCTGGAAAAACTTGCCAGCGGTCTACACTGGCTGGTTGAATTTCCGCAAAAGCACTGACTTCCTGCTGTAAGAAATCAGTGCTTCTTGCAGAAATACTATTCTGCTCCCGTTCAGGCAAAAGTCCCAGTGTAGAGAGCTGAGATTTGTTTTCCGCAAAAAAGCCCCGATCGCAAAAATGGCGATCGGGGCTTTTTTGCGGAAAAGCGCGTCTAGATTGGCACGGATGCTTTTCCGCAAAAAGTGCTTTTGCGGAAAAGCGTCCGTGCCAATCTAGATGCTCTGTTCCAAAAATGCTTTTAACAGAAAACTTTTCCGTTAAAAGCATTTCCGGAAAATCATGCCAATCTAGACGCAGCCCAGGTGTGAGAATACCTGTCTTCCAGAAGCATTTGAAAGGGTTTTAGAAGTATAAATCCTTGTTACTAAACTCTTACTCAGAAACATTACCATGGTGATAGTAGGGTAGCTGGAAGGTAAGTAAAGAGAATCAGTATATTATGCAGCCATAATCCTTAGAGATGTTGTGCCACATTATATTAGATCACTGGCTCTTCACTGAGTCTGGTAACCAACCTTAGGCAGTCATCAATATTTGACAACATAGCTGTGAAGTCCCATCTTATAGCCCACCATTGTGCAATGTTGCAGGAGTGAGATAGGGATTTGATTTACCTTAACTGCCCAACTCTGGCAGTCGCTGACATACTCTGAAACAGTAGACTTGATTAACTTTATTAATATGCCCAATAACCGATGGAGTTGGTGTTGGTGTGGTCTTTTTAAAGAAGCTTCTCTGAGTCTGGCAGAGCTGCCATCTCCTTTCCTGCCACCCAGCAACAGGGGCAGAGAGGAGCCCAGAAAGCCACAGTTTTTGTGGCTCTACTCTGGCCCCACGTCCTCCTCCCAGAGTCTCATACCACCCCCCTGATCTAGATAGGGGCATGGGTCTGGTCCAGTACAGAGGGTGAACAATGACACTGTAAATAAAACATATTAAACTTTTTCATATTTATAATTTTTAAAATACTTGAAACAGTGTTTAAGTTTGCCCTAATTTCATACAAAGATTTAATTCAAGCCCTGGAAGTTCATATGAAGAGCTCTGCCTGTACAGTGGGCAAGTGAGTGGGCTGGCTGGCCTGGAGCAACCCAGCCATGAGCAGGTTTTGTCTAGGGGTATGTAGGTGCTAGATAGTAGTTTGTATTTTGTGGGGGGGAAGAGCGCTGTAGAGATATATTTATGACAGGTTATAATTTTAGAGAGGCTCCCTCAGAAGGGACAGTATTTTGAATATAGGAAGCAGGGGGTTGAAATCAAAGATAGTTATGTATAGTGGCTCCCCAGTTATGTCATTATTAATAAACATATTATTCTTTTCTCATTCCCTGGTTAGTTGCTTAATGAACCTCAAGATCATTACAACTTTCCACCACTTGCCTAGCCAGTAGTTCATTTCTAGAATCTTCTGCCTTCCGTTTCCCTTTGCTCACAGAACAGGAAGATCTGAGAAAATCACATTGGCATTCTTCTCTTTCAGTGTCATCCCTCTTTTCCTGATATCGTCAGTTATTTTTGAGAGATCCTGTGACACAATGGGATTAGTGCACCCTCACCCAGTGGAACATGGCCCATCAATTCAGAAGCATAGCTAATCTTAGCATTAAGTCTTGGCTCTGGGGCAGCACATTGTCCTGTTGCCTTCCTGTCCCTTGATTTCTTTCCATTATTTTTAGCATTGCATCCCAATAAGGTTCTGTTTTCCTTGGATAGCTGAAGATCTTTTTGCAGGCATGTTCAATTTTCTTACAGGTTAGGCCAAGCAGCCATCAACACGAGCATCCTAAACATCCCTCCTTTCCATTTGACCAGATGGCTCTTCTTCAGAGATATCTTCTGCAGTTTGCACAGTGAAAAACTGAGGTTGATTGGAAATTTCTAGCTATGTGGAATTCCACCCGTTTCTCTTTTCCCTGGAGATTCCAACTGCCCAGTCGTCTCTGCTTCCAGCAGTTTCAAATGCTGTCAGGTACTTTTGCTTTTGGTGGTTATGTTGTGCCAAGCCTCCTCTCTAAATTCCTTCTGCCATTCCTTGGCAACTAGTTCCTAGCTTGCTTGAATCTAAGGTGGTTATGCATCCAAAATCTAATTGTCCAAGAACTCCTCAGCCTCTCCTCAGCTCCACGCTATTCTGCCTGTTCTTTTATTGTTAATGTTTGGCTAAAATGAAGTATAAAGGCATAGGTGCTCAATTTTTCAGGCTACAGCAATGAAAACGGCTTTGCAGGCAAAGGGAGGTTTCACTGTACCTCTTAACACTCGCTCAGTTATGCGTGCCTCTAATGGTAGGAAGCAGTGAACTGTGATATAATAGGCCAACAATATAAACTACTGTAAATAATAGTTTTAGAATCACACAGACAGCTTGAATATAAATAAAGGTCAATTACTGACAGCTTCCTGATCAGCAGTAAACTGCCTGTCACATGGGAAGTTTATGTCAAACTAAACCTACCCTTGGTAATTTAATCAGTGGAGTTCACAGCAAATTTATACTGAATTGGGCTTAAATGAAATGAAATTGATAGCAGATGACAGTACAACAGGTTCCAGAATAATTACATAGTTGTTCATCCTAATTATAGCAGAAGCTGAACTACAGCATCTGGCACTTGTAGAACCTACCCCTGGAGTAACTGGTATGCACAGCTGTTTGATATGAATCTGCATAGGTACTCAGTTGTTAAAAATGCAAAGCTAGTCCCTGAATTAGTTGCAGTTAATCAAGACCAAAACATAAATCAGATGAAAATATTATTTTTCCCTTCCACATTCACTTATGTCCAAAAAGTCAACAAAGTACATTTTGACAGGGGCTTGGATAGACTAGGACTGCATCAGTTAACCATGCCCTTCACCGATTAGCACTAACACAATCTCTATTCATACAAATGTACCAAGGAGAGAATGGAAGTGATACAACAGAAAATAAATTCAACATTAGTTTCAAGGATATCAATAACGTAGGAACTTTGGGAGGGAGTGCACCCCAAATTAATTCCTTCAGGGAACCGACTACATGAATGTATATTATGTTTCTTTGCAGAGTCTGGTTTATTTTTCTCAGAGGAGGGGGATTGAAGGTGTGTGAGGCTAGAACCCAAAACCACCACAAAACAAACCTGTATTTGCTGAGCACATTTGACAAGCAGACAATCTCAAGCTGCTTTGGAGAGTTTAAAAAAGTGCTTAGGACTAAAAAATCCCCAGATTTAAAATAACAGGACAAAAACAGGACCTTAATTTAGCATTTCCCATCTACCAATGGACTACTAATCCTGATATCCAAATGCTAAGAATTTGAACATTTTAAGCTATATGTTCAAGATGTTCAAGACCCAAAAATTTTACCCTGTAAAATGATATAGCCAAAGTCCATATATATGAGCAATGTTAGAGCTGGCTGTAAAAAAGGGTAAACATTGGTCATGTGAGCCCACGGCATATAAATTCTCATGGGCTATAATGTAATTTTGCACTTATTGTTGTGGGAAGCCAATCTAAAGTGTTCCACTTTCTACTATCATTAAAGATGGGTCCAAACTAGAAACTTGGAATCTGAAGTATTTGGTTTCCTGGAGGCAGAGGCAGGGAAGCATTAGGGTTAAACATCTAGATGTGCACTCTATGGCTATAATTCTTTGGTGCATCCAGAACCAGAACTGATCAGTACCCACATAGTACAAGGCTATTTCTGTCCCCCACAGCCACTCCTTCTCCCCACTTATTTTTGCTTCCTGACATCATATACTTTTCCATGCCCCATTCAGAACAGGGGAAGCTGCAAAAGAACCACACCTCTCTCCACCTTTCCCCTTTCATGGGACTGTAGACTGAGAGTGATTACAAAAGCCCACACAAAATTGTAGGCAGAAGATAACTCAGTAAACCCGTGGTCCCCAACCAGTAGATCCGGATCTACCAGTAGATCTTGAAGCCTCTGTCAGGTGATCCTGACTGGTTTGGCTGGGAATCTATCAAGTGCTGGCACTACAGTTGTGCTTCCACCCACTGTCATGCTGCCTCCTGCTCTCTGCTTTGGAGCTGCCCCTTGGCAGCCTCCTGCTCGCTGTGCAGGGTGTGGGATGGGAGATGAGGAGAGGTGCTGATGTTAGGGTGCCCTTCCTCCCTCCACTCCTGTATCCTGTCTCCACCCCGAGAGAAGGGAGGGCGGGAGCTTGGCAAGGCAAATCTCTCACACTCACGCAGTGTGTGTGTGTGTCATACCCACAAGCACACACTGTCCTGACCCAACACCTACATGGGGAATCATTACTAATTTTACTGCTTGCAAAGTGGGTTGTTTTTAGTTTTTGACTGTTGTGTACGTTTCATAACTTGCATTTCTCTTATGCTTAAATTTAATTATTTGAGAAGTGAGTTCTAAAATGCCTAACTTGTCATGTCCGGACTAATTGTCCTGATGGTGGTCATGGTCCCTGTGGCCCCTGGGAGGGTCAGTACAGGGGGTCTCCATGCCTGCAGACACTGCTCTGCAGCTCCCATTGATCAGTAATGGAGAACTGTGGCCCTGCTATGGATGAGGGGTAGTGCATGGAGCCACTGCTCTACATGCCAGGTACTTTTGGGAGTGGTGGGGGGCTAGGGTGGGAGCTGGCCTGCCTTGACTCTGCTGCTGGCTGTCCCACTGCTCCCAGACTTGAACCCACTGCCCTGCACTTCCCAGGGGAATCCCTCAGGCCACTCCAGAACCCACCCCACACCCCTTCCATCAGAGGATCCCCTATCTTGCCTTCCTAATATGGAAGCCAAGTGCATCCCTGGGGCAGCTGGTGTTGGCTGTCTGGCTGCTCTCGGAGGGGGTGGAGGCACTCAAGCCCTCAACCCTGCGCTCCCCAAGCAAATGCCCTATCTCCTAGGGCACTCCAGAACCCATTCCTTCTCTCTCCCTTCCTTCAGGGAGTCCCCTCTCACACTCTAAACTCCTTGGCCCAAGACCAGAGCCTGTACCCCAACACCCTACCCCAGCCTGGTCAAAGTGAATGAGATTCGGGGAGGAAGGGAAAGGGCGTGAGCAGGGTGAAGCCTCGGTGAAGGGGTGGAGCAGGGGCGGGGCCTCAAGGAAGGGGCAGGAAGGAAGCAGGGCAAGGGTATTTGGGTTTGAGGTAGATCTTACATTGCACTTAAATTGAAAAAGTGATCTTGTGGTTAAAAAGGTTGGAGACCACTGCAGTAAACAGATTAAATAATGGGTGTGATAAAACATCCTGATCAAATAAATTGGTTCAGGTTTGGTTTGTAGTAACAGTGAAAGCAAAAAACTTAAAAACAATTAATAGGCCTGCAGCACCTTAGGCTATGTCTAGACTGCAGGCTTCTTTCGGAAGAAAGAGAGCATTTACACTGCCAAAGTGCATCAAAAAAGCAATCTGCTTTTTCGACAGATAGCATCCACACTGAATGGACGCTATCTCATATTTAATCTGTGATTACTCTGGATGGAGTGGTCACCAGGGCACCAGTGTTTTTTCCTCTTTCCTCTTCTTTTGAAAAAACTCCCTCTTCGCTGTCCACATGCTTTTTTCTGAAAGAACTCATTCGGAAAAAGGCTTCTTCCTCGTAGAAAGAGGTTTATCAATGTTGGAAAAATCCCTCTGTTCTTTCAATTTTCTTTCAAAAGACATAATTGAAGGGTTTTTTTTTGGAAAAACGGCTGTTTTTCTGAAAAAACTCTGTAGTGTAGACATAGCCCTAGAGACTAACACAAGATGTAGATGGTATGAACTTTTGTGGGCAGAACCCACTTCTTCAAATTAAGAAGTTTTTAAAAGTTTTTTCAGTTGTTTCCATTGCAGACTAACACTGCTACCCCTACGAAACAAGTGAAAGTAAAAATGACTGTGTGCCTCTGATAAGAAATAAAAGACAACATGGAAAGATATATATCCATTGTCAGTTTTTGTTCTTTTGTGACATTGTCACAGTACATTGCATACAAAGTCAGCACAAATAGGTTATAGGCCTTCTCAGAGAGTGATAGAGGCACAGGACACATTGAGGTTAGAGGCTCCAGCCCCAGCATGTATCCAACTTCTCATGCACAGGGTCATACTAAAATCAAAAGAATATATGAAAATGAATCCTTGAGACATTTATTTATTAACAATTAAGTCATTATACCAATAGCATGTGTATTAAAAATGTAACTTTAAGTGTGAGTTTCCACTGCAAGCAAAACTCTTCATTTTAGGAGTTTATTGGTTGTGTTGTGTGCAAACTCGTTTATAATGTTAAGCATTGCAAGTCCTTTCAAACACTCTTGTCCCATTGTAGTTCTTTACTTTTTTTAACATGTTGAATGTGCATTCACCTGAAGTCACTGATGCAGGGAGACTTACAAAAATACATAATGCAATTGTGATATTAGGAAATAGCGTTGACAGGCCATGATTGAATGTTTCTTGAAGCAGTTCTTTTGATTTGCAGTCCAATTTAAAGTTGGTGGAATGAATACGTTTCAGACAGACGATCTTGTCACAGAGATCTCATGAAATTTCATTTGTACCTTTGTTGAATCTGTTTAGCTGCTGAATATATCTCTTCATCACTTAGTTCTCCGAACTCTCAAAGGAAGCCACAAAGGGTACAAATTTGTCTCACTGACTCAAATTGATGTGTAAGATCAGATTTGATGGAGTCAATAATAACAAAAAACCAAAACCACCACCAACAAAAATACACCATAGTGCCTTTCTGCATCAGATTGAGATGTTAGGCTGCAATTGGTGGAAAACTCAGATGAAATGTCAATACCCTGTGCTACTGACTTGGACTCAGAAAGGATTGCATCCCATTGATCACAAATCTTTTGAATATCTTTAAGAAGTAATTCAATGTCATCCCTACCAGCATCTAATGTAAGTTTGTGTACTTCAATTACAAGATTAGTTCTGTGGATCATTTTTAGCAGCTTCATCCACATGGATAACATTAAAATTCATTCAAATTTGGACATATACTTATGAATATACTTAAGTTCGGTGTGAGTCTGTGCTGTGAGAGTAAGAGATTCAAGCTCATGTAAAGCCTTTCTCACAGTATCCAAATGCTGTGCAACTGGTTTAATGCCATACATTCATACTGACTATCTCATTGTCAACATGCCATGAAGAGAAACAGGCAGGTGCTTCTTCAGAATTTCCCATCTCTGAGAACTGCTACTGAACAGGTTGTACAATTGTTAGATTGTTCCAAAGTATGTGATTGCTTCCTTGCATGATTCAGCACAATTAACACTGATAAGATTTAGTGTGTGGTTGCCACAACTGGAGAAAATACAATTTGGATTTTGCTCAAGAAGGACTGCTTGTACTCTGTTGCACTTCCCAGCCATATTGGATCCATTGTCATAGGCTTGCCCAAAGCAGACTTGAAAATTTAATTTGAAGCCTTCCAGAATTTCTAATACATAAACAGCAATTTCTTTTCCATTTTTTTGTGGAATTATCAAACAAAATTAATCGTTCTTCAATTGATACCTTTGAACTTCCTGCAATTTTAACATATCAAACAACCACGTTTGTCTGTTCTTTATGAGAACAGTCTGGAGTTGCATCAATAATAATTGAAAAGTACTTCACGTCGTATCTCTTTAAGAATTGTTGTTTGCACAAATGTCTCACACAGCTCAATAAACTCATTTTGTATTCTGGTAGACAGGTAATGGATTTGCATGTGTTTTCCGCTCTCTTGTGATTCACGAACACGCTTAACATGACCTGATAAAAGTGGGTCTTACTTGCTAAGAAGCTCAGGTATAGCAGGAAAGTGTCAACTTGTAGGATCACCGATATGCTGACTGGAATCAAACAAAGTCAATCCGCATCCAGAAAGAAAAAGAATGACATTCAATATGTGCTCAAGGAGTTTTTTCCAGTTATCAGTTTCTGTGTTTATTTCACTCATGAGTACATTTTCAATTGAACTGTCAGCTAGTGCTGTTCTACTAGCTGATTTCCATGTAACATAGTTATCTTTATGTGATATTAAAGTTTCATGTGCATGTATTCAGTCTTTCAGCTTCCTCCAACCTCTACTGATGCTCCAACCAGATGGATCAGACAGTATTGATGCATTTAAAGTATTATTGTTAAAAATGAAACAGGGTACACAGAACAGAGCCTGCTTTTCCATGTTCCAGCAGAGCTAGTCTCTTGTGTAGGTCTCTCCTTTTGGAAGAGTTTTTGTTATCAGGTGAGTGGGAAAAGCATAATTTTCAGCATCTTTCGGTATATTACTTGGAATCTGAAAACAACTAACTTTGAGAAATGAATGCATTTGAGCTAAATGGTTCTTATCAAGAAGCCCAATATCAGGTTCTGATGCCACTATTGTTACACTGTGTCCTGTTCTAGTCATAAGTTCCTGCTCTTGCTGCACAGCATCTCTTAGGTTACTTTCTGACTTCACAGTCTCTAAATTGAGCATAGATTCTGCATCTATTGTTACTGTTGGCATTTCTGTGTCTTGATTAATGACCTCATTTTGAGGCATTGAAATGTCATTTGTGACTACAGTACAAAGTTTTCATCATCAGAACTGGAAGTGTCACGGTCAGTATGGTCACCGTCTAATGGCTGAGGCATCTTTTCTATGATAAATGATGAAATTGGCTTTAAACTCTAAACTGCTGCTTCACTCTGTTGTTTTCACCGTCTCTTGCACCACTTTTAAATCTTTGCTTAATTTTTATAAAGGGGTTCTTTTAAAACAAACAATACATTAATTTGCTAAAGGCTATTGGTTATACAACATTTTAATTGTATATGCTTCACAATGAATATTATGTAATAACGGTCTGGGGGTGTGTGTTATTTACTATGGCCCTTATTGCCTTATTTTGAAGCCATGACATTTCATCTGCTAACATGCTCTCGTTATTAAATTACTCTAAGAACTGGTGCGTTATTATGAATATGAGCATGGGGAGATTGCCAGATTAGAGATAACATTTATTAAACAACTAGAATTAAAAGTTTATTATCACAAAAAAGCCTTTAAAGGTGAATCTAAAACTAGATGAAGAGCTAGGTTACAGCGGAGCCTGATAATGTTATTGTATACAAAGAAACTTGAATATGAAAATCTCCTATGCAGAAATAAACATCTCATTTAAAGGTTAAACTCACCCTTAGACCAAGCAAAATCACTTTACAGTAACAAAATTAATTACGACTTTTGAAACCTCTGAACTATGCAAAGCTTGTAAACAGTGTTTCATAACATAGAATCACTAATCACAGAAGCTACTCCAGTCTCCAGTCATGCAGATGAAAACTCAGATGTGACTGAAAAATTGGCAAAGGCCCGAGGTCCCACAACGATTTAAATAAATTTTTAGCAGGTATATATACAGCTTCTTTTGCTGTCTCTGTTATAACTGCAAGGTGTATAATCAATGGAAATGACTTGGTAGAAAAGTGTCAAAATTTGAGGCCCCCTTGTCTCCTGAGACCCGGGCCAAATGGCCCTCCTGGCCCCCCTCCCCCCTCTGATAAGGCCTAGTTACAATAATTGAAATGTTGTCACATGAATCACTCTAGATGGCAAAATACAATTCAAAACAACAACAAATCACAAAAGCAAAACCAGATTAAAATAAGAGAAAAGCATACATTTGAAATCAATAAGATAACAAAAGGAGAAATTGTAGGAAAGAATTACTAACATGATCAAACAAGCAAAAAAGACCAATGGCAATGTCCAAATGTAAAGAATGTTGAAGAATGGAATACTGATCATTTAACATGAAGGAATCTCTAACTGTATTGGAAACAAAAGTTAGCCAAAAAGTTCATTTGTATTTCAAAAGAAAAAGACTTAAACCTCTGTCCAAGATTCCACAATCAGTGTGTTAGGAAATATGAGGGGAGTAAGCCAACGTCCATGTATAAAAAAATTAATAAAATTCTTCAAAAGGAATTTATCTTTAGACCATGGTTCAAATATCAACTATTTTGTCTGATAATATCCCGTTTTCAGGTTGATCCAGACAGGTAAAGCCTGTACAGGTAATATCTTGTCGCCTAGTGGGTCATATAGATAATTATGAGTTTCCACATGAGAAAACTGGTTGTAAGGCACATAAAGGTCAATGACTACGTTTTCCAAAGTGTTCTGAGACAACACTGAGACAATTAGGGCCAGACTTTTCAAAGGTACTGAGCATCCCCAGTCAGCTTGAGCTGTAGCTGCTCAGTATCCCTGAAAGATCAAGCCCTAAGAATCTCCAGGTGGCCATCTAAAAATAGAGGCAAACCAAAATGAGTGGCCACATGAAAATTTAAGCCTATGGTCCTGATCTTGCAATTTGTTCCATGCAAGCAGACTCCTTCACCTCCACAGAACCCCCTTGAGATCAGTGGGCCTTCTCACACGTATCTGTCCCTATGGAACAGTTTGCAAGACTGGAGCCTTACTAACTTGCTCGAAGCTAGAGGTACACAGTACTAGGAGTGTCAAGGTCCCAGAACAGTATTTAGATCACAATGCTTCTCTTTGCTCTGAGGTGGGATGGCTTTGTGGTTAAAGAGTAATTCCTTAGCTGCCAGCAATAGTAGACACATCTTTTTGGTGGAATGTGCACATATTACACAAATACAAATCGGTGCATGGCACTTATCACAGGTGAGAATCTTTTAAGTGTTAATCAGGTAGACACTTAAAAGGTGTGAATCCAAGAACTCTTTTGGTCAATTTTTGGAAAACAGAAACCATAATTTTACTAAATGCAATGAGAGCACATATGCCTGATTTATATTTATGGCTCACTTTGCATTGCTGGGGAGTAAGTAGGAAAGTTTAATCACAGTCATTGGTTATGTCTGCAAAAGATGCTAACTGTCACCTTGAATCTAGCACGGCAAAGAAAGATGTCACTGTTTATTTCAAATAAAAAGTAAAATTTGACACATTTAATAAAAATATCAATCAGCCAGCCACAAGACAGTGCAGCAGTGTGACTATTTGATATTGTTTTGGAGAGAATAGACAACTTTATAATAGCGTTTGCTGTTTTTTATCCTCCTCTTCCTTGTGCTCCAAGAAAAAAAACCCAACTAACTCACAACATGTAGCGACTGCCATGGTGGTGAAGAATCAAAGATGTTTTCCATGAACTATACTTATTACACAGATATTAAGAAATTATTGAAATATATCTCACATTTTTTTCTAAAACTATTCAAAAAAGCAATGTGTTATGAGGTATAGACAGTAGCCTCGAGTATGGCAAGCCTATTAGGTAATCTTAAAAGCAACAAAATTACTGCATTTATGAAGTTGCATCTCTGCTTATAGAGGACTGGAGTGTCATTGTTAAGCATTGCAAGAGAGGAAATACCGGAGTGTAGGATACACATATAATCTTCATTGTGTCTCCATGCCCATATGACTTAGGGTGAAGTCTTTAATTACATGATCAGAAAACATTTCTTGATGCAATATATGAACATACAATTTCCCTCCATCATCTGAGATGTGCAATTTGATTAGATTAAAAAAGTGTTTCTCAAAGTGGACCACAGACCCACTCTGAGAAAACTGCTACCCAGCTGCCCCAGTTTGTTTACCTACCAGCTCCGCTGCCATGGAGCTTTGCAACTCCAATTGGCCACGGTTCACCATTTGCAGCCAAGGGGAGCTGTGAGGATCCATAGCTCCCAAGCTGGTAGGTAAACAAACCGGAGCGGCCTGATAGAAGCTTTCTCAGAGTGGGTCCACAGACCACTTTGGATTAAAGTTTCAGATTAGGAACAGGGGTATTATTTTCAAATGGGTAGGGAGGAATATTTTGTTGGGCATAAGAGACTTCTTAGAGGGAAGGAAGAGGAGGTTATTAACCCTTCATATAAATGTGAGAGGCTGCTTCAGATAAAGTGAGGAGGCTGGTTTGTGGGTGTGAGTTTCGTTTCTGTGTATGCCTACACTGTAGCCCAAAGTCTATTTTCCAGCTCAGGTAAATGTATACAAGCTAACATGCTAAAAACAAGCATAGCCACAGCTACACAGTAGGGCTACGTCTACATTGGCATGATCTTTCACAATAACTCATTTGTGGAAGAGTTCTTGTACAAAAACTCTTCCAGAAGAGAGCGTCTACACTGGCATGTGCTTTTGCGCAAGCGATGTGCTTTTGCACAAGAGCATCCTTGCCAGTGTAGACGCTCTCTTGTGCAAGAAAGCTCTGATGGCCATTTTAACCATAGGGCTTTCTTGCGTAAGAAATTCATATTGCCTGTCTATACTGGCCTCTTGCGCAAGAAGAGTTGCACAAGAGGGCTTCTTCCTGAGCGGGAGCATCATAGTGCTTGTGCAAGAAGCACTGATTTCATACATTAGAACGTCAGTGTTCTTGCGCAAGAACTTGCGGCCAGTGTAGACAGGCAGCAATTTTTTGCGCAAAAGCAGCCACTTTTGCGCAAGATCGCACCAATATAGACACAGCCTAGATGACATGAGCTAGTTCCACCCAACCTCCTGGGTACACACAAGTAGTAAGCCCTTGCCTCTGCACGGGCTGTTGTAACTGTGTTGTTGTGTTCAGTGCACCAGCTGAGAAGAGATAGTGAGTGTATATCTGAACAAATTGAGTCGTATACCTCCCAGCTGCAGTGCAGATGTACCTTTTGTTAGCACTCGTGTTTGTGCCTTCTGCAGATATGTAAGAGAAGTATTTTTAGGATGAGTTTTTGTACTCTCCCTGAGAGGAAATTATTGTGTCGGCAATGGATGTGGCCATTGACGCATATGAAGGCCTGGTAATGACTAGCAAGTGACAAGGTAGGAAAAGTCCATGGCTGTCAAAAAGTTTAATTTCAACAACATGGGTGTCATCAGAGAAGTGTGGGTGTTTGTTTGCAGATGTAAGTTCTTTTGGCTTTGTGTTGTTAAATGCAGGATGGGTGGTTACCGTGTCAGCAGACAATGATTTAATTACAGATGAGGCCCTTGATCTTGCATATATAAATTAAAGATGGCACTCTTGGGTTATTTCAATGCAGTTGATACCATCCCAGCAATGGGACCATATTGCTTCCAGATGGCCTTCATGCTATTGAAGGTTTGGTTGGATTTTATACTACATTTTTATTCTTCACCATTGGTAGGGTGGACCCTCTTCTATAGCTTGACACTTATTGGTCACCTTTCTTTTGCCTGTAATCTGTGGACAGATGCCTAGAACAATGGTGGTGGAAACTTCAGGACTAGTAGCTGTATAAAGACTTTTTGAATTCTTATCTACAGCAATGCTGCAGAAAAGAGGAGGCCTTTTCTCCCCATCACAATGTCTGCAAAATCTAGTATTGTCAATCCCAACCATTCAAAAATCATGCTAAGCATCAGAAAATCATGAGCTTGGCTTAAAAATAATGAGTAGCTCTAATTTCAAATTTGGGCAGGTAAAAATATCTGATGTTTCAAAATTAAATAATTCCAATTCTAAGCCCAGGAATTGGTAAATTTGTTTCTACTCCCCCATCTCCTCTTCCTCCAATATTGTCTTGGGTTCAAGTAGATTCAGCTTTGGTTTATTTCATGTCCTGTTTCATTTCATTGTACCTCCAAATCTTTGTTTCCCTGGATTTTAGGAGGCCTTCCATGATCTTGCTTGAATAAGCTAGTCTTTTTGGGTAATAATACATTCCTGGGAGAATAGAAATTATATTGAATTTACATACGCTTTATTGGCTTTTCATGATGCAAGCATACTCTGGGCCAAGTAGTTCTTGGGAAATATTGGCGTTGATTATCTTTACACATTTATTGGGTGTTCCTGTGGGATGACAGTATATAATCACAGCATTGTTTCAGAAATAGGAATTAAAAATAAATTGTTGCAAAGCCTATTATATAAATACATCTCGTTGTCTTTGATCTCACATGCAGAGACATGTAAGCAAAAGAAATGCTTTGGCTTGTAAAAAAATTTATTAGCACTCCTATGCTCAGCTTAAAGATACTGGTTGGATTCTGAGCTCAGCTACTCTGGTTTTACAGTAGTGTAGTCGAATATAGCTTGTTCTTTGTTTTCCATGATGAAGACCCTAATGAAGGCATTTTTGCTAGCATAAACTTGAGCGTTAACGATGAAACTCTGCTCGTGCCTTCCTGCCTCATTGTATTTTCATATTTCAAAAGATGCTGAAGAACTAGAATTTATACATACATAGCACATAGGTGAACCTAGACAAAAGAACAAAAGATAATTTTCAGGCTGTCTTGACTGAGGCTTGTAAAGTAACTATCACCATAGTATCTACGCACTGCTTCTACTTACAGTACCTTGTATCTAAAAATCTCCAAGTGCTATACAAAAAAAGACTTCAGAGGGATATGTAAAATAGGTGAATAATATTCCTTGGGCAAGTTTAAAACAGGTTTTGAGGTGCATTTAAATGTAATTTTTCACCTCTGATTCAGTTGTTGATGGCTTAACCCATTAGCATTCCTTGCTATTCCTCTTTATGCATGACTCAGATGAGCAATGAGTGTTTCTCAAAGTGGTCCATGGACCCACTCTGAGAAAGCTGCTTCTTGCGGCTCCCCTTGGTTGCAAATGGTGAACCAGAGAGTATGGGAGCTGGGAGGCTCCGTGACTGCAGTTCCAGTAAATAAACAAACTGGATAGCCTGTTAACAGCTTTCTCAGAGTGGGTCTGCAGATCATTTTGAGAAACAATGGCTTAATAACTTTAGCACTAAGTAACACCTGCAGCAAGTCACAGTTATCAAATAGCCACTTCAGGTCAGCGGCGGCCTGTCTCTGCCAAATTTAAAAGGTCAGTGCCCAGAAAGCCATGCTGGGAAAAAATCCTAGGATGTAGTGGCTCTCACTGAGCCTCAGGAAAAGTGACCACGCCCTGAGCCCTGGGGGGAGGAGAAGGAGGGCAGCCTGCACTTTCTGCTACCAGAAGTCAGTGGGCAAGACACCTGCCCACTAAATAACACCTGCTTTCTCTGCTCTTTTAGCATGTATTTGGATAAATTGCCTGCTGTTGGCCCAAAGCAGAGGACAACTTCAACTTCCTTTTGTGTGGGAAGTACTAATTAAGACCAGAGGACTAGAGTAATGCTCAAATCTTTCCTCAGGCAGTCTCTGCTTAGAAGTTACTATAGTCTAAGGAATGCCTCCTCCTGCTTCCAGGAAGTTTGTCTTTCCCCATGTCAGAATCCAAGGCCAACTGAATACTCGCCACTAGGTCCAGAAATGGGTGGAAGATGGTGTCACAGAAGCAACGTTGCAGTCACCCAGGCCCAGAGTTTCACAGGTGTTTTGCGCCTTATTTCCACTCATTTGAATGAGAGGTAGGCACCTAACTACCTCTGAGGATCTGGGTTGAAATCCCTTTCACACAAACCTATCTATATAGGGTATGATCTGTGTGTGAAGAATCCTTCCACTTACTGATCTCAGTGGGCTCTAAATAATTTCTCTTTATTCTCGGGCCCCTATGGTAGCACACGGAGAATGTGCCATCCTCAGAGAGATGAGGAGGGAAAAACGGAGGGTAGAACCAGCTGAAAGAGAGTGATGCAGCTTCTCAGTTACCCTGTGCTCACCTCCAGACCTGGGAGATCCAAGAGAATGGAGGGGAGATCAGGGCAGTTGATGAGGAATCCTTGTGCTTTCACAGATGGTTTCCAATGAGGGTGAGGAGTAAGGCAGGGGCTGTGCTCCATATGCATGGTATGACGGAGATGAACATGTTGAGGTTCTATGTGTTGATCATGGAGATCACCTTATTTTGGGTATTCACACACTTAGGGTACGTCTACACAGCAACACTATTTCAAAATAACGAGTGTTATTTCGAAATAACTTAGTCTGCATCTACACAACAGGCAGTTATTTCAAAATAATGTTGAAATACTGTCAAGCTGGAGGACTTCTTACGCTGACTCCTGGAACCCTCATTATACAAGGAGTAAGGGAAGTCAGAGGAAGAATGCTCTATTTCGAAATAAGTGCTGTGTATAGGCTCCCAATTTTGAAATAAGCTATTTTGAAATAAGCTACGCAATCGATGTACCTCAATTTGTGTAGCTTATTTTGAGTTAATCCCTGCTGTGTAGATGCACCCATACAGTGAATTATTATAATAACCTACAGCGTTAAAAAAACATGAGATTAAAAATGTTGGGGTTTTTTTATTGACCTTTTTGAGCCTTTAGTGTGGATGCTGGTTGCATTTTCAAGCTTTTCTTGGTAACCACATAGTTAAAAAATTACTTTAAAAAAGCAGAGACTCCCTTGTCAATCACAAGATTCTTGAAGTTGAGCCTTGAAGAGAAATTCCTAATATCACAAGACCTCTGCGAGAATCCTGAGGGTTGATAATATTAGTTCCATTTTCCTCCATTGTCAGTTAGCCAAGTCAAACAGATTTAGCTTTTAAAAAATCTTTCCAAATAAGTCAACTCCTCCACCCCTTGATCATGTTTTATGCTTTTCTTTTTCAGCTCCACCTAGGTTGGTCTGTCTAGCTCTTTGCTTCCTGTTATGTAGTGCTGCCAGTGACATTCAAAAGCAGGAATAGTGACTGAAGAGAGATCATGTGGTTTATTCCAGTGGGTTAAAGAATATCGAGTCTTGCAGGTTTGAACTCTGTTTCTTTGTTCCACCACAGATTTCCTATGTTACTTTAGGCCAGTCTCTAAAGAAAGGTATGTCTACATGCCATGTTTCTTCTGGTGGCCGGCCTGCCAACGGCAACGGGTGGTGGAGGACAAAGGGGGAAGTTACCCCAAGGCCTGGTAATTCAAAGGAGCCCAGAGCTCCTGGCTGCTACTGCTTCTACTATGGCAGTGGTGGCTGCCTGAGCCCCGGGCCCTTTAAATTGCTGCTGAAGTGCCACGCTGAGCACTCCATGCAGCTGTGAGGGCTGGGGGGGAGAAAAGGGGGGCGCCTGATGCCACACTCTGTGGAACTGTGAGGGCTAAGGAGGGGGGGAAGGGAGGCGCCTGATGCCACACTCTGTGGAACTGTGAGGACTAAGGAGGGGGGGAAGGGAGGCGCCTGATGCCACACTCTGTGGAACTGTGAGGGCTAAGGAGGGGGGGAAGGGAGGCGCCTGATGCCACACTCTGTGGAGCTGTGAGGGATGCCTGTCCTGGCTACTGCCCATTCTGACTGAGGCCCTGCCCCTTCCAGAAGCGTGGCGCCGCCCTCCCTCCCCCTACATCTTATGTCAGCTCCTTTGTTTGGTGATGTGTAGTGTACATAAGCACATAGCCCCTCTAGCACAGCAAAAAAATGACAGTGTAGCTGGTGAGGCATGGCTTAGGTGAGTAAAGGCATGCCTGAAAGGTGTGGGTATGTTTGCGGGTACATTTCCTATACAGCTCTGTACATGCCCAAACCGTGCCTCCCTGCCAGTTTTAGCAGTGCAGTGTTCTGCTGCCTGCCTGCTGCTGGAGCCTATCCCTTCAGGAGAAGATTCCAGCAGTGAGCAAAAGCTTAAGCATGAAGGGAGTCTTTCCTGCTTGGAAAGGCTCTGATGGCGTGTGCTGGTGGGAAGTTCACCACTGCCTCTCCCTTCCAGCCTTTTCTCCACTGGGAAAGACGTCAGCAGCAGGGTGCTGCCAATGCCTTTCCCTACTTCCTGTGTCTTTCTCTGACACATATGATTACATGCTGTAGTGTGAACACAATTGGCTTTTTCCTGTGGCATGTACCTACCCACAGCCAGTCTGTAGTGTAGATGTAGCCTAAGTGACAGAATTTTAAATCTATTTAGGCACCTAGTGGGATTGAATTGAAAGCAATGAGAATTAAGTGCTTAGGTGCTTTTGAAAACCCCCAAAAAGGAAAGAAAAAGAAGATGCCAGAGGCCTGGTAAAATGACCACAGTGTACTTTATTTAATGATTTTGGTACCTTGTGTTGCAATAAAATAAAAAAAATCTACAAAATCCAAATATATAAAATTTTCAAGTTTTCCTTTAAAGTTTTACAAGAAAAATCAAGTGCTAACGAAGGAAATTTGTTAGTATGAAGCACTACTTTCAACTTCATTTCATCACAAATTGCAACTTACTTAACAGACCAAAAGAACTATGGTACTGTAGTACATCAAATACTTCACACACTGTGTTCTTTACTATAGCACATGTAACCACTGCCACATGAGACAGCAGTCTCTAGCCAATAAAGACACTCTTCACAATCTGAACTCTAAAGGAATGTTTGTATACATGGAATCTGAATATATATATTTACAGGAAGATTTTTCTTAAATAACTATTTTGATTCTTCATTTCAAATAAAATACCAAATACATTTGTACAATGTTTACAAGTCAAAGCACAAGTACTGTCATGATTATCATTCAACTCCAGTCACTGTGCTTGTACTGGGGGTAATATCTACACTGTTCCATAAACATAAATGTGGTTTTTCATAACTTATTTCTGTAATGGTGGCTAAGGAGTAGAAGCACAGTGACACTTATTTAGCACAATCAGTGTATAATGCAACAGTTTACAACAGACAATTGAGAAACTATTGGTCCATTCTGTTCCTTTTGCTATTCATCTGCTAACTGTTACTTTAGTGTTTGTTGTTTAAATGTGTACAAGATAGAATTAAAGAATTCAGCTTGAACAAGAAAGCACAAATATTTTAAGGCAAATTAAGCAAATATAAGCAGCTTATATAAGTTTTTTTTCTGGATACTTAGATAAGACCCAACAAAACCTAGAAATAAAGTGTATGTCCTGCAGCCAACAGCAATTATGTTTTGCTAAATGTCTTCTATAAATTGATCAACATGGCTTTCAACTGGCTTTTTGCAAAATGGAAAGAAATGAAACCCAGTTAATTACAAAGTGCATGACTTAATATGCTCCAAAATGAAACTGAAGGCAGCTGAGGTAGTTAAATGTAAAATGCATTTACCTAAAATAAGCAGAGAATGAAAACTAGATCACGGACAAAAACAATCCCACTCTTTTGGAACTGGTTTTAATTGGATTTAATGTCAAGGAAGAATCTGCATAATTTCTAAATGAAAAGGTTCCTGATAAGCTAACAGAGTGAGCATGGACTATTCTATTTGAACTTCAAGTATTTGTGTCCACTTGCATATACATCTTTCACAGGCTTTTTATTGTCTCGGGAGTCATCTATGTGGTTGACATGTGAGATCTTGTTGTCTTTTGGGATTTCGGTTCCTGAGTGGCAGAAATACCACAAGCCCACCAGATCTTGTTAATTTTGTTTCATAAGTGGCTCCTTAAACTATTAAAAGTACCAGTGAAAAACATACAGAAACATAAACACTGAGATAGAGATAACCGGAATCAGACTGGAAGCTCTCTGCGGCCGGGACCATTTGTTCTTTTTAAGTGTGTACAATGCCTAGAGATAATGGAGCATCCAATCCTTGACTGGGCCTGAAGGTGCTACTATAATAGAAATGATTAATAATTAAATAATAACCATTTTCAGCTTTATATGGGTTTGAGTGCAACACACACAGGTGTAATTAACAAAAATGGCCTTCTCTTCTGATTTGTTGTGGATCATCATTACCTTACTGACTGAACTCCAGTAACCCAATGGATCATTTGTTGAACTAATATTTGTGCACTGATGCTGGTTCATTACAATGGCAATTACCACAAGCATCCAATCCAAATAAAAAATAATCAGGAGAGGAGTCCCAGTTCAGTAAAGCACTTACTCCTTATGGGAAAGTTGAAGTGCTTTCCTGAGTTGGGATGAGAGTTTTTGACCTGCACAAATGTATTTTTTATATTTCTGAGAATGTTGATACTTCACCATAGCCATACATTCAGTACATTAAGGTTTAAAGGTAATCTACACAGGGAGAAAAAAAAAGACTGCAACCATTTTGACAAAGAAGGAAAACCTGATCCCTGCCCCCCAGCTTCTGCTAGTTTTTACCTTCAAAATATTAGAAATATAGGGCAAGATTTTCAAAAGGTGCCTAAATTGGAGGCACCTTAACAGGCCCTGATTTTTACAATGTGCTGAATTTCCTTCCCCCCTCTGAAAATCAAGGCCCTTTACAATGTTTCAAGTTGGGCTTCCACAAATGGAGCAACCAAAAATCATAGGTCGCTTTTGCAAATGTTGGCCCTAAAGCTAAACTGGAGTGATACATCTTCACTCTCAAATGAAAAGGGGGTCTTGAAACTTTCAACAATTTGTTAGGAATTACTCAGGTTTCATTTCTTGAAATGCTCCGCTAATCTCACTATTTCTTCAGTTCTTCTGCAAACACAGAAGTCAAAACATGATATTTCTAATATAAAAAGCCCTTTGTGGCTGCAGTACAAAAACTCTTCTGCTTTCAAATCACAAAGCAGCAAATGAACAAACCTTTAAAACTGATAGACATCACAAACTGATAAAGCAGGCTATCTTTTCCTCCCATGAAACAATCCTGAGGATGAGGCTTTTGTTTCATAGTTTTTCTTTATTCTCCATCCATATACCTATGAATTTGCAAAAGAAAAAAAAGTTCACCCACATCTTTATAGGCTATATTATCACTTACCAAGAATTAGATATTTTTCAGTTGCTGTCATTAAAGTCTAGGCACAAAGACATGTATCCAGCATGACATTTTACTACATTAGAGCCTTCCATTCATTAACCAATGTGTTATAGGCATCCTCTTAACAATGCTCCATAATTTTAGTCCCATTCTTTTGCTTTTCACACAGTCATATTAAAGATTATAGCATGACATTAGGCTACACCTTAAGTCCCACAACTCAAAAACAGCATCTACACGGGGAAAAGGGGGAGTCCTTCATTCATCATGGATTCAAAGTCTGCCAGTGGTAGTCATACTAGAAACATAGGCTCAGGCAAGTTCAAAAGTTTTTACTAGAATGTCATTTAGTTTTGCTCAGGACATATGTAGGTGGTTATAAAATTCTTGGGGACCACTATTGCTACCAGCTGTGGAGCTGTGCCAGTGATGCATCACTGGCCAATTTTTTCCAGTGTAGACAAAAGGAGTTTTGAAAACTCAGGTTTTTTAGCATCGATCATTTTTCTGTAGTATGGGACTAATGTACTGAGCAAAAAATGGACCAACTTTACTGAGGTCAAGAATTCTTTTTAGTAAGAGAGGACACTGTTTTAGAGCTATTTATGTTTGAGAGTCAGAACTGAAAGTACACAATGAAAAGGACATCTGAGCAATTTTTAAAATTACAAATATGCTTCACTGTGCCAGAACCTCAGCTATTAAAAACTTGTCTAGTTCCATGGCATGCCAGTTAATTTTAGCTGAGATCTAGTGGATGATATTCACTTTGTTGCAACACACACACTGCATGTTCATTAATCATATGCATACAAAACTATACACGTTATACAGATCCAAATGTCATATGTAAATGCAAAAGTCTGGCAGTCATCTGAGTTGTAGGCATTAGATTGTCAATATTGATAGCTTAACTCTGTAAACTAATTCACTCAGCATTATCCATAGATTAATCAGGATGAAGTAATTGTGTATTGACTTAAAGAAACAGTATATTCCCTAGGAATTTCTACTCTAATGCATTCCTGCATTGACATATTACCTTAGCAATCTAAATTTAGGAAATAACATAAAAGCATGCTGAATATACTATATTGCTTTTTGGAAGCATTTATTTCATAAAGTAGGTTTAAATATCATACTATCTATACTTTTCTGGTCTATATCTTTTTTCTACAATTGTATAGACATCCTCAATGCAAGCTCTAAGCATCTGTTATGCTCATTTGAAACATATCAATAAAAAGTCAGTTAACTTATTCAGGAATAATAGACAGGAAATGCCTGATTCATTAAATACCAGTCCTAGGTGATCCCATAGACCTCAGAAGAGTTCTTAAGAGGTGCTCAGGAACACAATCCCACCTTTACTGAGAATGTCTTCATTTGAAAAAAACAACAAATCCAAACCCTCACTATCACTTCTGAATGCAAATGAACTAATCAGAATATGTTGGTTCCTTCAGTAAGTGTGATAGGGCAGATCACATTCTGCCTCCATATTATTGTATGGCTCATGGGTATAAGTGGAGAGATAACTAGCCTAATTCTGCCAACTAGCCAGAAGTCAGTGACTTGGAAATGTTTATACTCATAACCCTATACCCTTCCCGTATTATGTTGTTGTGCAATGCTGTGTTAAAAACATTAGTAGGAGCTTTGCTTGTAAATTCCCCATGTCTCCCCAGGAATAATAGATCTCTTTAAATATTAGCATAGATTTAAACATAGGTTCCATTTTCCCCTCTTGTGTTCAGGTGTGAATACAAATTGCAGTTACATGACGTGCTGGTGTGCCAATGAAGATTAATGTAAAAAGGATGATTGCTTTGTTTTTTTTACTTGATGTTTTCCAAACCAATAAAAAAGGTTTTAATATCAATGTTATTCTTTGCTTAATAAGTTATTGCTCTTGTGTTACCAACAAAGCCCACTTAACATTTCATATGAGGCATATTCTGCCCTCATTGCCTTCATATTACTCCCATTAGTGTTTAATCATGTTTAATTTATGTCATTGCACTCCCTTGGGCCCTCCACACCACTTAAGTCCCATACTGGGTTAGTGGCACAGCCACAAAGTACGCTGCAACAGGATCTCTTGCCCACCTTGTGTAAGCCAGCACAAAGAGTTATCATAGAGCAGGTCAAGGTCAGAGTACTGGCTACACGTTCATGTTCCTCCAGTACTTTTGACATTCTATGGAAATAATGTGGAGGGCTCCAGCTGCTATGCCAGCCCAGACGATGCCATTTGGCTGTGGGGTGCATGGTTCTGAAGGTAGAATTTGACCTCTCTAACTTGCCCATTCTTCTCCTACCTAAAGCTCGGAATTTAGATAGAGAATTGGATTCCTCTTGAAAGAGAAGATTATAGTTTGAAAAGTCATAATTTTCACAGAAAATATAAGCATCACAAAAAAAGTTTGCAATTCTTTAATTTACTACTAACTGCTGAATTCCATCCAATTATCATCTATCCAGCTATTAAAAGAACATCCACCCCAAATGTTTCAATTATATTTGCAATTGATCCTTCATTATATAGAGACTGATGCCTTCTCCCCTTGGAGGCAATGTAAAATTTCCATTGTCTTTAGTGCAACCAGGAATAGGACTCACAATGTAACCTTTCACCAGTTGGTAAAATTAAAGTGAATTGGTTTTTTGCGGGGTTTTTTAAAAAAGATTTTACTTAAAAGATCCCATATAAAATAAATGTGACATAGTGAATTTAAAAACCAACCACCTAACCAATCAATCAACCAACCAACCAACCAACCCTTATTTGGAGTCTGATCCAGCACCCATTGATTTTGATAGAAAGCCATCCATTTATTTCAATGAACTTTGGGTCAAGTCCATTAAGAGTTAAATGTGTTGATGCTTGCAGTGCATGCAGAAATCTCCCATGGTACAGTAAGTTAAACAGTGCTTAACTGCCTGTCAAATAGCATTTCTCTAGCAATTCAGCTATTTTTTGCATAGTTGAAAACCATTCTAGAAGGCTGTGTATGCATGTAATATATCCAGGTCTAAAACGCTTACAAAATCAACTGTCCTCAAATGAGGAGCTGCTTTGGAAGGCACGCTTATCTTACTGCTAAGCTAGAAACATACTTTACATGCAAACATTATTCACTACAGCAAAACAGAACCCAATAGTTCAAGCTGAACAGCAACCTATAGGATGCAGGTTTCAAGATATACATGGGAGAAGCATGCACAAACCCGTTAAGCAAATCCTGAAATCTGTGCATGCATTTTACATGTCACATTTGGAGAATGTGCAGAAGTGTGGTTCTGCACTGAAAAAAGACTCTAGAAAATGAGCATTGTGAGATTCCATGTTTATTGCCTCTCATTGACTTCCAGATCCAAGGAACTTAGCTTACAAGTGAAATGGTGGCTCTCAGCTGTCAGTACCATAAACTCAACTTGGGAGCTGAACAGTCAAATTGGATTTGTCATCATATAAACAATAGTGATTCTAAAATTAGCATTTAGTTAACATTACTGTCCACAATGAAAGACCAAATAAGACTCCAGCTTCAACTGTTCTGGAACTTGGCATAGTGTCTAGGGGAAGCAAGCAGTGGTCACAGTGTTAGGGTACACAGTCACAGTCTCTTCTGTCTGAACTTTATTTATAGGACAAAATTTATAGGGCCAGAGTCAGCCATCCCATTGGATTCAGGGGTAACTATATTAAATTGAAACCATGGTGTGGTAAGGATCAATGTCGTCTGATCAAATATGATCTTTGTTTATTAAACTGTTCTTTGAAGTTCTCTGGCTGCAAAAATGAACTCAGACAAAAGATATTTGCGATGGACATTTCTTTCTTTCTTTCTTTCTTTCTCACAAAATAGATGTGGCACATTAACGTACAGTTGTTCTCGTTAAACACTTGATAGTTTTGTCTTAGATACAATAACTAAGATTATGTTCATATTTATATGATAAATCAAACTTTCCTATATTCATTACCTCAGCTATTGTCAAGCACTGAGATAAAACTATCAAAATAACAAAGGCATTATCTAAGTCAACTGGCAAGTTTGTAGATGTACCCATAGTATATTCAGCAATAAATTATTGCATAAGAAAACAAAGTGCTGTCAATGGCATATCCTGTTTATTCATTTTCTTTTCCACATAGTTTATGTGATATTTCTAACAGGAGGTATGTATGTAGCTTGTGTGCATTGCATGAACAAACAAACAAACAAAAAAACCCCACAAAGAAATCAAAATAACTGATCAATCTTGTAAACTTGTTTTTGTGACTTTGTAAACAAAATAGAATTGCGGTAGAGTTGCAAACTTAGAGGAGGCTGATTGCTGGATCAATATGGGATGAATCAATTGCTGATTTAACGCAAGCAAAAATGAATGGCATAGAATAGCATGCTTTAAAAGTCTTCAGCAGTACTTTGCATGCTGAGGTGGCCAAGCAACAGAATATCAGAGAGTAAGGACAAATATCATTAAAGCCCACTATCCTATAAGACTAGGATCAGGATATTGTTATATTTTATTATTTTTAGCTTGTATATTTAAAAGTGTACACACACTTTTACTTTGACCTGAGCTGTTCACAGAAAACAAGCTGATGTAAGCGTGAAAGTGATGTGTGTATGTGTGTGTGCAGATGCACAAGTATTTCAAAAACATTGAGCCTATAGCTTCTCATGAAAAGAAAAGTCCCACTTTAACAGCCTGGCTTAAAAATTATGAGATGGCAGAAGAAACAATAACAACTTTCTTGTTGACCTGCAACTTAATGTGTGCTCTTAGTTTTCTGTAAATCTTTCATTTTTAAATTTAAAAATAATCAACACGTGCATACAAAATCTTTACTGCTCATGCTTTCGAGGCCAGTATTGTATTTTGCGGTTAATAAAGAGCCACTGTCTATAGAAATGAAATGACATTTTTAAAGGCTATATTTCATATTCTGTCTTTTTTTTGTTCACATTTTAAAAAAAATAAAAACCCCGGAGAGTTCCTCAGATTGAGATTTGCAGGTGGAAGTAGCAGTTGCATCTTAAAATAGATACTTATTGGCATGGAGCCATATTTTATTGGCTTTAAGAGAATCTAGAGGCTTGTCTATGCTGCCCTGCAGTTTGGACTATCGGAGTGTGAACAGCAGTGTGAAACAAAATGCTATTTTGTAACACGCTCAACATGGGTGCTGCAGGAGTGAACTAAAATAATTCAAAGTTCCTATTAATATCATCTTCTTCAACGAGGACAACATTAATACCAAGTGGGCACCTTTTAGTTTGCAGCTGTAGCATCCACATTAGGGAACATAGTGTAGAACTTTGGCGCACAGTTATTCACACGCCAACAGTCCAAATTGCACGACAGCATACTCACCACCTAATTCTAATGAATGGGGCCAATTTGAGAGCTTAAGACTGGAATCCTGTCTTTGCTCACCGAAAGCAGTAGTGCCATTTTCCCACATGGCTCCATAAATATGCCTTACTCTTGAATGGAGACAGCATTTGCCTCTCTCTAAATCCTTGCAATCGTACACATCCCCAGATCCTTGCTAAGAGTATCAGTTACGATTTGGGTGCATTTCTATGATAAACTAGCATGAAGTGAGACCAGCTGCCAGTCACTGAACGGTAATGCATATTTTCAGTCAATACTGATTTTTGCTAGTTTAATCATTGCCCTTTGTACAAACTGCACTGTACAAAATGTACTACCCTACCATTTCAGTGCTTGTGGAAGGTACTAGAAAAAGTACTTTGGTGAGTAAAGACTACACCGAAGTAGTTAATGAAGCAGAGATTTAAATATTAACATGATCTTGCCGGCCCTTAGTCCGAACTAACGTTACTCCTCATTTTTGGAGGAGCACTTCCTGGTTCGAACTAGGATTTGAACTAGCACGCCGGTGAGATCATGTTAATGAAGCACGGGATATTTAAATCCCCGCTTCATTAACTACTTCGGTTGTCTCCATTTGCATCCCTATGCCGAACTAGCGATGCAGTGTAGACGTATCTCCATATAGTACAAGCAGTGGTAGAGACTTGCCTCACACGGAAATGCCTACATTCTGTTTTGGCCTTACCACTTCTGGGGGAAAGCCTACCATGGAATCCTTGGCCTTAGTCCTGAGGCAGCCATGTGCTTCAGTTAAGTGGGCATTTCTCCACTAGGAATGGAGCACTTCATGAACCATCATGAACATGCCTTTATGGTCATTGGTGAGCTTGGCCATAGATAAACAGATGATCTACTGAAAAGGTTGCATGACTCATTCCCAATACCTGAGCCACCCAGTCCCCAACAATTCATTTCTAATAACATTTCTGCCTTGAATGAAACAAACCAAATGGATGAATGATTCATAAGTTGAATGATGAGCAATTAGGTAGTATGAATTTATTAGCATATTTTTTGTAGGCCTGTCTCTCTCCAACCCTAGGCACAGTATGGCACAAAGCTATCAATGGTGTTCTTTCCCCCCACACTGATTAATGTTTGCTTGCAGGCGCTTGATTACTTTATTAACATGTCACAAATCTGCAACATTAGCATGGCTCTTGAATGAATTAACTGCTAAATAACCTTGAGTAACACTTAAGTTCCAAGGTGTTCTGTAAAAATAGAAATGTGGGCCTCAGTAGCATCAGCAAACACATGCTGTCTGCTAGCACTATCAGCATTATCACTAGTGACGGATGCCTTCTTTGAGGAGATAAAGAAGAATTTTTTATTGTCCACATAGTGCTGAGTCTTGGCTAAATTCTGCCCTTGTTGGGGAAGTGATCCCTGAGGATTATACCGTTGGCCATATTAACTGTAATTAACTGGCTGGAGGGGGAAACGCTACCTTAGATGGAGTCCTCCATGCTTCTGTGTATTATAGTGTGCAGGCTGGAGGCGATGCCTAAACTACAGAGTGTTTCTGGGATAAACTCTGCTGTGTCCAGGGAATGCGTCCGCTTTTCCGCAGTTTCCGAAAAAGCAGGTGCGTTCTTTCGGAAACCTTGTGTTCCTCATTTTATGAAGAAGAAGGGATCTTCTGAAAGAGGAGGTTTTCCCCACATTTGGCCCAGTGTAAACAGGACAAATGTCAGAAAAGCCTTTTCTGAAAACAAGGTGGAAAAAGGTACGCAAATTGCAGTTCTCAATTTGCATATCTTTTTCTGGAAAAAGAACGCAGTGTGGACATAGTCTGAGTGTGAGCCAGTTTTCCCCCTTATGCTCAGTTGAGTTCTGTTGCAGAGCATATGCCTTACTCTTTGTGTATGCATATTTGTGTGCAGGAGAGTCTCCTCCTTTTATCCTCTTCTTCCCCCTTGCATGTTGCAGCAGTGTCAGGGCACTTTCACACTGCGTATATCATTCAGCTCTCATTGGGAAGTTACCACATCTTTTCAACTCTGCCATTAGTATGACCACCCAGATCTCGAATGCACATGTATTGCACATGTAATGCTCAATGCAGCAACGCACTTTAACATGCTCTTAACTGTAAGCACGAGTAATCCCAGAGCCTACAAGAAGACAACAGGTCAATTAAATAAGTGCTTTATTAAATTGAGATCTTGATATGCAGATGTTTGTGAAAGTGTAAGGGCTGTCTTGATATACATAATGTAACTACATAATGTAACTGTGGTTTCCTCCTTAACCTGTGGGTTCCACCTTAGCTTTCTAATATATATTTTAAATTCCCTCAACCAAGGTTAAGAGATAGGGGTGTACTGAAAATCATGCAGAATAAGAAAGAACAAAGACATGGCTTTTTGATATGTTAACGAGATGTGATTGAATTGTATTAGTTATACATAGCTGCAGTAGTAATACATTATGATATTGCTATTCCTTCTAATGTGCATGTGTTGCATTTAAATTGGAAGATGGATTGTTATCTTAAAACATACAGACATGGTATTTTTCCATAGTGAATGGACTAGTGCCTCTCTCCTTTTAAAGCAGATATATCTGATAAAATATCTGTTGTTTGACAACAAACCCTCTTATAGTATGCTGCAATAAAAATCAAACTAAAACACACTGGGCCTAAATCACTACGTGTTACTCCAATTACACTTTGTAGTTCTACCTATTTCAGTGAAATTTCAGAGACTTTAACTACTGCAAAACAGTGGGGAATTGGGCCTCCTAACTGCTTTGCTCATATTTGTCTTGGCTTCCTTGACTAACCAAATTTAATATTTATATTTAGTGCCTAACCCTGCTATCTCTGTGAGGCAGTTGTGTGCATGGACTGCTTGTAGGAATATTTCTGATGGTTTCACTGTTTTCTATAGGTTAGTGTGCAGGTTTTTTTTTTTAACTTAGTGACTGGATCATCTATTCCCCATCTTGTTTATGAAAATACCAGCATTAGACACTGTACAACAGTTTCTGGAAACATTAAAAGATCACTATGTTTCCTTGTTGCAATTACCACTTTATTATTCTCTATGATGATGGGCCACTAGAGCTAGACTTTACTATTGATCAAAAACAATGAGCTGTCAAAGACTTAGGGCCTGAATCTCAGGCTATGTCTATACTACAGAAGTTTTTTTTCGGAAAAACAGCCAATTTTCTAAAAAAAAATTAACTTACATCCACACTGCAATCACGTTCTTTCGGGAAAAAAATCGAAAGAACAGAGGGGTTTTTCCAACATTGGTAAACCTCTTTCTAGGAGGAAGAAGCATTTTTGTGAAAGGCGTGTGTGGACGGGGAAAAGGGAGTTCTTTCGACAGAAGAGGAAAGAGGAAAGAGCACTGGTGCCCTGGTGGACCTCCATCCATAGTAGTCACAGCTTAAATGCGAGATAGTGTCCATTTAGTGTGGATGCTATCTTTTGAAAAAGCAGATTGCTTTTTTGATGTGCTTTTGCAATGTGGACGCTGTCTTTTAGAAGAAGTTTTTTCAGAAGATCTCTTCTGGAAAAGCTTCTTCTGAACGAAGCCTGCAGTCTAGACATAGTCTCAGTGACATTAAGGCCCCAGTTACAGTGCAAAAAGGAGCCTTAGTGTAAATGAGACTCAGGCCCTGAATTTTTTCACATATTTTACAGTCACTGGTAAAACAGAAATAATCATAATAATTCATAGAAAGTTGATAGTATTGTAAATGCAGAGGGTGAAATTCACCTTTGTGGGAAGGCCTGCACAAGGCATATGTGCTATTTACATTTCAGGGCATAAGTAGAACTTGAGTAGTGCACAGCTTTTCCAGAGCCATCTGCACATGAGTGATTTTCACCAAAGCAGAACACTTTTATTAAAGATTAAACCAAATTCCTGATTAGTATTTTTTAATAGTTTAGCCTTGGAAGGCGTAAAATATTTTTTGACCCGCTCCACAAACAGAAACACCAAATGCCCTAAAGAATAAATATGCACAACCGTAAAGCCACTGTATATCTGGGCTAGAGGTCTCTTTAAGTCTAAAGCTTAGGGTGGCTCTTTGAACTTTATAGTAAACCATTTATTTGTGATGGCTTGTCTACAGTGGGGGTGTGTCTAGACTACATGCCATCGTCGATGGAGGCATGTAGATCAGACAGATAGGCAAAGGGAAATGAAGCTGCGATTTAAATAATCGCGGCTTCAGTTAAATTTACATTGCTGCCGCGCTGAGCCGACAAACAGCTGATCAGCTGTTTGTCAGCTCCGCGCGCTAGTCTGGACGCGCCGCGCCGACCTGAAAGCCTTTTATCGACATCCCCCTTATGCCTCGTAGGATGAGGTTTACAGGGGATGTCGATAAAAGGCTTTCATTTCGACAGGGGAGCATCCAGACTAGCGCCCGGAGCCGACAAACAGCTGATCAGCTGTTTGTCGGCTCAGCGCGGCAGCCATGTAAATTTAAATGAAGCCGCCATTATTTAAATCGCGGCTTCATTTCCCTTTTTCGAATACACAAATCTACATGCCTCTGTTGATGGAGGCATGTAGTTTAGACATACCCTGGGATACTACACTGTATGGGAATGTGATGTCACAAGCGTACTAACATGTTGCACATTACCTGGTCTGTGTAGCCTCTGTTGCTTTGCTTTAATACAGTGTTGTTTAAAACAGCACTTATGGTAAAGAGCACAAGGGAACTTTTAGTGGGTACCAGTAAGGGATATAGCGACCACTCAATGCACACTGTTGGTGCACATTAGAAATCACAGCCCTGAGGAGCAGTTCCCTGCTGTGCAGACAAGCCCTGTTACATTTTCTCTCTGGTGCACATGCTTCGGATTCTAAGCCAGTTGACAGCTACGCATGGCGTACACCAGTAGCCACTGGATCTATGCCAATGTGCTCTAAAGTATTTTGTCTCTTTACACATGTAGAGCATTATTAGTGCCAGACTTCTTTTCCTTGGGAAATTTAATTTTAAAATGCTGCAATGTTAGGGACCCATTCTGTTTTTAATGATGTCAAATTAGATGCCACACAGCAGGATTGAACTGATTGTTCTCACTTGCATTGGTATAACTCCCTGGACTGTACACTGTTGGTGTATGGGCAGACTATTCTCACAACTGTATACCGAATGCTTTCACGTGTATATTAGCATACGCATATTACAGACTCAGGCTCCCCAAGGGAGCTAAGCCACAGTTACCATCATTTTAAATTTAGCTAAGAAATAAGCGAGTGATCCAGCGTGATTCTGAGCTCATCCTGCTGTGCCTCCTTGGCGCTTGCTGACTTCTGTGGGAATTCAGGGAGCTGAGCACTTCTTAGGACTGAACAGTAATTTGTGGCATTGAGTCTGTAAGGCCTGGGCCAAAGGCCACTGAAGCCTCTACTGACCTCAGCAGAAGCCAGATGAGACATTGAGGCCTAGAATGCACTGGAGCATAAGATCGACCTAAAATATGCATCTCCATCTATGTTAATTGCATAGCTGGAGTCAACATATCTTAAATAGCTGTCCACATAGCGAGAGGAGCAATGCTCCCATTGGCTTCTCTTATTTCTCATGAGGAACAGGAGTATCGGTGCAGACAGGCGTGCCCTCTGACTTTGATTTAGCATGTCTTCACTAAACCTGCCAATGGAACCCCAGAAGATCGACTGTGGCAGTGTCCATCTTCCCCATAGTGTAGACGTGCCCTTAGTGATCAGGAAAAGGTCAGAGTATGAGAATTAATTTGTTCTATCAAATGCGGAGATATGGGAGAAAAATAAAATGTTGAATGCCAATTACCAACCAGTTCATACCCTGTAGCCCTTCAGTTTGCGTTTGTGACTTGCTATAGCACGTGCTTCTGCTAGAGTGTGTTTTTACAGAAAATAAAAAGTACAAAATCAAGGAAGAAAATAATGTAACTCTATTACAAATTGTGTACATCTATTTCCATTGACAAACGTTGCCATCTAACTCTTGGGGCATTGCACTTGGAGAATTGGGGAAGTCTCTATGCACACTTGTTACCTCAACATGTATTAACCAAAACAAAAAACAAACCCCCCCCAAAACTCCAAATAGTTACAACTGAGTTTTGATACAGCCCAAGTGTGAGCCCATTGTTTGTGTAAGAAAACCAAACAAACAATCTTCATAAATATTATTGTTTAGGGAAAATATTCAGGCCTTTTTCTTGCATAACCCACTGGGTGAGCCATTTGCCGTATCAGGCCTTAGTCCAACTTTTCAGTTGAGTAGTGACTATTCCATATGCTGCAATGGACTTTACAGGGTATGTTCACCTTTAAACCAGACCATACAGACTTTTTTCCAGCAAAGCAGCAAATGTGGGGACATGGGGGCTGGTGAGAAAGTGCATAGGAGCACCAGAGATGATGCAGAACTATTGCATAATAATTACTGACTGGATCTGAAGATGTTTTTCTGTTTTGCTCCCAGATCGCAAGCAACTGCCCAAGGTTTAAGAGACCAGAAGCAAATATTCCTGTACAGTGTCTGTATTAAAAGGATGCAATATACTTGTACAATATGTGATATATCTATTTTTAGGGTATCTATTTACCTACTGCGCCATCCTATTGTAATTGACACATATATTATCTGCTCCATTTCAAATTTATCTTGTTCTCATCATTTCTGGTGAACAAGGTTTTGGCTAAGTGTTTTTTATGAATAGTGAATTGTTTTTATCAATTACATGTGGTCTTTCTATTATTTGGTAATTTATCTTACCAAATCTTGGCACTTCCCATCCCCCAAATGTGATACCCACAACTCTCCTATAATCTAGATAAAAACGCTTTGGTACAAAAATTACCCCTTCCCATAAAATACCAAAGTATTTTGTGTCCCTTCATCAGGCAGATAGTTATTTGTGTATCTGGCATTTTCCCTCCAGGATTCAGATTTTCCCAATACAAATAAGTCCCAATAATGAAATCCAAAACACAACTGCAGGCTCAAATCCCAGTGTTTACATGAAGTTGCTGTTGATAAATGTATTTGTTCTGTTCCAGAGTAAACCATACAACGATAATTTGAAATGACTGAAGTTGGACAGACATTTTTCAAAATCCATTTAACCGGAGTAGATCAACAAATAAAAAATGTCAACTGAATAGATACAGCTAATATTAGTGTCAGCACTGAAGAGAGAAAAATGATTAACATCATTAAGTCTTGAGTACAGTTTTCTGCTGTAGTTGAGCAATATTAAAATCCTTCCATCAGAGTCCGTAACAATGTTCCAGCTGATTTCAGAGAGGTGCTAACAATGCAGGCTGAGGGCCTGATTCTGCAAATCTTTACCCACAAAAGTCATCCTTACTCATTCAAATTGTCACTGAAGTCAATGGCCCAGATTCTGATCTCTTTTATATCAACATAAATCAGGAGAAATTCCACTAAAGACAATGAAGTAAAATACGTAAAATGGTAAAATAAGGAAGTGAGCTCAGAATCAGATCCAGTGGATCACAAAAGTCTTTGCAAAACAATGGCATACAATTTAATACAGTGAGATTATTCTTGTAAATCCTACTTGCATGAACCAGTTTTTGCAGGATCACACCCTCAGTTCTATAGTGAAATCTGTTGTTTGACTGAACAGGAAGTCATCTTGGAAGCAGATCACTGCAGCAGTTTAGAAATGAGTATAGCTGATACAGAATTTCTCTTAAAAATTTATTCATTCATACTAATTGCAGCAACCTGTTTAAAAAAACCAACGTGAACACAAAGACATATGGGAAACAGTGCAAATGCAGAATTCCATATTCAGGTCTGCCTGTTCTTAGGTTTAAATTGGTCTGTTCTCAGTTTAAATGTTATCTGTTGTAACAGAAGAAAGAGGAAAGGATTCATATGTATAAATAAACAGACATTTTTCTATAAACAATTGAGATGGATTTCACAACATGTTGTTTATAGTGTATAAATGGCTGTTTGCCACTTATTCCATTTGGCTGGCTGCTAAGAGCAGGCTTCATGTGAGCTAGCCTAATTGCTACAATTAGTAACATTTAAATGGCTCATTGTGTTTTTATATAATTCTTCCCACATTCTGTGCTGTTGTGGTATAGAATTAGTAATTACAGTGCTTAGCCTGTTAATTCCTGGGCACATGTAATTATTTTCATCATGCACCTTCTGTAGCAGCTCAGCGGAAATAAGTTTGTGCTCAGGTGGCTGCCCTCTCACTTAGGATGAATGCAATTTACTCCACTTCCTACCTTGCACAGGGGCAACAGAGGCAGCACTACAACCTCAGCAATTGGCTGAAGTCATTTCCTTGGCATTGTGCAGGCCGGTGCAAGGGGTGGGGGGATCCACAGTGTAAATTGCAGCATCTTAGTCAGACTGAACTGCACTACCGCAAAAAGCAAACAGCAAAACAATAGCAACTTTATTAGCTGAAGCAATGATGGAGCCAAGTACCACTCCATGAAGAGTGCCATTTTTTAAGGCTTTTGATGAGCTTTAAGGAAAGGTGAACAATGAAGAATCACTTTAAAAGCTTTTTTTCCAGAAACAAATAGGCTAATAATGAATATTTATAGTAACCATGAAAAATAAATATTTGTATAACATAGGCATTTTAAAATGATCAATAATCCCTTTTTAAACATCAGTGTTAGTGCGTAACTTGTGTGGGGTTATTTAAATGATCTTTTCTTAAACATATAAACCTACAAACTTTAAAATGGCCAAGTTTAAGGACAATGTTTAAACAGCTCCTTTTCATTTAGATCTACTGGTAAATTTGCTCAGCTCACTAGGTAAAGCTAATATGAAATTAATTTCTAACAGACAAAGAGACACAGTATTTTCCCTCCACAACAGCATAATTTTGAGCATTCATTTATTATGTGTTTTATGTTTATTTTCCTATAATTCCAGAATGGAATGTTAAAGAACTGATTTTTGATTACTTCAAAAGCAAAAGCTTAAATTTTAACATTTTATTTTTTCTGTTGTTATCCTATTTGAACTTTATTGGTTAATCCTAAAACTATAAATTGTGGTAAAAAGAACAGTGCATGTCCATTATTAATTATTCATAAGGCAGTGATGAGGTTTCTGGAATGGTCTGTGTTCAACAAAGAACTTCTAAAAGAATGTTCGTACCACTATTTAGCTTGACTGTTCATAGCAAAACAAATAGTCTATATAGATTATTTCAAAAATAGATTTCAGTGGATGTTCTAATCACTTTCCAGCTATCCATGATATTGACAAATGAAGTTTTTAGGGATCAGAATTTGACTTACTATAAAACGCTTCTTTCTCCATGAGCACAACTGGATTTATTCCTGAAGTGAGGCTAGGTATACTACCCTCTATGATAGCACGCATATAGCAATTTTCTTTGAGTTAGGACCGGCAATAAATCATTTAAAAATATCAGGTATTTAAAAATTTGATTTTTTTTTCTAAATAGAAAAAAATATTGGTGGGAGAATAAACTGAACTCTAAAAAACAAAGAAACAAACAAACCCCAAAGCAAAAATCTTACGATACAAATCTTGGGCTTTGACAAAGTTTCTTTAAACAAATTTATTTGGTAAGCTTCACCAAAATTTAAATTTAGGACTTAAAAAAGCCGGACACTGTTTTCACACGTGCAGGTTTTTAATTATTCCAGTAGAAGTCAATTTCTAATAGTGTTTTTAAAAGACATGGAGCTAGATTCACAAGGAGGACTTAAGAGTAAAATATTGAATTGCAACACCTATCTTGCAGAAACCCTGTTGCCACCTAGTGGAATGCACAACCCCACATTAGGCACTTTTTCACTGCATGGGGAGAGTTAGGCGCCTAAAAAAGAGGTTCGTAGAAACCAGCAAGCAGAGCAGGAAGCTGTCTTAAGACAATAGGAACTGCTAAGGAGAGGGGTGGGCCTTCAAAGAGATTTAGGTGCTTAACTCTAGGCAGGAGGGAGATGCCTATCTCCAATTGAGATTTACGGCTATGCTCCCTCTCCTTAAATTAGGCACTTAAACCAGATTAGTCCTGTCTCAGGAATAACCCAGGAGAAGGGGAAGGTGGTGGAACAGCTCAAATAGAAGAAATTGAGAGCTTTACCCTGGAATGCCTTCTACTCCAGTGGTTAGGCCTTTTAGCTGGAAAAGGAGAAATCTGTGTTCAAATCCCTGATCTACAGCAGGCAGAGGAGTAATCTGAGTTCTGGGTCTCATATACCCCAGATGATTGTACTGACTACTGGTAAAAGTAGGGAGAACCCAACCACCTCCTCCACAGGTAGTAGAAGAAAGCAAGGGGACTTAGATGAAATATAGATACTTAGGATTTTTAGCACCTGCCAGACTAAATGGCAGATGGGATGTGGTTTTGTGAATCCCAGTGGAGCTTAAAAGCTAGACTTAGCTGTTATGAGTCTACTGCCTCATGTTTCAGGTAAGAAAAACGTGGGGCGGCTTGGTTTGTATAGACTGACCACTAGTTTTAAGTGATGATCCGGTGTTTGCTTATGGAATGAAAGTTCTATTGCATTTCACTAGACAAAGGACTTGATTCCCCAAAATGTTGTATTTTCTGACTAAACTAATGCCTACTGAATAATCAACTGAATCCCCGTGGAAGGGGGCAATTACTTTCCACAGGTTTTCATATTCTGACTATCAGATGATCACTTTATTTAATGATCATGCCTGCAACTGGCTACTACTTAATTTGCAAACCTCTATGCAAATTTTCATACCTGGGTGATTTTTCTGGTCACAGTAAAATTTTTATTTTTCTCACTTGCAGATTCCTGCATTTTAAGAGATACTTTGTTTTGAGGATCTTGCCCCTAGCAAAAAACAACAGATTTTCAACATTTCATCAATTAAAAATCATTTAAGTATTGAAAATGGCTAATTGAATGTATACAAAGAAACCATGTGTTATATATCTTCTGTTATTTCATATTACAAATATAACAACAGGAGAGACTGAACTTCTCCAGCAACATATACAGCAGTGACTTACACTTAATATACCTGACAGTGGTTAAAATATCAAAATCACAGGTCTTCTCCACCCTGACAATGATGCTTAAAATAATAAACCTACAGTTGTGCTCCGCTTTTCTAAGATGGATAGACATAGTTATACTGATTTGTTTCTCATGGAAACCCTTTGGCGTCTTTGCAACCCACCTATTCTTGAAACAGGATTCACTTTTTATAGAATATTCTAAAAGTACCCATGTAGGCTTTCATATGGCATTACACTGCAAATTAAATCCATAATGTGTAAAAAACATGTTTACAATTACTTGTGGAGGCCAGTTGATACAATTTGTGGACCAGTTCTTAAATTCTACCTTATTAAAGAGAATGAGATGTATTAAAAGATTTGTGGTTTATAAAAAGTAACACCATTATATACCATATTTTACTTTACAAAAATATTGAAATAATCCATGAGTTATTCACTCTGCACCAGCTTTAAAAAAAATACTATCAAATTTTGACTTGCACCTTTAATGCAACTGAAAGCACCATCAGGGGATACTTTTAACATAAAGAAGGATACCATAGACTTGATCATACCTTAGGGAGGTATGGTATTAAAACCCAGAAGCTTGCAGCAAAAAACACTTTTTACAAGTGAGTCAACTTCATTTTTAATAGGTATGGAACCAAGTCTTGAATAGTTTCAAGAGGGTCTTCCACATAGCTTGTTTTAATTGTACTTGACGGTATATACTTACTAACAGGTGGCTGAAAGCCTCTAAAAGACATCACTTTCACCTTATGTGGAGGGAGGGGGGACAGACCTGTCTGTACATGTGGAGAACTTGATTGTTCTTTTCTGCTTCCTGCTCTTGTAGGGTTCATGCCACTCATTTTCTGTTCCTCAGGCAACAATATCAATCTCGTAGTGATACAGTGTTTGGCACTAGAAGGGTATGGCATGTTGCGTCTCTTATCACACCTGCATACATTCATACACAGAGCCATGCATTCTGAGTCCTGAAACAGATTTAAGTTACAATGTGTTCATATGCTTCCTCTCAGAATCTGAACATAGTCCTCAAAAGTTCAGAGTATGAAACCTACACTTTCCTCGTTCTTTCTTTTCTTTGTTAAAGTGTTTGCAGATTGAACACTGAATCATGATTATCATTTAATTTACATCACTAGGTGCTAGAGCTCCATGTTCCTCCTGAAAGCCAGAAGTGAGCTGCATAGGATTTCTGTCAAAAGAAACTTGCTGAACTGAAATTTTAATTAAAATGAATTTTGAATTCTATAGAAAACTAGTAGTTCTGTTGGTACTAATGCTTATTACCTGATTAATCAGACTCTCGCTTACACTCCTTTGATAGGCTTGCATACAAAACAGTGTACTTTTTTGATTGAGAACTATCTTGCAAATCTATTCTAAACTGAACTGTTTAGCTGCTGGAGACTTGAGGATTATACTCCTATCTTTTTTGCAGAAACCAGAGTTTTCTATAACAGCAACATTGCCTGGTACAATTAAGCTATTTTGACAACGTTTTTTTGTTTGTTTTGTCATTAAATAAGCAAATATCAATTGTTCATTTCTAAAGTAAAATGCACTACTGGTTAAAGTTGAAAGCTCTCATCAGAATCATCCTGTTGATTGTAAGTATTGTGTAGCAGAGTTTCATAGCAGCAGGGAGTCATGAGCTGGGTTTATTTCCCAGTTAAAGAAATAGATTTTTCGAGGCTCTCAGGTGATGCTGCTTTAGAACTGAACTGCAGTCAGACTGCATACAGAGGATCAAATGATAATCATGATGATAGCCATACTATGAAAACTACCACTTGCTGCTCTATTGTACTATGCAGTTTAGTTATTGCCACAGCCCTACTGTCAATCCACAATTTGGACTGTAACTTTGTAGCTTCTTCAAGTCTTTATTATTTTTATAAAGTGGTTTCATATTCCAAGCGCTCCTGAATAAGGGCATCATCTTTATACTGTAGCCGTGGTGGAGCAGGGGAACATTCAAAAGCTAAAATAGCCTTCCGCAGGCTTCTGTCCAACACGTGTCTCTCCCAGGCTGGGTATCTGTTCCTGAACAGATCAATTTTAATGACTGACTCTTCAATCCTTGGTGGCCGGGATGAAGGTGTCGAAGGCGCTGTGGGCCTTACCTGGAAGACAGGCACGCACCCATCTCTCTCTGCCAATTTCTGGTCCCGGTCACTTGTGACACTCCGATTGTTAGAGATCGATCTTAGAGTGTTTGTCGCCACTTCTGGGGGCATAGTGAAGGCAGTGACAGGGTCCTCACAAGCACAGCTTGGCGACTGCCCAAATCTTGGTCCATTGGGATGAAAGAAGGCATAGTACATCAGCATAAAAACAATGCCTGTTAAAAAGCTGCTGAACACCACACACAGTGCTGGTATGGCGAAAGCATCAGAGATCAGTGGGGCCTTGTAAAGATACCAGAGAGCACTCAAGGCAGTGTTTTCTAAAAGGATCACAAAATAGTAAATGAAGAGTCTGCAACGTGTCCTTCCTTCTTTGACATTGAACCAGCTAAAGATATAGATAATCCCAACAACCATATCAAATACTATCTCTTCCCATTTAGTGATGCAGAACTCTGTTTCACAATGAACGATCCAGAAGGTCATGATACACCAGTGAAGGACTATGAAGATCCCAAAGTACAACTGGAAAACTGAGGCAAAGAGAGCAAAAGTAATTACCCTGGCTGCAATTGTGAAGAAATGCCAGCAAAACTGGATTATAACTGCCATATAACTTATGGGTTTCTTGTCATCACGGGAATCACGGAGGGCTTTCTGGTAGGACGCCAAAGCCCAAGCCAGGGACACAAGAGATGCTGCAGCTGTAAGACCTAGAAGAAATAGAGAAGATGAAATAAAGGGTTAATTAGTGCATTAGAATCAATGGAACCAATGGTTGGAGCCAATGAAAACACATGCGCTCCATAAACCACAGTATAATAAACCACACTCTTCATAGTTAACACAAGGAATTCGTACTGTCTCCCCATTGCTCGACAATCAGCTAGGGCCAAATCTCACATTATTGATATTTAATTGTTTTTTCAAAGTGGACTTCATTGTAGTTGTTTGCGTACTATCAAATATTATAATGAGCACAATTAAAGAAGAGTTGCCTGTCTATCATGTCTGGTAATTTAGTCGCTAATTCACAAAAATAAGTGATTAACAGTAGAGCTCTTAGTCAATACTGCGAGTTAACAATGCTCAGTTACTATTATTATTTTAAAAGATATGATTTTTCACTGTTTCTAAGAAAACTACGTAACAGCTCAATATAAAATTAACATGTCTTTCTAATTTAATTATCACAGTATACACTTATGGGGCTACATGATAAATACATAATTCAATTCATTAGGATTTAGGAATATGATTAGATCATCCTAAAATATCTGTGATTTAGATATTAGAATACTGTTCATCACAGCTGGCCTAGAAAAGATTAATGAGTCTGAGAAGAGGCCAAATGACCAGATATAATAGTGCTGAGGAGAAGCAGGTGGCCCAAGAAACCTCGAAATGATGATGGAGCCCAGCTGAGAAGGAATAGGTGGAATCTGGCAGCAGAAAAGGATTTCAGCGAGGGAGCCTGAAGACACGTTTTGGATATTATAGAGGGAGGGAAGGAAGGAATCCTCTGGGGAAAGGGTACGCAAAAAGGATCAGGGAAATGGCAGCAAGGGTTAAGATGGTGCAGATTTTGGCTGCTGATTAGATGGTCCCCAAGTAGGAATCTGGAATAGAGGGCAGATACAGGTTTCCTGACCAGCTGCTTGGAAAGTGGCATGACCGGGACAGTGGATTTGGCGACTGTGTGGGATGGTTTGCACTGTGTGAATTTGACATCCCAGGGAAAGAGAAAATACATAATGAGATAGCTGTATGGCCAACCCATTAAAAGGGAACAGCCAAATCCTGGAGAGAAAGACCTTGGGATTTGTGAACAAGTGATGGAAAGGGGTCTCAGATCTGGCAGGAACTAATCACAGAGCAGTTGGGAGGAGGCACCCCAGTAGTGAATAAAGAATCCTACTATAATATCATTGTCATAACATAAGAACATGACATAAGAAGGTCATATTGGGCCAGTCCAAAGGTCCAGCTACCCCAGTATCCTGTTTTATGATAGTTGCCAGGGTCAAGTGCCCTTTGTCACATTATGTGCTATGGTTGGTTTGTACTTTTTTTTGTCTAATAATCTAATTTTTCTACACATTGTCAAGCATTTTCCACTGGTACAATTTTCTATTAGAAAATGCTGATTTGTTGAATTCAAAATATTTCTCAGGAACTCATCAATTTCACAGAAATGTCCAATGAAAAATTATTGAAACATTTTGTGTAGACTTGTATAATATATACAATATGGCAAAATATAAACACTGAAACGATCAAGTAAAAACAAACTAGTCACAATGAAACAAAGGGTTTAAATCTTATTGAAATGGAATGAAATGAAGTCCTTCAGCCTACCCAATGTTTTGACAAGATTATTTTGATATTACCAAACTGAAAATTTTGTTTCATGGGAAATTTTGAAATTTCAATTTTGAATTCCAATTTGGGATGAAAGGAAAATTTAAAATGATTCATTTTCATAAGAGAACAATACATTGGTTCCTGCAAGCTACATTCTCTATCACTGGCAGGATGCTAATGATGTTATAGTACCTATAAATGCACAGCAGAAGCAGAAGCTACCTCACGTCTGTTATTAGAAAGACATCCATGGAAATGGGTTCTCAAACTTCATTGCACTGCTATTCTCTTCTGACAAAAAAAAAATTAGTACATGACCCCACAAGAGGGGGACTGAAGCCTGAGCTCTACCATCCTGAGAGGGGAGGGGCAAAGCCAAACCTCGAGCCCCACTGACCCAAGACAGGGAGCCAGAACCAAAGCCCACAGACTTCAGGCCCAGGTGGGGGATGGCACTGTAACTTGAGCCCCTAACACACAGAGCTTAAACTCCCAGGCTTTGGTTTTGGCTCCAGGTGGTGAGGCTTAGCTTGGGCTCCAAGTGATGGGCTCAGGCTTCAAGCTCAGACTCCAGCAAATCTAATACCACCCCTAGCAACTTCATTAAAACAGCAGAGGGGCCCACTTTGGATCCTGACTCACAGTTTGAAAACTGCTGTGGTAATCTACCAAATTACTCTGAGGGAGACATTCAAGATGGGACAAAAACATTCCAAAATGAAAGTTAATGGAATAGCTCTATAACACTCAGGTCTTGAAACATTTAAAACCTAGGGGTATAATGTATTGATACTTCTCTGGTGCCCTGATTTAAAACTTTTATTTAAAAAAAGTTTCAAATGATGATACCTGAGGCAATACTGGCTCATTTATTTGATGGCTGCATTGAAACTTCATGTATCTCTTAGTGCTCTCATTGATATAAAACGGATGCTACCTTAACAGCTTAATGATTATATAAAAATTATTACAATATTAATTCTCTGTGTCCATTTTTTTTGAAGAAGCACAGAGCTGCCTCAGGATAGAAGGCACATTTTTTGAGTAGTGTACCAGCACTTCTTCCCCTGTTTTGATAAAAGTTTTATTGATGGAATCCTCCTTCATGAAGAGAGCAAACAATGAGACTCAGTGAGGAAGGCTACGAGAAGACAGAATAAATTAATGATGTTTCCCTTTCTGATATGTACATTTGGCTTGTCATGCTGAACTATCTCTCAGTAATCATTATTTCTATAGGCAACATTAGCAATTAAAAACATAAGCACTCATGTTCTTATGGGAATGGTTTAAATACAGCTGCCAAAACATAATTAAAGAGTGTCATCTTCATAAGATGAAAAAAAATGGGAAAGAAGGAATAATGAGAGTAATTAATGAATGATGTCATCACTGATAATTTCCTCCAATTTTAATACAGGCAGTCCCCGGGTTACATACAAGATAGGGACTGTAGGTTTGTTCTTAAGTTGAATTTGTATGTAAGTTGGAACTGGTACATATTGTAGGGGAAACTCTAGCCAAAGATTTCTCCAGAGCTCAGTTTTATTCTCCCACACCTCACTTCCCTCAGTCCTTTATTCTCAAGCTCAGGTGTCTGCTGAGAAAAGCCGCTCCGCGTCTCCCTGGTCTGCTGGGGAGGGGGGCGCTAGCTTCACGTCTCCCTAGTCTGCTGGGGGGAAGCAGCTAGTGCGGAGTTGCCTCATCCCGTTTGTAAGTAGGGATCCGATGTAAGTCGGATCCATGTAACCCGGGGACTGCCTGTAGTGTTGAACAAGAGTTCCAAAATTGTACTATTGACAAAAGATGGCATAACATATAGGAGAGGTTTTTTAATAGTTTCTTGGCAAATCCTTCCATGAGGACCACACAATCCCCAAATATCATGTCTAGTAGGGATGTTAAAATGTGTGTAATTAAGTAAACGTGTAACCACTGAAATTGGCAGTTGGCCCCCCCAGAGCTGGTATGCATGGAGAGCCAGTTTTTAAGCTGGTTCCCTGAATATACCAGTTCCCATTTGCTGCCCCACGCTGCTGCCTCTGTATAAGAGGCAGCAGCAAAGGGTGGCAGGTGTCTGCACTGGGAGCTGGTCCACACAGGGAGCTGGCTTAAAAGCCTTCTCCCCATGTGTTCCTGCTCCCCACATCCTTTCCTTTCTTGACAGTGAAGACAAGAAAGTGCCCAATGCTTACCACCTGTAGTCATGCACAGCTAAAGAAAATCCACTTCCACTGGTATCATTCTAAGTTGAGCTGTGTAAACTGTGAATTTTGTACCTAGTCAATTCAAGTGATAGGGCTTGAATGTCTTCACAACAGCCAGACACTTCAATTCTGTAGCTGAATACTTGGTTTCCCTCTCATTTAATATACAGCCTCTGAAAACCACTGATCTGCATCCACTAAGCTCATCTACTTGTCCAATTTAAAACTTATAGCGACTTTGGGACATCACACATTAACACAAACGGACAAGGCGACTGTGGGAATTTAAGCACAGCATATTTCAGAATTCTCTCCTTCAGTGGCTCACATGCTTTTGTGTGTCTCTATCCATCCCAGACTTGTTCTTAGTTAGTTGTTCTAATGGCTCTGTCTGCTCCGAATTTTTAAAATAAATCTTCTATAGAGTCTCTGAGGTCAACCAACCGCTGTGCCTCCAGGTGTATCAAAATTTCTCTAACTACATGGAGACTGAGAAATTAGTCCAGGACTGTGATCTGCCTCTAGTGGTGGGAGGCAGAGAAAATGATGCCCTGCCTTACAAAAAAAATCAGTGTTGGATTAATTTGGGTGCTTATGGCACAGACAAGTCATCATCTGTCTGGCCAGCTGATAGGAAGAATAGGTGAGCACTGACAATGACAGGTAACTATGTGGTCCAGGTCTGTAGGAACATTCCAGTCCTTTATAATGTTCAATTTCTGTGGTTGGGGTTCATTTCTATTCCACCCTCTGAAATGTCCCTGGAGTATTCATGACTCAAAAAGACATTTTGTGGAACTGAAGCAGTCCTTAGATTTCCCCCTCAATCCTCAGGTGCTCCTTTAATCTGGTGATATGTAGCTACTAAAGCAAAATTCCTAAAATATTTTGCCTTTGTCCCTTTTCTTCATTGAAACAAAAAGATATTTTGGGTCAGAATAAATATTCTGTTTTCGTCTTTTTTTCATTTTGTTTAATTTCATTTTCAGTTTTCTTACCTTTATTGTGCCTCCTAAATATATCAAAACTAAATTTCAGAACAAAATGTGAAATGAAAAGTTGAAATGCTCCATGTAAACATATTGGCTGTGTCTACACTGGCATGAATTTCCGGAAATGCTTAAAACAGAATAGTTTTCTTTATATGTATTTCCGGAAAAAGAGCGTCTACACTGGCAGGCTGCTTTTCCGGAAAAGCGCCTTTTCTGGAAAAGTGTCCGTGACCAATGTAGACACGCTTTTCCGGAAAAGAGCCCCAATCGTCATTTCCGCGATCGGGGCTTTTTTCCGGAAAAGACTACTGGGCTGTCTACACTGGCCCTTTTCCGGAACAGTGTTCCAGAATAAGGACTTATGCCCGAGCGGGAGCAGAATAGTTTTTCCGGAATAGCGGCTGATTTTGTACAGTTCAACGTCGTTGCTTTTCTGGAAATTCAAGGGCCAGTGTAGACAGCTCGCATCTTATTCCAGAAAAGCAGCTGATTTTCCGGAATAAGTGGCCCAGTGTAGACACAGCCATTGAGATAAAACCCTTTGACTATTTTTAGAGAAACTATTTGTTGAGTTCAACCCCAATTAGTGAACAGTTTCAACTGACCCCAAACTGCACGTTTTGGTAAATGAATTATTTGTTCTCCTCACCAAAAGAAGCCCAACTCTATTAGGGTATGTCTACACTACCCTCCTAGTTCGCACTAGGAGGATAATGTAGGCATACCACACTTGCAAATGAAGCCCGGGATTTGAATTTCCCGGGCTTCATTTGCATAAGCGGGGAGCCGCCATTTTTAAAACCCCGCTTGTTCGAACCCCGTGCAGCGCGGCTACACGGGGCTCAAACTAGGTAGTTCGGACTAGGATTCCTATTCCGAACTACCAGTACACCTCATTTCACACCTCGTTTCACGAGGTGTACCGGTAGTTCGGAATAGGAATCCTAGTCCGAACTACCTAGTTCGAGCCCCATGTAGCCGCACTGCACGGGGTTCGAACAAGCGGGGTTTTAAAAATGGCGGCTCCCCGCTTATGCAAATGAAGCCCAGGAAATTCAAATCGTGGGCTTCATTGTATGCCTACATTACCCTCCTAGTGCGAACTAGGAGGGTAGTGTAAACATACCCTTACTGAGTGTAACCCTTGAAAGTTTATTTTTAAAGCTGTTTTTAACTCTAAGGCTGTGTCCAGACTCAGGGGTTTTTTCAGGAAAAGTAGCCTTTTTCCGAAAAAACTTCCCCTGCGTCCAGACTCAAGCCGCGTTCTTTCGAAATTAAATCGAAAGAACGCGGCTTTTCTTTCGATGGCGGTAAACCTCATTTCACGAGGAAGAACGCCTTCTTTCGAAAGTTCCTCTTTCGAAAGAAGGCGTTCTTCAATGTAAATAGGGCTTCTTCGAAAGAGAGCATCCAGACTCACTGGATGCTTTCTTTCGAAAAAGCAAGCCGCTTTTTCGAAAGTTCAACGTGCAGTCTAGACGCTCTCTTTCGAAAGAGGCTCTTTCGAAAGTATCTTTCTGTCAGTCCCCGTAATACACGAGGTTCGAAGGGATGCCGGAAAGTATGAGACCACAACTGGGGGCTTTAAAAAGCACAAACTGATTTTATTTTGATGGTGCCAGACAATCATCAGAACAAAAATTAAACAGATTGCCAGACAACACAAAACAATTCCCTGAGGCTTTTCTAAATCACAATAATTCCCAATAACTGCCCAGGGGTTAGGAACAGTTGAATTAACACTGGTATTGTCCATAGGGCTGATTATTTACACAACTTTATACAAGGAAACAGTAAAAAACCTAAACCACAACTATTTATAAACTAACTTAGTAACTTTTTAGCCACTGTCACTTGGCAAGCAATAAGGACAACTAAAAAATCAATTAGGATAGGGGTGATGGTGGGGGGGGGGGGTGTTATACCAGTTCTGGAGACAGCAGGAACACAAGTACCGGTCACACGCTCATAAACTGTCTCCACTCGGGTCGACCAACTCGGAGTACGCTCAGTAAGACTCAAGAGCGGGGGGTGCAAGGCGTCTGGGTGATCAGGCCAGGCGTTCACTCAATGCGAATCTCCAGTGAGAGAGTGGCTGCCTGCCTGTTTTATTGCCTGTGAACTTATCACCCCATAGGTTGGTTTTTGCTGCAGTGGGTGGAGTAGCAGGCCTGAGCACCAGTCAGCCCACTGGCTGATCTGTTACTGCAATGGGTGGAGCGAGCAGGGGAAGATTATTAATTTACATGCCTTTATATGGAAAACACTCCACCTCACAGACAGAGCCCCCTATACCAGCCTCAGAGGTATTACAGGCTATGGCTCCCTGCGACGGGCAGCCATTTCTGATGTTCTGTCTCGGACACTTTCGAAAGAGCCTCTTTCGAAAGAGGCTTGCAGTCTAAACATAGCCTAAGGGGAGATCAGGAGATAATTTGGGAGTGGGAAGAATGGAGAAGAAAGAGGGCAACTGGTGGTATAAGAACAAACATGGGAAAATAGAGGACAGGAAAGATTAAGAAAGCCATGGTGAAAAACAGAGAAATAGTTTGCTCATTTTCTTCCCATCATCTGCAAGACTGGTTGTATTTTTTTATCCAATGGTGGCAATCCAGTCAGAGCAACCCCTAGCTTCTATCTGCCATACCTGCTCTGGTGATGGTATGAGAAACTAAGCCCATGCACAGGCATGGAACTCCTACTTTTCCATTCTCAAAAATTCCACTATATCTGCTTCCTGAAGGAGCTACAGAGGCCATCAACAATGAGAGATGGAAAGTGGAATCCTGAGTGCACTTCTTGACATTTAAGTAAGGGCCTAATAACAGTGACTTTGGTAGGAGTGGGACTGGTCCATACAGAACTCTTGTTTAATAATGCCCATAATTGTGCTAGGCTCCTCACAGTACATAAGCCATAGGCAAGGCCCCAACCCTGAGAAGCTTGCAATCTGATATTACACACAGTGTGATGGAGGGAAAAAAGTGGAATGCAGGAGGGAGATACTGTGCTCACTACAATGAGGTGACACACTAACTCAGCAAAGGCATGTACATGGAACAGTTGTATTATTTAAAAAAAAATGTCTTTTAGAAGAAAATGTCGTGTCTGAATCCCTTTGTGTGGGTGGCAGAAATGAGTCTTGCTGAACCAGGTCAGAGAAGGCATTCAATGTGTAGGGGGCTCGTGTAACGTTTGGGTGGGGATGTGAGAAATGACTAAGTCAGATAACATATCCCACCTACTTAGAAAGTTGCATAGGGCTTCCAAGATGAAGACTAGATGTGGAGAAGAAACTGTGCTGAACACAAGCTTGCTGCCAGTATGTGCAAGGACAAAATGCAGAACAGTTTGAATCATCAGACTTGACAACTGCTGGGAATTATACCAAAAATTCTCACTGTTGGGAACCCTAATGTTGATAAAGCTTTTGCTGGCTTTACAACTATCTACTCTATATTTTAGAGAGTTTGTGGGTCTCTCCATGTGTCTGTCTGTCTGTTTGTTCAAGAATTTCCCCTAAATGGTAAGAACTAGAACCACCAAATTTGATATACAGCTCCCTCTTATCATAACTTAAAGCAAGGGAAGGGTTTGGTTCTGCCAGGAAAATGGGATATGCCTGGAATGGGATTGCTTCTATAAAACTAAACAGAAAAGAGACAGAATCACTAGGCAGGTGAAAGGGGCTGGCTGGGGGCTTCCCCCCACTCCCATCCATGACTGCCTCAGCCCCAAGCCTCCCACCCCTCAGATGCCCTTTAGGCAGGGTGGGGTGGTTGAAGCCCCTCCCAATTAATACACTTGCTGGCTGTTCCCCTTTATCAGTGAGTGAGGGGAAAGTGCCCCATTTGTTGCATTCCTCACTCTTGCTGAGGAATGCAGGGGACAGATGAACCTGGGCCTGCCCCTGCTGGAGCAGGGGTGGAGGGAAATGCACCCTCCCTTGGCTGTACCTGCTGGAGCTGCAGTGGCCATGGAGAGATGCTTCTCACTTGGCCCCAAGCAGCTGTGGTGAGAAAGGGCTGAGGTAGTCCTCCTCCCCGGGGCAGCCTGTATACTGAAGCCTCATCTCTAGCTCCACCCCAGAGCAATGGTTTAAATGAAGCATGCACATTTTCATTTTATTTTCAAACTCCCCAAAATTATGAGTTAAGGACAAAAATTATGAGGTAAGGATCTGAACAATCCTGGGTAAATCTTCTACACATAGAATTTAACAGACAGTGATATTTCTTACTATAATAATACCTAGGGCTTCCACAGCTTTTCAGCAGTAGATCTCAAAACACTTACAAAGTGAGAAACTGAGGCACAGAGAAGTTAAATTACCTGGCCAAAGTCATCCAGCAGGCCAATGGCAGAGTCAGGACTATGTCTCCTGACTTACAATCAAGTACTCTGTCCACAACACTGGCACACATGTTTCCACAGATCCTAGCGTTCATAGATAGGTTTACAACTTTTAAGGCAACATTAATGTTCCCTATTACATTCTTATACAACTTTTCCCTGTCTTTGTCATTTCGTTATTATGTGTACTCACATTTTATTACACCTTCATTTTATCTAATTAGTTTTACTGCTGTTTTAAAGACTAAGGCAGAATATTGACTGCAGAGTCTTCACCAAAGTTATAATTGAATACTACTACTCTCTTTTCATTTATGCATGCTGATAATGCCTCTCTTCTCACACCATCATCAAGGGTTTCTAAGGTGTTTGCATAATACAATTCTCTAATTATGCAATCACGTGTAATGTTAAAAATAGATATTATTTTTGCAAATAAACTGATACCATGTTATGGCATAAATAGAACAAGGAATATACTGGTGTTTACAAAAGCCCTCATCCTTATTTTATTTTTAAATAAATTAGTATTGCATTTCACTTCTGCATCAGTTCCACTGGGTTTTGATCTCTGCAGTACTCATATGTTGCGGAGTGAATCTTTGAAGAAGGTAATATTTTTAAAATATTGATTTTATTCTGGATTTTCACAACAAAGTGAACTCAGAAAGGATGAACTTTTGATCCTCATCTTTTATAAGATAAGCAGGTGCTAACCAGATCTAGGGAAAGTGAGAAATAAGAGGAATGGGGAGAGGACATACCCTTAGTATGAAAAAGAGGAAGAAGTATGTCTACACTGCAATTGGAAGTGATTGCAGCTCATTTATATATACCTGAACTAGTATTATTCTCTATTTTCAGGCCTCAGAATCCCTAGTGAAGGAAAAAAATGTCTCACGAGGGATTTGTGAAGTATGAGGGAGGTCTAGAGGCCTTTGGAATTCAGAGACGGGGTAGGAGATATCAGAATATAATTAAGTAATTAATACAAAACATATGGGAGGAAACTTTCAAAAATCAGTCTTTAAATTTGCTTCTCTGATGCTGCAAATCCAAATGTTGAGGCATTCTCTGGTTGGTGCACACATGCTGCAGTAACATGTGCACAATGGACTCTAAATGCATGCTAAAACCTATATTGGTGTTTAGGATCCAAAGCCTGTTATTCTGTTTATAGTGGTGTTTTTGTCTGGTACATGATGCTATTTGCTTCTAAGTGGCTGCAGCGTCACAGTTCTCAATTCTGTTTCTGCTGCATTCCTTCAAAGAACTTCAAATACATATTTCATGCCATTAGTTTATATTGTATTATATAACAAGGTCACTGACTTATACTTCTACCAGTGAAAGAACAAAACCAAGGAAGTATAGAATATAGACAGTTGGGATTATCTCATAGAGCAGGAGCTGATGAATACACATCCAGCTGTTCTGAACAACACTTAATGCAGGGGTTTAGAACCTTTTCCCTGTCGGGGCCACTGACCCATAGAAAAATCAGTTCCGGCCACACAAAAGAGAGAAAAAAAAACGTCACTCAACTTACCTGCAAGCAAACAAGCAAAAAACAAATAAACAAAAACCTTACTCAAGTCACCAGATAAACTCTTCTGGGGCCCTGGGCCTATTAGAATTTGTGGGGCCCTCTAGGGTCTGGGGTGGGGCCCAAATGAGGAGTTCAGAATGAGGGAGGGTGCTGTGAGTTGAGGCAGAAAGGCGAGTGCAGAAGGGGGTCAGGGCTCCAACTGGGGATGCAGGCTCTGGGGTGGGGCTGGGGATGAAATGTTCAGCATGCAGGAGGCACCTCCAGGCTGGGGCTAAGGGATTTGGACTGTGGGAAGTGGCTCAGGGTAGAAGGCTGGGGTGGGGTGCTGGGCCTGGGCAAGAGTTAGGGTGCTGAAGTGGGATAAGGGCGGGGGCTCAGGGTTGGGGTGTGGGGTCTGGGAGGAAGTTAGGGGAGGGATGGAGGCTCAAGGCTGGGGCAGGGGATTGGGTTGTGGGACACTTACCTGAGGCAGGTCCCCTTTGGTGGTTGTGGGGGGCAGAAGGTGGCTCAGTGCAGGCTGCCTACAGGCACTGGGGCTATTGCCCCCAAAGTTCCCATTCGCTGGGACTTTTGACCAATGGGAGATGCAGAGGTAGAGCTTGCGGGCAAGGGCAGAGCAGAGACAGAGCTGCCCTAGGCACTCACAGTGTAGGGGGACAGCAGCATGCACAGCTGCCTCCCTCTCCCCCCAGGCCAGGCAAATCCAGGTAGTGCACAGGGGCTTTAGAGCCTGCAGCCCAGGGTCCTGGACTAAGGGGGCTGGCAAAAAGAGCTGGAATTTTTGGGTCCTGTAGATTTTTTGCAGCTCTCCCCTTAGCCCAGGGCCTGGGCTACAGCCCCTAAAATCCCTTTCTTCATCTGGCCTGGCCTGTAGTGGGAATGGCCTTGGGGCACTGGAACTCTTGCTTCAGCCCTGCTTGGGTGCACCAATACCTGGGGCTTCTTACCAGTGGCATGGAGATTTGCCATGTACTGGATCAAGTTAAGATGGGGGCCGGATCCAGCTCATGGGCTCATGCACCCCTGACTTACGGATGCATTTGCGATAGATGCTAAGCCTACTCCCAATTTTCTAATTACTTTAAAAACTCAATGTTTTCTTTTTTAATTCAATTTTTTTCTGTACTACACCTATATCTTTATTTACTGAACTAGATTTATGACATCACAGACCATTTGACCTCTTCCTTCAACAGAAAATTTTATTGGATCCCTTTGTGATGCTGTGTAAATAACCTTTTTTCATATATCTGTCTGTGATATATTCATTGCTCTGTATAGTATAATATTAAACATATATTTATATGAACGTATGCGTAATACATCTAGCTACGTATGGAGTATAATATATGTGAACGTACATATAAGTTAAATAAAATAATGTAAGTATTTGTAAAAGAAAGAGTCCTTCCTCTTGGTGGGACAGGAAATGTAGAATAAAAACGGACACATTCAATTAAAATGTGGATTGATTCTCTTGCAAGATGGACATACCATTCAGTGTGCTGACTTAATAGATAAACCAAGTTGACCCACAACTGCAGCTGTGCAAGAGGATTTTGGAAGCTATGGAAGGATCAGACCAGGTGGGAAACAAGGGATAAGGAGAGGCCAGTGACTAAATATTAGGAGAAGAACCATACTAGTAGCATAAAATTCACTCTTAACCTATATGCTCTCACACAGACAACAGAATACATCTCCTAGTTAAGGGACGGTGGAAAGATTAACCTTATGCTGCCACAGTAATCTTCCACATTGTTTCAGTTGTTTCATTAATGCCTTACATCTACATTATGTTCCTTTAACTCAGGGGTGGGAACCTCAGGTCCAGGGGCTGAATGCGGCCTCTGCCTTGCCCGGGTCCAGTCCCCAAGGCCTACTGTGAGACTAGAGCACACAAAATCAATTAGCCTGGGCCCCACTAGGCTCTGGTGTGTGAGGGGACTGTGGGGAATGTCTTTCTCCTTCTCAGAATATCAAAGTGGTCTGCAATCACTGAATTAGTCTCATAGCACCCTTCCGATGTAGGTCCATATTAGAACTATTTGCTAATGGATAAATTGAAGCAAAAGAGGTAAAGTAATTTGCCGAAAGTCACAGAACAATTCTACAGCCAACTCAGGAATAGATCTCAAAAGTTCTAAATTGGAGTCCACTGTTCTAACCACTATGTGCACTTTTTTCCCATTTTGAATATTTGGAATTTCAAAGCAGAATCTTTGGGAAAACTATCTAACAATTAGTGCAAAGCAGATTGCCTTGAACCAGTTTCCTTTCCAGCAGCATATTCAAGCTACGGTCAGTGAATACAAACTTCAATACAATTTGTGTCTGTGCTGTGGAAGTAGATCCTCTCCATGTGTTTGGATCTTTGTAGGGCTACCTGCTGGGAGAACAGCTTATTGAAAAGGCAAAAGGAGTTACTGCCACCTGAGCAGAGGTCACTTTACAGAAAGTGGTCAACCTTGGAAAATAGGCCAGAGCAAGAAGGAGAAAATATTTGTGAATTAGTCATCCAACAGTGCTGTGGTCTGACAAAGTCTGTTTTGCCACAGCACAGAATTACCTCCATATGGTGATTAGAGAAATTTAGAGCATTCATGACTAGTTATTTCAGGGAACTACAGCACATACAACTGTCTCTTCTTTCTATGGGCCTCCACACTCTACACTAGATCAGAAAGAATGGTGGTAATTCCTTGCACATGTGACAAAAGTTGTGAGTGTGTGCAGAGCTAAGATAGATTTTGATCACTATTTTCAAAATATGTTAAGGCCTGTTAGACAGATGAATGGTGATTGTTAGTGCAACTAGCATGTCAAAGATGCTATCAGAGTCACACCTCACTAATTTTCCTAACCTAAGTGCTTGTCTCCACCGGGGATCCATTTTGCAGCAATCAAACCACCGGCCATCGATTTATCGCATCTCAAAGCACTCTCCTGTCAACTCCAAAACTTCACCACGATGAGAAAAGTAGCCAACATTGTTGGGAGAACAGTAAGTACATTGAATTTAGCCAAAGCCACGTAGATTAGATTGTTGGAAGGAAGGGGTGGGTGTTAGTGTAGACCTGCCCTTAGTTGCAGTTTCAAGGCTATCTTTATAAAGCTGGTTTTGTTCAAGATTATATGCCTTTCCACATGAGTGCCCAATGGTTTCCATTTTTAGTTGGTGTTCATAAATGTTAACTGAGTTTATTCACCTGTCCCCAGGTTGTAGGCAGCTCCATGGTCTAATTGCAAACTAGACCTACCTGAAAAATGCTATATTAGGTTTTGTCACCTAGAAGTCATGAGAATTTTAAAAAAGAAGACAAGAGGCCTCATTACAGCAGTCTTATTCCAGTGCAATTCCATTGACTTCATTAGTATTTCTGACTCACAAGAGAATCATGCCCAAACTTTTAGCAGGAGATTTTTAAGCTTGCCTAAGTTTTTACAAGTACAAGTCCAATGGGAAAAAAAAATCGATGGAATTTATGCCCCTCAGTTCCCTTGAGTGCATTTGAAAACCACTGGCTTTATAAATGTTGCAAAATTACATAACTCAACACCATGGACTGATCAATGCAGTTTTGGAAGATGTCACATTACAATGCAATCACTCATGTGTATAGTGGTAATAGCCAAGCTGTTGAAATAGTAGGTTAAAAAGTAGCATTTTCTGAGTAAGGACTGTCGGCTTGGACACATGTTTTCCAAGGCAGGCAGAATTATTGGATCCTATTGTGGGCCAAATATTTGTTACATGTTTGCAAACAAATGTTGCATTAGAACAGAAACCACTATGACCACAAAATTGCTACTTTATGAACATTCTTCATTAGTCAAACACTACAGATTTTCCTTAACCCCCGCAAAATAAACATACAGTAGGTTTCATCTTGAACTGAATTTTTATTTCAGCATAATAAGGACCAAATATAACAATATATAATGCAAGTGCTTAAACTGCCATAACAAATGCAAGACAGTTATACAAATGCCAGGGATTTCATTTTCTCTGCACAGTATATAAACTGCAGCAAGAGGAGAATATTCCAGGCTTGGGAGTTCTGCTGTTGGTGGGCTGTTAGGGCACATCTACAGGGCAAAAGTTGAATTAAGCTACGCAACTTCAGCTAAGTCAATTGTGTAGCTGAAGTTGAAATAGCTTAATTGAGCTTTTGGTGCTATCCACACTACAGGAAATTGAAGGAAGAACACTCTTCCTTTGACTTCCCTTTCTCCTTGTGAAATGAGGGTTATAGGAGTTGGAGTAAGAAGTGCTCCAGCTCGCCATTATTTCAAATTAATGGCTTGTTGTGTAGATGCGCTCTTTGTTATTTAGGAATAACTTCAGTTATTCTGTAATAAAGCTGCTGTGTAGACATAGCCTCTGTAAGCTTCAGTGGCAGTTACAATGTGAGAATTTTTTTTAACCCTTGAGGAATTAAGGCAGTCAGTCAGTTTGAGTGACAGCTGAGGATAATTTACTTACAGACTGACACCCTACCCCATGTTTCTGACTTAGAACCACTATCCAGTGCATGATTTGAAGTAACCAATTTATATAATAAATGGTTTAATGAGCCATGCCTGCAAACAGAGCTGAGAAAAAATAAATGTGATTCTCAAACCAGCTAGGCTGTCGAGCATATGATATTGAAACCTTATATTAAAAAAAAAGCAAACTGCTGTTTCCATCAGCTGTAACAAACACTTATTTATGATTATTACTCATTGAAATCATAGTTGATGTTTCTCTGGGAGAAACCTATTAAAGCACTGTGCACACCTATCTATATAAATGACAAACAATATTTCAGAACCAGCATAGGCCCTTATGCTTGACTGAAGCCAGAAAAGAGAAAGGGGATGTGCATTCTGGTCTCCTGCAATAAATCAGAGCAGTTTGATGGGTATTCTGGGTCATGACACGTATCCTTAGGATCCTAAGTGCCCAATTCATTTTTGAAAATGGAGCTTAGGTGCTTTTGACAATTTTTACCATACATTTCCTGACTATCTGCAAATATAACTACTGATCTGAGACATTGTTCCTGTGCCTAACTTCTATCCGGAGTGGTCTGATGTAACAGATACTGAATTCTATCCATACTTTGCACCATATTAAACAATAGTTTCTCAGCCACTAATTTTTTAAAGCCAAAATCTGCTGTGATCTGCAGTCAGGGGAACAGATTCTGTCTCTGCTGCATCCTCTGTTATAGGAATCATCCCCCAGTCAGGGCAATATTCTTCTAGTTGGGAATGGTTGAAAGGGTTTGGGAATGTATCTTGCTGATGCTCTGAACAGAAGCTGCAAATATCCCTCGCTGTAGACATATCAACTTGTTGGCAGGGAGGGAGGCACATTCTCCATCCCTTAAACTAAATCCTAGGGCCAGGTCCCTCCCAATACTTTTGGATACCAACAAGAGCCTGCTCTGCTGCTTCCATGTGGGTGAAGAAGAATGTCCATATTGTTGCAGGTGCTTACTCATATTCATATGCCCTCTTCTACTTTTGGGCACCACTTCACATTGGGCAGGCTTCAGTGCTTAATGTTAAGCATTTGTTAATATGTCATGCCAATATCTGTTGTAAACTATGTGGAATGGTTTATGCTTGCACAATGTTTAATCCAAGGTTGTTATTAAAATTGAGATTTAAAGTGCTGTTGTACTCTGAAAAGTGGTTGTCAAAATGGCACGGTGGAGCTTCATGGTTCTGTTTTGTTATTTTTCCTCTCTATGAATTCATTAACAAGTGTCTTTTCAGTAGGTATGTTAAGCAACAGATCTTTGACCATAACGACCCTTGAAAGAGCAACTAAATGAAAATAAATATGAATTGAATAATAAACTATTATTATTCCTATCACTTAAGATGCCAGCAAATGATCATGGTTGGTAAAACTGAAATTAGTACTGTTGCTTTTAAATTCTTTTGTTATCTGTGATCTACAACTGCAGAAGTGGTTGCTCTGTTGATCCTTACTCTTATTAACATTTCTTCTTTTGAACTTAGGAGGGCTCTCAAAGCTGGGATGCTTTATTTAGCACAAGAACTACAGCTAATACATCCTACATAACTGGGAAATTGCCAAAGGTTTGGCATTTGTGTTCAATCAGACTGATTCAATCCACTCTCTTCCAATGTAGCAGGGAGACAGAGTGGTAAGATTATTGAGCACAATTCAGGAGCTAGAAAGGAAGGAGAAGACAGTACTAAGAGGTGGAACCACAGCATAACAGGTAGAGGAGATGGAGTCAGGAATCAAAAATGGTTGAGGGAGAAAAGAATAAGAAAGAGCTGAGGAAATGGAAGGATCTAGACAGAGAGAAAAAGGAAAGAGGTCTACAAAGATCCCAGGCTATAGAAAAGACAACAAGCCTGCTCTCCTCTCACAACACCAGAAGGAGAATTGGGCCTATTGACCACTGTAGACCAGAGGAGGAAGTGGGCCACTAGATTTCTCTCCAAGAAAACAAAATGCATCCTAGAATACTCAAGGAGCTGATAAAGGAGGTATCTGAGCCTCTAGCTATCATCTTTGGAAAATCGTGAGAGACAGGAGAGATTCCAGAAGACTAGAAAAGGGCAAATATAGTGCTCATTTATAAAAAGGGAAATAAGAACAACCCAGGAAACTAGTTAGTTTAACTTCTGTGTCAGGGAAGATAATGGAGCAAATAATTAAGGAAATCATCTGTAAACACTTGGAAAGTGGCAAGGTGATAGGGACTAGCCAGCATGGATTTGTAAAGAACAAATCATGTCAAACCAATCTGATAGCTTTCTTTAATAAGATAATGAGTCTTGTGGATAAGGGAGAAGTGGTGGATGTGGTATACCTAGACTTTAGTAAGGCGTTTGATACGGTCTTGCATGATATTCTTATCAATAAACTAGGTAAATACAATGTAGATGGGGCTACTATAAGGTGGGTGCATAACTGGCTGGATAACCGTACTCAGGGAGTAGTTATTAATGGTTCACAATCCTGTTGGAAAGGCATAACAAGTGGGGTTCTGCAGGGGTCTGTTTTGGGACCGGCTCTGTTCAATATCTTGATCAACTATTTAGATATTGGTATAGAAAGTACGCTTACTAAGTTTGCAGATGATACCAAGCTGAGAGAGGTTGGGACTACTCTGGAGGATAGGGTAATAATTCAAAATGACCTCGACAAATTGGAGAAATGGTCTGAGGTAAATAGGATGAAGTTTAATAAAGACAAATGCAAAGTGCTCCACTTAGGAAGGAACAATCAATTTCATACATACAGAATGGAAAGCGACTGTCTAGGAAGGAGTATGGCAGAAAGGGATCTAGAGGTTATAGTGGACCACAAGTTGAATATGAGTCAGCAGTGTGATTCTGTTGCAAAGAAAGCAAACATGATTCTGGGATGTATTAACAGGTGTGTTGTGAGCAAGACATGAGAAGTCATTCTTCCGCTCTACTCTGCGCTGGTTAGGCCTCAGTTGGAGTATTATGTCCAGTTCTGGGCACCTCATTTCAAGAAAGATGTGAAGAAATTGGAGAGAGTCCAGAGAAGAGCAACGAAAATGATTAAAGGTATAGAGAACATGACCTATGAGGGAAGACTGAAGGAACTGGGTTTGTTTAGTTTAGAAAAGAGAAGATTGAGGGGGGACATGATAGCAGTTTTTAGGTATCTAAAAGGGTGTCATAAGGAGGAGGGAGAAAACTTGTTCATCTTGGCCTCTGAGGGTAGAACAGGAAGCAATGGGCTTAAACTGCAACAAGGGAGGTTTAGGTTGCACATTAGGAAAAAGTTCCTTACTGTCAGGGTAGTCAGACACTGGAATAAATTGCCCAGGGAGGTTGTGGAATCTCCATCTCAGGAGATATTTAAGAGTAGGTGAGATAAATGTCTATCAGGGATGGTCTAGACAGTATTTGGTCCTGCCATGAGGGCAGGGGTCTGGACTCGATGACCTCTCGAGGTCCCTTCCAGTCCTAGTATTCTATGAGTCTATGAAAAGGAAAGGGGAGCTATGGTTATGCTGAGGAAGGCTGAAGGGGCCATCCGAATGTCCACTGATCCTTACAACTGTTGGTGTCCCCAAACTCTGGCTTATTTTGGACAATTGTTCCTGGAAACATTTGTCATATAATGGCAATAATCCCACTCTTGTGGGTGTAAGCCTGTGAACAGCCATGCAGTTGCATTCCCCGCTAGCAATAGAATTATTTTTTGAAAAACGCAGGTCTCTGTTCTCAGTATGGTTCATGCAACTCAAGTACCAGTTGTTATTTTTTTATCATAGTCTTGTGCATATATTTCTGAATGCTGCTCTGGAAATTCACGAGTTAATTTGCCTAGGGAATATAACTAATAATGTTAATCTGGAATAGTCACTGTTTTCTCACAAAGGCCTGCTGTGGGCAACTTTGGATTTTTTAAAGATTAATTTTGCAGAACTTCATTGCAACTTAATAGTACCTTTGTCTTTTCATATGAACAATTTACTCACATACCAGTATGCATGTTGTGTTGAGTAATGTGGTGAATCTATGCATAGCCATAATAAAGTTCAAAATATCATTTACCTCGGAAAGCTTTGTCTGAAATTCCGAAAAAGCGCCAGACTCTCAGAATTTACAATAGTAATAGAAATGTAGTCGTGTTAGTCTGGTGTAGCTGAAGCAAAATACAGGACTATGTAGCACTTTAAAGACTAACAAGATGGTTTATTAGATGATGAGCTTGACTTGATCTGAGGAAGTGGGTCTGGCCCACGAAAGCTCATCATCTAATAAACCATCTTGTTAGTCTTTAAAGTGCTACATAGTCCTGTATTTTGCTTCAGAATTTACAATGGCATTCATTTCCCATTGTATGGCATCTGAATGATTTGCTGTTTGAATAAAACTGCTTAACTAAAGCAGACACTATAATAAACACAGCACACTAGTTTTCTTGTAATTAAGAAACAAAAAGGCTCTAAAATATTAAAGGACCTTTTTTCTGCTCTTGCTACTTTGGCACCAGGGAATGTACTAGGTGACCTACAAGATATTTTCTCTCCCTAAGGCTTCGTTTACACTGTGGCTTTTGCTGCAAGAGTCTTTGTACATGAAGCGCAGATGCTTCATTTGCATAATTTATTCAAGCAATTTTTGCACAAGGGGTTTTTGCACCAAAACAAGCAGTGTGGACTTTTTTTTTTTTTGCACAAAACCTGTTTTGCGCAAGATCCTTTTGCCTCTCCAGGAGAAGCATAAGGATCTTGCGCAAAACAGGGTTTTTGGGCAAAAAAAAAAAAAGTCCACACTGCTTGTTTTGGTGCAAAACTGGCTTGAATAAATTATGCAAATGATGTGTGAGGATATGCTAATCCATGCTTCATTTGCATAGGCTCTTGTGGCAAAAGCCGCAGTGTAGATGTTGCCTAAGGGTATGTCTACACTGCACAGCTATTTTGGGATACTAAGGTATCCCCAAATAGCTACCCTGCGTCTAAACAAGCTGCCCATTATTTTGAAATAAGGGATGTCTCGAAATAGCATGTTATTTCAAAATTTGGTGCATTTGATTCAAATAAGATACACAATTTGCATAATGTAAATTGCATATCTTATTTTGAGTTTAGGGTGCAGTGTAGATGCACCCTAATTCATGAAGTTCTATCCTTTATGACATATATGTTAAGTGAGTCACTGGGGCATTCAGTGTCCTTTTATAAAGCCCTGCAAATCCAGAGATGTCCACTTTATATCACACCCCATTGTTGTGTATCATGGATCAGATGTGGATACAAATTTTGTATCTGCACATGACCCTCAGCTGTCACCGTGACCTAGCCCAGCTTGGCTCTTTCTCTTAATCCTGAGCAAAGGTCTGCCATATGCGGCAACCACCCACTGGGAATTCTGGGAATTGTAGTCTCCAGCTTGCTTAGACAGAGAAGGTAAACTGCAATCCACAGAAGGGAGTGAGACCCTATGTTCCTGCAGTGAGTCAAGTGCTATGTGTGCTAGAGCCCCTAGGGCTTGTAAGAGTGTCAGATCCCTCCACTGGGAGAGTGGTACTGCAGGTGGCAGCCCAGGATTGCAGTCTCCCTGCCCAGGGTGGGGAAGGAGGTATGGTGTGGGCAAAGCGGGTGGTGGGGTAGGAGATCTCTGGGGAGATCTTAGGGATGTTAGGGGGTCAGAAGTTTGGAACAGCCCTCTCTGCATCACAGGTGTATGATGACTTAGGCAGCTGTTAGAAGAGCTCTGGAAATCCATGGTTATCAGACCATTTTTGCAGATCAGATGCGGATACAAATTTGTATCCACGCAGGGCTCTGTCTTTTATGCGGTTTTATGCCTTGCCACATATTAAAAGATGTAAGATCATTTTTTAAAACCAGTTCTGAAGCATTCACATATATCTGCACCTATACATAGCTTTTAGAAAGTTACTTTTCCAGCATCTTCACATTTGCAAGTAGCTGAACAACAGCTCTGATTCAAAGGGACGTAAGCCTCTTTCACTAAGAGGGATGTACACTGTTATGATAGGCAAAAATGCAAGCATGGTTCAAGGCTACATTTTCATATTTTATTAATTTATTATTTTAGCTATTTAGATTAATAATGCACACACATTTCCATCCCATGCACAATTTAATTTTACAATCATTATAATCCCACTCATTCAACATATGCAAATGTCTTGGCATAAATAATAATTAAATAATTTCTCTCCGTGGTAGGCATAATAACAATATCCCATCAATCTCCAATCCACATCCTATACAAATGCATGGGAGCAAAGATAGACTTTGCAGTGAGCTCAGAAAGTTACTAAATCCAGACCCTGGTGGAGCAAGTAGAAAGTGAATTTCTAAGTTAAAGACCATTCATGTTCTTGTTCATGACAGCGCCCGCTCATCTACTAAGGGAGATCTAGTGTTTCTGCTGCTGTCAGCTGCAGAAGTATGGAATAGGTTGTTTGGGTATCCAGGTGTAACCCAGACATGGAGGGTGCATCTAGACTGCAGGGTTTTCTTCTGGAAAAACTGCCATTTTTTCCGAAAAAACTTCATTTACGTTCACACTGCTATTGCGTTCTTTCGAAAGAAAATTGAAAGAACGCAGGGGTTTTTCTGACATCGGTAAACCTCATTCTACAAGAAAGAACGCCTTTTCTGAAAGAGTTCTTTCAGAAAAAGGTGAGTGTGGACACAGAAGAGAGAGTTTTTTCAAAAGAAGAGGCCTCCAAGAAAAAGCATAGGTGCCCTGGGGGCCACTCTGTCCATAATAATCACAGCTTACATGAGAGAGAGCATCCAATGAGTGTGGATACACTCTTTTGAAAAAGTTGATCGCTTTTTCAATGCGCTTTTGAAGTGTGGATGCTCTCTTTTGGAAGAAGTGTTTCTGCAAGATCTCTTCCAAAAAAGCTTCGTTCGAAAGAAGCCTGCAGTCTAGACGTACCCCCTAATGTGGTTCACTGTCCCATGCTGCGGCACCTAGACCACAGCAACAGATAAGAATGAGACCTCTATAACCTAAGCTGAGAGCCAGCTGGATTCATAGAGGCTCCTATACTAAGCTCCAGAGGTCCCAGGTTCAAATTTACCTGGTGGCAGTTACACAGGTACCAGACTTGGGGGCTACGTCTACACTGGCATGATTTTCCAAAAATGCTTTTAACGGAAAAGTTTTCAGTTAAAAGCATTTTCGGAAAAACGCGTCTAGATTGGCAGGATGTTTTTCCGCAAAAGCACTTTTTGCGGAAAAGCGTCCATGGCCAATCTAGACGCACTTTTCCGCAAAAAAACCCCGATCGCCATTTTCGTGATCGGGGCTTTTTTGCGGAAAACAGTACTGTGCTGTCTACACTGGCCCTTTTGTGCAAAAGTCTTTCGGAAAAAGACTTTTGCCTGAACGGGAGCAGCATAGTATTTCCGCAAAAGCACTGACAATCTTACATGAGATCGTCAGTGCTTTTGCGGAAATTCAAGCAGCCAGTGTAGACAGATGGCAAGTTTTTCCGCGAAAGCAGATGATTTTGCGGAAAAACTTGCCAGTCTAGCACAGCCATAGAGAATCAGTACAGCCTCCTGGATCATGGTGTAGTTTATTTCTGGCATAAGATACTACTTAACAGGCCAACAGTTTAGTTTCATAGTAGTCTCAAGGTATAGCTACACATTACAGCACTGTGATCTGAAGTGACAATCTCATCAATAACACAAAGAATGTCATGATGATAAGAGATTACCCTCTTTTGGCTAGTTCCCAAAAAAGTGCCTTTGGCTACTGCCACCACCTGAGAATCCAGATGCAGTATACGATCAAGTAAAAGGACTCAGGAAGTGTATCTATGTTACAATTACATCACTTTCCTCCATTAGGGCTTCAGTATAATCTTTGTCAACTCCTTTGAGCAGCTTCCCTGGACTGACCAACATTATCACAGTGGACAGATTCCAAAAATACCTCCCAAAATACTGAATCATAGAATCAGAGCTGGAAGAGACCTCAGGAGGTCATCAAGTCCAGCCTCCTGCCGAAGGCAGGACTAATCCCAACTAAATCAACTGAGACAGGGCTTTGTCAAGCTGAGACTTAAAAACCTCTAGGGATGGAGATTCCACCACCTCCCTAGGTAATCCATTCCAGTGCTTCACCGCCCTTCTAGTGAAATAGTTTTTCCTAATATCCTACCTAGATCTCCCCCACTGTAACTTGAGACTATTGTTCCTTGTTCTGCCATCCATCACTACTGAAAACAGCCTTTCTCCATCCTCTTTGGAACCTCCCATCAGGAAGTTGAAGGCTGCTATCAAATCCCCCCTCACTCTTCTCTTCTGCAGACTAAATAAACCCAAATCCTTCAACCTCTCCTTTTGAACAGAAGGGAGTAATAAAATACTCTGAAGTACCACCCCAGGACAAAAAAGCAATTGTCTACAGTTACTTGTTTGGTCATCTCAGAAAATAAGACAACTGAAAGGCAATGCTGTCTGCACCATTACTGTCTGCAACAATACATTTTAATGGCTGATATTAAAGGCTGCTAAAAGAGGCTTTTGTAAGGGGAAATCCTGGTTCACCAATCCACTGGAATTTTTTGAGAGTGTCAGCTGGAATGTGGTAAGGCGGCCTTCTGAATGTAGTGTACTCGAACTTTCAGAAAACCTTTGGGAAAATCATAGGGAGGCTGTTCTACAGCCCTAATAATTGTTGGTCCCCTTGCCAATACCTTTTCTAATATATATGTATATATATTTACATGGGGTGACCAGAACTGCATGCACTATATAAGGTGTAGAATCATAGAAGGCCAGGGAACTTGATGGGTCATTGAGTCCAGTCCCCGACACTCATGGCAGGACCAAGCACTGTCTAGATCATCCTTGACAGTTTCTGTTTAACTGGTTCTTAAAAATTTCCAATGATGGAGATTACACAACCCCCTTAGGCAATTTATTTCAGTGCTCAACTACCCTGACAGGCTGTCAGTCCTGCACCTGTGCCCTGGCTTGCTGTCCCCACTCCACCCCTAGATCCCGGCTGCTGATTCTGGGACTCTGCTCCTGGCTCGAGGCCCACCCCCAGCTCAGGGTGTGTGTGTGTGTGTGTGTGTGTGTGAAGTGAGAAGGGAGCTGGCTTTCAGCACCCCCATTACTAAAACTATTCGCTCCCCATACAAAGAGATCTGGAAGGTACTACCAATGTTGTCAGAGGCTGATGGTTTCAGGGAGCTGATCCACAACAGGAACAAACAAGGCTCTCTCACACTATGGGGTCTCACAATCCTGGGTATCCCTGCACACATCAGAGTAATCATAGCTTTTAAGCATGCTGCCCAAGCCGCATGCTGGGATAGCACAATAACGTCTTCCTGCAGGCAGGTCACCACACAGTATTTTTGTTTTTGTTTTCAGAGGATATAGCCCCCACTCTCCCTTAACTATGCTTGTGGAGTCAGATTAGCTAATACTTCTGACTCCCAGCACTCTGTGTAACAACACAGCTCAGCGTTGTGTAACTCATCTGTGTAACTCAACTCATTGTGTAGCTCATCTGTGTAACAACATTGCTCAGTGTGCTGCTGTACCACCCGGTGCATTCATTCTCTGTCCATATAGATAAGGACATGATAGGTGTGGAAACAAAAACACTGTTGGTTCTCAGGTTGTGTTGTGAGAAAACCTGGACGTATTGACACAATTCAACTGCATTTGTCATAAAGGCATCAAATAAATTGATCATGACAAAAATTGGTTGGGCATTTTTTGAAGAACTTTTTTGTTGGAAAATGCCAATTTGTCAAAAGTGAAACATTTCTTAGATATATACCAGTTGCACTTTGGCGGGAAAGGGTTCTCAGACTAGAATTCCTAGTCAAATTCAGAATAACAAATAGCCCAATGGTTAGGGCACTCCATTGGGATTTTAGAGATTCTTGTTTAGGTTCCTATTCCAAATCAGGCAGAGCAGGACTTGAACTACCAATGTCACAAGTAAGTGTCACAAGCACCAGGCTATGATGGCTCTACTACTAGTTGCATACATATTTCACTTGTAGTATACAATGGAATGGCTCTGACACAAAAGACTGAATGATGACTCATTGATTCTACAGTCTGGTCATTTTTAACACTCATGTGGGAAGGGGGAGATCTGAGTTCAAGGCTCTGCTCTGCCTGATTCAAAAGCTTGAGTTGGGGTTCCACCCACTAGGCCTATTGCTTGCTCTGGGCTGAGATTGTCTCTCTATTCCTTCATAAAAAAGTCTCACTTTTGTCCCAAAGCAGAATGAGAAACATTTTTGTGGGATAGGAAAATCACCTCCTACCCAGCTCTAGTCATGAGCAGCTGCAAAATGACAGTCCTGCTTGTACACAGGAAATTATATGACTTCTGATAAAGACTTATGTGAGATGGTTCATTTATGTGAACGAGGTACTAATTTAAGACTGTACTGTTTACATTTCTTTCTTGCTAATAGCCTTCTTCACATCTAAATGTACTCAAAATGTTGTTGATTCCCTCTCAGCTTAGCACACTTTGAGAAACTCCTACTGCTTAATTAACTTTGTCAGTCTAGTGCATTAGAATGGCTATTGTGATGTCAAGAAGGTCTTGTCTTTCCTTTCTTGTCTTGCCTTTTCTGTACAATTGAAGGATTTCAGAGCTAACAAGCAGTTTATAAATATCCACAAATAGTAATGGGTACAACAACACTTGAAAGGAAAACCAGGACACTAGTATGCTGGCATTGAATAGAGGAGGAAAACAAGAGGCAGGGGATCAGTAAGATCTGGATTTTAAATTAAATGAACATGGATTTTTCACTTTTGGTGAAAGCACACCATAAAAATACACAATGATAATAAAAAACTATTAATGATGGATTATTAGCACAGGGGAGAAAGTAAATTAATCTAGTTACTGAATGATGTCCTGTATGCCTTTACTGCGTTTAAAAATCAGCATTATATGCTGTATTCATGTACATAATAAAATTGAATTTTTGACTTAGCATTACTAATAAGAAATGTTAATGAAATTTCCTAAGGTAAATTGGGTGTCAGTCACATTTGTCTTCTGATTACTGTCTTTGCAGCATAGGGACCATGATAGTCAACTACATTGTTATCTGACTGAAACATGTGGATGGCACAGTCAGTGAGTTTAATTACTTTCTCATGAAAGGCACATTGGAGAGTCTGAGGGTACGTCTAGACTACAGGGTTTTGTTGACGGAAGTTTTGTCGACAAATACTGTCGACATAGAGCGTCTAAACACATTCAGTTCTGTCAACAAAGCAAGTTGCTTTGTTGACAAAACCCTGTAGTCTAGACGCAACCCTACAGGCAATAACACCTTCTGTTGACAGAACTCTGTCGACAGAAGGTGTTATGCCTCGTAAAATGAGGTTTACCAGCGTCGACAAAACTGCTGAGTTCTGTCGACGTTATGTCGACAGAACTCAGCGGTAGTGTAGACGCAGGTATAGTTTTGTCGACAAAAGTCCACTTTTGTCAACAAAACTCAGTAGTCTAGACACACCCTAAGACATTTTTTCTTTGCTTCTGAGGACACCTTAAAGGACAAATTATTTTTGCATCTAGTCATCAGAGATGACAGGAAATCATTTTGTTTAGTCTACTCTAGCCAAGTTCTACTAAAATGGTATATCTATGCCTGGAATGGCAATGAATAGACCTGGAGATTTTTCATTTAGCCTTTTGTATAATTTTTGGAACCAATGTACAAAGAACAGTATATCTTAAATCGTTATCTTTGAAACCAATATATTAATTGAACCCTTTATTTTTAATTAGTCTGTAAATCTGTCATTAGGCAAAATATTTCTAACATGTCTTGTGAATTATAGTGATGGATGGCAAGACTCTGTGGTTAAGCACTCATTAATTATGCCCCGTGTGTTAAACGTGTCAGAAGTAATGAAAAGGACAAAGCCTTTTGTTAAGGTTGCTCCGAACATTTGGACCTAACTATATGATGTATCCTGTGCAACGATTTGCATAATAATTTCTATTTGGTTACTATAATATGGGCTGGATGAAAATGAGCTGCAGTGTACTGATGAGTAAAGACATCTTGAAATAACTGAAGGACTATACTGTTTATAGACTGTTTAAAAATGTAAAGCATGATATAAATACAAATATTATACCTACATTTGTCAAATGTACAGCTACAGAAAGATAATCAAACAAAAGCGACAAGGAGTCCTGTGGCACCTTATAAATTAACAGATGTATTGGAGCATAAGCTTTCATGGGCAAAGACCCACTTCATCAGATGCATGCAACTGAAAATTGAAATGATGGCTCATCGGCTACCCACTTGTAAAACTCTTATTAATGTCAATGTCTGCTTATAGGGAGAAAGCGAAATTGACAAGAGTCTTCCAGATAGGAAGGCAGAAAGCTGCAGCCAGACTGTGTGTGATGGCTGGCACACTGAATGACTGCTCTTTGCTTCCCTCCTTCTTCCCCCACCCCCCGTCTCTCTGGCGGAAAGACAGAGAGCCTGGGTGCTCAGCCTGTGGAGCATGCCTAGAAAAATCTTGCCAATTTCCCTTTCCACCTGAGGGCATAAAGTGAAATTCACAACAGCCTCCTAGGGCTATGTCTACACTACAGAGGTTTTTTTTTGAAAAACAGCCATTTTTCCGCAAAAACTTCAATTATGTCCACACTATGATCACATTCTTTTGAAAAAAAAAATCAAAAGAACAGAAGGGTTTTCCAGGTGTTGGTAATCCTCCTTCTACAACGAAGAAACCTTTTTCTGAAAGAGCTCTTTTGGAAAAAGGCATGTGTGGACAAGTAAGAGGGAGATCTTTTGAAAGAAGAGGAAAGAGGAAAAAGCACAGATGCCCATTCTGTCCATAGTAATCACAGCTTAAATGTGAGATAGCGTTGATTCAGTGTGGACGCTATCTTTCGAAAAAGCAGATTGCTTTTTCAATGTGCTTTAGCTGTGTGGATGCGCTCTTTCAGAAGAAATGTTTTTGGAACAGCTCTTCTGGAAAAGCTTCATCTGAAAGAAGCCTGCAGTCTAGACGTAGCCTAGGTAGGAAGCTGGGAAAGGGTGTGGGGGAAAGAAGAAACCAACCAGCACAGAATGATTCTAAAAATCCCTTCCTGTGAAAAGTTCTGCAGCTCTGAGTTTTCATGCCCATTTAGGACAAACATTTTTCAAAAACAAGACTTTTTTTGTGGTTGTGCCAGAAGGGATTTTCATTTTCTAGCCAGATCTTGACAGCCCAGGAATATATAGTCCCTGTATCCACCACACAGAAATGAGAGGTGGAAGCAGCATAAGAAGTCATGTCAAGGGACAAGAGGGCAGTCTACTTTCCAACCTGAGTTCAGTCTTTGGCCTCCTTTCTGGACCTGTCTATAAGTGTGCCAGTTATAGTGGTGGCTGTTAAAATGTGTTGCATGCACTAGATACATTGGGAATCTGATTGTGCCTCCAATACTCATTTCCTCTAGGCTACTGAACAACAATCAAATGTATGAAGCTTTATTTTTAATAGACAAAGCATGGGAGAAGAGACAAAACAAATACACTGATAAAACTATAAGCTGGATCTTTTTCCAGTTATAAAGTTTTCTAGTTATCTTACAATTTTTCTACTTTTGCGGACTCAGACACTACTGATAAGCAGGAAGCATTCAGTCAAATGTAAATCAAAAGATGGGTCCAATCAATAAAGAATACGGAAAGACTCACAGATATTAAGGCTTCCCAGGCTATAATTTGAAGACTTGTCTTTAATCTCCTTGACAACATATAGATGAGAAACACAATTATTTAGCAATAGAAGCCTCAGGGTTTCCATTTGTGTGCTTTTCTCAGAAGCAAGCAACAGTAAAAAAGCACCAGCACAACAAAACATTGAGAAGGAGCACATGATATAAAACACTGTTGCCAAACATGCAGTTATGTGTTACTGTAACCCTGACTAAAAGGCACTCTTGTATATTTGAATTTATGTAGCAACAAGGGAGGAACCCTGGCATTGCTAAAGAAACAAAACCGGTTGGGATTTGGTACAGGATAATCAAGAAGTGAGCTCAAAACTGTTTTAGCAAGTGCTTTTACTGGTTTGCTAACATGAATTGTGAGTGTGCATAAGTAGAATGCTGTACTGCAGCTCTGACACTACATCTAAACTGATCTGGATGGCCTTGTTCAAACAGGGTTTTATTTGGAGATCAAAGCAGGTTGGTACTCTTCAGTAAAGAGCATGGCAGGGGCGGTCAAACTTACTGGCCCTCTGAGCTGCCTACAACAACCTTCAGAAGTTTCAGAGCTGAGACATACCTGTCAGGGTACGTCTAGACGACAGGCTTTTGTCGACAGAAGTTTTGTCGACAGATACTGTCGACGAAGTTTCTGTTGACAAAGGGTGTCTAGACTACAGCCAGTTCTGTCAACAAAGGAAGCCACTTTGTCGACATGAGAGTGTAGATGCAAGGGAAAGTGTAGATGCAATAACGCCTTCTGTCGACAGAACTCTGTCGACAAAAGGCGTTATTCCTCGTAGAATGAGGTTTACAGCCGTCGACAAAACTGCTGAGTTCTGTCAACGTTATGTCAACAGAACTCAGCAGCAGCGTAGATGCAGGTATAGTTTTATAGACAAAAGTCCACTTTTGTCGACAAAAGTCTGTAGTCTAGACACACCCTCAGGGGCTGGAGCTCAGGAGGTGCCTGATGTGTTTTGGTGCTTCAGTCCCTCCTGCAGATGCCCAGAGTCCTGGCAGGTGCTGTCTGCTGGGCTGAAGCCCCAAGACCCTTCCCCACTGGGCAGAAGCCCGAGACCTCCTTCCTCACTAAACAGAATTTTCTATCCCACCACCGTGTTGCAAGGCAGGGATCCCAAGCTCCCCTGCCAAGTCTGATAGAGAATGGGAGGTGCTGTAAGCTTCACCTTTTACCATTAAGGAGAGGCCACTCCTGGGCTACATCTAGTCTGGCATGATTTTCCGCAAATGCTTTTAATGGAAAAGTTTTCCGTTAAAAGCATTTGCGGAAAAGAGCATCTAGATTGGCACGGACGCTTTTCCACAAAAGCACTGTGCCAGTCTAGACGCGCTTTTCTGCAAAAAAGCCCCGATTGCCATTTTCGCGATCGGGGCTTTTTTGCGCAAAACAAATCTGAGCTGTCTACACTGGCCCTTTTGCGCAAAAGCTTTGCGCAAAAGGGACTTTTGCCCGAACGGGAGCAGCATAGTATTTCCGCAAGAAGCACTGATTTCTTACATGAGATCGTCAGTGTTCTTGCGGAAATTCAAGCAGCATCTGCTTTTGCGGAAAAACTTGCCAGTCTAGATGCAGCCCTGGAGTATGGGCTCATGTTCTCAATGTCCCCATGCTCAATATTCATATGAAATTGCAAAGGGAAATTTACCATCACTCAAAATATAGTGCTAAACTATCAAATTAATGTTTCTGCTTGGCTTGCATATGAAATGGAGAGATAGGGTTTGAGAGGCAGGTGGGATGCTGGGATTTTAGGAATGACAAGTAAATTCTAGAAGTGGACTACAATGCTCCTCCTTCCAACACATGCATCTATGGCTTTATTTCTTTGCTGCCCTTTAACCTCCAGAAACAACACTTAACCTGTGCCTTCCTTAATGACAACAATTTACTTGGGAAAGGGGCAAAAGCTTCTTGCATGATGTTCTGGAAAGTGAACTTCACATAGTTTGTAGGAATGTTCATCAGCAAGCTTATTATATCTCCCAGGATGAATAGAAGTGTGAAGTAAAGAAGCAGTGGTGCACTCGAAACAAAGGTTAGGAATAAATATTATGCAAAAATTTAAGACTATTTTGCTGAGATTAAGAATATCCAATAATGGCCAAATCTCTGTTTCTTATAAGAAAATAGAAATACATAGAAACTAGGTGGCTGCACCCCGTGCTTGGTACTCTTGCCAATCTCCTTCTCTCTGTCTGCTTTCACAGCCAGAGAGCCTGTTAATCTTGCACTGATTATATAGAAAAGTGAACAAATGAAGCTGTATAGAAAAAAACAGGTAACTGGTCTATTGCTCATGTACTACATGTTACAGATGGATCTACAGACACATCTCAGTTTTGCAGTTGGTCCTGGTTAAGTGCTAGTAAGCGAGATGCTTTCTTGACACTTGAGCCACCACTTTTAGGCCAATGATATCATTCAACTTTTTTATATAGAGAGAGAGATGTTGCAGAACTTTTGCTCTTTGTTAGTAAATTTTAACTGCTAATCTGGTTTATAGTGTTAATGGTCAAATGTAGAAAAAAACTACTTCTGAAGTGAAACCACAGAAGGACACTCCACTTGCAAAGAAGTTTTATGCCTAACATAAGGTTTTGTAGTTAAGGTACTGAGTTGGGATGTGAGAAATCCAAGTTCATTTCATGATTCTGTCACAGCCCTCCTGTTTGACCTTGGCCAAGTGCAAGGACAAAATCTTTGGTGCAAATATCTCTACCTGCAGGGAGTGTACACAAGAACCTAGACATACAAACTGCATTTCTGGGTCCACAGAGGGACCTCATGGCTTAAAATTTACCCCTTAATGTCAACCAGAGCTATCACTTACATCATGTCTGCTGCATTTCCAACTCTTTCTTTTCACTGAGGGAAAACAGCACAATACAGAGCAATACACACAAGACAAGCAACACTCTGCACTCCATTTAACAGCATTTCTCTGTTTGTTCGCTTGGTTTCATTTTTTTATTTCTTAAAATGTATTTCTAGGATATAGGAATGATTGCTAGATATCATATGCAGTAACTGTCCTAAATACAGCATTTTTATTTAATCTTTCCCTAAAGGAATAGTTCATTCAATGGAATGGGGGGGGGGGGAGGGGGAGGTTGAGACCACCCTGGGTTCAACAGGAAGGCATGTAGCATATCAAACTTCTGTGAGCATGCTATATTGGGAGATTGTTAGGTCATTTAGGAAAAGCAGTACTGAGAGATTATATTGCATCTTCAGCCTAATGAATAGAGTATGGATTCCCTTCATGGATCACCTGTAAGGCAGGTAAGTATTATCCTCACTGTGCAGATGAAGACACAGTGAGATTACAGCGAGTTGCCTAAGGGCACTTGTTAAAACTATGATGAAACCAGGGCTGCATGTCCTAAATAAGACCATCTGTCATCACCTTGTTATTTAGATCGCCAGCTGTATTGATATTTGGGGACAGGAAACTTGTTTTCTTAAATGCCTGTGAAGCAACATGTCCACCAGTTCCAGTCTGTCATAACACCAATCCTGTCCTCCAGCAGGATCTATGTAGCAATATGTAATGTAAATTCTAAGAATGTGTCACTGTCCACCTTTCCAAATATCCTTTCACTGGAATTAAGTCTCAGAGGGATAGCTGCGTTAGTCTGCATCTGCCAAAACAACGAGCAGTTCTGTGGCACCTTAGAGACTAGAAGATTTATTAGGGCATAAGCTTTTATGGGTAAAACCCACTTCATCAGATGACTTGGAGTGGAAGTTACAGAAGCAGGAGTATATACAAGGAAGAAGTTGCTTGTGTTAATAAAGCTAATAGAGTCAGGGCGGAAGTGGGTCATTCACAGCATTTGGTCTGGAGATATCAATATTCAGAGAGGGGAAATTGCATTTATACTGTGTTAGCTAGTTGAGATCCTTATTCAGTCCGAAGTTGATAATGTCAAATTTGCGAATGAATTCCAGTTCAGCTGTCTCCCTTTGTAACTAACTGGCTTTTGAAATTCTTTTGGAAAAGGATGGCTACTTTCAAATCCATTACTGAATGTCCAAGAAGACAAACTCCTATAGAATCTTTATCAAACATTCTTTAAACTTAAACACCCACCTGGGAAAGTGAAGAAACATGTTAATAGAGTCAGATGAGTACCCAAAAGCCACCTGCTTCAGGACAGGCCCAATGAGGTGAATAACAGAACCCCACGGGTTATCATCTTCAGTCCTCAGCCAAAGCCCCTCCAAAAAATACATCATTGGCAATGTACTACCTATCCTGGAAAACGATCCCTCACTCTTACAGACCTTGAGAAACAGACCAGTCCTTGCCTATAGACAGCCCCCTGCCTGAAGCAAATATTAGCAGCTACTCACCACACCACAGAAACACTTATCCAGGAACCAATCCCTGTAACAAACCCCATTGCCAACTCTGTCCACACATCTATACAAGCAACACCATCACAGGACTTAACTACATAAACCACACCCTCAGGGGCTTGTACAACTTCACATCCATGTGATATACGCCATCAAGTGCCAGCAATGCTCCTTTGCTATGCATATTGGCCAAACCGGACAATCTCTATGCCAAAGGATAAATGAACACAGATCAGACATAAAGGAATGGTAACACACACAAACCTGTAGGGGTTTAACCTGCCTGGACATTCAGTAATGGATGAAGTGGGTGTTATCCCTGCAAGCTTATGCCCTAATAAATCTGTTAGTCTCCAAAATGCCACTGACTCCCCATTGTTTTCACTGGAAAGCCAGTGTTGAAGCTCTTCAAGTGAATGTGATCATGCCTCCCTCTAGTGGTTGCAGCCTAGTACAGGGGGAAAGAAAGCAGAAGAAATGAAGGTTGAAAGGGAGAAAGAGGAAAAGAGACAGCAGGGATGAAAAAGAGAGAAAGTAAAGATCAAGGAAGAAAAATGAAAAGTATAGAGAACAAAAATGGAAAAAAGAAAGGAATACGGAAAGAGAAAAAAGAGGAAGAAGAGGACAGGAAGGAGAAGAACGGAGAGATGAAGAGCAGAAAAAGGAGAAAGGGAGGGGGAAAGGACAAGGAAATGAGGAGAAGGAAAAATCAAAGTAGAGCAAATAAAATGAGATGTGTTATCTCTTCATCAATAAAATTCTGGTTTGTGAAATATCAAACGTTATCAATATCTGTCTTAGGGCTTGTTTTCAGTTGTTAATTTCTATTATCATGACACTCAATTGGAGCTGAGTGTTTAAAATTGATTGGTCACATGTAGGGCTGTCAAGTTCAATTAACTCACAATTAACTCAGAAATTAATCATGATTAATCATAGTTTTAAATCGCACTGTTAAGCAATAGAATACCAATTTAAATTTAGTAAATGTTTTTTAATTGAAAAGTACTATTTCTTTTGTTTTTTTTTGTTTTTAAAATGCAAATATTTGGAATAAAATAAAGTGAGCACCATACACTTTGTATTCTGCATTGTAATTTAAATCAATATATTTGAAAATGTAGAATACACCTCCAAAATATTTAAATAAATGATATTCTATTAATGTTTACCAGAACAATTAAATTCACAATTTTAAAACTGTGTAATTAATCATGACTATTTTTCATGGTGTGACACCTAGTTACATGACTGTCTCTCATTTCAGCAGAGCAATCATTAAAGAATCCCCAATCTCTCATACCTGAGCCAATGCGTCTATGTAATGTGTTCTCATTTGTGGGACAGTACCACATTCATTTTAATATAACTGTACCCACTGCAAGTAAAAAGGAACTCTTCTGCTTACTAGAAATTTAAAAATAGATGTAGTAAAATGAATTGATAACTGTCCCATGGGGGCATTTTAAAATAGTATTCAAGCAGATAGCAGGCTACAGAGATTAGCTAATATTTAATGTAAAAATGGGATCTAATAGGCAAAGAAATCCTACTATATTTTTCTCAGTCTCACTTTCTGCTGGCACTGTGCATTTTTTGAAGGTTTCTCATCTTCTCACACCCTGATTTTTATGGGAAGTCATTCTTTTAATCAAAATCTTATTCTTTCTCTTTTTCTCTTTGGGTATGTCTACACTTGCAACCTAACTCGAACTAGGGCTGCAAATGTAGGCATTCAGAACTGCAAATCAAGCCCAGGATTTAAATATCCCATGCTTGATTTACATCTTCCCGGCCGGGTGCCACTTTTGAAATTTACAAGCCTGAAGTAACTGCCTGCGTCTACATGCGGCAGTGAAATGGGTGTTCGAAATAAAGCCCTAGTTCGAACTACCTGTTATTCCTCCTGCAATGAGGTTTAACAGGTAGTTCGAAATAGGGCTTTATTTCGAATACCCGTTTCACTGCTTCGTGTAGACACGGACAGTTACTTCGGGCTTGTAAATTTAAAAAAAAATAAAAAAATAGCGCCCGGCTGGGAAGATGCAAATCAAGCGTGGAATATTTAAATCCCAGGCTTAATTTGCAATTGCGAATGCCTACATTTGCAGCCCTAGTTTGAATTAGGATGCAAGTGTAGACATACCCTTTCTCTGTTATCCATCAGAAATTGCATCTCTTTCTTTATCTTTATCTTTATCTGTAGGTGGAGACAGTGTGGCTATGTCTACACTACAGAGGTTTTTTGAAAAACGGCCATTTTTCTGAAAAAACTTCACTTACATCCACATTGCAATCACGTTCTTTCGAAAAAAAAATCAAAAGACCAGAGGGCTTTTCTGACATTGGTAAACTTCTTTCTACGAGGAAGAAGCCTTTTTCGAAAGAGTTATTTCGGAAAATGGTGTGCGTGGATGGGGAAGAGGGAGTTCTTTCGGAAGAAGAGAAAAGAGGAAAAAGCACAGGTGGCTTGGTGGCCACTCCATCCACAGGAATCACAGCTTAAACAAGAGCTAGAATCCATTCAGTGTGGATGAGAGCTATCTGTCGAAAATTGCTTTTTTGATGTGCTTTGGCAGTGTGGACACTCTCTTTCAGAAGAAGTTTTTTTTTTTAAGATCTCTTCCGGAAAAGCTTCTTCCGAAAGAAGCCTGCCATCTAGACATAGCCTGTGTCACTGCCTTTGGTTAAGTTGAGCATGCACACATGTTCCATTTCTAACTTTTCCTATTTGGAAGCATTGATTCTTTCCTACTTAAAAGTGAAGTATTGCCTTTTTCTTTGCAAGGGCAAAAGACACTGGCACTTACTCTATTGAACCAGTACATTTAAAGAGGAGCAACACAATGGAAACATTATTTACATGCATGCCTTCTCCCTCCTGCCCTCTTTCTGAATCCCCTGAATCTTCATAATGGCAGATATTAAAGGAGTGATGTTCGGGACAAATCACAACTTTTCTTTTCTCTTTCTGTCGTGCAGAATGAAGTCTGAGATCTGGAGTAAACAAAGTCAGGTATATGTACAACCCTAAAGCATATCAGCTACTATAAACTTCACTTAATTGACTTTCTGGATAGCTCAGCACAATTCCTATCTGTCTTGATGTGTAGGTCAGCTTCTACCAAAGGGCCAGATGATCACAGAAATTACACAGCTGTGCATAGGGAAAGGAAGACTTTTTCCCCCGACTCCCATTTTCTTTTTTATCTGAGTCAGGGACAGCTGTTCATTTTGCATTTCCTTGCACAAACAATGGGCAAGGAGGAGACAAAGGAGCAAAAGGAGTAAGAGAAAATCTGACTCTACCTCCATGATTCCTCAGCCTGTGTAACTGATCTGGTTCATAGAGTTTAAGACCAGAAGGGGCCATGAAATCCATCTAGTGTGACCTCCAGTATATCAAGGGTCATAGAACGTCTCCCAGGCTATGTCTAGACAGCAGGCTTCTTTCAGAAGCTTTTCTGGAAGAGATCTTCTGGAATAACTTTGTCCAAAAGAGAGCATCCACACTGCAAAAGTGCATCGAAAAAGTGATCTGCTTTTTCAAAAAATAGCATCCACACTGAATGGCCACAATCTTGCATTTAAGCTGTGATTACTATGGATGGAGTGGCCACCAGGGCACCTGTGCTTTTTCCTCTTTCCTCTTCTTTCAAAAGAACTCCCTCTTCCCTGTCCACACACGCCTTTTTGCGAAAGAGTCCTTTTGGAAAAAGGCTTCTTCCTCAAAGAATGGGGATTAACAAGGTCAGAAAAACCCCTCTGTCTTTCAGAAGAATGCAATTGCAGTGTGGACGTAATTGAAGCTTTTTCAGAAAAATGGCTGTTTTTCCAAAAACACTCTGTAGTGTAGACATGCCCTCAGTTACCCCTATATTGAGTGAGGAAAAGTGGAATAAGCTTTTATTTGTATCACTGCCCCTCAATACCTCTTTTCTTTTGATCCCAGTAAGAAACATTCAACACAGAAATACCCATTTATGTTAATGACTCTGGCAGCAGCTGCATTGCTGGGGAATGCTTTGAGGCGGGGTTGCCAATCCTCCTGGCTTAGCCAGGAATCTCACAGAATTGGCTCCCAGGAGTTATTAAAAGCCCATCTAGGAGATTTTAATAGGCTGCTAAAAGTCTGGTAAATGGCTTCCAGGAGCTGCCTGAGATAAGTGCTGCCAGGCCAGAACCTGCATCCCACCTCCTCTTGCACTACAACCTCCTGCCTCGGGCCTTAGCCCCTTTCCATATCCAAACTGCCTCCCAGAGCCCACATCCCCTCCTGCACCTCAACATCCTGTCCTAATCCTGACTCCCTTCCCACCCTCAAACACCAACCCGCAGCCCAGAGCCACCACACCAATCATCTGCCCCAGCCTGGGGAAAGGAAGTGAAGGTGGACAAGAGCAAGCAATGGAGAGGGATGGAGTGAATGGGGGTGGGGTCTCAGGAAAGGCCTGGCGGATGGGGCATGGCCTCAAGCATGGGATAGGAAGTGGGGAAAGGTGAACGGCGTTTCATGTGAGTAGACAGTTGGAAACCCTACTCTGAGGGAAGGCCTATTTACACCACTTAAATCTATGCAGAGGGACAGCATGAGGATCCACTGGTCATATGGGAGTACACAGATGCTGCTGCAAAGACAAAAATCATCTCCATGCTCCGTCTCTGGGACAACTGGTGTTGGCAGTCCAGCCATGCTCAGGGTGGGCAGGGCCCAAGCACACAACCCTGCAATCCACAGGCAAATGCCCTAACCCCTAGGCCACTCCAGAGTCCACTCCACCTCCCTCCCTCCATTCTCCATCTCTGGGGCCACTCCGGACCCACACCACCTCCCTACGTTCAGAGGGTCCCTTAACCTGCTTTCCTAATGTGGGAGCCAGCTCCATCCCTGGAGTATAGCCAGTGTTGGCTGCCCAGCTGCTCCCAGAGTGGGACTTGAGCCCATCACGCTGCACTCCCCAGCGAATGCCATATCCCCTAGCCCACTCCAGAACCCACCACACCTCCCAAGGGTCCCTTATCCTGTGTTGGCTGTCTGGGCACTCCCAGGGTGGGTGGAACTTGAGCTGCCTTCCTAATGCCGGAGCCAGCTCCATCCCTGGGGCAACTGGTGATAGCTGTTCAATGGCTGCCTGGGAGGGTAGAGAGAGGGACAGGACTCAAACCCACCATGCTGCGCTCCCCAGGCAAATTCCTTGCTGATGAGGAATATGTCACGAGAGGCAGTTCCAGGTCATCCTAGTGGAGTGGCTGTACTCTGTTTATCCAGATCCAATGCCCCCAATATCTTGCACAGCTAGCACTGAAGAGGCTGTGGCTACTATTACAGTCCCTTATGTTGGGTGTGAGGGAGAAGATTCCAAATATGCAAATATCTTGAGCTCTATCCACCTAAATCCTGATTAATGTGTTTTATGTGGGTGGAGTGAATTTCACCCTGAGTGGGCATATTCGATAGAATTCAAAGTCAAAGCTGATCCAAAAATTGAAATATCACGACTCATCACACCTGAGAAATGAAATTATGTCATTTTATAGCTAATACTTATGTTATGTTATCTGTTATAACTATTACTAGATGCTTTGGGCATTTTGTTGATGGGTGCCCTAGAAAGACCTATGACTGGAGCTAGAGAAAAGTGAAAAAAGTTTCATTAACATTTTTTCAATTTATTTACAACCTATATTCAGTTTTGAACATGTTCAGAGCATCCCGTTCCCTTCACAATTGTTTTGTTGCAGGAGCTTTGGGGAGCTCACTTTTTGTTTCCATGTACGTATATATGGAAATGCCCTGGTGATGCCAGAAAAGTTCACACAGCCAATCTCTCTGTATTATCTCAGTGGCCTTGGGTGGGAGAGAGGTAGACAATAGGGGAGAGAAGAGAAAATACACACTTCCTGAGTATTTCATGGGCTGAAATATATTTGGACAAAACATTTGAACAGTTTCAAATACATTAGCAATGATCAAGTTCTGTTTTCAAATGATTGCAAAACAGAAAAAAAAGGCAAAATGGAACAGTGACAGATGTGAATAATAGGTACAATTTTCAAATAGTTTAAGTGACTTATGGGCATGCCCACACAGTCCATGGCAGCCTCCTAGACTGTGTCAATGACTTGTGCTGGTGGGGAACAATTTAGCTGTATATACAGTGCTCTGAATTTGGAGCTAGGGCCTTAATTTGGGGGTCTGAATTTTAGAGAGGAGGATGGGCATAAAGATTGTGACCTATTCTATCTGAGCTAAGACAAAATAGTACTTACTGGTATCAAATTTAACAGATTATTTTTGGGGAATTTTCAGAAAGGTAGCATGTCACATATAAATGAAAATGTTCAGGGGTTAATTACACAGGGCGCATCTACACAGCAGGGCTAAAGCCAAAATAAGCTACACAACTTGAGCTGCATCAATTGCGTAGCTTAAGTCGAAATAGCTTATTTCAGTTTTTTGTGCTGTCTACACAGCAGGAAGTCCGAGAAAGAGCACTCTTTGCCCAACTTCCCTTTCTCCTCATACAATGAGGGTTACAGGAGTTAGAGTAAGAAGGCCTCCAGTTTGCCATTTTTTTGACATTATGTTGAAATAACTGCTTGTAGTGTAGACGTGGACTTTGAAATAATGTTGCTGTGTAGACATAGCCACAGACAGAATTGGACAGGAATAGACATATCTGATATGTAAAAGAGTGCAAATACAAATATCTACATATAGATACAGTATAATTATTATTTTCACACCATGATAAGGAAGGGGAAGAACGGATGACATTATGATTATAATTTTGTATTTCTAAGTTTCATCAGAAAATTGCATGGGCAGTTTTGATGAATCCGAAAACTAGGTAAACAGAAATTAATGTAACTACTGATTAAAGACATCTAATTGCATGCACACACACATATGTATGTATATGCATAATCATTCACACATATCCACATATAAATAACAGATTACAGCTGCAGGTTTGTCAGGGTGGGAAAAAAGTCAAGGATAGCGCAGTTTTCCCATTTGTCCGTGATTTGTTTGTATCTGTGACTCACACCACAATGGAGACTCTTGCAGCTTCTATCCAACGGGGTTGGGCTTGACTCTTTATCACATTGCTTAGGTTTGACCTAGCTGCACCTCTAACAAGATGGGGGGAGTGTGATGGGGCACCGGGCTCCGATCAGGTGGAGCTCCTGGTGCCCCACACTTCGTGGCCACTGGGGGAAGCGCTTAGGGGCGAACACGCTGCGGGGAGCACCTCGGGGGAGGCACTGGACCCGGAGGCAGCTGAGCGCCCGGATCCCCGCACTGCCCACCGGCGGTCCTGCCCGGCATGCTCTTGGGCCGTCAGGGACCAGGTGGAAGCCGGCAAGGGGAAGACACTGGCTGATGTCATTAGGGAGCACCAGGGGTGGGACCACAAGGAGGGAGGAGATGGTTGAGCAGGGCCGCATTCGGTGGCAATTTAAATGGAGTCCCAGCCCCACAGAGGGGAAGAGGAACGGAGTGAAAGGGGGGGGGGGGCAAGGGTGTAGGGAAGCTGGCTCAGAATGACTCCTGGGACGGAACTACTGAGGACCTCGCACGGATCCATGCCAAACCGGCAACTGCAGAGGAAAGGAGGAAGTGGCCCAGGACGGGGCGGGAGAAGGATCAACCTCCCCTCCTCCCTGAGGGTTGGTGAGTTACGGGGAAACTCCCCACTAACCAGACAGCAAAACCAGTTCACAGCCTTTAGAGTCCTGGGCCGGGACCCGGAGTGGGGGTGGGCCCAAGTCCCCCTCTCTTTCCGCTGAACACTGGACCAAGTGAGTCCTGCTGAACTGGGGCAGACTCACAGAGATCACTAGTAGGCTGCTCGATGAAGGCATCTGGGAAGGGGGGAGCACTGGGTTGCGAGGAAAGGGCGAGCGCCCGTTTGTGGGTAACCCCGATGATGAGAGGGCTGTAAGCCTGAGGGGGAAGCCGTGGTGTAACGGGGGGCAAACCACACATGAGGAGTGGGGAGTTCGGCCCAGCCCTGGGGGGCACAGGAACTGGGGCTTCCCCTGGTGAGAACAGTGCAGGTTCCTTCTCAATGTTGCCTCTCCCACGCCCACAGAACCACAGGACTGGAAGGACCCTTGAGAAATGCTCTACTCCAGTGTCCTGAACTCATGGCAAGAACAAGCACTATCTATACTATTCCTGACTGGTTGACTCAGTTCTTAAACATCTCCAATGATGGAGGTTCCACAACCTCCCTAGGCAATTTATTCCAGGGTTTAACCACGATGACAGTTTGGAAGTTTTTTCTAAAGTCCAACCTAAATTGCCTTGGTTGCTTCTTGTCCTGTTAGAGGTTAATAAGAACAATTTTTCTCCCTCCTCTTTGTAGCTACCTTTTATGTACTTAGAAAATATTATCATGCCCCCTCTCTGTTTTCTCTTGTTCAGACTATACAATTTTTTAAAAATTTCTCTCATAAGTCACGTTTTCCAGATCTATTTTGTTGCACTTCTCTGGACTTTCTCCAATTTGTCCACATCTTTCCTAAAATGTGGTAGCCAGAACCTCACACAATATTCCAGTTGAGGCCTCATCAGCATGAAAATACAGCAGAAGATTTATTTCTCGTGTCTTACAAAACTACTGCTAATATATCCCAGAATTATGTTTGTGGTTTGTTTGGGTTTTTTTCAACAGTGTTACCCTGTTGACTCATATTTTGCTTGAGTTCCGCTATGACTCCCAGACTCCTTTCTGCAGTATTCCTTCCTGGGCAGTCATTTCACATCTACCATACATTTGAGAGTGTTTATCTGTCTGTTTTTCTGTCTGTCTGAGTCTGTGTCTGGTTGTTCAAGAGCTCCTACTAAAGAGTAAGAGCTAGGACCACTTTTATAATAACTTAAAGCAAGGTAAGGGACCATGGGATGGGCCAGGAATGCAACAGTTTCTCATAAAACAGAAAGGGAGGGCTTCGCTAGCAGGGACAGTTACACTGTATAATGGCCACAGGGGGCAGCAAGTAGTCAGAGATGGGGACCTGGACAGCTATAACCCCATTGAGGCAGCACCAGACAGGGTGGGAGGAACCCCGATGGCCAGCATCCCTGCCACCATGGCTCCCCTGCCGGGAATGGCCCTCCCACTGTCTGAGGCCAGACAATGCTGCCCCAGTTGCCAGAGAAAGCCACCATCACCAGAGCAGCACCATCTTTGACGATGAGCCCCCATACCTCCCTGCCCCCTGCCTTGAGTCCCCAGGTCTACGTCACTACCCCCTGCCCTCAGACCCTCACCTCCCAGCCTCCTGACCTGACTCCTGCATCCCCACCAACCTCCCACACCCAAAGCCCTCCTCTGACATCTGCACCCTCACCCAGGGTACGTCTAGACTACAGGCTTTTGTCGACAGATACTGTTGACAAAGCTTCTGTCGACAAAGAGTGTCTAGACTACAAGCAGCTGCCCCCTGCTCACTCCTCTCCCCCCCATCCCTCCTATTGCTTGCCCTTATGGATGGTAAAAATGGGGAACCCTTGGTCCCAGCTGTTCAGATTCCCCTGCTACTCACTGAATTCCTCCAAGTTTATGAGCAGAGAGATGCTGCAGCCACAGGGATGTCTTCTGTTTTTCTCTGACAAGTGAGGGCATTAGCAGGTCTCACAAAGGAGGAATCACCAGACACCAAAGTGGTGGGATTGACTAGAGATGAAGAAATTAAGAAAGCCTGCCAGGGCTCTTGAGCTGCTGGTGATACTACATTAAAAATGTATTTGACCTTTCGTTAAACCAAATCATGTGGGTGGCTGTTGTCACTTGTTACTTTAGCACTTTTCACAGAAGGGTAAGCAGCACAGCTCCCCAGCCTCCATTAAAAGTGGAAAGAGATCGTCAACTATCCTGAATCCCGGCCCTATAGCTCCTTGGTGTGGTGAGGACTCATTCCCTAGCTAAGGGAATCAGAATTGGGAGTAGCAGGAAAAGCAAGTGCCTAGCTGGAGAATGCCTGGGACTTGCTTCCTATTCCTGCTTGCCATTTACTAGTGGAGAAGCGGCTCATCCGATGCAGGAGAAAAAGTAGTTCCAGCAGAAGCCCCCGTTTACTTTCTCTCCTAAAGAAAGATCTGTCCCCCTGCCTGCTCCTCTTCCTCTGGAGGATGGATTGACAAGCAATGCATTATAGATTTTACATAAAATCTGACCTTTTCAATGTCTTACTATCTCCTAAATGTAGGCAAGTGCTTTGGGTATTGTAAAATGTTCTGAGAAAGAATCCTTATAGGTTTTTGCATCAGTACAGATTCTCCAGGGTGATTAAGTCTTAATGACACAATTTATAGAAATGGGAGAAAGGAGCACCAGGAATATAAAAGTGTCAGATGCCTAAATACACTTGTATGTGGCTGTTTATAGGCCTGCCTGAGGCATGAACCCCTTCTGGGGAAATTTCTTCTCCTGTCCTCACTCTCTCCCCTTTGCTGCTGCATTAGAACATATTACTGGGATCTGTGGCCACAGTCACCAAACTAAGGAGCTCCCCCTTCTAGTCTGACCTATCTTAGTCACACTTTGTACCTAGCGTGCACTTGAATTATACATGAAGCAGTTATTCATATGGGTTTAACTACCACCTCAAGGATGCTTTTTTCTTCTTTCTCCCTCTCTTCCTCTGTCCAGCCTCCCATTTCTGGCTGTTTCTCAGACATTTCATTTTGAATGGTTCAATTTCAAATGAAGCACGATACGCCCCCAAATCAGCTAATTCTGTTTCTCCTAATCCTTCATCTGCCATTCTCCTCTGCTGTCATCACCATCACTACTCTCCCCCTCAGGTAGACAGATCTGACTTTTCCCTCTCCTTTAGTTCCCACTTCTCGGCCAGGCACACACTTTGTCACTTCTTCCTCCACAGCTTATACATTTGTCCTCGTCTGTCTGTCTCAGCTGAATCACATGTTTTGTCTTAGTCACCTCTTGCCTCAACTAGGGATGTAGAAGCTTAACCAGTTCACCAGGTTCTGGTTAACTGGTGGGGGCTGTAGCGTGCCACTGGTAGGGGTTGCTCTGGCCAGGCCTGTGATAGGGGTGGGGAGGTGCTGTAGCCCAGCTGGGCTGGACTGGCACCCTGCCCATTCCCCCTTTAATCAGTTAATTGGTTAAACATTGCATTTATCTGGTTAACCAATTAAATGGGATTTTACATCCCTAGCCTCATCTACTACCCCTCCGTCTCCTCACCTATGATTCTGGCTATGGCTCCCCAATGTTCTACCACATTCAAATGTTCTGGTTTGCATCAGCCCCAGCCTTCATCTCTGACCTCGGTTCCTCCAGTATTTCCCCCATACACCCAACCAATGTTGCAACTCTTAGCATCTCTTGTGTGAACCACTCCAACTCTCACCTCTGTGTCTTCTATATAAGTCTCCAAAAGATGGAAGATACTTCCAAGCCCTTTTCACTCAGCTACCATCACTTCTCCATTCAAAAGCTTTTCTGTGGAGGGCTAGCCAAGGAACATATGCATAGGCTGGGAAAGAGTGCTCCCCTTCAGCCTGTGCAGCAGTTCTGAAGATGCTTCATCGAGGCTGTCTCAGACCATTGTCTCAAGCAGTTCAGGCAAAACAATTACAGCCCTCCTTGTGTGTGGGTGCCTGGAGGGAGACGGGGATGATTTTCTACCTCACACCCATGCATGCTGCACACCAAGGCTTCATTTAGTTAGTGCATCCAGGGGGTGGGGGTGCCTCTCGCTCATCTACAGGCCCTAAGCTCTAGATGTACACATTGCAAGCAGGGGAAAGGTAGAGAGGCAAAGAAGGTTGGCTCCCTGTTGCTATAGAAACATGTTATCACTTGTGTCTGCACCACAAAACTTCCTGCCTCTTTGCTGCCCTGTAAACAGCCTTATTTCAAGCTATGATTAGCCACATTCAACTTCCTGTTTTCAGGCTTCAGGATGGGAAATATATTCACCTCCCTACTTATAAAGTAGAGTATTTGTATTTCTCACTAGCATGGGACCAAAGAAGCCTAAGGTGGCTGAATCTGAGTAGAAACTGAAAAAAAGATCTGGAAAGCCTGTCTGTGCTTGTGTTGCCCCAGGAGGTACTACAACAAAAGTGCACTTGATCTTGTGTTACCCCCTCTGACTGCCTCTGTGTTGGCTTTTTAAGTAGCCCTTTACCTTAGTTTCTTAGGGTATGTCTACACTACAGTGCTAATTCGAACTAATGCATCCAGACTAAAAAACTAGTTCGAATTAGCGTTTTGCTAATTCGAACTATCATGTCCACATTAAGTGGACCCTGAACTGGGGTTAAGGATGGCCGGAAACAGTGCCGGCAGGGCATCAGAGGAGGACTTAGAGCGTGGAGCTGCTGCCTCAGGCTAGCCGAGGGCTGTGCTTAAAGGGACCCAACCCCCACCCTGGACAGACAGTTCTCAGGGGTGCCCTGCTTGCAAAGCAGTCCTGGCTTGGAGTGCCCTGAGTGCCCACACTGGGCACATCACAGCACTCGGCCATCAGACCAGCTGCACTTGCCGCAGGCTGCCATCTGGGGAGAGGGGGCAATTGGGGGGCTGCAGGAGAGCTTCCACCCCCAGAAGCCCGCAGAGCCAGCCCAGTCCTCCCCATCGGGGGCTCGTACCCCATTCCTCCCTCACCTCCTTCCATTTACCCTTCCCTAGCCCCTCTTCCCTGATGTACAAAATAAAGAAAATGTGTGGTCAAAAATAGAATCTCTCTTTATTGAACAAAACTGGGGGAGACTGGGAAAAGGAGGTGGGAGAGGGGAAGAGAGAGGGTGGAAGAGGGGAGGGCAACTAAAATGATCAGAGGTTTGGAACAGGTCCCATATGAAGAGAGGCTAAAGAGACTGGGACTTTTCAGTTTAGAAAAGAGGAGACTGAGGAGGGATATGATAGAGGTCTATACAAGCATGAGTGGGGTGGAGAGGGTGCATAAAGAAAAGTTCTTCATTAGTTCCCATAATAGAAGGACTAGAGGACACCAAAGGAAAGGAATGGGTAGCAGGCTTCAAACTAGTAACAGAAAGTTCTTCTTCACAAAGCAAAGAGTCAACCTGCGGAACTCCTTGCTGCAGGAGGCTGTGAAGGCTACAACTAGAACAGAGTTTAAAGAGAAGTGAGATAAAGTGATGGAGGTTGGGTCCATGGAGTGATATAGCCAGGGGGTAGGAGTGGTGTCCCTGCCCAAGGTTTGTGGAAGGCTGGAGAGGGATGGCACGAGACAAATGGCTTGGTCACTGTCTTCGATCCATCCCCTCCAGGGTCCCTAGGGTTGGCCGCTGTCGGCAGACCAGCTACTGGGCTAGATGGACCTTTGGTCTGACCGAGTATGGCCATTGTAAGCTCAGGGCTCAGGGTCGGGGGTCTCAGTGGACCACCTTGATTTTCATGCACACCTGCTCCTGGGTGGCCAGGCTGGCAGCTCTCCTGCCCTAGACGGCCACTTTCCTGTGCCTAGTGTGGAGGTCGTGGACGAGGTCCACGATGTCTGCACTAGACCAGGCGGGTGCCCGCCTCTTGCGGTCCCGGGCAAGCTCCCGGGAGCCGCCAGCCTGGTCCCGGGAAGAGGGGGAGGGCTGGGGGGCATTGGGTGGCTGGCTCGAGCCATGCCAGGTGCAGGGTCTGCTACCTGGGTGCTGGCAGGCTTGCACCTGGCATGGGTACCGTAGCCAGCCCGTGCCCCTTTTAGGGTCCGGGGCCGGGAGGGGGGCAATAGAGTTTCCCTGGTGTTGGCCAGAGTGGCCACCAGGGAAAGCTGGGGAGGGCTAGCCTCCCACTAGTTCGAATTAAGGGGCTACACACCCCTTAATTCGAACTAGTAAGTTCGAACTAGGCTTAGTCCTCGTACAATGAGGTTTACCTAGTTCCAACTAAGCGCTCCACTAGTTCGAATTAAGTTTGAACTAGCGGAGCGCTAGTGTAGTGCCTATCAAAGTTAATTCGAACTAACGTCCATTAGTTCGAATTAACTTTGTAGTGTAGACATACCCTTAGACATTAACAAGCCGCAATCAAGGGATTTGCAATGCTGCAGACATCAGGCAGCGTCACAAGAGGGAAGACACACATGGTATGGCCATGGAAATGTTTTCATGAAATCAGAACATCAGTGTATGACCGGAAGGGACCTTGAGAAGTCATCTAGTCCAGCCTGCCTGCACTGAGGCAGGACCAAGTCCAACAAGACCAGTGATATTCAGAGTGTGGTTTGCTCTCCACAGATGGCTTTTTAATGTGTCTCGTGCCGTTATTTGCAGCACATGATATTAAAACACTATGGGGCTTATTCTAACAGAGGGTATGTCTACACTACCCCGCTAGTTCGAACTAGCGGGGTAGTGTAGACATACCCCAAGGGACTGAAGGCCTTCCAATGATTTGGAAGTAACTAGAGACTTAAGCCAGCCGTTTATTCCATGATTGGCACAAGCCTGAACCAGGAGCTTTGCCATTATTTTATGTATTTGACTCTTTTAAATAATGTTAACTCTATTTTTCTTTCTTTTTATAAATAGACCACTATAAAAAAATCTTTAGATTTTAAATACTAACAGATTGGCATCAGCATAAATATTGGGTAAGATCTGAGAAATAGATTGACTTGGGTGTGTGGCTTGTCCTTTGGAACCAGAAGGACCTTTTGTTTGATTAAATTAGTTTTAAATAACCACTCATCATTAAATTCAGTGTTTGGGGGTACAGGAGGGAGGAGGGGATTGATACACTGACTGGAATGCCTAAGGCAACTCCTTTGCTGACTTCTCATTAGCTGGTGTGGTGAAACAGAAATATACTTTGCTTGCTGGTTTGGTATATCTTCTGGAAGAAGAATCACTAGTTTTGGGTGCACCTGCCTTATTTTTTAGTGATTTGTCCTGAACTTGTTATTCCAAGTTGTGACCTAAGTTCCTGCCAAGCCACAAGGCTGTGCAGCTTCCCATTAAACCCTGTCTGTCACAGCCCTGAGCCCCTCATCCCAGTCCCCACCCTAGAGCCTGCATCCCCAGCCACAGCCTCACCCCTTGTACCACAACCATCTATCCTAGGTCTGAACCCTCTCCCACACTCAAAACACCTTGGCTCCACTCCCGCCACATGAATTTTGTTATGTGCACTAATGTGAAGGTAATGTGTCTCACGTCATCTCCACATAGCAAAATGCATTCTGCTCAGGGGTGGGAATAATTAGAGGAAATACAGGTTGTGACCCACAGAGGCACGGCTACAGTAAGACAGTAGAAAACAGATCCTGAATGTAGCCATGGATGTCTTATAAAGGAGAGATTGTGATCTTTGTAGTTTATTAAAACAGTCATATATGAAAATGGGGAAACCTCCCCCCCCCCACACACATTTCCATATCTATTTTCAATGCTTACTTTGTAGACGTGTTTTTAATTAGTCCCTGGAACGGACCTTGGTCCAGCTCCTTCTTCTCTGTACCAGACCAACAGCACAAAAGGGACAGAAAGAGGGTCCCATAAGTAGGGTTGCCAGGTGTCCAGTATTGGACTGGACAGTCCAGTATTTGCAGCCTCTGTCTGGTAAAAAAAAAAACCCAGAAAATATCGGACATATAAAATGTCCGGTATTTTCTATTTTTCTTGGACAGAAGGCCGTTTGGGATATTCTTCCCCTGCCACATCTGGCGGGGGCGGGGGAAGCAAGGGGATTTAAAGGTTATTTTTTGTGAAAGTATCTGGCAACCCTACCCATAAGCCAATCAGGAATCTGAATAGCAGAAATCCAGCACACTAAGCTCCACATCACCCTCTCCTAGCCACAATGCAGAGGGCGAGAGTGAGCATGATTGGGCATTGTGCTCTCATGATCCATGTCAGAGTGACTCTAACTTGTGCTATGGGCTGAACCATCCTTAACCAAGCTGATCCCAGGGTGGGGTGACAAAGGGAAGACAGATGAGAGAAAATCACCAATGCTCCATTCTTTGTCCGCTCACCACTGGCCCGGCGCAATGGAGAGTCTGGCAACAGACTTTAAACATTAACTCTCACAGAAACAGAAAGGGATGAAACCAATAAAAATTAACACTGCAGTGTGATCCCATTGAAATCAATAGCATTGCATTTGGCACTAGCAATTGATTGGCACTCAACCGGTATTGAATTTGGCTCATTTTATAGAAACTTGAAATTCGTGTACTTCAAGATGGGCAAATGTGGCTGACACCATCACTGACTAGAAACAGTTACTGAATCAGTGATTAGGGATTGCAAAAATGACAATATGGACCAAATGTCAATCCACAAGACCATTAGGAGAATGAATGCATTCTCATTTCAGCAATATCCAGACCATTAGACGATAGCGTAAGATAAAAAAAGGCTGTAATCAGTGCTTTGTGAGGTGTGCTAATTAGCTGCCAGAGACCAAAAACTGCAATGGAAGATCATTCTGAGGTTGTTGAGCTTCCGTTCGTTGTCAGTGCATTTGGCAAGGACTCTGGGGTAAACCTAGAGTGGATGCATTTGGTGATCAGTGGGCTGTGTAATGAAGTAGTGATGCAATGCATTTCCTTGTTTCTGGAACGGAATCCCTGTGGGTTTGGATGTGGCTAAATCTGACATGGTACAGCAATTTAAATTAGCAATAAATCTGTCCATATATTTCCTATAAAACAGGAAGAATTTTGATGCATTAACATTTTATTATGCATGGTAATTCTTTTTCCAAGCATTTCACTTTTTTCCAATAAATTTGCCTAACGAGGCTTTCTGAAGCAGCCCAGGATTGTATTATACTTACAACATTTTTTAGCAGCAAAAAGAAGATAGCTTTTCAGCAACTGAAGTCATGAGCATTCACCTGACCCAAACAAATCTGACCTGGGGAAACACCTCTTAATCCTACATCGCTGCTTTTTCACTGTAGCTTTTGACCCCATACATCTCACCTCGTTGTTGCTTTCAGCAACTTCTTAAAACCACTCTGTATAGCTTGCCTCCGTGTGTTTTGTTGGCAACATATTCACTATCCTTGAGTGAGAAAGCTTTGCCTGGAATCCGTGTTCGTTCTCTCAGTTTTATAATGTGTAGATAACGTCACCAGATTTTTTTCAACCCCCTTATCATTCTAAAGAGAGCCATTAGCTTGCCTCAAAGTCTTCTCTTGTGAGAATAAGCCTAACCTCTTTTGACTTTCCTCCCAAGCAAATGTTTAAAATAAAACAGCTAACAACTCAGAATCTCCACAGCTGCCCTCCACTGCCTCGTCTTCAGGCAATTATATGCTCTTCTGAAAAGATGACTAATACTAAACTCAATAGGGCCCTATTCCACTCTCATTTGCTCCTGGTTTATAGCTATGTAGCTCCAGATTGACATTTCAGAAAAAATATTTACACGGTGCTTGCAGTCATACCCACCTTTAGCTATAATTGCATAAGCAAAGCAGGTCAGGCCTGGTCAGTAATTACGAATTATAATAATGTAATAATATAATGTAATAGTATTACTGCAAAAGCTGTGGAAACTTGATTCTAATATGCTCCTCTCACTAGATGGCACTGCAGTGCAATTTTGCTTCTGTTTAAGAAAAATAGCATTTGTAATGGTTGACTATATTTGTCAAAAGAATATTAGATGTTTAAGTCAATCTAAAATGTTTGCACTTGCTCTCTCTGACTATAAGTTTCTATAACTTATCCATAAGTGAAGTGGGATAATCTTCTGCATAATTTGCAGGTGAAAAAAAAAGCATGATTTGAAAATGGGTGTAGCAGCCAGTAACCCCAGCTAAACAATCCTTTATTTGCACTGAGTGTACAAAGCACCTACAGCAACATTTCATATGTTCCTTAATTTGTTCCCATATTGTGCTCCTGTAATAGGTGGGTTTTGTAGTGTAGGTTTCTTTCAGACACAAAACTTTAAGGAGTTATGTCTCTATTGTTAATAAATTTGATAGGGGTAGCCACTTTAATCTGTTTCAACAAAGACAATGAGGATTCCCCTGGCCTCTTAATGACTAACAAATTTATTTGGGCATAAGTTTTCATGGGCTGGAACCCACTTAATCAAACACAACATTGTTAATAAAGTTAACCTTGAATACCATAATGCGTCTATAAAACTGGCAAACGGACCATAGCATGAGACGACAGGACACTTATCCAGGAATGGATGGCCTGGAATTGTGCAGTCACCACAGAGTTAGATCAGTGTATCTTAGGGCCATGTTAGCTGTTAGCAAATTGGAAGCTAGAAGGTGAAATTCCTACTCTCAGAGGGATAGCACAGAACTTGTGCACTACTTAAATTTAACTGAAACCCTCAAAATAGGGCTTAAATAGTGAATAGACCTCATTCTCAGCAGTGAATTATGAATATGCCTGAAACAAACAAACAAACAAACAAACAAAAGATCCATGATATAGGAGAGAGGTTGGGATATGGGAAATTTTGTGAGAATGAGATAGCTAGAAATGAAATGCTTGCTACTGATCATATGAAAGAACTGCACCTCCCCATGAAGGGCAAGAGGCTGGAAATAGGCAGGACTCCACTGAAAGTGAAAAGAACGCACCTTTGCCTGGATAGGCCAGAATATTATTAAACAAACTGGTATGGTAGAATCAATGCAAGCTGACTCTATCCTACCCTATTGCTAAAAACAGATGAAAGAAAGATGCAGTATTCACAGAGCTTAAAGACTAGAAACTGGAAGGTAGAATTGAGCCCTCAGAGGAATTAGATATTAGTCCTGAGTTCAAGCCTTACAAAAATATGTGGGAATATTTGCAAATACGATCTAGAAGCCTTAGCCTAGAAGGCACCCTGAAATTAAATAAATTGTCTGGGGAAATCTTAGTACTGCAGATACACATTTCTGTGCGTGGTGAGTAAACACTGGATTATTTAGAGTTAGATTATATGTTGATTAAATAAGATCTCGCTACAGACCTCTCGTACAAAAACTATGAAGCAATGTTTTGTAAACAGGGGAGCCGACTGCCATGCTGGGCTCCTGGGCAAGGTGGAGGGGGATCAGCTCTAGGCCAGAGCTGAGGGCAGCCGGCTCTCAATGCTTCCTGGACAGCAGCGTCCCTCCTTCAGCACTGCCTGGGTCATGCCGTGAAGCACCCTGGCCTCTCCAGGCAGCCATAAGATCTGCCCACATGGGGCCAAGTGGTTCTCTATTGGCAATTTAAAGGAGATGTGAGGTGCTGCTACAGTAGCAGCAGTGGTGGCCAGAACCCACGGACCCTTTGAATAACCAGGATCCTCAGCAGTTACTCCCTTTGCCATCCCCCCTTGTTGATGGACCTGTGTGTAAACTGTGCTGCTCAGAAAACTGATTGTTTGGCAATCTTTGAGGATATCCAGTTAGAGCTGCCAATTTTCCAACTGCACAAAATGGAACATCCTGGCCCTGCCCCCCTTCCTGGAGGCCCCGTCCCTATCCTGCCCCTTACAGAATCATAGAATCACAGAATCATAGAGCTGGAAGAGACCTCAGAAGGCCATCAAGTCCAGCCCACTGCTCTAGGCAGGACCAATCCCAACTAAATCAACCTGGCCAGGGCTTTGTCAAGCTGAGACTTAAACACCTCTAGGGATGAAGACTCCACTGCTTCCCTAGGTACCCCATTTCAGTGCTTTACCACCCTCCTAGTGAAATAGTTTTTTCTAATATCCAACCTGGACCTCTCCCACTGCAACTTGAAACCATTGTTCCTTGTTCTGCCATCTGTCACTACTGAGAACAGCCTATCTCCATCCTCTTTGGAACGTCCCTTCAACAAGTTTATGGCTGCTATCAAATCCCCCCACACTCTGCGCTACTGCAGACTAAATAGACCCAATTCCCTCAACCTCTCCTCATAGGTCATATGCTCCAGCTCCCTAATCATTTTGGTTGCCCTCCGCTGGACCCTCTCCAATGCGTCCACATCCTTTTTGTAGTGGGGGGCCCCAGAACTGGACAAAATACTCCAGATGTGGCCTCACCAGAGCTGAATAAAAGGGAATAATCACATCTCTGGATCTGCTGGCAATGCTCCTCTTAATGCATCCTAATATGCCATTAGCCTTCTTGGACACAAGGGCACACTGTTGGCTCATATCCAGCTTCTCATCCACTGTAACCCTCAGATCCTTTTCATCCTGTAACAATGCTTGGGATTCTTCCATCCCAAGTGCAGGACTCTGCACTTGTCCTTGTTGAACATCATCACATTTCTTGTGGCCTAATCCTCCAATTTATCTAAGTCACTCTGGACCCTATCTTTGCCCTCAAGCGTATCTACCTCTCCCCCTAGCTTAGTGTCATCTGCAAACTTGATGAGGGTACAATCCATCCCCTCATCCAGGTCATTAATAAAGATATTGAACAAAACCGGTCCTAGAACCGAACCTTGGGGCACTCTGCTAGAAAACGACCGCCATCCTGACATCGAGCTGTTGATCACTACCCACTGGGCCCGGCCTTCTAGCCATCTTTCTATCCATCTTACTGTCCATTTATCCAATCCACATTCCCTTAACTTGCTGGCAAGAATATTGTGGGAGACCGTATCAAAGCCTTGCTAAAATCAAGGTATATCACATCCACTGACTTTCCCATGTCCACAGAGCCAGTTACCTCATCATAGAAGCTAATCAGATTGGTCAGGCATGACTTGCCCTTTGTGAATCCATGATGATTATTCCTAATCACTTTCTTCTCTTCCAAGTGCCTCAAAATGGATTCCTTAAGGATCCCTTCCATGATTTTTCCAGGAACTGAGGTAAGACTGACTGGCCTATAGTTCCCTGGATCGTCCTTCTTCCCTTTTTTGAAGATGGGCACTACATTTGCCTTTTTCCAATCATCCGGGATTTCTCCTGACCTCCATGACTTTTCAAAGATAATGGCCAAAGGCTCTTCAATGACATTTGCCAACTCCCTCAGTACCCTCGGATGCATTAAGTCTAGACCCATGGAATTGTGTATGTTTAGCTTTTCAAAATAGTTCCTAACCTGTTCTTTACCCATCAAGGGCTGTCCATCTTCATCCCATCTTGCGTCACTTAGCGCATTAGTCCGGGAGTCCACCTTTTCCGTGAATACAGAGGCAAAGAAAGCATTGAGTACTTCAGCTTTCCCCACATCATCTGTCACTAGGGTACCACCCTCATCCAGTAGGGGCCGCACACCCTCTCTGATCACCTTCTTCTTGTTAACACGCCTGCAGAAACCTTTCTTGTTATCCTTCACATCCTTAGCCAGTTGCAATTCCATTTGCGCTTTCGCCTTCCTGATAACCCCCCGGCATTCTCGAGCTATACATTTAAAGCCCTCCTTGGTCATTTGTCCAAGTTTCCACTTCTCTGAATCTCTACCCCTTCTTAATCCCCTCTCACCCCCGTGGCTTGCCATCTCTCACCCTCACTCAGAAGCACATTTTCATTGGGCTGGTGCAGAAGCTGAAGTGCGGGTGTGGGTGCAGGCTCTAGGGAGAGGGAATCTGGGATGTAGGAGGGAGCTCCAGGCTGGGGCCAAGTGGTATAGAGTGTGGGAGGGGACTCTGGGCAGTGGCAGGGGCTTGGGTTGTGGGAGGGGGAAAAGGTACCAGGTTGAGTGTGTTGGACTTGAGTGTGGGGCCAGAAATGAGAGGTGGGATCCAGTTGGGGGGCAGAGGCTTGGGTGGTAGGAGGGGTGTGAGGGCTCCAGCAGGGGGTTCAGACTCTGGAACGGGGCCAGGATGATGGACTTGGATTGCAGGAGGGACTCCAGGCAAGGAGTTTGGAGTGTGGAAGGGGGTTCTGAGCTGGGGCAGGCGATTGGGGCACAGGGAAGGTTTGGGTTATGGGCTCAAGTTTGGGTTCAGGAGAGGGCTGTGGGTTGGGAGCAAGAGGGGGTGTGGGCTTAGAGAGGGAGTTTGAGTATGGGAGGGGGCTGAGGGGCAAGAGGTTGGGTTGTGGGAAGGATTTTGGGGTGCAGGCTCCTGGAGGTGCTCACCTTGGGAGGCTCCCTAGAAGCAGTGACATGTCCCTCGGCTTCTAGACAAAGGTGTGGCCAGGGGGCTCTGCACACTGCCTCCATCCACAGGGCCACCACCACAGCCCCCATTGGCCTTGGTTCCCAGGCAGTGGAAGCTGTGGAGCAGATGCTTGAGGTGGGATGGGGGCAGTGCATGGAGTCCCCATCTCTGTTTCTCTGCCTAGGAGCTGAGGTACATGTGGCTGCTTCCAGGGAGCCACACGGTACCAGGAGAGGAACCTGCCAGCCCCATGCCAATTGGACTTTTAAACTAACTAGTCAGTGGTGCTGACCAGAGCCACCAGGGTCCTTTTTCAACCAGATTTTTTGGTCGAAAATCAGAAATCTGGCAACCCTACCTCCAATACTGGGTCTCCCTTGAAAAGAATAATGATATTAAGTGCTACTTATGATCCTCAAAGAAAATAACTACATCTTAGTGCTGGCAGATTGTTTATATGCTGGATACTAGCTTACTCAGTTGCAAATCAGGACTCACTGTGGCAAAAGGCCTGGTTTGTTATGAATGTGTGGGATGTATGTGTGTGTTTTCCAAAAGTCTGAATAAGGGAAGGAAGATATTTTGTTGGAGGAGTGGAGGTAAATTCCACTGATACTAGTGTAGGTGGGAAGTTTCTGAAAGAGTGGATCACATGACTTGTGGTGGCGAAATGGTAGGGCTGGTTCTTAGGCAGTCCCCACAGGTTTCAGCTTTTCAGAACTCTGTTTATTTATCCTACATGGCACATTTCTCAGATTAGTTTTCAATAGACTCTCATCATGTAGGCAATTCAACAAATGGCCCAAGAATGCACTCCTGGACATTCTTTACAGATGTGCTCCCCTCTGTAGCTTTTGTATAATTATCATCCCAGTCAATAACGGAGTAATTGAAATCCTTCATGATCAAAGATGTGACCTTCAGATTGCCCTATCATCTCATATACTTTCTCCAACTCTCAAGGCAAACACCAACATTGAGAGTTATGTGACTATATTTATTGTCCTTATGCCTATGCAGACTGCCTCTGCTAAGTTAGTAAGAACATCTCCTCTCTGCAAACTAAGGACTTAATTTATCATAGTGTCATTCAAAAGAAAGTATTTTTTTGACTCAGTAGTTAATTATTTTGAGAAGAGTAGAAAAGATTTCTATCTCCCCATCTTGATTCCAGATAAAGTCCTGCTTCCATTGAAGTCAATGGTAAACCCCAGTTGACTTCAATGAGTGCAGGATTTCTCTCTTGGTAGGATTTTTATGCTATTGAACAGATTTTGACAATGGCAGAGATAAAAATGTTCTTCATGGATATTCACAGTAATTTAATTTTACTGTTATATAACGTCAAGGGTTGAACTTGATGAATTTTAACAGAAAATAACCAATAAACACAAGGTTTCCCATAGACATCCAATTATTTTAGATTTTCCAGAACTGTTCCAGACTCTTATCAGAACAGATCTCTTCCTTACGACAGGTCTGTCTGGTTGGACCCCTACATCCTCTGGTTCCCCAATGAAATCAACAGGGTTCTGCAGTATTGTAGGGGTTTGTCTGCATAAATCCCATTGTAAAATAGGGGTCTAATTTTAGATGTGATGAAAAAACAAAGTGATGATAAAGAAGTGGGTTGGGTCAGTAGAGTAGATGTGGTCGGTCTAGGGAAGGCTTCCAGTAATAAGATTTTTTGTCTTGGTGCATATCTAAATTGTGGGTTCTCTCATTTTTTTGTTACTGATATTCATTTATTGTCTCTATAGTGAAGTGCATTTGTAAGCCATGTCTAAAATAGGAAATTATTTCAAAATAAATAAATTTGACTAAACTCCCAATTTTATGAAATCAAAATAGCATATCCCCCCATAGGCTCTGTTAATGTGGATGAGTTACTTTGACTTAGAGCCCCAGGAAGCACTGGGAAGTAATTAATTTGAATGACTCTGGGGGAGTAGTTATTTCAAAATAGTTGCACTGGAGCATCCACACTAACATTATTTTGAAATAACGATTTCAAAATTATTGTTATTCCCTGAAGAAAGCAGGAGTACAGATGTCAAAATAAGTATCCTGTTATTTCAAAGCAACAGGCTTGATAGTATGGATTTGACCTAAGGGGGGTTATTTTGAAATAATGCCGTAGTGTAGAGCAGTGCTTAGAAGGGATTGGCTATGTAGAAGTTGGTGACTCAGTGAATGAGGACTATGGGGCTGTTCCATGCATCGGGGACAGAGTTCAAAACAAAATAAAGCTAAGAAACAGTAAGAGGAGAAAACCAATGGGGCATCAAATCTGGTATTGTCTGTAGAATGGAGTGGAAGGGTGCAGGAACATGACAGGCTGTCAGCATGTTGAGCACTTTCACTGAGCACAATATAGCTCCAGAGGACATGCAACACTGTAGTGAGTCACATTTAATGGTATGCTATTGTCAGATAAGAAATACAGGCAGTCCCCGGGTTACGTACAAGATAGGGACTGTAGGTTTGTTCTTAAGTTGAATCTGTATGTAAGTCGGAACTGGCGTCCAGATTCAGACACTGCTGAAACTGACCGCCAGTTCTGACTTACATACAGAATCAACTTAAGAACCCCAGCCGTCCCCAAGTCAGCTGCTGCTGAAACTGATCAGCAGCTGATTCCAGGAAGCCCGGGGCAGAGCAACTCTGCCTCGGGCTTCCTGTAGTCAGCGCTGGTCAGTTTCAGCAGAAGCTGACTTGGGGACGCCTGGGGCAGAGCAGCTGGGGTGCTACTGGACCAACCCAGCAGCACCCCATCTGCTCTGCCCCAGGCGTCCTGATTCAGCCGCTGCTGAAACTGACCAGCAGTGGCTGAATCAGGACCTGGGGCAGAGCAGCTGGGGTGCTGCCGGGTTGGTCCAGTAGTGCCCACGGGCGCTGCAGGACCAATCGGCAGCGCCCCAGCTGCTCTGCCCCAGAGTCCAAAACAAAAGCCTGGTCTGCTGGGGGGGGGGAGCACACTAGCTGCGCCCCCTCCCCCCCAGCAGACCAGGGACACGGGGAGCAGAGCCGCAGCGGCAGCGGGGTGCCGCGCCTCTGAGGCTTTGCTCTGGCAAAGCCTCAGAGGCGAGGGACCCCGCCACGGCTGCGGCTTCAGTCTGGGTGCCTGTGGTCTGCTGGGGATGGCTCCCAGCAGACCACAGGCACCCGGACTGAAGCCGCAGCCGCGGGGGGTCCCGCGCCTCTGAGGCTTTGCCAGAGCAAAGCCTCAGAGGCGCGGGGAACCGCCGCTGCTGCCCCTTGAGACCCGGTGCCTGTGGTCTGCTGGGGAAGGTCCCCAGCAGACCACAGGCACCCGGACTGAAGCCGCAGCCGCGGGGGGGTCCCGCGCCTCTGAGGCTTTGCCAGAGCAAAGCCTCAGAGGCGCGGGGAACCGCCGCTGCTGCCGCTTCAGTCAAAGCGGCAGCAGCGGCGGTTCCCCGCGCCTCTGAGGCTTTGCTCTGGCAAAGCCTCAGAGGCGCGGGACCCCCCGCGGCTGCGGCTTCAGTCCGGGTGCCTGTGGTCTGCTGGGGACCGTCCCCAGCAGACCACAGGCACCGGGTCTCAAGGGGCAGCAGCAGCGGTTCCCGCGCTTCTGAGGCTTTGCTCTGGCAAAGCCTCAGAAGCGCGGGAACCCGCCCGGTGCCCCTGGTCTGCTGGAGACGGTCTCCAGCAGACCAGGGGCACCGGAGCAGCTTACGAACGGGGCTTTCTCGCCCCGACTTCCGGGGCGAGAAAGCTCCGTTCGTAAGTGCGGATCCGACATAAGTCGGATCCGCGTAAGTCGGGGACTGCCTGTATGTAACTTTTCTATAAAATTTTTAAAACAGACTTCCACTTCAATTAATCCATTCCATATAATTTTATGTTATCAGTTTTTATGCTTACCTTTATTAACACAAGTTCTTTTTTTAAGCCATTCATACACTTTGTATGATAAAAACATTCCACAGATCAGTTAGGGAATTGATTAAGTTTCTAGTCATCATTATTAGAAATCATGTAGATTGATGACTCTGAAATGTTTCACAAATTTGTGTTTGTGTCACAGAATTGTTTGGCTTGAAAAACACCTTTTAACCAAAACATTTTAATATTTTTTAAATGAAATATTTCAATTTTTTGCAAAAAAATACTCTTTTGTTTCAAATATTTCTTTATTATTTTTACAGAAAAACTAAAAACATTTAAAATGCTTGAAATGGAATGGAAAAGTTTCATACTGGATCAAACAAAACATTTTGCTTGATCTGAATTTTTAAAACCTTTTTGATTCACCTGAAGTTTTAAACTATTTCATTTTGACCCAAAACAAAGGTTTTGCTGATATTTTTAAATTGCAAGTAGAAAAAAAATCTGTTATTTTCCACAGTTATATTCCATTAGCAGTTAATGAAAAGTTTTTCATTATTTGTGTTATTTGCATTTTGTCCCAGTAGCCATGAAAGTCAGTGAAAACTCTAGAAAGGCTGTAGTTAAGAACTGATGTAAGACCAACCTAGGTTTAGTTCAAGTTCCCTTGAATTAGGATGCCTTCAGTTTACTGATTCATGCCTATTTTTAGTTAACAAACTTGCAACAGACTAGTTCTCAGCAGTTTCCTTGGCACTAATACCCTCCTTTTATTTGCCTTAAATAAGTCTGAAGGCAAGAACTCATGCTGGTTGCTAGAAATCATTTGATAATAATTCCTGTAAATGGTGTGCATAAGAAAAGGCAAAAAGATTACAAGGTCTAGAGAGATGTATCAAAATACATAAAGTATGCTGCTTCTAAAATTTGCTATAATGTTTCTGACCTGTGCTTTAAAACCCCCCCCAAAATGACTTTGATGGAGTGGACTGCCCACACTCACCTATAAAAGCTGAATTAAGCCAGGTGGGCCCAATCAGCTAATTAGGCATCAAGCAGAGTAGATTTAGGTTGGAGGCAGCTAATTAAGGCCACACTCACCTATGTTGGAGCAGGCAGGGTTTGTATAAAGCCTGATAACTGACTATACACAGGAGCAGCTGCTATTACAAGGCAGTATGCTTCCCTAACTGGAGGGAGATAAGGTAATGAGCCAGATATGTAGGAGAATCTCATGGAAACAGTACCAAGATGTAGGACTGCACAAGGATTGCTTGTTATAAGGTTTCAGGGCTGGAACTCAGTGTAGAGGGAAGTTCCCGTATCAGATCCTGAGGAGTAACCAGTGCCAGGCAGCCAGCAGTCCACAATCTGGAAAGACTGTGAATTCTATGGAAGGGGATTTCTCTAGGAACCTTACTGGAGGGCCAAGCAACAGAGAGGAATCGGCAGATTCAGGAGTGAGTGAGGTATCAGAACAAGGCAAGATGGGGGAGGTGAATGGCTGGCTTATGACCAATCACATTATAATTATGGGCATAGGCATGTGCAGGACATTTCTTTAGGGTGTGCACCCAAAGAATTTTTAAAAAATGTACTTTGACCCCCATTAGCCACACCCCTGACCCTGTTAACTATGCCCCCTGAGCCCCATTGGCCACACCTCTGGAGGTAATACTCTCCTGGCAAGATGGACACATGACCAGAAGTAAAAGGTGTCATGTGACACCCCCCCCAAGGAATTTTCCCACTGTCCTCCTACCAATAGGGATTAATTTTCCCCCTCACCCAAAACTCCCCTCATGAAACTATCCTGCAGTTGCATTACCCCAATGTGTGTGACATTAACTCGGGGGCAGAGAGGCTGGAGGAAGTGTTCCCTCTAAGAGTTTCCTCCCATGAGCAGAATGAATTTTGTGTTGTGCACCAGTACTGAGTTCATGTGGCTTGTTTGCACGTGCCAGTGTGGCACCTAAGTTATTAATAAATATCTCATAAACCTTTACCTTTTCCCTCTGCTGCCATGTCTCCTCCCCTTGCTTCATCAGCTCCCCTGGTGCCTGCTGCCCCCCAACCCCTCACCCTCCTCTGCTGTCCTGACTCTTGCCCTTCTCACTGCCCTCTGCCTTCCTGCAACCTGCCCCCCTCCACCAGCCCTTCACTCCCCCTATACCCACTCCTCCAGTAGCCCCACTCTGATCATGTGAGCTACCCCTCCTCATCCCCTCTCCTAACACCTCCCTCTACACACCTGCCCTGCCTTTCTTCTCTGGTGCTGGTCCCGCCCCTGCAAGTGTCTGCCCTTCTGCTTCACCCCAGAATCCCCTGGCAACTGCACCTTCCCTTAGTCCTGCACTGTCCTGGTGCCCCCCCTTCCCTCACTGCCCTTGCCCACTTTGCCCTCTTTTTCCCTGATGCCCACCCCCACACCACCCTCTGCCCGTTCCCCTCATGCCCATGTCCTCACATGTGCCTTGCTCCATTCCCACCTTTCTCGTGCCTACCCCTCCTTTCAAGCCTCCCAGCACCTCCCCCTTCCCCCCTCTAACCACCAATGCCCTTACTCTCTCCTCTCCCAGCATAACCCTGTCCCCCTCCCACTGACACATCCCCTCCTGCCCTTTTCCTCATTGTCTCCACTTGGACCCAAGGCATTTGCCTCTCCTCTACCCTGTCCCTTGGTGCTTTCCCCTTTCTTCTCCTGACTTGCCCCCCTTCCCTCAGCAAAAGCCCCTTCCTCTCCCACCCCTTCCTCTTATTTTTCCCCCTTCCCCTCCCCTCCCTTACCTTACCTTCAGCTTCTGCCTTCCAATTCCTGGGGCTGGAGTCAGAGCTGGCCCAAGCTACAGGCCAGCCAGGCCCTAGCCGGGTGCCCCCAGGGCGCCACACGGTGCTGCTGGGCCGGGCAGAGGCAGCCCCGGGGCATCGTGTGGTGCTGCCGGGCTGGGTGGGAGGGCCTCCGGGGCGCTTCAGGGGGGCGGCACGGTGCTGCTGGGCCAGGCAGTGGCGTCCCCGGGGCGGCTGAGGAGTGCCGCACGGTGCTGCCAGGCTGGGCGGGGGCATTCCTGGGGCGCCTCGGGGGGGCCGCGCAGTGCTGCTGGGCCGGGCAGTGGTGTCCCCGGGGCACCTTGGGGGGGCTGCGCAGTGCTGCCACGCTGGGCGGGGGTGCCCCCGGGTGCACAAAGGATGGTGCTGCCGGGCCCAGGGTGCAAATATGGCTCGGGCCAGCCAGCGTTTGTAGTCAGGCCCCAGCCATGCCTGGGCGTCTCCTCTCTCACATCTTGTGCAGCATTTGAGCACGCCGCGCATGCGCTCTCTCTGCCCCACTGTGCCCTGTTGATGGCCGCGGGGAATTTAAAATGAGGGTCTGCGGCGTCCTGTCACAAATCCCTCTCATCCTCCAGCAGCCACTAGCCGGCCCGAGACATTAGGGTTTGCCTGGGCACACCAGGCACGCCCCGTGCGCATGCCTATGATTATGGGAGATGTATGTGCTATGAGGTGGTTTTTGCTTCTGCTGTGGGTAGAAGAACCTCCATCTCCTGACCCTAGTTTCCCCCACCCCATTCACCGGGCATGTGAAACTCAAGATGGATTCAAGGGGAGGGAGGAGAACATTTAAATGTGTAACCAGTGATGAAAGCTTTCCCTTCTATCCTCACATATGTTGTATATTATATATAATCCCCCAATAATATGAATGGCATTATATATCCTGGTAGCCAAACAGGTGTGTAGGCAGCACTATTGTGTCTTCAGTCAATGAGTACAAATTCTACCATCCTCTTGCCACTGCTGAGGGTGTAATTATACCTTTTTCTGTCAGAACCTCTGAAATGAGAATAAAGCCTGATGAGCCATGGCTGGGTCTCCTAAAATAACAGTGGGGTCAGACATGCCATTGGGAAGAAATAAAGTACCGGCTTGAACAAATTTGAAAATATCGGGTCTCTGAAACACCCAGGAGTCCTGCACAGTGCCAATGAATCCCACACTGGTGTTCATGAACTTCCTTTTGTAGGGAAACACCCTACACAGCACCCTAAAGTCAAAATAAGATGCACAATTTGCACAATACAAATTGCATATCTTATTTCAATTCTATTTTGAAATTTGGCACATCTATGCAGTGCCAAATTTCAAAATAACACCCTATTTTGCAACATCCCTTAACCCTCATGAAATGAGGGTTACAGGGATGCTGAATTAGTGTGCCTGTTACTTTGAAATATTTTTCAAAATAACAGGTGGCCTGTTAAGAGGTGGAGTAGCTATTTTAGGATACCGCCAGTATTCTGAAATGGCTGCACAGTGTAGACCTACCCTAGTTGACCAAGGCCTGCGTATATTCCTGTGCACTTTGGTGAGGGATATAAGTGTGGGCCAAACAATGGCCACATTATATATCAGTAGTTTGGGAACCTCACTTACTCAACACCCACCATTGTTTTGAGGACATTAAAAATTTTCACCACTCAAATGACAGTAAGAGTCCCCTCACAAATCTAATATCATAATTCTGACAACAGTGCAACAGCAAACAGACTATCCTTTGACTTTGAGTTGCCAGCGTTCAGATGGCTAATATAGCCATCTTTTATCTGCATGTCATGGTGCTGCAGAGTCATGGAAAACTCCTCACACAACTCTAGGAATGTGCCCTTCCTCATGCAGAAGTTCTGGGCATGCATGCTGTTGGATATCCTGAGTCTTCATGATCATGTGATCCCACCACTAATTGTGTCCAATCACCTTCTTAGGGCCACAAACTCCAGGAGAAATGCCCACTACCATGTCTTGTGTCCTTTATCTGTCTTCTGTTGCCAAAATCAGTTGTATCAATGCCAACAGCTGAAAAAAGGTAATCATCCTCAGCTGGATTTATGCCCTGCTACTGATTAGAATGGTGGCCACTGAGAGATATGAAGTGTGACAAACTGGAAGTTCTTTATTGAGTTGCTTGACTAGCAACAGTTCTGTACAGGGACCCAGGAAATTCTCCTAAATATGCTGCAAAATAATTCGTAGAATAGCAGAGCTCAGTGTGGCACAAAGAAATGGGATAATTATCCCAAAAGTCGCAGCAGCCCTCTTGGGAAATTCAGTGACAGTATGGATGTCTATCAGCTATGACTTGAGTATGGTGAAATAGTATAAACACTCACACCCTGTATTTGTATTGTAGGAACAGAATGTTGTTGGTACTTGATATTCCAAATAAAAATCTGTCATTTTTGAGCAGCTTTCAATTCTATAGAGCAATGTTTTCCTCACATGAGAATCTAGAGAGACTATATAGAGGGCTGATACCTCACCATATGTTCTGATACTAATTTAGGGCAATATTTTCTTCTCAGAGTGCCAGAGCAATATATAGTATGTGCACAGAACTCTACCAAATTACCACAAGAGTTATGTGTATGGAACAAGTGCAGACTATGCAATATGGTCCTGATCCAAATCCCATTGAAGTAAATAGAAATAGTATCAGAAACAGAAAAAGGATCAGGTCCTAGAGACCTAAGCACAGATCAAACTACAGAATTTTGCCCTTATTGATTAAATAAGGTGAAAGCTTCTCTGACACAAGTTGAAGTAAGGCAGAAAACCAAGCAAGTCAACATAAATTTGATCTTATTTGATACACAAACCAGAAAAAGCATCCAAACCCCCGATCAACACTGCCTGAAAACAGACATAATCCACCGAAGCTAGTTCATGATAAACATCTACAACAGCGTGAGAATGAGGAGATGTGGTGGAATATGACATATATCATTTTTCTGGTTACCTATTAAAAAACTAGGGTTTATTCAATTTTTTTAAAAAGCACCTATCCCATGTTTGAAGTGCTTGCACAGTAATTAATTATATAATATACATGGTCATCTTAATAATTCTTATCTGACAATATACAAAATTGCACAACAACAACATTTCCTTCACCCTGCAATAGAAACCGATGAAAATCCTTGAGTCTTGCAGCATTCCCTGAAGGGTAAAATGAGGCACCTTTAGACTAAATGCCATACAGAGGTGAGGACCCTTCATGTAGAATGTCCTGCCATCCAGCCCCCCCTGTTTGCTCAGACATCCCAAATAATTCCAACTGTAACAAATCAGAACAGAAATTCCTTTAGTTTTATTTTTCCTGGTCAGTATAATTAAGTACATGTCGCATTTTTCTGACATGAGATCAGATATGATTTTTAATGTATACTTCTGATACTTTATGCTGCATGCAATCTCATAGAAATCGAAGTATTACAGAACGGGAACAACAACGGCAGAGTCTGCACCTGAAAGAATTCGAGCTGAAAAGCTACATTAGACTCCAAAATAGTATAAGTGAATTGTCTCTTACTAACTTTGCACCCTCTTGTCTCGCAGTATTGTGTCAAACATATCCATGCAGGCCTCAGCTCTGCAGCGCTTGCTCAGATGAGTACTCCTCATGGGTGCCAGGGTACTTGGATGAGAAATAACTACAAGGTTGTATATTCAGCGGGCCATTGGCCTGATGCTGTTCCTGTGGAAGTCCCAGTGTTTTTCCATTGAAATGGCAGCATGATTTGTCCACAAACTTGCTTATCTTACTACTCAAGTAGTAAGCTTGAGTAGTCCCAGGATATCAGTTGGAAGCTTCTAATGAGAAATGTGGTCAATATCTGTGAGAGTCTGCAGGTCTGCCATTCTGCAGAGGGTGAATTTTAAGCTCCTGTTGGCTGATGTGGGTGATTAGATACCAGTCCCTTATTACCACTGAGGTGATTGTTCAAAAACCCACCTTTATTCTTTGGTTCTTGAAATGTTTAGCTATTGCTCTTCTGCTTTGCTAGAATTTGAAGTTACAATAACTACCAAAATCTATCCCCTCAGGGCTTCAAAAGACATCAGTCGGAATGTTTATAGTTCTGCTGCAGGATGAGAATTAAATGTAACAAAAATAACCACATTAAGTAGGTCTGTCTCATACTTGCACTCTGCTAACCTGTGACATATTAGCTTTGCTTGTCTGGTATAAAACACAGACAATTTATGTTGTGAAATTATGATTCCTTGCCCTCAGATTATATCACTTTATGGCAAACCACAATTAATTTCAGCAAGTTTTAGTTTTTAGTGTTCTCTGCAGTTGTCTATTACTTTTGTTTTCCCTTTGTTTTAGCAGGAAACTCAGTACTGAAGAAAACTAATATTGCTTCAGGAAACCAACATGTACAGAAAATCACTGCAATCAGCTTTAATTTGTATTTCCTAATGAGACCCTGAGTCTGAGGATATTGAAAATAGGAATGTTAAAATGTTTAACAGGTTAAACAATAGTGCATAACCGGTTAACTGTTAGGTCCCTGCCGTAGCCATAGGGTCCCATTGCTGGCCCAGCCACAGCTGGGGCTGCTCTAGCCCAGCATGGAAGACCACCACTGGAGTCAACTGGCAAGGGCTGGTTAACTGGTAAGCATACTGGTAAGCCTTATGCTTACCAGTCAACTCAGTGGCAGGCAACCTGCAGCCCGGGGATCACATGCAATCCACTGGGGCTCCAACTGTAGCCCACTGACTCTCTGTGTCAGAGCCTTCACACAACTCTTGCACACTGGGGCTATGTCTACACTACGAGGTTTTTGCGCAAAAACAGCTGGTTTTGCGCAAAAACCTGTGGAGCATCCACACCTGAAATGAGCTCTTGTGCAATTAAATGGGCAGTTAAACGGCAGGACAGAGGCCTTTTCCCACTGTAGGTAAACCTCCTTTTCTGAGGCATAACTGCTTTTAGTGCTACAGCTATTGCGCAAGAAGACAAGTTGGACGATCCAGAGGAGTTTTTTGTGCAAGAAACCCCTATGGGAAAAAATACAGGTGCTCTGATGGCCATTCTGTGAATGGCCATCAGAGCTTTCTTGCGCAAGAGTGTCCATGCAGTGTGGACGCTCCCTTGCGCAAAAGCACATCACTTTTTCAATGTGCTTTGAGGTGTGGACGTGCTCTTGCGCAAGAAGTTTTTGTTCAAAAACTATTGCGCAAAAGGCTTCTTGAGCAAGAAGCATGTCGTGCAAACGTAGCCTGGGGCACCAGAGCCTAGCACTTCCTACTCCTCCCCTCCTCCCAGCACTTTCGGAAAGCTATGAATTGCCTGATTTGCACTCCGTTCCTGGTACTTTCCTCCCTCACAGAGGTTGAACAACTGTGAATCAGCTGTTCATGACTGTTCAAGCTCAGTGAGGGAGAGGAGGAGCAGGGATGGTGTGTGAATTTCACACCTCAGGAATGTTATCTAATCTTTCACCATCTTTTCTTTTTAAACTTATGATGATAGATGTTAAAATGCTGGCTGTAAGTATATACAGTTGTGAGTGTGTGTGTGGGGGGGGGGGGGCAGGGGCGGAGTTGTTTGGTTTTTTGTTTTGTTTTTATTAACCCTAAACTTTCTGAGTAAAATCCTGGACCCACTGAAGTCAGTAGTAAAATTCCATCATCACCCCAACATACATGATATACCAAGTCAATGGAAGTCCTCAGTTTTAGAGCTGGCCAGCAGAACGCCTCGTGTGGGTGGGATGGAATCCCATGGACAGAACTGATGAGATCTAGCTAGGCTGCCTGAGTTCGAATGCTCTCAACAAAGTGGACATGTTTAATGAGTAGGCCTTGCCACCTCCTTCATGAGGTTAATCTCTCACTGATAGATTCAGAAACATCTTTAAGCTGAGAGAAAGTTCCGGATCGATCAAACCTGTGTACTACCTGTACTGCTATATCTGTCAAATCTGGGCCCTCTTACAGGTGGACATGGAGTGGCTAGAGGCATTTCATATGTGTTGTCATCACCAAATCCTGAGCATAAAGTGGTTTGACTTTGTGCAAAATATTACAGTCTCTCAAAGATTTGGCCTTCCTTCAATCACTCATTATATTAAAAAATAGCATTGTATTCTGTGTGGCTGTGGCGTCAGAATGGACACAAACATTTCAGCACACTCTGCTCACACTCCCCATTGATGTCTGAAGGAGTTCACACCCAGCCACCTTATTTTGCACTGCCTACGGGAGCCCTACAGATTCATGGATTTGCAAGATTGAGCCTGATCTGGGGACTTCACTACATGATGCCTGTTGCAATGCCATCAGCCATGGTTACTCTGGCTGGCGCAACCAGCTTTGGTATACCATGCGTGTTGGGGGATGATGGAATTTTACTACTGACTTCAGTGGGTCCAGGATTTTACTCAGAAAATTTAGGGTCTGTAAAAACAAAACAAAAAAACAAACAATCCCCCCGGCTCCCACAACTGTATATACTTACAGCCAGTTCAAACAACATTGCAGCATAATGCCTACCACACACGCTCCTCTGTCCCATGGTGTTTTATAGTTTACTATATGCATTAAACAGAAGTATTAAGAGCTATGTAACGTGAACTGGCAGGTGTCTTCTTTGTGACCTTGCATAACTGACACTGGAGGCTCCATACCTTCTCATTTAACGAGAAATCTCCATCCATTACTCCCCTAGACCTCTCCATAAATATATGCATGCATCCTGTCTGGGCACATTATCTAATCTTTCTCCAAGGCTGCTTGCGCCAGCCAGAGTGACCATGGCTGATAACATTGACCCAGGCATCATGTTAGTGAAGTTCCCAGATCGGGCTCAATCCTGCGAATCCACGAATCTGTAGGGTATCCCATGGGCAATGCAAAATAAGGTGTCTGGGTGTGCACCCCTTCAGACATCAATGGGGAGTATGAGCAGAGTGGGCTGAAGTGTTTTTGTCTATCCTGGCACCACAGTCACACAGAATACAATGCTATTTTTTAATATAATGAGTGACTGAAGGAAGGCCAAATCTTCATGATGCTGGATAACAGATAGCACAGGAATTTGGGACAGGTAGAGTGGATATTGGGGGAAATGAGGGAAGTGTACAGTGATTTGTGTTTCTTGCAGACCAGGGACCCTGTAATGGTTTTAGAGGGCTCTTCCTCTTACCCCCAGTTTTGCTTGTAATGGCTCTGTATACACTGATACTCAGCAGCTAAAGAGTGTCTCTTCATCACAGCAGAAATACTGGCTGATGTCACAGTTCACATCTCTGAAATCTCTGTTCACAGGAACATTATTAAACTGTCTTTAAAACAAATATCTTATGCCTATGGGAGGGAAAACATGTTTGTTTTTGAGGGGAACTAAAGGGGGTCAGGAAGGAAAAGGACATGGGATTCATCAGTGTAGATGATAACCCATTAAATGGATGTTTGGGCATTAGTGCTATATTAGAGCTAGCACTGAATAGACACCATGAAAAATTTTAGTCACAAATTAACAAACACTTTTGCACTTACTGGATATGTGCTAGTGAGTGTGTGTGTGTAAGTTTTCCTGTCCATTCAGAAGACGCACTCAAAGACAAATATTAAGTAGATAATTAGTACTATATATTTAAGGAGTCACACATTTTGTTTCTTATGATTGCCCAGCAGCCACTATATCCATAGGGCTAATGATAAAACATCTATAACACGATAGCTCCAATATGCTATTTATTTCAATCACAAAATACAATAGAAGATCAAGACATATTTATAAGATGTTTGCTTTTACAAGAAAAAATGCTTCAAGTTGGAAAAGTCTTGGATGCTTGAACTGCAGGACCATATGTAAAAGAGTTTAAATATCAGGACTGAAGCCCTAATGATGATTATGGAGTTACCATTTCATTAGTGGATTCAAAGTACAATTATAAAATACAACAGTAGAGTTGAACAAATGCCACATAAAGGTGATTCATAAATGTTTTCATAAATAAAAGCTATGAGTCCAGTTCTCTGCTATTCCTGATGGCATATTATCAGAGTTCACAAATAGATAATTACTAGGTAAACATAAAAATATTAATGAATTGCAAAAGCTCAACACATTGCCTATTCATCTGGAAGGTTAGACTGCTTAGTTAGTTGCCTAAATATGAATTTTAGGTTCCTGAATTTGAAAATGTTGGTCACTATGATGGGTTGAAGGTTACTCATGCCAGTGGCAGAGCATGGTGTAACCCCTCCACAACCTCATTCCCACACCTGCACTCTGACCACTAAGCTAATGCCTCAAGACCCAAAACACTTTTGTATCTTTTAAAAAAATCAAACTGCACCCAAGGCATTTTGCAAACTCCAGTGTGTGTGTAGGTTTGTCCATGTCAATTTTTCTATTTTGTATATTCAACAGATAGTATTGCTTGTTATTTTTAACCTTTTTTCTGATTTTTATATAGTTTAATACATGTTCACAGGTTTCATGGTGGTGCTGCAGGCTGCTCACTGAGCAGCTGCAATGCTGCGACAGCAGGCCTTCTAGGAACTCCCTGTGCACCAGTGCAGTGCACAGGGAGTGGTGAAGCCTGTAGCTCTGTTGGGGCAAAGCAGAGACCCATGAGGTAGAGGACAAGCCCCTAGTTGCAGGGGAGGTAACCTCCCACTGAACAGTTGCTGCCCGGGGACGGCCCCTACACTCTGCAACAGGGAGGGCATGTCTACACTAAGAAATTGTTTTGAAATAACTAAACTCAAAATAATAACTCCCAAAATAGCAAAATCAAAATATCTTGTCCTCACTACGGGGGAATCTTCGAAATTAGTCTGAGGAAGGCTCCGTTAATGTGGATGCGGTACCTCGACTTAGAGCTCCAGGAAGCACGTGGGAGGAATTACTCCGAATTACTCTGGGAGCAGTTATTTCGAAATAGCAGCACCGGAGTATTGACACTAATGCTATTTCAAAATAACTAGTTAGTGGAAAGCAGGAGTGAAGATTTCGAAATAACCAGCCTGTTATTTCAAAATAACGGGCGTGGAAGTGAGGACGCTCCACTTGTTATTTCAAAATAAGGGGCTGTTTCAAAATAACTCCCTAGTGTAGATCAGGGCTGAATGAGTGGGACGGTGACAGCAGGGCTACACAGGGCTCTGTGTGCACCCTGGTGCTGGTCACACCAGGTCACTGCATGCACAAGGTGCAGGGAGGCAGCAGCTGCTGACTATTTCCCATGTACTTTACTGTTGTGGCTTTCTCTGTGTCAGTGCCTCTTGGGGCTCTAAATTGAGCTACATCTACATTAGGGAAGCCAGCCTTGGACTAATTTTGAGGCTTCCCTGCAGTGTAGATGTGCTATTTCAAAATAAGTTATTTCGGAATAACTATTCTGGAATAGTTTATTTTGAAATAAGCTTGCAGCATAGACATACCCTGAGACTTTGTAATCTGATCTCCCTACTTCTTTTTTATATCCATTGATTCATCCGTTTCTGCTTGCAGGCTACATATACTGTAGTACGTCAATTAGTCCTTTATTGCTTCCTATATGTCTAAGCCTATAGGTCCAATTTAAGTTTGGGCACTGGCTTGCATAAATGTAGTTCTTACTTGGTGTGTCAGCTGGGAATATTTAAGAAAATCTGACCTTTGTAATTTGTATTTTTGGAGTAGCTGTTAAAATAATTTTAGATTGGTTATTCTGAAAAAACTGATCTCAGGGAGTTTGTTTCCAAATATTTATGAAGTCCTGAGAGACTCAGTCTCAGGATATTAAGTATGTCATTATTTCTTAAAGTGTCTCTAAAGATTAGTAAAATAAGAACATAGGAATACTCATATTGGATCAGAATCATAATCCATCTATGCTATTATTCTGTCACTGACAGTGAACAGTACAAAATGTTTCAGAGAAAAGTTCAAGGAAATCCACAGTTAACAGTTCTCATAAAACCTGTCTAAAAGGAAAGTTTCTTTCATTGCCAAAGTATTTAGAGCCTTATAGGGTGAAGTTTATATCCTCAGTGATATCTTGTTACAATGAGGTCTACAGTCTAATGAAAAGTTTTATGAAAAAATATTTTTATTAATTTTGAATTTTCTACCTCACCAATTGAATGTCCTTTTGTTCTTTTATTATGAGAAAGTGAATAGAAGTTGCTGGTTTTCTTTACTTTTTTTAAATTTTTAGCATGTCCCTTTTATTAATTTTCCCTAAAGTAAATAATCTATCTTTTCATGAGAGCGCTTCCACACTCCTAATCATTTTCATTGTTCTGCTAGGATTTTTGATTTAGTGACATATAGCATCATATTATCTGTGAATAAAGAGATTTTGTTTACTACCCTTTTATATTTATGCCTCATAGCAGGAGGTATTTCACATCAAACAGAACAGGGTCTCAACTGATATCAATATTTCTTTAAAAAAAGTTGTGAAGTTTTGCCCTTGTATTTCTTCAAGCTTCAGCTAAAAGAGAATTTTTGCAGCTGCTTGAAGTCATTGAAAATTGGAGTTTAGAATTGAAATGCTGACAAAACCTTACCCATTACTGCATTTAGCAGCCCCTGCCATATTGCAATCAGCCCTATATTGTACATTTTTGAGTTGTGAATCTCTCTGAGCTAAACATGTGTTAGCTTAAAATATCAATTCAATTTCAAGCCATTATGCTCGTCTCAGAACTCCCATCTGGCTTCCAATGTCATGTATACGATGTGCTTCTCAGACTCAAGGGCTTGATTCTCCTCCCCTCACTTACTTTGTTGTAAATCTGGAGTAAGGTCATTGAAGCAAATGGAATTACACCATTCTAACACAGGTGTGAGAGGAGAATGAACCCCAGAGTAAGTCTATATAATGGTCTCAACATATTCTTTACATCTTGCTTCCACAGTTTTGCTGCTGTACCAATTTCTGAAGGAAGTGAAATGCAAAGCAATAAAATAAAGAAATAAATATCTCCCCCCACCTTTGGACTCTTTCAAGGGGAGCTGATTCTAGTTCTATTTTACTCATGCTGAATCATCATTCAAGACATTTCCAAGTCGGCTCCTTAAAACAAAACTGACTCCATACAAATGGAAAATAAAACTGTGTTTTCTAAAGGAAATGCCAAGAAGAGGAAATAAAATATTTATCACCTGGAGAAAACACTGTTTACTGCAAGCTACTTGAGGGTTGTGTGTGATTGGAGCTGACAGTAACTGATTAAAGAACTGTGTGAGAGCACTCTAGCCACATGGTTTGCCTATGTGAATTGCTAGAACTACAGTGGGTTTTTTTTAAAATCCTGTAGTAAGCCATTTTCAATTTGCTGTTAACTTGGGCCCACTTTGCTTGCTTTGTGCTGTCTGCTTAGCCAAGCCCGTGAAGATCACTGTTATTTTTAAAGGTAGTTATTTTTAGTGTTGATGAGTAATATGAAAGAAAAGCCTTCTAGACTTAGAAGAGAATAAAGGCCAGCACTGTAGTAAGTCAGTGACTGGTAAAAGATCAAGTAGACCATGATACATTTGGACTTCTATTTTCATAGAGCTTCTGTTTCCCTTCTTTATCAGGCTTCATTACCAACAGTGACTGAAGTGGCAATTTTAAATGGAACTTTCTGAATGACCTTTTGTGTCATAAGATAGCTAGGATACATTCAAGCTACCTAAACAGTGCACGAGCACTAGAAGGTCGGTGTTACAGTAAAAGCTCTTTCTGCAGCCTGATTCTTCTCCCACGTTCCTTGCAGTGTTGTTCCTTTACACCCCTTCCCCAGTCTACATACTTAAATGACCCTCTCAAACATTTTTAGAAAACAGAGAAATGAACACAAAAGTGTGTATTTGTTTACTGCGGGCACCTAGTTAAAAGTAGGGATGTGAATAGTTAACCAATAAGTCTCACCTACTGGTTCTGTTTAACTGGTAGGGGCTGGAGCAGATCCCCATCTGCTGTGGGCAGAGGGCTACTCCAGCTCCACAGGACCCACCATGGGCAGGGGCTGCTCCTTCTGGCTGGCCAGAGTAAGCCCTATCCGTGGTGGGCCCAGCCTAGTTAACCAATTAAATGACATTTTACAACCCATGTTAAAACCTGGGAACAGTGTAAAATTGTATATGCTGTCTAAGGGGAGTATTTCTGTTAATTTAAGTGTGCTTTGGATCAGTCCCTAGATCATTCTGCTGCTCATTTTGCAGCAGAGATCTTTTCCTGACCTAGGCCATCTCCCCACTCACCACCTCAATTGCCTCCCTGCTGGGTTGTCAAACAATTTCATTTTGTGGCGCTCTAGGAAGGGCTCTACAGAGCTGTGGTAACGCTATTTGAGTGTCAAGAATCATTGCTGCAGATTATTCACACTGGGGCTGATAAAATGAAAGAGATTTTATTTCAAGCATTTTACTTGATTAGGCGAGAATGACGGAATTCTTCTGCCCTATGAAGAGTCTGCATGGTGGTAAGAAGCACACACAGACTATGTGCCCATTAAATGTAATAAGAATAAGATCAATAATGCTACTTTCAGTAGGCTCATACCATGTGATTCTTCCTGCCAAGACTATTTAATTCAGTAAAACAGGGTGGCCAACCAGGCACGAAGGCTGTGCTATAGTGCTTAAATTAAGACTAAAATTGGAAATTGTCTCTTCATTTGTAACACAAAAGACATTAATGATGTGTTTTAAAATTGCATTCATTATGAAGAGTGAGCAGATCATAGGTTTACTGCTTTATTAACTGACATGCTGCAAAAGACTGTGGCTACGGGAAAGTAAAATAAAGTATTTAGTTCCATTATAATTCAGTTAAGGGAACAGAAAACTGAGGAAATATGTTTAAGGGACTTTATCGTCTAGTGAACAAATAGGTCAAAGTGTAAGCTTAATGAAAACAAAACTATTTTATTTTACTTTGGGAGACCCTGATCTTGCAAGCCCTAACTGAAGGAACTAGTCATTGCTCAAGCAAATAGTTCCATTTATTCCTAGGGAAAGCCTCATGTAAGGTTTACCCACCTGTGCAAAATTGGACCCATAATTTGCAAGGCATTTTAACCTATAATTTTCACAAAATTTTCATAGACACTAATCAGAATTATGAGCACAAAATGAGGCTAGACTGTGGCTTGTGAATGTTCAAGTCAATATCCACTTAATATTTGTCTACTGCAGTGGTCCCCAACCTTTTGGGGCTGCTGAACGCCCAGGGTGGGGCCGCTCATGTATTGCGTGTCCGGGGCTGGAGCTGCTCATGGGCCATGCGTCCGGGGGCGGGATCGCACATGCGCCGTGCACCCAGGGGCAGGGCCGTGCATGCACCACGCGCCTGGGACCGGCACTGGCATGTGCCGCGATCCTGGGGCAGAGTCCACCCGTGCGTCTCGCGCCCGGGGCCGGCACGTGCCACGACCCCAAGGCAGGGGCCGCCGATGCGCCAGGTGCCCAGGGCCGGCACCGGCATATGCCGCGACCCCGGGGTAGGGGCTAGTGCACCAGGTGCCTGGTGCTGGCACATGCACCGCACAACCTGGGGCCGGCACTGGCATGTGTCCACCCATGTGTCTCGTGCCCGGGGCCAGCACCGACATGTGCCACAACTCCAGGGCAGGGGCTGCCGATGCGCCAGGTTCCCGGGGCCGAGATGGACATGTGCCGCGACCCCGGGATGGGGGCTGCCAGTGCGCCAGGTGAGGAGACTGAGGAGTCCCCAGGACTCAGGACACCCAGCTGCTTCCTTTCATTTTGAAAAAAAATCAAATGAAAATTGTTTTTTTCTAACACATTATTTGAAGTTACGTTAGATCAGAAATTATAACATTTTTAGGGCTCGTTCTGAGCTGAAACCTTTTTTAAAAAATGTCAGAAATCCTTACAGAATAAAAAATTCTGAATTTTGTCCTGCTCTGTTTATAACACATCATCATGTAATCTGTGCAAATGGTAATTTTTTAAAGTACGGTGTGCTAGACAGGCAAGAGCAAAGCATTATGATCAACATGAGTGTAATTTACCTGTTTTTGTAGCGTGTCTATTACAACATACAGATCTTTGGCTCTTTTTCTTCCATCTATCTTTTTTTTCCTATCTACCTGGGGCAGGGTCCACCAATGCGCCAGGCACCCAGGGCTGGCACCGGCATGTGCCATGACTCTGGGGCAGGGGCCGCCCATGTCCCACGTGTCTGGGGCCGGCACCGCACATGTGCCAAGCGCTCGGGTGGCAGGGCTGGCCCAGATTGTTCGGCGGGCGCATATAAATGGCCCAGCGGGCGCCATGGCACCCACGGGCACCACACTGGGGACCACTGGTCTACTGTAATATGCTAAAACTTATATTTTGTAGCTACTTATCTCTAAGTTCTTCATTAGTTTTTCTTGGACAATTATACTAAGTCTAAAGTTCATGCAATTTCTACTGTGAACATGTGAAATCCAATTTAGTTCTTCAACAATCCAAAAATAGCCAAATCATTCTCTTCTATCACCCTGTGAACAATGGCACACTCTTCTGGAACATCAGTTATCAGTGGTTCACAGTCAAGAAAGAGATATCAAGTGGGGTCCCACAGGGAACAGTTCTGGATTTGGTTTTGTAAATATCATCATCAATGATTCAGAAACAGCATAGAGAGCAGGGGAGCAGCCTGTGGACCCTATCCTGCCCACCCCTGTTCTAATGGAATAGGGTGCACTTTGTTCTTGTTCTCAGAGATCCTGAGAGATCAAATCTTACGGTCATTAATAAGTATACAGAAGCTATTTAATGTAATTTTTAGAAAGTTCTTAAAGAAAATTAGTTATTTCTCTCTTCCTTAGAGTCCTGTATAGTTGGAATAAAAGGTCAAAACATTCAAAAAATGTGCCTAAGGTTAAGCGTCTAAATCCACATTTAGTCTCATAATTGAACTGATTATCAAAACTTCTATGGGAGCAGCTGGCTGTTTGGTAATTTTGAAAATCAAGCTATTTATTTAGCTGCTTAAATAAAGAATTAGGAGCCTAATTTTAGGTATTTGTCTTTGAAAATTTGGCCACGGTGCCCAGAGGCAAAGGCAAGAAATATAGTACTAAAAATCTGTGTGAAATTCTCCAAACAAATTTAATGCTTTTTTTTTTCTTGCTTTCACTTTTTCTTTCCCAGCTATATAGTTCCAAATTGTTTTTTCTAATAAAGACATCTTATCAATTAAAAAGAAAATCTGTGGTAGATTCTGATTATGAGGAAGCAGATAGAAGAAAAAGAGCCAAAGATTTGTATGTTGTAACAGATACACTACAATAACAGGTAAATTATACTCATGTTGATCATAATGCTTTTCCCTTGCCTGTCTAGCACACCGTACTTTAAAAAATTACCATATGCACAGATTACATGATGATGTGTTATAAACAGAGCAGGACAAAATTCAGAATTTTTATTCTGCAAGGATTTCTGACATTTTTTAAGAAAGGTTTCAGTTCAGAATGAGCCCTAAAAATGTTATAATTTCTGATCTAACGTAACTTCAAATAATGTGTTAGAAAAAAACAATTTTCATTTGATTTTTTTCAAAATGAAAGGAAGCAGCTGGGTGTCCTGACTCCTGGGGACTCCTCAGTCTGCTTCTATGGCATCAGGGGCAGCTTGGGGAATCTCTCATTGTGGAGAAGGAAACCCTGAGAACCCTGGCTCCAACTGTAGTCAGCTGACTTAGGCTTGTGGGACTTGAGCTATGGGCCTGTAAACCTGCAATATAGACATTTGTGCTCAGCCTCACTGGGGATTTTCTCCCTATTGTGGGGGTCCCAGAGCTCAGGCGACAGCCTGAACATCAATGTCTATACTGCAGTTTCACAGGCTTGCAGTCCAAGTGCTGTGAGCCCAAGTCAGATGACATTGGTGACTGCAGAAGAAAGTCTGGAATCCCAGGGCCCCTGTCTCCAAACCCAGGGCAGATCAAATGACAGGGCTGCTCTGGAGCTGTGCACCCTGGAAGCTTGTGTTCTCTGGCAGCCCAGAAGGTGAACTAGCAGAAAATCAGGCAGGTTTTGTTTGGCAACAGTTCATTGGCACTAATGTTTCTGGAAAACATTTTGTTTTTAACAAATCAGCATCTTATGATGAAAGTCTAACCAGCTCTTGACTTTGTCGAGGGGATAGATCCTGACAGGAATTTGGTCAGCCATCTTGATGGCAACATGTTGTGAGGATTTTTACCTCAAACCAAGTCAAGCTCTAGTTGTGACTGGCTGGTTTATACTGACATTCATTTGGAATGGTCTATACCATTGAGTCCTGGCTTTGCCCCTATTAAGTACTGTGACCATTCAAAACTCATGCTGATAAGTGATAAACCTCTCTACTTTTATCTGACTGTGTGGTCTCCTGAAAGGGGCTTAACACAAACTAGCAGAATCCCTGGAATAGTGACACAGGCACAAGGTCAGTAAAAACTAGAGATAGAAATAGAACCCCTCCTATTTATTACTGAAGGACAGTACAGAGGCAGCTCCACTTGAGTGTCAGTCCTGGGTGACGGGACTTGGTCGCCAATAAATTTGTGATTTATTGTTTATTGCCGGCATCCTCTCTATGACTTTTCATACAAATACGCATGCCAAAATCATAGCCTTATTCATCAGATGTGCTTGCTCGCTCACTTGCTCACATGAGTATGTGGTGACAGTAGTTTTATTATCAGGAATGGGAGATAACGTCTAGACAGACACAAAGGAGGCATGCAGATCATCCCAAACTAAGTGCTAATGACACATTTATTCCACCAATTACCATCTTTGTTCACAGCCCACAAATACTGAAAATCTGCATCAGATGGTTTGAGGGAAATTTACAACTCTGGTTTGCACTCTTTTTGTCTTCCTCTGCCTGTAAAGCTAAACTGTTTCTCTGCAACCTTTACAATGCTGAGGAGGACATGGCAGCCTGCCCAGAGCCCAAGTGCTGTATCTCATAACTGCATGTGAAATTCCATAGGATTTTAATCAGATAGTTTTAAATTTATTGAGTGCTATAAAGGTGCACAATGCTATACACAGGAAATAGCATTATAAAATATTGCTTTGAGGGGTGCAAGGGAAAAACAATCTATAGAAAGAATAGCACTGAGCCTCCCAACTCAAACTTCTGGATGTCCAGCTTTGTATGTGAGGTACAGCACGGGGAGGTGGCCTGTGCCCCTAAAGAAGGAAGCTCTGAACTCTGTACCTATTGCCCCACGGTTCCAAGTGGCCACATTGTGCAGCAGAGTGATTAAATCTAGGGATGATTTAACAGACTACAGATTTGTTACCCTATGTGGAGAGAGTTGTGGATGACAGAGGGTATAGGCAGGGCTCCAAGCCCACTTTGAGAAAGCTGCTAACGGGCCACTATGCTTTGTTTATCTAAAAGCTCCATAGCCGCAGAGCCTCGTGGCTCCTATTGGTTCTGGTTCCAGTTCCGGTTCACTGTTTCCAGCTCTGGTTTGTGGGAAATGGCGAACCAGAGCCAATGGGAGCCACGAGGCTCTGTGGCTGTGGAGTCTGTAGATAAACAAAGCAGAGAGGCCCGTTAGCAACTTAAACACCGGTCTAGGATGAACTTGAAGTAGGGAGGTATTTGATGACCTAGCTAGGGTGAATGTATACAACTTCCTTCTACTGCATAAAATCAAGACCTTTCAATTATATGCCATCAGCCCTGTATTGTTAATAACGAACCAAAATAGCCCTTCAGCTCAAATATGAATGTCCCGTGTGGTTGGAGCAAGAGGACATGAGTTTTACACTTGCTGCCATTAGGGGGAGTGGGGAGGGCAGCTGTGCAACACATTGAGAACTCCAGAGTTCCTAGTTTGAAATGTTTTTAGTGGAAATTTCATTTAAAGGTTTACAAGGGAACACATCCATTCCAACAAGATTTTCCAATGAAAACATTTCAGAACTGAAATCAACCAAGTTTGGCATAGTGGGTCAGTCTTGTCAAATGTTGCCCTCTGGGTTTTTTCACTGGATGAAACACATTGGTTCAGATGAGCCACAGAAAGTGGCAGCTCTCTAGGACTGGCTGGCCTCTGTTCTTTTGGGATCAAGTTTGCATGACAGAACTTGCATCTCATCTGTGGCTAAAGGGAGGACCAAATCCCATCAGCAAGTATGTTTCTGACAACACAGCTAGTGGTTACTGCTGTGATGGAGGACACATTCATTGATTTCACACCATAAAGCTTCCACACCAAAGCCACTCCCTACATTGTGGGACAAAACAAGATTTAGAAATTGGGATGGAAAGAGTTTCTAGACTAAACACATACTTGGCCATTTATGTGTGTGTGGATGTGTAACACAAATATTATACATCTAAATCAGAACATCTGTGCTGTTACATCATTACTCAGATCACTGAATTCCAAAATGTAAGAAAAATACCACTCTCTTATCACATGTTATCACAACTGCCCACTTTTTATTGTAATAGTCGCTGTGGCATACAATTCTTACTTCAAATTCATCTCTCACTCTTTAATTCACCCTAGTGATCCCATATAAGTGCTAGTGTTAAGTGATGTAGAAATTTAATCCTCTTGGCATTTGAAATGGATGGTCATTTTAGTGTGTAAAGATTCAGAGTTAGAGTTTGTGCAGACCTTGTTATTTGCAATCTTGTATGCTAATTTTCTTGCTTTCATTTTTTCTATGCCAGCTATATTGTTCCAAATTGTTTCTTCTAATAAAAACAGTTTATCAATTACAAAAAAAAAAAGATGTGTGGTAGACTCTGATTAAGAGGAAGCAGCATCTTAAAGGAGAAAAGGAACCAATAATTTGTGTAACACAATCACTACAAAAAAAGGTAAATTAGACTCATGTTGATCATAATGTTTTGTACTTGACTGTCTAGCTTACTGTACTTTAAAAGTAATCCATATCTCAATTCTGCAATCTGAGTTTAATGCCTTATTTTTGTAGCTTGTAAAAACAAGTGTAAAAAACTATTCAACAGCTTTTCTTGTGGCTATTAATGTCTTGATTGTAAAAATACCCTGTTTATGTGCCAAAGAATTTCCAGTGTCACTCACTTCTTATCACAAATTTGTGGTTCATGGCCAAAGTGTACCCTGACAAGCTCTGAGCGAGTGTTTTGACACTCTATCCATCTTCAGGATAATTAGAAACCTTTAGGGACAAGCGACTAATTGACTACTAACAAATCAAAGCATCAATCTTCTAAAGAAAAACAACTGTATATATTGACCCCTGTTAGAAACCTGTAAAAGAGGCAACAAGATCTCTGATCAACTAGCCAATGAACAAGCCATTTTGGTGATGATCAGGAATAAAATAAAAGCCAGATCTTTTAGAGCACTGCTGAGAAATTATGCTTTACTTACACAGCTCTATAGTAAGTCTGTCAGCCTACGGCACAATTCATTACCTTAACTTATTTCTTTAATAAGTAAAGAGAACAGAGGAAGGAATTTCACAGCTGGCAGTATATGAGCATTGCATCAGCTTTCATCAAGGGACTACAATTTTTAAGGTTGTTTTAAGTCTTGCTTAATTTTCTTAGTTTTTTTTTTATGGGACCTTTTTCCTGGGCAGATGGGAGAAAAAGGTTGAATGGGAGATCAGAATCTGTTGCCAGCCTTCCATGCAGAAGTGCATAGTTATGTATCAGATATTAGAAGATGTATCATCATAAAATTCACACAGCTTGTTGATTGCAGGCCTCAGGAACCTTTTTTGCTAAACTGAAGTATTTCAGATATTTTAATTAAAAAGCATTTACAGAGTACTTTACAGGTTGAATGTCTCCCCACCAATCACATTTCTCACAGACACATCTACGACTACACCAAAATGAAGGTGAGGATCCATCTATATTAACCATTTATGAAGATATGCAATATACAGCAATGGTACAATATTCTGCCCATATTTCTCTAACTAAATTTCTATCAGAGACTTTTTCCCTAGGTCTCATGAACTTCAACTGGAAATGTTTCTGGAAGAAGGAAAAGAACTGTAAGAAGAGAGAGCAAATGCTCCAAATTATTCCTCATGGTGTCCATAAAATGTGAAGAAAAAAGGAAATAGCTTTGGGCTGAAGGACAGATCCTAAATGAAAAAAAATCAGCTAATAAACCAGTGTGTTTATTAATAAAATGACAAGACTTCATATGAGCTTGCATTGTACAGGAGAGAGGTGGGAAATTACAAGATATAAATTTCTGTTTTCAGCGATGAGGAAACTCTGGAATGGGGGGTTTGCTGGTGTCGCTCTGCTTTGTAATTCAAGAGTGGCAAGCTGCAGCACTCATACACTCTAACTGGGAGTAATTTACATGCTAGAGGTGGTGTATGGGCAGATTAGGAGTGATTGTTTTCACAATAAAGCAGTGACACAGCCATTCAGATTGTACTCTGGGTACGACACCGGTTAGAGACACAGACATTCAGATTGTACTCTGGGGGTATGTCACAATATCGTTTCTTCCTTCTCCATGTACTCTGTTCATTGGTCCCCCAGCATCCCAAGATGGCCTGTCCTGGCATGACCTTACACAGTAGTGCAACAATAAGGCACAAAAGAACAGGGTAAAAAGAGAAATAAACATTGCAGAAAAGACTATTTTCATTGCTATTGGGCCTTGATTATGGTATTACCAATCTACAGAGAAGGCTTTAATCTAGGATGCACATTTGCATTTATTATTTTAAAGTAATGAAACAAAAATTAAACCTTTGTCAGAACTAAGCATCAAGCTTCAAGGACTTGGTCTATTTGCAAAACCCATCAGTCTAACATACTACTTCAAGAACACCTGTCTGACTACCAATAGCCAAACATGTCATAAGACTTTTGACATCTTTCCAAGATCTTTGCTTTCAGCTATGCCATTAAAGATGGAAAGAGAAGGAAACTAGTGCTGATTTTCTTCCCTCAAGTGGATAATCATGAGTACATCTTATTATTTATGATTGAAAATTTGAAAGGAAAAACTGCTTAAAGACATGGTGCTGGTAAATACCATCTTAACCTGGGTTTAAACTGGGTAAAATAATTGCTTCAAGGTCCAACAAGTTCAGGAAGCACAGATCAATTTCTTTTCAAACTTTGGATATATCCATTCAAAACTTAGGAGTAGGGTCAGACTCGCTACTACATCAGAGTTGGTCCTCTCGACAGAATGATGCATGACCAAAAGGACCTGCACTGGTAATTCATAACCCTGTATGTTTCTAATTTCTTAATGCTTCAAGACTATATGTCTGTATTACTGTTGTTTTCATATAATCAAATACTTTGACTTCTTTATATAATATTGAAAATAGAAATGCATCATGAGATATATAACTTCCTTTAGAGGACACCAAATCAAAATGCATACAGATAAAATGCATACAGACTGATATTCAGTATTAGAATTATGTATATTAATACTGCACCTACTGCAGTTTTACTTTATATTTGTACAACCCTGAATTAATCTGCAAATATACTGCCTTATGTAAACACAATTTAAATATGTAACTAAAATTAAATATAATGTGGTGTATATTAACAAATCAGTTTTAAAACTGAAAATGGCTTAAACTAGGACTAACAATGAAAACCATGATTTTACCTGGTAAAAACACCTCTGGTAAATATTATGTTATCCTTGTTTCAATTAGAAGGGCGTAGATTGGGCAAAACAGAATAGTAACTACCATTAACTAGGAGTGACAAAAAGTGCTGAAGTAAATAGTGTGTGTTTGATATATTGTTGTTTTAACAATTACTGTAAGTCATTTTTTTCAACGTACATAGTGGCTTGAAACAACAGAGCATGTATGTCCATAAATGACATCCTCCTAAAATGATGAAATTACCTGAAATGACCCCTTACCTTGGAGAGCCTGTAGAGTACGAGTCTGAACAACAATACAGAGCTGCAGGACCAGCTGTGGAGCACTTTCCAGAAACGTGGCTAGCAAATGCAGCATACTCACATCCGCATACTCATATACCATTTTCCAATAAAACCGCCATCTGTCGTTCTCTCCACTCTGTCGACTGCGGATACCTAAGTATATCGTGTGGAAATACCTAGAAATAAGAGAGAAATTAATAAGAAGATTTTACAAGCAATGTTTTTAACTCTCAACTAACCTGCAATGTCTCAACATGCTGCAGGAGAATAAATATTCAGAAGGAACATTATATTCTAGTTCATAATATTTTGTTCAATGGGAAAATAAACAAAAATGGTATGGATAACACCATTTTTGAAAGCTTAGAACTTTTGCCTTATTTGTAAAATGCATTCAATTACTTTCAAAGATAAAGCATTTTAGGATGAAATACAGAAAAACTGAGCTCATTTATGACCTTCTGCAAAACCCATTGAAGCAAATGGAAAAACTAAAATAATGGAAAAGTAAATCTAATAAAGTGGGCTCTGGCTCAGGTCCAAAGGCCCTGAACCTGCAACAGGCTCTGCTTGGGCAGCACCTTAGGTTCACATAGACCCATACTGACTTCAGTGGTACTGCACAGCAGCATTATTTCAGAATAACTGATGTTATTTCGAAATAACAAAGTGTGTGTCTACACTGCAAGCCATTATTTTGAAATAATTTCGAGCAGGAGGACTTCTTATTCTGACTTCTGTAATCCTCATTTCACAAGGAGTAAGGAAAGTCGAAGGAAGAGTGTTCTGCCTTTAACTTCCTGTTGTATAGACAGTGCCAAAAGCTGAATGAATTAATCTATTTCAGCAACAGCAACACAACTGATGTAGCTGAAGTTGCGTATCTTAATTCGACATTTGCCATGAAGTGTAGCTGTATCCTGCTGGCAGAGGAGCAAGTATACATGGAGGTAATTGCAGGATCAGAGCCTTAAAGAACTGCAGTGCTCAGTAGCTCTGTTTTCCAGAGTGAGAAGCACAATGAATAAATCACAATCCTTGGCCATCTTAAAAAATATTTTTATTGTAGTCTGGATGGCCGTGTCTACATTGGCACCCTTTTCCGGAAAAGGGATGCTAATGAGACAAGTCGGAATTGCAAATGCTGCGGGGGATTTAAATATCTCCCGCAGCATTTGCATGAACATGGCTGCCGCTTTTTTCCGGCTCGGGGCTTTGCCGGAGAAAAGCGCCAGTCTAGACGGGATCTTCGGAAAATAAAGCCTTTTCCAGAAGATCCCTTATTCTTCTTAAAATCAGGAATAAGGGATCTTCCGGAAAAGGCTTTATTTTCTGAAAGATCCCATCTAGACTGGCGCTTTTCTCCGGCAAAGCCCTGAGCCGGAAAAAAGCGGCAGCCATGTTCATGCAAATGCCGCGGGGGATATTTAAATCCCCCGCGGCATTTGCAATTCGACTTGTCTCATTAGCATCCCTTTTCCGGAAAAGGGTGCCAATGTAGACACAGCCGATATGTTTTGAAGTGGGAACATCTACAACAAATTCCCTTTCTCATGTAGAAACACTATATCTTGTTCCAAAGATTTAAGAATAAGATTAGCAGAGGATGGGACCAGAAAAGCACGTGGTTAGAATCACAGAATCATAGAGCTGGAAAAGACCTTAGAAGACCATCAAATCCAGCCCTCTGCCCAAGGCAGGACCAATCCCAATTAAATCAACCCAGCCAGGGCTTTATCAAGCCAGGACTTAAACACCTCTAAGGATGGAGACTCCATTACTTCCCTAGGTAACCCATTCCAGTGCTTCACCACCCTCCTAGTGAAATAGTTTTTCCTAATATCCAACCTGGACCTCTCCCACTGCAACTTGAGACCATTGTTCCTTGTTCTGCCATCCATCACTATTGTGAACAGCCTCTCTCCAGCCTCTTTGGAACCTCCCTTCAGGAAGTTGAAGGCTGATATCAACTCCCCCCTCACTCTTTGCTTCTGCAGACTAAATAGACCCAACTCCCTCAGCCTCTTCTTGTAGGTCATATGCTCCATCCCCCTAATCATTTTGGTTGCCCTCCGCTGGACCCTCTCCAATGCGTCCACATCCTTTTTGTAGTGGGGGGGCCCAGAACTGGACACTATACTCCAGGGCTACGTCTACACTGGCCCCTTTTCTGGAAGGGGCATGTTAATTTCACAGGTCGTAATAGGGAAATCCGTGGGGGATTTAAATATCCCCCGCGGCATTTAAATAAAAATGTCCGCCGCTTTTTTCCGGCTTTTAGAAAAGCCGGAAAAGAGCGTCTACACTGGCCCCGATCCTCCGGAAAAAAAAGCCCTTTTCCGGAAGATCTTATTCCTACTTCAAATAAGATCCTCCGGAAAAGGGCTTTTTTTTCCGGAGGATCGGGGCCAGTGTAGACGCTCTTTTCCGGCTTTTCTAAAAGCCGGAAAAAAGCGGCGGACATTTTTATTTAAATGCTGCGGGGGATATTTAAATCCCCGGCGGATTTCCCTATTACGACCTGAGAAATTAACATGCCCCTTCCGGAAAAGGGGCCAGTGTAGACGAGCCCCAGATGTGGCCTCACCAGAGCCGAGAAAAAGGGGAATAATCACATCTCTGGATCGACTGACAATGCTCCTCTTAATGCAACCAAGCATGCCATTAGCCTTCTTGGCTACAAGGGCACATTGTTGACTCATGTCCAGCTTCTCATCCACTGTAACCCCCAGGTCCTTTTCTACAGAACTGCTACTTAACCAGTTGGTCCTGAGCCTGCAACAATGCTTGGGATTCTTCCGTCCCAAGTGCAGGACTCTGCACTTGTCCTTGTTGAACCTCATCAGATTTCTTGTGGCCCAATCCTCCAATTTGTCTAAGTCACTCTGGACTCTAACTCTTCCCTCCAGTGTGTCTACCTCTCCCCCCAGCTTAGTATCATCTGAAAACTTGCTGAGGGTGCAATCCATCCCCTCATCCAGGTCATTAATAAAGATGTTGAACGAAACTGGTCCCAGAACCGAACCTTGGGGCACTCCGCTAGAAACAGACTGCCATCCTGACATTGAGCCGTTGATCACTAGCCGCTGGGCCTGACCTTCCATCCAGCTTTCTATCCATCTTACCGTCCATTTATCCAATCCACATTCCCTTAACTTGCTGGGAAGAATGTTGTGGGAGACCGTATCAAAGCCTTGCTAAAATCAAGGTATATCACATCCACTGACCTTCCCATGTTCTCAGACCAGTTACCTCATCATAGAAGCTAATCAGATTGATCAGGCACGACTTTCCCTTTGTGAATCCATGATGACTATTCCTAATCACTTTCCTCTCTTCCAAATGCCTCAAAATGGATTCCTTAAGGATCCCTTCCATGATTTTTCCAGGAACTGAGGTAAGACTGACCGGCCTATAGTTCCCTGGATCATCCTTCTCTTTCTTAGATGGGCAATACCTTTGCCTTTTTCCATTCATCTGGGATCACTCCTGATCTCCATGACTTATCAAAGATAATGGCCAAAGGCTCCTCAATTACATTTGCCAACTCCCTCAGTACCCTCGGATTTATTAAGTCTGGACCCATGGATTTATGTATGGTTAGCTTTTCTAAATAGTTCCTAACCTGTTCTTTCCCCCACAAGGGCTGTCTACCTTCGTCCCATATTGCATCACTGAGTGCATTAGTCTGGGAGCTGACCTTGTCCGTGAAGACAGAGGCAAAGAAAGCATTAAGTACTTCAGCTTTCCCCACATTATCTCTCACTAGGTTACTGCTCTCATCCAGTAGGGGCCCCACACCCTCTATGATCACCTTCTTCTTGCTAACATGCCTGTAGAAACCTTTCTTGTTATCCTTCACATCTCTTGCGAGTTGCAATTCCAATTGCGCTTTCGCCTTCCTGATAACTCCCCTGCATTCTCGAGCTATACACTTATACCCCTCCCTAGTCATCTGTCCAAGTTTCCACGTTTTGTAAGCTCCCTTTTTGTGCTAAGTTCACCAAGGATTTCCCCGGTGAGCCAATCTAGTCGCCTACCATATTTGCTTCTCTTGCTACACATTGGAATGGTTTCTTTCCATGCCTTCAAAAAGGCTTCTTTAAAATACTGCCAGCTCTCCTGGGCTCCTCTCTCCTTCATTTTAGCATCCCAGGGGATTCTGCCCATCAGGTCTCTGAAGGAGTCGAAGTCTGCTTTTCTGAAGTTCAAGGTGTGTATTTTACTACCCTCTTTTCTTCCTTTGGTCAGGATCCTGAAATCTACCATCTCGTGATCACTTCTTCCCAGGTTGTCACCCACTTCTACTTCCCCTATTAGCTCTTCCCTGTTTGTGAGCAGCCCCTGTTTTGTTGGAGGCAAAGGGATGGTGGCTGACAGTCAGTGAAGCTGTTCTGTCACTGAGAAAACCCAGATAGCAGCTGCTGTGACACCTGTGCTCTTTCCTGAGTGGCCTCTGATCTGTTGTCAGGAAGGAAATCCGAGCCCCTTTTCTACCACTCACCTCTCCTATCTGTGGGAAGAAGGATAGGAGGTTTCATTCTAACAGAGGGCTGGAGGCAGGTACCAGGATGAGAACAGAAATCAGCTGGCAGGTACTGCAATATGTGCTGGGGGGCAGGCAATGCTCTATAAAATGGAGATCAGTGGCCTTATAGTTTCTCTGTTAGCAGGGTACTACCTAGTTGTCCTTATCTATTCCCTCCCTCTTGGCCAGGTTTCTCTTGCCCCATGATTGTTCCATTTATTAGAAGAGGGAAGCTTTCTCCACCCTTGCTGACTAAGTAATACCCGAGAATGGACACATGTGTTCTTCTCCTTACTCCCACCGCAATTTTACTCAAGCAGTTTTTGCTACAGTGAAGCATCAGCATCTTGTCATCTTTATGCTGGAGATGCTGACCTAATTTCTGCTGCTGCTCGATCTGCCCCTGATGGATCAAACTATCGAAGAAGAAAGAGAGGTTGGGGGAGGGGAGGAAAGAGAAGGGAGTCTACCTACAAAATGGATGAAAAAGTAAAGTTAATCAGTGGTCCTGGAGCAGTTACTTCATTGTTAAATTGTTTCAAAACTCATCTAAATTAGCCATTTACTCACTATGGCCCTCACTGATCCTAAACTGGAGAGTCAGTTAAACGATGAGTCCAGTAACACTTCAAATATTACTGCCCAAATGAAACAGTTGGATATGGACAACAGGGGTGCATCTGGTTACCCTCAAAATGCATGAGTCCCACTGAAAGAGGAGTTATATGACAAGAGGGGAGGTCTTTGCCACTTTTACTTCTAATTGTTATATATTACAAACTCCAATCAGCCAGTCATGCTCTTGTGCTTAATAACTATTAAAGATTAATTGACATTTTAATTTGGTGATAAACACTGTTACAACATTCCCACTTTCCACTTCCCAATTCTAAAGACCCTACAACAAAGCTGAGTTAGCACAGTGAGACGGGGCCATGATTTACAGGCAACATCCAGCCTCACTTCATTCTCAAGCTCTAACTTCATCTGGCAGGATTTCTGAACTCTGTGACATAGAATGTTCCAGACACACTCTCCTCCAGAGCATCAGTTCACATAGAAAAAAATCACTGCTGTCACTCTCCCCAATTGCTGGGATATGCTCTGAGTGGAGCTCAAGCCTGCACTCAGTCAGCGCACACCAAACAAAAACACAGTGTGGTCTGGAGAAATGGTGAGAGCAAGGCTGAGGCTGAGTGTCGTTGTGGAGCAGGGCCATCAATGGGGAGAGAGGGAGGGCCAAAGGGGACAGATGCCCCATGGCCCGGAGTACTGGGCTGCCACTGTTGCTTCCACAATGGCAGTGGTAGCAGCAGCCATGCCCTGTATGGTGTGATCTGGGAAGTGCTGAGGGCTGGCTTGGGGAGGCTAGCCCCTAGCCCCACCCCTTCTGCTTGGGGCCTTGCCCCTTCTGGGCATCTAGTGTGTAGATGAAGTTGTTAGCTGTTCAAAATGGCTGGCAGTTCCCTTTACATGCTGCGTGCCCTGGGCAGCGGAGATAGGGGAGAAGATTTTGCACTTTCCCTTACTCCCGGGCCAATCATCGCAGTTCCATCTATGTGCCGCATGCCCCTGGCAGGGAATGAGAGACTTTGAGTGCTCCCTTACCCCCAGTTGCAATGATCGGCTCGGGGTGCAGGAGAGCATGCAAAATCTCCACCTCTCACCTCCCTTCCATGCCAGAGGTGCATGGTGTGTAGAGGGAGCTACCAGTTATTCAAAGTAGCTGGGAGTTCCCTCTAGGTGTCACGTGATTGTGGTAGGGGGTGAGAGACGTTGCATGCTCCCCCACCCCCAGGACCCAATTGGCCTGGGGGTGGAGGAGAACGTGCAAAATCTTTTGATGCATGGTCCTGAGCAGCACATGGAGGGAACCTATGTGGCAGGGGCTGCTGCAGGAGGGAGCTTGCCTCAGAGACCCTGTTGGACTGCTGGCTGGGAGCTGACAAAGGTAAGTGACTCTCGGCCAAAGCCTGCCTCTAGCACCTCATCTCCTGCATCTTGCACCACAGCTCGTCCGACTTTCTAATTCCCTGTCCCAGGTTATCACTCCTCTCTGCCTTAGGTCATCACCCCCAAATCTCGCATTCTTACAAAAGAAAATTGAAAGAACCGAGGTTTTTTTTTCGAGCATTGGTAATCCTTTTCTATGAGGAAGAAGCTTTTTTCCAAAAGAGCTCTTTTGAAAAAAGGCGTGTGTGGACAGGGAAGAGGAAGTTTTTTAGGAAGAAGAGGAAAGAGGAAAAAGCACAGCTGCTGTGGTGGCAACTCCATCCATAGTAATCACAGCTTAATTGCGAGATAGCATTCATTCAGTGTGGACACTCTCTTTTGAAAAAGCAGATCACTTTTTCAATGTGCTTCGGTAGTGTGGACACTCTCTTTTGGAAGACTTTTTTTGGAAGATCTTTTCTGGAAAAGCTTCTTTTGAAAGAAGCCTGCAGTCTAGATGTAGCATTATAGGCGTCCCAGGGGAAATCTTACTCAATTCAAGGGATTCCAGAGAGAATGCATAAAGGCCTGAACCAGGTTGAGAGATCCATTGTGATAGGCACTGTACTAATATATATCCAATATTCCTTTTCCCCAAATGGAGGTGGAACAAACAACAGGCTAGAGCAGTGACTGAAGACAAGTAATAGCATGTTTAGTATAACAAAGTTACCAAATACCATAATGTTATCAGAAGTTTTTCTTAAACCATGGTTTTCTTAAAGCCCCAGAGGCTAGAATCAAGTGACTGTATGAGAATCTTGCATTTCATTACAAAAAAGGTTCTAGCTCCCACACTTATGAGAAAAGCTTGAAAACATGAAGGCTGTGTCTACATATGTGCTTTTGTGCAAAATCTTGCCACCTGTTTACGCTGGCCGCGAGTACTTGTACAAGAACACTGACGTTCTCATGTATAAAATCCGCGCTTCTTGCGCAAATATTCTGATGCTCCCGCTGAGGGATAAGCCCTCTTGTGCAACTGTTCTTGTGCAAGAGGCCAGTGTAGACAGGCAAAGTTAATTTCTTGCGCAAGAAACCCGATGGCTAAAATGGCCATTGGAGCTTTCTTGCGCAAGAGAGCGTCTACACTGGCACGGATGCTTTTGCACAAAAGCACATCTCTTGCGCAAAGGCAGATGCCAGTGTAGACGCTCTCTTGCGCAAATACTTGAATGCAAAAACTCTTGTGTTAAAAGTATTTGCGCAAAATCATGCCAGTGTAGACGTAGCCGAACTGTGTATGACCTAAAGGTTCAGAAACCATAAAGAACCCACATTTAATATACTTTTTAAATAAATAAAATCTTATGATTTTTAAGTCAAATTCATGATTTTTAAGGCCTGACTTGTGATTTTTAAATGCTTGGGTTTGGTAATACTGATCCAAACAAGTGGCATGCATAATTAAGGCAAGCAAGGAAGCAGAAATCATAGCTTGCCATCTGCATAATTATTAGATGACAATTTATTCTTTGTCTTTTGAGGGAATAGACAAAGTTCTTATCCCAATAAAGCTCTTAATTTATATCAGTTCATGAGTCATGCCGCATAACAAACTGATCGCTGATAAAATGTGACCCTGAAGGACCTATGTTTGGGACAAGATGTTGTCCTACATCATTGTTCTCTCATACTACATGTGGGACAGAGAGGAACTCGAAAACATGCAGGAAAGCGAGACAGTCCTTACATTGTTCCCTCCCCCCAAATGAAAGGAGAAAGAGAACTAGAGCAAGATAATCTGCACACTTGGTGCTCAAGGAAATACAGTACATTTATGCAGTAAGTAAATGGTGGCTTTCTCTCTGATAGGAGTACTGTCCGCCAGCGTACATGCACAAATTAAAGTTGCTGCCCCTCAGCATAAACTCACACATTTACATCTGAAATGTTTTGGGTGACATTTTAATTATGTGACTAAAGTATGCCCAAGTATGCATTTAATTTAGATGTAATAGGGTAATTATGAGATAATACCAATTACTTATAATAGTGCCTTCCAACTATGAAGTGCTTTACAAACATTAATTAATTAGTTTGCAGGGTCCAATAGACAGAGGCTGGCATTTGACCAACCCTGTGTTGTCAGGAGAAGGTATTGAAGAAGATACTTACTCAAGAAAGGCAGCCTGGGGTGAGCCCTCAGTGTCCGGTCTGGGGAGTTCAAATGTCTATTTTTTATGCACAGGCATAACTCCCTCCTTCTTCCTCTGATTTTAGTAATGCTAGATTTCATCCTAAATACACTGGTGAGACTTTAATACTGGTGGAACAGCATAAACAGGACCTAGCAGGACTGGTTCTGGCTGTGGGATAATTCTCCCCCAATCTCTGCTCCAGGTTTAGTGGAAGATTGTTTTCCCTGGATCCTTTTGTAAGATGGAAGTAGGGTAGGACAGCAATTCTATGCAGTGCTACAGTCCACATACACCAAGGCCGGACTGACACAATTTAGAAAGGCTCTCCTGGGGCAATATCCTGGCCCCAGTGATGTTAACAGGAGTTTTGCGATTGTCTTCAAAGAGCTAAGATTTCACCTGTAGTTTGCCTCACAGTATTTTAATGAACTGGATAAGTGGTGTTCTCACCACTCCCCTCTAATGGATGATATCAGAGCTGCTCTACTGTATGCAAGAGTTACTGTTTTGCTAACAATAATACCTCTCTAACAAAAATAGCAAAGGTCTGATAGTTTGAAGGAGAAGTGAAAATCCAAATTCTTGGTGCTCGTGGATGTATTACAATATGAAATGTCATCAATTTTTCTTCTGCTTGTGGGTAGAATTTTGTGCATATTGCTGCAGGTAATTTGCCAGATTATTTTTCAGTGCTCCTAGTCCCAAACAGCCAACTTTCCATCTTATTTGCAGATGGTAGATCAGAAATCAAGCAGTCAGATTTCACAGGAATTAGAGAGAAGAGCTCTATTCAGCTGCTTTTCATTCTGATTTTGAAAAAAGGGAGCCAGACTATAGCTCCGAGTGTTTTCCAGTCAGACTATAGCTCTGAGTGTTTTCTACTAGATTTTCACCATAATGAAACCATCTATTAGAGGAGTAATACATGCAGCTCTGAAAAGAACATTTCAGTTTGGAAGTGACAAATACTATATTACTACTATGCACTTAATCTAAAAAGTCTTTAGGAAGATACACATGACTGAGACAACATTTGCATTCTTTGGGAAAATGGAAATGTACTGATTTCATGCTTCATATCGTCCATATTTGTGACAATTGTCTATGTCAGCAGAGGACATTTGCTTGTGTTACATAATCAACTGAAACATTTACAGGAAGATCAAAATCATTAATGACCAGTTGTAACTATTTTGAACATTTATTTGATGTCTGATTTGCCTCATGGATAAAACAGTACATTAAACAATTTATCTATATTTTAAACAGCTGCTTTTTCTACTGTTTGAGAAGTATGGAGAGTAAGAATCTCTACAGAAGCATTTAAAAAATAGTAGAAGAAACAGCAATTCAAATAAGTGGCATTTTTGTCTGTTGCCTAGCTACCAGAGGAAACTTTACTATATTTTTACCTCAGCAATAGCTGCTGTTAAATAACAAGACAATTTGCTTTTAATATACTTTTTGTTGGGCGTGTCTGAATATTGAAAAACAAAAACAACCCCCCAAAACAAAACACAACTTTGTTTCCTTACTAGAAACACACTAACATCTTTTTTTTTTGTTCTGACGAACAGCATACATCTCTTTATTTTTTATTCCTTTGTCTTGCAAGGAATATTTTAGCAGGCAATTTTTAATTTTCCTTCCAAATGATGTTTCAATAGGAACATCAATGTTTAATGTGGAAAAGGAAATAGAAATAGATTCTGTAACAGAGAAATACCCTGAATTTGCCTAAAGGTCATGCTGGCAATGTCCCAGCAGTGAGAAGTCTACATTTACTTTTGTCAATGCTGATCACCACTTTGGCACTCCAAGTGCAGAAGGTGGGGGCCAGCAAAGACTTTAAATACCTTGCCTCTTCAGGCTCTGCTTACAAAACGTCCCCCGAGAGTCACAGACACTCTGGCTCTGAGAAATAAACAAAAAAAGCTGCCACCACTAAGTGAAACAAACCCCTTTTCTCCTGAACCCAGGAAAAAAACACTTGGTCTGTGTCTAGACTGGCAAGTTTTTCCGGAAAATCATCTGCTTTTCCAGAAAAACTTGCCAGCTGTCTACACTGGCTGCTTGAATTTCCGGAAAAGCACTGACAATCTCATGTAAAATCATCAGTGCTTTTCCGGAAAAACTATGCTGCTCCCGTTTGGGCAAAAGTCTTTTTCCGAAAGACTTGTGCGCAAAAGGGCCAGTATAGACAGCATAGTACTGTTTTCCGCAAAAAAGCCCCGATCGTGAAAAAGGCGATCGGGGCTTTTTTGCAGAAAAGTGCGTCTAGATTGGCCACGGACGCCTTTCCGCAAAAGTGCTTTTGCGGAAAAGCATCCTGCCAATCTAGACGCGCTTTTCTGAAAATGCTTTTAACGGAAAACTTTTCCGTTAAAAGCATTTTCTGAAATTCATGCCAGTGTAGACCTAGCCTTGGACTTCCTTCCTTCTACCACAAGAGAGCTTGAAAAAATAAAATAAAAAAAAACAAGCTGCAGTCTCTGGTAGCTGACTTCTCAGTCTGAGGCATAAAGACGCACGTAGGCAGACAGACCTCCTGGACACAAGAATCAGATAATTACCTTAAAATGTGTTTTTTATTATAAAACAAAAGATATAATTGATAAAGCATACTTGGTTGCTAGATGTTACAGAGCAACTAAGGAAAATAAATTAAAACACAGAAAAAATCTCTGGGAACAATGCTTAGATAATAAATGGCGAGGGGAAGCATAGATTTACACAGAGCAGTTCAAACCAAACCACAAAATAAAGAAAATACTCAGATCATGTCTAGATTCACTTTTCCCCTTTACTTACTCCCAGTCTTTTCTTGATTCAGTCCACTTCCATGCCCCAAATTCCTTGGAGGCAGGGTAATCCTGCCTGGGTTTAAGTCATTCTTTGTCTCTCAACTCCTGATTTAACTCTCCCCCACAAAGAAGCAGGCAAAGTATCTATATCCAATTCAAATTTCAGCAGTCTATTTTGATTGGTTCTTCCACTCCCCCCCCCCCTCGGTCAACACCCATTTTGATATTTTCTAAATGAAATATTTAGATTTTTGGATTCTAAACAACTTTAGATTCATAGTTTGCTTTACCTTTTTTTTTTACATTTAAAATATTAAAAATGCTCAAAATGCAACAAAATGTTTTGCTTTAGGTTAAAAGAAATGACATGGTCAACCTGGAATGATTTTTTTTAAACTTTTTAATTTGCTGTAAAAATTCTATTTTTGTTGTACTCACAGCAATTTTTTTCAGTGTTTCCATCAAATCAAAAAATGTTCTGTGTCTGGATGATTTTTAATCACAGTCAACCTCTTCTCACTATCATCACAGACCCCATAACTCTCCCTTCATTTGTGGTCAATAGGTCTACATATAGATGGAAATCCAAAAATATCCTGAAATAGCTATTCTGCATCTTTTGAGCGCACCCGTTATTTTGAAATAGATTTCGAAATAACAAGCATGCTATTCTGGTGTCCTTGTAGCCCTCGTTCCACAAAGGTTAAGGGACATTTTGGAATAGTGCTTTATTTCAAAATATGGTGCTGTGTAGACAGTGCCAAGTTTCAAATTAAACCTTGAAATTACTTCTAAATAAGCTACACAATTAGATGTTTAATGTGGAAAAGGAAATAGAAATAGATTATAGCTATCTCCCATGTATCACTTGGACTGAAGCCCTGAAAGTGACACACCTTGTGGGAAAGGATTTTTTTGAATGAGAAACCCAACATCTTCCCTACCTGACCTCTTCCAAGAGTGTGAAGGCTGCCTCTCTGGAATGGGCATGAAACTCCTAAACTACAGTCTCGAATTGCAGTATTGCAAGATGTTGGAAGAAAAATATCTGAGGGGTTAAGATCGTAAACTGAGATGGAAAAGGTATAGGTTCAATTTTTGGTTCTGCCAACACATTTCCATTACGATCATGTGCAAGTCATTTCACCTCCTTTTGGCTCACTTGCCCATCTTTATAGTTTTTCTGATGTTCAAGGTCTGGTTCAATCACTGTTATGGCAGCATTTTGGCAATTTTATCATTAGGTTTATGATTAGGGATGGTGAGAGGTGGACATGGAATAGTCTTTACTGTACAATAATTTATCTCCCCTTTCCTGTATCTGCTTACACTAGAGTTATTTCGCAATTTCTTCTCTCCTTACTGAGTTTTCAGTGGTATCTGATCTTATCTACACTTTAGTCATCCTAAAGTATCTATGTGTAACCCTTCTGCCAGGCAGAGTTAATAGCAGCAAGGGCTGGGTTCAGTATCTAGGGGTCTCCTCCCAACAAGGTAATACAACACCGGCTCGAGCCCCCACCCAGTGACCTGGGAAATCTTACATACACTTCTGGGTGCCTCAAAGAGGCAATTCTTCCCCTCTCGCAAGCACAGAGCCTCAGTATAGCAGCAAACCTGTAATAACATGAGGTAACTAACATCAGCATTAACTTGGGAAAACACCAAAACTTGGATTCATAGACCAAACATGAGCAAAGACCCACCCCCCAGCCACGAATCACCCAAAGTCCCAAAAGTCCAACACCCCAAGAGTCTCGTCCAAAGTCCCAAAAGTCCAACACCCAAGAGTCTCTGTCCCGGGTCAGTGCCGCCCCAGGGTTCAAAAGTTCACCTGGCAGGGTTTTATCATCCCAACCTGGAGGGGCGGGGATTGATACACAAGGAGTAACGGTAGTTCGAACTAGGAAGCCTAGTTCGAACTACCTAGTTCATGCCCCGTGTAGCCGCGCTGCATGGGGTTCGAACCAGCGGGGTTTTAAAAATGGCGGCTCCCCGCTTATGCAAATGAAGCCCGGGAAATTCAAATCCCGGGCTTCATTTGCAAGTGCAGTATGCCTACATTACCCCGCTAGTTCAAACTAGCGGGGTAGTGTAGACATACCCAGAGAGACTGGGGATCCCACAGTGGCCAAAGTGACCATTTGGGCTGCTGTGAGCACATACTAGACGGGGTGGGTGTGTCTAAGCAAATTGAGATCAGCCCCTGAAGTCTCTTTGTACCACTCACAACAGTTCACCACCAGATGTCAGGGTAGAGCTTACCCTGACCCCGCTTACATCGGTAATTGGATTCTGATTTTCATCTCATTGTCCCTGGCTGGGGGTGTCAACCAGAATCCAGGAGTAGAAAACTCCCGTGAGGCAACGGGTCCAGCCAAAGGCTTTCCGGGGCCCAAGGCAGGATGTTGGAAGTGGGGCTCAGCCAGTGGAGGCCCAAGGTATTTTCTTTGCTCACCTTGCTCTAGGGCCAGGCTTGTGAGGCAAGCCCTGGAACTCCAAGCATACCCTAGAAAATGCTTACTAGGAGCAATGCACAAGAATCCCGAGCATGCAACTGACAGGGCACTACATTCATGGTTATAGACCATCTTACCTCAATAGAACCAATGTTTTCAGTGGGATTGTTTCCCTGCTCCATCCCCACTACGGTGACAGTCTCGTGCTGTCACTTTGAAATATTCTCCAAACTCTACCGGTGGAGGAGTGGCCATCCCCCAGTACCTAGGAGTGGTGAGGAGAGGTCATCTGACACATAAGACATCTAACCTAAAGTTGGAAATGGGAAATACAAGTGCTGGAGGGTCAGACTGGATGGAGGGAAGTTTGCCCTTAATGGTTTGAGTTAGTTCAAGAGACCAAGCTAATGTACATGGGATAATTCACTGCCAGTTTTGTTAGTGAAACCTTGAGTGTTATGTTCATGAACTGCTGATGAACCACACCCTGTACAGAGCTCTAACAGTCCAAGCTCTAGTCCCTCCAGCATCATGGGATGCTGGTCAGCCATCTTGAGATGTTTGTCAAGATCAGTCTGCCTTTTGAGAGAACCCAGTCTTTGCACACACTGGAATGGGAGCTCTGGCTTACCAGGATCCAACTGAGGCTCATTATCAAAGCATGGAGGAAAAGCCTGGAACCCCATGCACAAAAGTCAGGAATAGCAGTATTGGTACAAATACCAGAAATTGAGATCCAGTGGGCTAGAGTAAGATAGTCCAACCCTTTCTGTGCTGTAGGTTAGGTGGTAGTTGTAAAACACCTCCTTAGGCCACTAGTTTAGAAGACTTTTGTTCCCACAGATCAGTTGTAATGGATTTCCTTTGGTACATACATCTTTCTCTCTCTCACACAGCCTCACCACAATAGTAAATTCCAGTCTAGACCTGGTCTGTATTGCTCTTGAATCCTAGCATCTAATCTCACACATAGGAGAAGCAGGAGCTATCTCCCTCATTATTCTGTACAAATTATTTATTGCCAGATAACAACAACAGAAGATGCTGTAGTGGGAATTGCCTGCCATTTCTAACTCCTCTACTGAAAAGACAGAAAGAAGAATTTAAGGAGAATAGCCTCTTTTACCCACACTGTATATTTTAAAATTTGTGTTTATACAGCTATCTGTGCTTTCGGGTTTTATTTTTTAGGAAAATAAATGTCATCCAAGCATTTGATGTAAAATCTGGGTAAACAGAATGTTAAAAGCAATGCTGAACATAGCAGGGGGCTGATATGCCACCTAAACAGTCTAAATATTCAGGCAACAATGTGGGTGTAGTTAACCACAGGCAGTGCTCATGCGATTTCACTTGGCTAAAACCTGATTCACAGAAAGCCAGATTGTTAACCTTTTGGTGCTTCTCTTATTCATAGCTTATTGTAGAGTGCACTTTAGTGTTGCCTGTTTAAAGGATTTGGTTCATCATGAAATTCAGAAGTAAATTTGTCAGCTAATAGCATCAGAAATGCTCAATAGCAGTTTCACAAAAGGCACAATCTTGAAAATGAACTTGAACATTGAACCACGGGCTATTTCTGTGTTTTTCATAACTGTCACATTCATAAATCTTTGTACTGAGGTATTTGGCTTTGTGTTTTGTTTAGAGTAAAGGTCTTCCACCTTTCCTCAATTTCTTCAGGACAAATCCTAACCCCCCTAACTCTCAGAAAGATCCCAGTCAGCTAAGAGCAGGCCCACTGCTGAGAGAAGGGGGAAAAGGGTCAGTTTCCCCAGGGCCCAGTGATTCAAAGTGGCCCAGGACTCCTGGGCTATGTCTACAATGCATGCTTCTTGTGTAAGAACTGTTTTGCGCAAGAGTTCTTGCACCAAAGGTCTTCCGTAAGAGTGCATCCACACTGCCATGTGCTTTTGTGCAAGAGATGTGCTTTTGCGCAAGAGCGTCCGTTGCAGTGTGGATGTTCTCTTGCGCAAAAAAGCTCTGATGGCCATTTTAGCCATCAGGTTTTCTTGCGCAAGAACCCCTGTTGCCCGTCCACACTGCCTTCTTGCATAAGAGCTCTTGCACAAGAGGGCTTATTCCTCATTGGGAGAGTAATAACTCTTGCACAAGAAGCCCTTTTTTCCAATGCTTTACTGTAAATTTACTTGTGCAAAAACATGTGTGCTGTGTAGACATTCTGCAAGATTTTGTGCAAGAACGCCTGTTCTTGCGCAAAAAGCCTGCAGTGTAGATGTAGCCCTGGTAATCATCACATGATCCCTCACCTGTCACCCATTTCCAGACAAACAGAGGCTAAATACACCATTCCTACCCATCCTGGCTAATATACATTGATGGACCTAACCTCCATGAATTTATCTAGCTTATTTATCCTAGCTGCTGCTATAAAACTGTAGAAGCAGCAGTGGCCAGAACTCCATTCCCTTTGAATTGCCCTCTGGAGTGCTGGGCTGCATGTTCCATGCAGCTCTGAGGGTTGGGAGGCGGGGTACCATGCTCCATGTGGCACAGAAGACTAGCTGTCTCCAGCACTGCCCCTTCTGCCTGAGGACCCACCCCTTCCAGGGCATGAAGCCAGCCCTCACATCTTGCCTAGGCTGTTGGCTCCTCCGGCTAAGAGGGAGTTGTGCCCAAGTAATGACCTCTATTTTAGTCCCAACTCAAGAAGAGATGAGTCAGTTCACATGTCTTGGCAGTAATGTGCTAGGAGCATGGGACTTGATGACATAATGTTATCAATTGGCAAGTGGGAGCTGAATTCACCATCTTAAATATAATTTGGTAACTGAAAATCTACAATTTATAAACCAGACTTCAACTTGGAAGTTACGTCGACCTTAGCATATGGATATGAAAGCTGGAAATCTGACAAAGGTACAGACAGATAGCTAAATGTCTTTGAAACCAAATGCCACAGGGAAATACTGGGTATTCAATGGAATTAATGTATAACAAATGACAACAGAGAGTTCAACCATCTCTTATTTGCAAAGTCGCCAGGAACAGAAGATGGAAACACATGGGCTATGCATTAAGAATGAAGCCATAGCACTTGCCATGGCAGGTATGCTTCTGGGCAGCTGGCGGAACAGGCAGAATGGGTGGATAGAATCCCTTTGTAAAACAGTATTGAAGATGGAAATGTATAGAACTTAACATAGTGGCTGTGCAAAGAGTGGCTCAGGATAGATGGCAATGGTGGAAACACGTTTATGTCTTCAGCACACACATTCAGTGGTTTAACTTGAGTGACTGGGTTTAAACTTAACAGAAATAAGCCGTTCATGCTAAGCAAAGACTGTCCACCCATTTAAATAAGACCTCGTCTATGCATAGTTTTGATACAAGTATAACTATGTTAGCTAGGGGGTTAATATTTTTAACCGAAACCGTTATACCACTCAGCCCCCGGTAATTACGTCGGTATAAAAGTGCCTCATACCAGTGCAGCCTATTCCCCTTCCCACATAGCAATAGTTCTGCGGTGTGAAACACATCCTCTTTTCACGAGTCCTGCGGCAGAGCAGCTGGGTTGCTGTCGGGTTGGTCCCGCAGCGCCGCCCCTCACCAGCACCCGGTTTGCCCCGGTTCACCCCGGTCGCACTGTTCCCCACCCAACCCCCTCACCCAGACCCGTCACAGCCCCCCTGCCGGAGTACTTCCTGATTCTCCAGCAAATCTGATAATCCGGCACCACCTAGGTCCCAAAGGTGCTGGATTATCAGAAGTCTGCTGTATTATTCTGCTAACTTTAATTTTGTGCATTTAAAATGTCACCCCTAACAGTTAGCTTAGATAGTATTTGTACTTGCTACATATCCTTTATTGTTTCCTATGTCAGCTAAGGTCTTCTATGTTTAAAGAATGCTAATTAAGCTTGAGAACCAGTCTTTGAGAAACACTCTTTAAGGAAGTGAAGCACTTTTTAAAGATTATTCTTTCAAATCGAAGGGTTATGAATTCTCTTGTTTGTCTAAGTGCTCTGACATATCCTCTTCTGTGACAATCTCTTTGCCCTCTTGATTAATCTTTTTATGCAAGAAACACTATTAGAATGAGTTGAAAGAGATTTTGTACCACTAGCCTGCATTTTAGTGCTCACAATTATTTGCATCTGTGCAGATGAGTGGAGTCACTGATGGAAACACCCTTCCCCCCATGGCTGGGAATGGTGTGGAAGGCTCCTTCCTCTCTAGCATCTTTGTTGACAGCTCCTGTGCCCCATAATTTCTCTTCTCCTAATTCAGCCATCTGGACAGGCCACAATTTAGTCCCACCTCTTTTGGAATAACAGAATGGCCAATAACTAAAAGTCCAATGTCCTCAAGTGAGGTTTTTGGCTCCAAATCCAGGAGAGTTGGAAGTTACATGTAGGTCTCTCACATTCTAGTTGAATGAGCAAAGTACTGGGCTATTGGCTATTCTTGGATGGATCTCTCTTTTTCTTGCTAGAAATTTTCATGACAAATTTGTTGTCAAAACTCACTCTTTCCCACAAAAAGTTTAGGTTTCAACTAACCAGCATTTTCCAACAAAAACCTGTTTTGGTGGAAATGTCATGACCACCTCGAATGATGATTCTTTCTGCCTTTGTATTGTAAATATGCTCAGACAACCTGGAAAAAGGCATGCAGTTCTGGATCAAGTCAGAGGCTGTAACTTGCCCTTTTAATTTGCTTTTGAAATTTAGTTTGAAAAAGCAGGAGAAAAGCTATTCCTGTGCAAAAGGGTTCCTCTTGTACCAACTTTTGCAAGTACTTTAATAGATGCATTTATCTTTTCTTTTGTTCCTGACTGCTTGGTTTGAACATATAGGTCAATGTGACTTTACAACTTCCTATCAGAAAATTAGTTGCAGAGAGATGACACACAAAATAAAAAAAGACACTGACATTAATCAGTAAATTTCTGGGGTTTCTTACCATTTCTTGGCAGGCTGTGCCCTGAACTCCCACCTTTTCTGTAGCAGCACCTGCTGGTTTTTTTTTTTTACCATACATTAGATGATCCAGACTGACTTTTAGTATTGAAAAGCTGCACTCCACTCATTAACAAGTATCTGATTTGACTTGGCTCCCGATTACCTTGTTGTGATAATGAGTTTTTAATACATCTCCTCGGAATGTTTAAAATGCCGCACTCCCAAAGATGACATCCTTTCTTTAAAAATAAATGTGTAGACGAATATGTGAATGTGTGTGTCTGCGCGTGTGCATGTACACGTGCATAAACGCCCACACCCACACTGTGGCAATGGTATTACAGATCGGTTTGGCAGCAGCTTGAATACCTGTAGATTAACTCAATTTAACAGATGTGGACCTATTTTCAAAGGAGCTATTTTGAAGAGATGTAACCTGGCAGGGAATGGAAGTTTACCTATACATTGTGGCAGTGTTGCTAGTCACTCTTTCAACCAAGTTCAGCAAGGTGGTGAGATGAACTGGGACATCCCTAGACCATCCTCATCACATCCTCTGGTCAGTGCAGCCCAGCCTATTTTTAGGGCTATGGATTTTCCCTATGATTCTCAGCTCACATTTTGTTCGATGAAGCATATTGCACCTTTTCCATTGCAGCAACTTACTGACCTCCTCTGGAAACCTCTGACAAGACCAACACCTTGGGACGACGGCATTTGGTGCTTAGTGCTGAATGGCAATGGGATGACTTGACCAGTTTGACTAAAACACCAAGAGATTCAAATGCAAACTGAGGTTTCAAAAACCCCTTTGGTCAATTTGTTCTCCACATTGTTAGTTTTCTTGCACCTTGCACACCATTGCTCCAGCCAGACCCAGTAGCTGAAGATCCAAGTTATTCTAACAAGGGTTGAGACTACCATGAGCCAGCCTGACCAGGAAATGAAGATGCTAGAACTATCACAAAAAGTTCCTCTCTTCACATTTCCAACTTAATGTTAATCACCTAAGAAGTTTAACTAAATAACATCAAAGTTTCCCAAGTTTTGGCATGCCCATACAAAGCAAACCCCAGGAGTGTCATCCATTACCAAGCCTTTTGCTTTGGTCTGAGTTGTAGCCTGGTGGCCAAGGGAAATATCTGTAAGCGTGAGCCTACACATCACAGTTATTTTGAAATAACTGACATTATTTCGAAATAACAATGCGAGCGTCTACACAGCAATTCCGTTATTTCAAAATAAATTCAAAATAAGGGATAGCTTATTCTGACTTCTGTAAGCTTCATTCCGCAAGGAATAACGGCTATTCTGAAATTATTTTGAAATAGCTGTAGTGTGGATGCTCCACTGCTGCTATTTCGAAATAGCTCCTCTCCAGGGCCATTCAAAGTGCCCCGGGCTCTAAATCGAGGTAGCCCATTCACATTAAGAAAGCCTGCCTCAGACTAATTTTGAGGCTTCCCTGTAGTGTAGACATAGTATTTTGAAATAAGCGATTTCAGAGTATTTCTTCCAGAATAGCTTAAGTAGAGTGCAGGGCAGATGTACCCTAACAGAGAGGAAGAAATGCCCTAGTGGACATGGTTAAAGCACTAGGATTCGGGAGATCTGTTTCTATTCTTGGGTCTTCCACAGACATTCTCTGTGAGTTTGTCCAAATCACATAAATTATATGTAGGTTAAAAATTAAGATTCTAATTCTTATGCCTCATAATCTAATCAATATCAGTTTTGTTAGGGAGAGGCTTCCTTCCATAAAAAGACTACAGCGTCATTAGGGGTTTACACTTTCTTTTGAAGCATCTGTATTAATCTTTGTTACAGGCAGGCCTATATGGACCACTTGTTAGAGTCACAGATTCTGAGGCCTGGAGGGACCCTTGTGATCATCTAGTCTGACTTCCTGAATAACACAGGCTCAGAACTTCTGACTTGTCTGCCAAGGTCTATATGCCTTATTTCTTGGCCATCTGTCTCTTCACTTCTAAAATCAGGACTGTAATATCTACAGGGTGTATTTGTAGGGTGTATTTTGAGGCTAATTTAATTAAGGTTTGTGAAACAGAGCACATTTGATCAAAGAAGTTATGTAGGTGAAAGATAGTAATCTTATATTTTAAATGTCAGGTTAAAAGGCAGATGTTTTTCTGGAAGATTATTTCACATAAGCCCTCAATATGTTTGAATGTAGAAACTTTAATTACCAACTTGTCAACACTGAAAAAAAAATCACAGACTGGAAAGTGTCCAGAAAGACAAAGGAAAAACAGAATAGATTTTTTTTTAGAAAAGGGAATCAAAGAACAAAATGAAGCCATAAAGAGAAGGTCCTTTCTAAAACCAAATGGAACATCTTATTTTTTATATTTTCTTTGTTGATTTCCTAGCAGTCAAGGACAATGAGATTATCCTGAGACAATAGGACAAAACTCCATCATGCCCCTGAATTTTAAAAACTAACAATTAGTTCAGAGGAGACACTGGATGTAGCTCTTGTCTGCAAGGTTCATCTCACCTTTAAACAAATAAAGAGACAGTACCTTATCTACTCCATAAAATCCAAAACAATCCCATGACATTTATAAGAAAGACTGTTTTCCACTGCACTTCTCTGTTCTCTCCATGCCACACCAAGCACATTTTCTGATGCTTCTCTTTTACTTTATTCAAAATCTATGGTTATTAAATGCATCCTGGCCAGCTATTCTTTTAAATTAGCATCCCCATAACATTTCATATCTTTCTGAATTCCCCCAAGAACCATTCCAAACATAATCTACACTTAATATTGAATTTGTACTAGAGACATTCATTAGCTATGAACAATATAAGATTTCCTTTATGCACGCTTTCATTTCATTCAGCCAAAATCTCTATAGCTCTTGGCTGTAGAAAACAACTTTGGCTTATTCCCAATAAAATCAACTGTTAAAAAAGGGCAAAGTATTCAAAAATGGATTATTTACAGCATAGATTGCAGTCAACATAGATTCCTGCTGTAAATCTCTTTCAGCCTTGATGTCTAATCTTACAAAAGCACCATGGTCACAAAATATTTTAAATACATCACAATACATAGTTATAATATACACTACAAAAAATATGTGTCTCTCCTTTCCAAAACAAGTTATGGAAATTTTGCATAGAAGTGACACAGTACTTTTGGAGCAGGGAAGAGAAAGGAGGTATTTACTGAAATCAGGATTTAGTGGCATATTATTCATATGTTTTAGAATTTGACTACTCTTGTTCTTGACAATTGGCATTCTGCAGCAGTAGTGGCAGACCTTTTGTGGGCAATGCTCTGGGTGTATTTTTTTATTTGGATTAGCACTCAGACACAATGAAAAAGTCCATTAAAATAAATTCTTTGAAAAACCTGTAAATTGTAATAAAGGTTGCTTAAAACTAGTTTAATTTGAATTCATAATAAACAATGAAAGGGATAATAAAGGTTAGCTTTGCATAAAAACCAAAACTGAGCAATAACTAATGATGAGGAGGGGTTTTTGAGCATTGTAGAGTTATGAACATTTGTCCTCCTATGCCTTTAATGAATAAATCAAAGAAGCAATGGAAATGTGTTTTTTTGCTTCAATAATTTTGCCCCATAGCATAAGGAATGTAAATACATAGGAATTCTGGAGACTTTCCTTTTTAAAGAAAGTGTAAAGCCCATTCATTGAGTGCAGTTTGACAATGCTTGTGCGCAGACAAACCTGCTAAAAGCAATATCATGGTCGTGTAGATCTCTCTGTAACTCACCACAGCTAATGTGAATTTGCATACGCTGCACAGTGTACAGCTGATGAACCTAAAATGTGTGGTATTGCTCAGTTTGACTCCTGTAACTACAATTAAAAGCCTCATTTAAGATAAATAGATGAAAACACCCTTCATTTTCAAGATTATACTTCTATGGCTCTGTAAATATATTTGGATATTTTACATCAGCAGTTTCCAGCTTCTCTCTGCGGTTACCCTCCTTGCAATGAATGAGCAAATTGGTACATCATTCCACGTCCTCTCATTTTATGTATGCCCCAGCCCAGCTGGGCCAATTTTTGATATTTTTAAAATCTAGTTTCTGTTCTTTTACACGAGTGTTTTATTTTTGTCTCTCTTTTTTGCTCAGTTCACTGTGCCCTTTCTTCTAGTGATTCTTCCTTTCTCCTCTGATTCTCCAAGCACATCCCATTCACCGGAAGGCTATATGCTATGCAGAGTAGGATGTGGGAATTCAGCTGTGTCTTCACAATGTCAGGTTGCAGAAGCAGAGTAGAGAAGCATGGACAGGCAGGCTGCTACCTCAGCTTGACATCCTGTATATGTGAGCAGCTCCTGCTCGCATATACAGGAGCCTCCATTACAGACCACTGAAGAAACAAGGAGGAAAAGAAGGTGGCTTTCAAGGATGCACCTTCCATTTCTCACAGAGCTGTGACCTCAAGACCATTGCTGTTTAACTTTGTCCTGTAGTTTCTTTAGACATCCCATCTTTGGTAAGCACTCTCCAGTAGTGAACAGACCATAGGCCAGATTTTTCCATGTCACTGACATCACTTGAAAGCAGCAGCAGTTCACCATCTCCAAGAATTAAACCACTTGTATTTCAGTGTTTAAATACGGATTTAGGTATTTACATTTAGGTACCTATGTTTAAACATTTTTGCAGTCAGTACAATTCCACCAATCTAAACCCAGGGTGGGAGCATAAGTAAGTCCTAGACCTCTACACCTTTGACTCTATGCTTACTTTCTTGCTCTTCCATTTCAATTGTTATTGTTCCTCATGACTGCATAAAATTGCTGACTTCCAGAGAAGCACTGGCTACTCTCTATACTTTCTAAACCATCAGGATTTTGGATGGCATTCTGAAGCCTAAATCTGAGTTAGAATTGTATTTCTGAAAGACCTAGTATTGCTCCAGAATCTTGTTATCTCAACAGGGGATCAATCTGTGACCTTTTTACATATGCATTCCTGGTTCATTATCCTTCATTAATGCTCTGAATTCTCATTCAAACAGGATCCCAATAATGTGATTTCACAGTGGTATATTTGATTAGTCTTCCAGTCTACATAAAAGTCTATTACAGTCAATTAGGTAGATGGATATAAAAATATAAAAATGGATAATTCAACAGAACAACTGCATTTCAAAGATCATCATAGGAATACTGTAGTTGTTAAGCAAGAGGATTAAAAGTGTTACTAGACTAGCCTCTCCCCAGACAGGCTCAGAGTAAAATTAGGTAACAAACTAGCAGTACTAAAAATATCAATTGAACTACACATTACTAAACTAGCTGGGCATTATTTCTGAATTTTAAAACCCATTATTTTCTATGGTGAGGTCACTGAAATCCCCATTCAGTGAAATGTCCTAATCAGAAATCCCCATTCAAGCCTGGAATAACAGAACACAAAGGGACACAAAGGGCTACATTTAGAATGAAGGAAGCACAATAAATAGATATAGTTGATAACTGACATGTCTACTTAAAATATCTGGTTCATCTTTTCAAGGCTTGCTATCCTAGGGCAGTATTTGCAGTGATTTTTGCTCCATAGGGGGCCAAAGATGCATCTGGGTCAATGTCCCATGTTTGATTTACAGTAAGAATATGAAAAATTCTGCTATTTTGTGCACTGTCATCAGTTCCAGGGCCAGAAGGGACCATTGTGATTATCTAGTTTGACCTCCTGAAGAGCACAGACTATAAAACTGCTTCCAAAATAATTCCTACAGCAGATATTTTAGCAAAACAACCATTTTTTATTTTAAAATGGTCAGGGATGTAAAATCCATCTTGACCCACATTAAGTAGTGCCAATGGTTAATTACCCTCACCTCTAAAATAATGCTCTTTTTCCAGTCTGAGTTTCTAGTTTCAACTTCCAGCCACTGGATCGTGTTATGCCTTTGTCTGCTTGATTGAAGAGCACAGTATCAACTATTTGTTTCCCATGTAGGAATTTATATATTATAATCAACCTTAACCTAAACAGATTGAGCTCATGAATCTATCAGCATCAGGCAGGCTTTCTAATCCTTTAATAAGTCCCCTGGATTTTCTTTGAATCCACTTTAGTTTATTAATATTTTTCTTGCTTTGTGGACAGTAAAATTGGACACAGCATTCCAGTGGTGGCTGCACCAGTGCCACATACAGAGATTAAATAACCTATCTCTTGCCATTTGAGGTTCCACATTTGTCCACCCATGATCACTTCAGCCATTTTGGACACAGAATCATGCTGGGAGCTCATGTTCTATCAATTATCCACCATGACACCCAGCTATTTTTTCCAGGGTTCCCACAACAGAATCCTGCCAGTCCTGCAAGAATGTTCCTAGAGCTATTTTGACAAGGAGTCCTGTTGCACGTTATAGACTAACAGATGTATCGGAGCATAAGCTTTTGTGGGCAAAGACCCACTTCGTCAGATGCATGAGACGAAGTGGGTCTTTGCCCACAAAAGCTTATGCTCCAATACATCTGTTAGTCTATAAGGGTATGTCTAGACTACATGGCTCCGTCAATGGAGCCATGTAGATGAGGTTTCTAGACATAGGGAAATGAAGCGTCGATTTAAATAATCGCTGCTTCATTTACATCAAAATGGCTGCCGCGCTGTGCCGATCAGCTGTTTGGTGGCACAGCGCGGTAGTCTAGACGCTCCACGGTTGACAAGGGAAGCCTTTGTCGACTGCCCCATTATGCCTCATAGAATGAGGGCTTCCCTTGTCGACTGCGGAGCATCCAGACTACCACGCTGTGCCACCAAACAGCTGATCGGCACAGAGAAGCAGCCATTTTGATGTAAATAAATTTCCTTTTTTTGAGTACACTAATCTACATGGCTCTGTCAACAGACTCCTTGTCACTTTTGCAGATCCAGACTAACACGACTACCCCTCTGACCCTAGAGCTATTTGTTTACCTTTAGTCATATTAAACACATATTGCTTGTTTGTGCTCAATGTTACAAGCAATTCATATCACCCTTCATCAGTGATCTCTCCTCCTCATTATTTACTACTCCCCCAATTTCTGTCTCATCTGCAAACTTTATCAGTGATCATTTTATTTTTCTTCCAGGCCATTTATAAACATTGTAGGCCAAGAGCATATTCCTAAGGGACCCCACTAGAAACACACCCACTCAGTGATAATCCCTGTTTACAGTTACATTTTGAGATTTAGCACTTAGATAGCTTTCAATTCATTCTACCCGTGTCATGTTAATTTAATATCATCCAAGCTTTTTAAACAAAATATTGTGTGGTAACAAGTGAAATGTCATATTGAAGTCTAAGCATATTACATCAATTCTATTACTTCTCTCCTTTAAGTCTTTATTATAGGGATATAAATGACTAGTTGACTAGTCAACTACCCGATAAGCCTGGGCTTATCAGGTAGCCATGTCACTACTCAACTAGTCACTTCCCCCCACCCTTGTTGACTCTTAAAAGCTGGTTTTCCCCTCCCCCATCTCTGTGGGAGGCAGGGGAGACAGAGGTGGAGTAGAGGAAATGGCACGAGATGAGACTCAGATATCCTGGCTTGCACTAGGTCCCAGATGCCTGGCAGCTCTTACTACATTTAAAAAGCAAAATCACAGCGAACCGCATTGTTGAGTAATCGAGTAGTTGAAGGAAAATTCCATCCACTATTCGATTAGTTTCCTAACCACTATTTAACATCCCTACTTTATTAATACAATCCCATATCACTTGCTTCATTATTTTGCTCAGGACTGATGTCAGACAGGCCTATATTTACTTGGGTCATCCTGTTACACTTTTTAAATAATTGCACAACTTTAACTTTCTTCCAGTTTTCTGGTACTCCCACAGTGTTCAAAGACTTATTGAAAATCAGCATTAATAGCCAAGGATATGTCTACACTACCACCCTAGTTCGAACTAGGGTGGTTAATGTAGTCAATCGAAGTTGCAAATGAAGCCCGGGATTTAAATATCCCGGGCTTCATTTGCATCTTGCCGGGCGCCGCCATTTTTAAAGCCCCGGTAGTTCGGACTCGAGGACTCCACGAGGAGTAATGGTAGTTCAGATTAAAGAGCCTAATCTGAACTACCTACTACCGGCCCGCGTGTAGTCGCGGGCACAGAGTCCGAACTACCGGGGATTTAAAAATGGCGGCGCCCGGCAAGATGCAAATGAAGCCCGGGATATTTAAATCCCGGGCTTCATTTGCAACTTCGATTGACTACATTAACCACCCTAGTTCGAACTAGGGTTGTAGTGTAGACATACTCCAAGTGAGTTCCTCAGCCAGCTCTTTTTAAACTTTTGGATACAAGTTATCTGGATCTGCTAATTTTTAAATGTCTAACTTTAATAGATGCTGCTTAACATCCTCTTGAGATATTAATGGAAAAAGTGACATCCTCATCATGTAATATGATGACATGTTTTTCTCCAAATACAGAATAGATATATTTAATTCTTAGGGATTTCTGCATTGTTATTGAATTCTGCAATTTCCATTTATAATTCTACTATTTTAAAGATTATTTTTGATCCTAACATACTTTTAAAAATCCTTCTTATTGTCCTTAACTCTGATGGCCTTAGAGTTCTCCTTGTGCACTTCATGCATTTCATACATGCTCTTTTGTTTATTTTATATTGTTGTGGAACAAGTCTTTAGATTATAAGTTGAAATACAGCTTCTGTTAGAAGCTCGCTCTTTGAGTTGCTCATCTCTTTTTGATACAAAGTCTTTTTTAGGCTGAAATTTTGTATGGTTGATGTCAACCAAAAGGAGATTTTCTGAAAAAGTTTGACAAAAAATTAGCTCTTGTTTGGGTTCATCTTGTGTTAAAAATTGTACTCATCTTATATGTTCCCAGTAGAAAACTAGTGTAAAGATAACTACAGCTGAATAAATTATTTTTGTGCCATGGCTTGTTTTGAATTTACGAGCATGGATGTTTTCTTTGCATTCATGTTCAGTTTTGTTTCCTGTGCAGTGAAATGCCATAATGAAGTCAATTGTTCCACAGGCACAGGCTATTTCTGTTGCCCGGGAGCGCTCAAGCCTTGCTGAGACCCAGACTCCACCCCTACTCCATCCCTTCCCCCAAGTCCTCACCCCATCCCACCTCTTTCTGCCCCTTTCCTTCCAGTTTTAATCCCTTATCTGAGCGTACTCCATCCCCACTCCTCCCTCCCAACACCCCCTGAATTCCTTGGAAGCACTGATTGCAACTGGGGAGAGGTGCTGGAGGGGAGTGGGAGAAACGGGATGTCAGTGGGTGCTAAACACTTGCTAATTTTTTTGATGGCTGCTCTAGCCCCAGAGTATGCACAGAGTCAGTGCCTATGAATTACTCAGGATAAAGCTTAGACTGTTCAGGTGCACAAGCGACGAGGAGTCCTATGGCACTTTATAGATTAACAGATTTATTGGAGCATAAGCTTTCGTGGGCAAAGACCCACTTCGTCAGGTGCACAAGTACAGTGCATAGGTGTAAGGGACCAGGGCTGAGGTCGGGGTTGGCAAAAGCGGCCCTTGAGCCAAACACGGTTTGTTAGGGTTAGCCCCCAGCAAGCCACCAGATACTTTATTTACTTGAGTGATCACAGGTACGGTCACTTGCAACTCCAGTTGGCTGTGATTTGCTGTTCCAGCAAATGGGAGCTGCTGGAAGTGGCACAGACTGGGACACTGTTTCCTGCAGCTGCCATTGGCTGTGAATGGTGGACTGTGGACAACAGGAGCTGTGAATGGCCACACCTGCAGACACAAAGGTAAATAAAGAGTCTGGTGGCTGCCAAAGTCTAACCCTGGCAAACCGTGTTCCACCCACAGGCCGCTTTATTGCCCACTCCTTATTGTCTACATCTGGCCTAGCAGTCACAGCTAGACTGAGATCTGCCCACCAGAGACTGTAGTCATGAGCCAGGAATTGGAGAAATCGCAAGAGCACAATTCTGTAAGCAAGAGTCAGGGTCAGAGTCAGGCTAGATTCATAGATCAGAGATAGTATCAGGCTAGACTCAAGAGGCAAGAGTCACAATTAGAGACTGGAGATCAAGCAAAATCTAGCACTGCAGCAGGTCAAAGGTCACAACTTCCTGGGGCAACTTCTGAGGTAAGATAGGGTATTTAGTGAATCAGACGACTTCAGCGTATCTTCATTTTCTCGGGCAGTGCTTCCTGCGGCATCTGTTCAAGCCACTGTATTTGTAAATTATATTCTTATTATGAAAGTAAATTAATAAGTGAACTGACAACCCATATATTTGAATATGCAGTTTAAATTGTTTCTTCTAATGTGAGTCAGTGGGGTTTCACAGTGATGTGTTCTTGGTGCTACGCTATTTAACATTGTGCAATAAAATCTGGAATAATATTATTGATAAAGTTTACAGATGACACAAAAATGAAGGGAGTATTAAATACTGGCAAAGACAGGTCACTGATTCAGAGCTAGGAAAATGTGCAGGAATTTAATTTGGAGCCCTTTTTGGAGGGGCACTGTCTGTGGTCCCTCGGGAACTTGCTATGACAAAAACTCACTCTACCTTGCCTTTCTCCCCCATCAGCTCACACTTTCCCCATCCTGGCAGCAGTTTGGTCTTCCCTGCCTCCACAGCCCCAGTGCCAGAGAAGTTCTGTACTCCCAACAATTACTGGGGGCATGCCCTCTACTTGCCCCCTCTCGTACACAACCTGATTCAGTGCTATCCATGTTGCTTGGTAAACTAGTCACAAGCAAATACGTGTTTTAACATGGCTTAATGTAAGCATATACCTCTGGGAACAAAGAATGTAAGTCGTGCTTACAGGCTGGGGGATTCTATCCTGGGAAGCACTAACTTTGAAAAAGAGTTGGGGAGTCATGGTGGATAATCAGCTGAACATGAGCTTCCAGCGTGACACTCTGATCAAAAGAGCTAATACGATCTTGGGATGCATAAACAGTAAAGAGGACATATTATCTCTGTGACTACTACTGGAATACCAGTGTCCATCTCTGGTATCCATAATTGAAGAAGGATGTTGACTAGTTAGAGAGGATTCTGAGAAAAGCCATGAAAGGGCATGTCTATACTGGGAAGTTATTTCAAAATAACTCCCCTTATTTCGAAATACACACTACCAAGCCTGTTACTTCAAAATAACGGGCTTGTTATTTCAAAATAATAACGCCTGCTTGGGAAGAGGAATAAGCTTATTTCGAAATAGTTATTTCGGGAGTAGTTGTTTCAAAATAACTTATTTTGAAATACCCTCGTAGTGTAGACATAACCAAAATGATTAAAAGGTTAGAAAACTTGCCTTATAGTCATAGATGCAAGGAGCTCAATCTATTTAGCTTAACAAAGGTTAAAGAGTGACTTGATTTCAATGTAAGTAACCACATGAGGAATATATTTAATAATTAGTCCAGCAAAGAAAGATATAAAGTGACTGTAAATTGAAATGAGACAAATTTAGACTGGAAAGAAGGTATACATTTTTATAGGTGAGAGTAATTAATCATTGGAACAATTTATCAAGTATCCTGTAGATTCTTCATCACTGATCATTTTTAAATGAATATTGCATGGTTTTCTGAAATATATGCTTTAGGAATTATTTTAGGGATATGCTATGTTCTGTACTATACAAGAGTTCAGACTAGATGGCCACAGTGTTTTTTTCTGGACTTAGAACGTATGAACTAAGAATGTAAAAATTTTGCACATGTCCATTCTGAAATTACTCACAATCTTTTCTAGCCTTGACCAGCCTCAATAATAGTAAGTAATCCCAATTTTGACACATTTTTCATATCCCTCTCTACATAATCAATAAATCTATGAAATAATACCAGTCCTAGTAACAGATCCTTGGTGAATTCTATTAGCCTCTTCCCCTTGGATAGCTGATCATCAGTATTGAACCTTGTTTTCATCCTTACCCAGTTCTAATCAAAAACAATATTTTACCTGTGATCACGTGATTCTTTCATTTCCTTTAATACCTTATTGTTAAGGACTTATCAAAGGCTTTTTGAAATTCCAGATAAATTATATTAGCCAGATCATCTCTATCTACTATTTTGTTGACATAATCATATTCTACCGGGCTACATACACAACATTTTATTTTACAGATGCTGGGCTGGTTTGGTACCTATTCTATCATTTTGGTTCTCAGCAGTGCTTAATAGCTCTATTTTAATTTTTCCTCAGCTAATGTTCCTAATACTTCATAAGAGTCATTGGTTTGTGATTCTCAGTATCGCCTCAATGAATTTTTAAAGATAAGTACAACATAAATCAAGGAGTTGAGTCTACTGTGATATGGCATATTTTATTAGTATCTTAGCCACTTCATTTTAAAATTCCTTCAGAATTCCTGAATTAATGTTGTCCAGTCCCAGTAATTTATTTCAATTTATCAGTTTATTCCAATACTTCCTCTTTTGACATCTCAGTATCTGACAGTGCCTCACTGTTATCTAAAAAGAGTAGCTCTGGAATAGACATCTACAGATCATTGTCCATGATGGAAACTGATGCAAAGAAATCATTAAGTTTCTCTATAATGTTCTTATTATTTTCAGTTATTCCCCATATTCTCTGATAGTCTAATAGGCTTTGAAAATAGTGTTCCCTTTTTCTTTAAAGCAAACTCTGATTTGCTGGTTAGTATTTTAAGCCTAGTCTAAACTTTCAAGGGCTCTGAAAGTCCACCAGACCTTATAAGCACTTTTAGAAGCCCAGGATATTGTGAAATAGGGGCAGCATGCATAAATAAAAGCATAAAAGGATGTAAGATCAGTAATTAAATTCCTCCCTAACTTTGAGAGAACACCATTGTAATTATACTTTGCATGAATATAGCAGATTGCAAACATATTTTGTTAGCCTGCACAATATCAGTCTAAACTAGGTTAATATCATGAATCATATTTCACAAATGGGAGAAATGAGGAATTAAGAGGCCTTCTTCTCAATTTAGGGCTCCTATCTTAGGGTATGTCTACACTGCCACCCTAGTTCGAACTAGGGTGACTAATGTAGGCATTCGGACTTGCAAATGAAGCCTGGGATTTAAATATCCTGGGCTTCATTTGCATGTTTCTGAGTGGGCGCCATTTTTAAATGCCCGTAGTCCGAACTACCTGCCTGCGGCTACCTGTGGCACGAACTAGGTAGTTCGAATTAAAGCTCCTAATTTGAACTACCGTTAAACCTCCTTGCAGGAGGAGTAACAGTTAACTCGAACTAACAAATTAGTTCGAGTTAACGTTTGACTGCCACATGTAGCTGCAGGCAGTTAGTTCTAAGGGGATTTAAAAATAGCACCCAGATGGGAAGACGCAAATAAAGCCCGGGATATTTAAATCCCGGGTTTCATTTGCAACTTCGAATGCCTACATTAGCCTCCCTAGTTCAAACTAGGGGGCTAGTGTAGACATACCCGAATAGATTAGTAAAACATGATTTCCCTTTACAGAAACAATGTTGACTTTTGCCCAACAAATTATGTTCTTCTATGTGTCTGACCATTTTATTCTTTACTATTGTTTCAACTAATTTGCCCGGCACAGACGTTAGACTTACCGGTCTGTAAGTGCTGGGATCGCCTCTAGAACCCTTTTAAAATATTGGTGTTACATTAGCTATCTACCAGTCACTGGGTACAGAAGCTGATTTAAAGAATAGGTTACAAACCATAGTTAATAGTTCCGCAAGTTCACATTTGAGTTCTTGCAGAACTCTTGGGTAAATGCTATCTGGTCCCGGTGTCTTGTTACGGTTAAGTTTATCAATTAATTCCAAAACCTCCTCTAATGACACTTCAATCTGTGACAAGTCCTCAGATTTGTCACCTACAAAGGACGGGTCAGGTTTGGGAATCTCCCTAACATCCTCAGCTGTGAAGACTGAAGCAAAGAATTCATTTAGTTTCTCTGCAATTACTTTATAGTCTTTAAGTGCTCCTTTTGTATCTCAATCGTCCAGGGACCCCACTGGTTGTTTAGCAGGCTTCCTGCTTCTGATGTACTTAAAAAACATTTTATTACCACCTTTTGAGTTTTTGGCTAGCTGTTCTTCAAACTCCTTTTTGGCTTTTCTTATTACATTTTTACACTTAATTTGGCAGTGTTTATGCTCCTTTCTATTTACCTCAGTAGGATTTGACTTCCACTTTCTAAAAAATGCCTTTTTATCTCTCACTGCTTCTTTTACATTGTTGTTAATCCACGGTGGCTCTTTTTTAGTTCTTTTATTTTGTTTTTTTAATTTGGGGTATACATTTAAGTTGGGCCTCTATTATGGTGTCTTTGAAAAGTGTCCATGCGGGTTGCAGGGATTTTACTTTAATTTCTGTTTAACTAGCCTCCTCATTTTTGCATAGTTCCCCTTTCTGAAATTAAATGCCACAGTCTTGGGCTGCTGAGGTGTTCTTCCCACCACAGGAATGTTAAATGTTATTATATTATGGTCACTATTTCCAAGCGGTCCTGTTGTAGTTACCTCTTGGACCAGATCCTGCGCGCCACTCAGGACTAAATTGAGAATTGCCTTTCCCCTTGTGGGTTCCTGTACCAGCTGCTCCAAGAAGCAGTCGTTTAAGGTATCAAGAAATTTTGTCCCTGCATCTTGTCCTGAGGTGACATGTACCCAGTCAATATGGGGATAGTTGAAGTCCCCCACTTATTACTAAGTTCTCTATTTTGATAGTCTCTCTAATCTCCCTTAGCATTTCATAGTCACTATTACTGTCCTGGTGAGGAGATCGATAATAGATTCCTACTGTTATACTCTTATTAGAGTAGGGAGTTACTATCCATAGAGGTTCTATGGAACATGTTGATTCATTTAAGATTTTTACTTCATTTGATTCTAAATTTTCTTTCACATATTGTGCCACTCCCCCACCCACACGACCTGTTCTGGCCTTCCGATATATTTTGTAGCAAGGAATGATTGTGTTCCATTGATTGTCTTCACTCCACCAGGTTTCTGTGATGCTTATTATATCAGTATCCTCCTTTAATACGAGGCACTCTAGTTCACCCATCTTATTTTTTAGACTTCTAGCATTTGTTTACAAGCACTTTAAAAACTTGTCACTGTTTATTTGTCTGCCCTTTTCTGATATGTCAGATTCTTTTTTATGTGAATGTTTTTTGTCTGATCTGGCTCATACTTTATCCTCTTCCATCCTCTCCTCCTGACTAAAACCTAGAGAATCTCTATCAATAGACTCTCCTCTAAGAGACGCCTCTGTCCAATCCACGTGCTTGTCTGCACCAATCAACTTTCCATCTCTTAGTTTAAAAACTGTTCTGCGATCTTTTTAATGTTAAGTGCCAGCAGCCTGGATCCACTTTGGTTTAAGTGGAGCCCATCCTTCCTGTATAGGCTCCCCAATTCCTTATATAGCTAAACTCCTCCTCCCTATACCATCATCTCATCCATGCATTGAGACTCTGAAGCTCTGCCTGCTTACCTGGCTCTGCATGTGGAACTGGAAGCATTTCTGAGAATGCCACCATAGAGGTCCTGGATTTCAGTCTCTTTCCTAGCAGCCTAAATTTGGCTTCCAGGACGTCTCTGCTACCCTTCTCTATGTCATTGGTACCTACATGTCCCACGACCACCAGCTCCTCTGCAGCACTACACATAAGTCTAGCTAGATGCCTCAAGAGATCCACAACCTTCGCACCAGGCAGGCAAGTCACCATACGGTTCTCCCGGTCATCGCAAACCCAGCTATCTACATTTCTAATGATTGAATCTCCCATTACTAACACCTGCCTTTTCCTAATGACTGGAGTTCCCTCACCTGGAGAGGTAACCTCAGTGCGAGAGGATATCCCAACATCTGGAAGGAGGGTCCCAATTATGGAAATAGTTTCCCTCTGCTCTCGTTGACTGCTCTCCTTCCCTGAGCCTTTCATCCTCCTTAACACTACAGGGGCTGTCTGACTGGAGGTGGGACAATTCTACAGTGTCCCGGAAAACCTCCCTCAGCTCCTCCAGATCAGCCACCCTGTCCTCCAAAGTCCAAAGCCCTGTCCTCCAAAGTCTCTGAGGGCCAGGAGCTCCTTGCACTGAATGCACACATACACCACCTGTCCATATGGCAGGTAATCATACATTCTACACTGAGTGCAATAAACTGGATAGCCCCCGATCTGCTGCTGGGCTTCTGCCTGCATTCTCTTCTACAGCTACCTAGATTATAGATAAGGTTTTTAGTTAAATCGGGAAGTTTTTATTAAAATCTGTAAACTAAACTATAAAGAATGGCAAGTGTACCTCGGCCCCTTCCTAACTCCCTCTCAAAACTCCCTGTTTGCTGCCCCTGTTTGCAAAGCTCCCTGGTTGCTGACTCACTGATTTATAAAGCCCTGACCTTCATTATAGTCCCGCTCTCTGACTAAGGCTCAGCCAATGAACAGAGGTTTCTAGATTTCAAACCTTTAGAAGTTCACAGCTTCCAACTGCCAGCCACAGTACACACTCCTTCAAACAAACACACCACACACACAGACAAACACAAGCTCAGCACACAGCAAATAACCCCCAGACACACAAACGCACACTACAGACAGCCACTTACCTCAAGGGTCCCATATTGCTCCTCCTTTGCCTAGAGAACTCCTTCTCAAAAGTCCCTGTTTGCTGCCCCTGTTCGCAAAGCTCTACCCCTGTGAGTTTGGGCAAGCCATAACTCTGGTGAGCTTTTATATTCTTTTCTGTAAAAGGGCAATAATAACTAAATGTGATCAGAAGAGGTGAACACTTTTCACCAATTTTCACATACTTGTCAACCAACTGCATTAGTTCTCAAAGCCTCTGTCCTGGCCATTGCCAGGCTTTCTTCCGAAAAGTCCACTCTTAGCCATATAAAATGGTGGTAGAGCTCAGAATAAGTGAGGAAGTTCTACTCTTGCCTTTGAAATGACTTTTATTTCTCTAAACTATATCTAATAATGTTATTAGTGACTGATACTACTGATTATAATATTTACATTTTCTAAGTGCCATACAAACATAAGTCCATGTCTGCTACTCCTTTCTTCATTACAATAGGTAAGTATTTATCCATATTTTGAAGACGGAAAAGTAGTGTCACAACTAGCCACATTTGGGCCTTAAAAAAGTTAGGAAGAGCTGTGAGTATGTGATGGTGCTATCTCTCCGAGGGCATGTCTACCCTGGTAGTTATTTCAAAATAACTCCCCTTATTTTGAAATAAAAAGGCAAGTGTCCACACTATCAAGCCTGTTATTTCTAAATAGCGGGCTTGTTATTTCGAAAGAGAAACTCCTGCTTGTGAAGAGGAATAACACTTGTTTCAAAATAATTGTTTCAGAAGTTTTGAAATTATTTCCCACTGTAGACATAGCCCCAGTGGGGAGCTGCAGGCAAGTTTGTGCTTCAAGTGACACCAGCTCTCTCATAAGCCCCAGCTACTTTGTATGTGCTCTCCACTCTGGGGCTGGCCAGCTATGCTGGTTAGTGGGGAAGGACTTTGGCCCTATCTCCTTCCATTTGTAGACATAGCAACTTGAATGTAATTTGGAGGGAGGAACACAGATTGCACGAGGAAAGAGTTTGGGGATGAATTAGTAAGCTGGTGTGTAACATGCACCTGGCTCAAATGCTAGCTACAATCATAGCATTTTTCTAAATAGTTCTCAAAATAAAAAAACAGCTTAGTTTTACAAGGTGGAGTCCTCTTATGTTATTCTCCAGCATGCAGTACCTGATACACTTGAACGACACTGATTCCTGCATCCTCCATTGGCTGGGAATGGCAAACCATGGCAAACAGAAGGTACCAGCAACCATACCTGTGGATGCTCAAGTAAAAAAAGTGCCTGGAAGCCTGCAAGGGGCTAACTATGGTAAACCACATCTGGCCTGCAGGTCATGGATTGCCCAGCCCTGACTTAGACTGATACAAGAAATCCTAGTATAATCTGAACTGTAGAGAAAGCAAAACTATTCTGTTTGTTTCAGTGTTGTTCACATGTGCTGGGCTAATGGAATGAATTATTTTATTCTTTTAGGGACTAAATAGGCTTAGGGCATTTTTAGGAGAAAAATTGGTATTAATTATTAATAATAAAAAGACAGTTTTGCAAACATAATTACAAAGTGTAGGTCAAATGATGATGCTACAAGTAGTGTACACCAGTGAGTATGGTTTCATTATGGAATGTGGGGATTTTGAATGCAAAATAAGTATCTAAATAGTCTCTGTAATATATTGAAAATGTACCCCTTAACTTTACATCAAAAAGCCTTAAATACAGTAAATGGAAGTGTACAAGCTGACCTTGCACTCCAGCTGAAAACCACGGTTACATTGCTGCCCACACACAAGACCCTGCAGGATGCCAACAAAAGAATTGCTGATAAAATATACCTTACAGACCTTGGCATCTGTTTTTTGCAGATGCCACACCAGCTGGGCTGGAGCTGAGAATGAGGCCAAAGGGGACTATATTCCACACGATAATCACCAGGAAAATAGGGTGCCAAGTGAGTATTTGAGTCACATCACATGCCAACTTGCTTTAGAACTATGCTGCTATTTTCAGTGTGGAGGGATGAGCCAAGGAAAAGTGAACTCAGGCATTAATGGATATATAGATCTATTCTATTAGCCTCATCTTCTCCCTCGGGCTCTTGCAATTCTTTCAGATGAGGATCAAATTCAGGCTGGGTGTAAGCAAGTTCAAGTCTACTTTAGATAAGGGCTAAGGAAGAATTCTTAGCCCCAATAAAGAGATTTGAGGAAAAGGTACTTCTCCCTGCTTTGGATCCGAACGTTTAATTTTTGGATATTTTAAGGACAGAGGGTTTTGTTTTGTTTTTACTTCAGAAGTTCATTTGACAAGGAGAGATGGTTAATGGACACAAAACATCACCCCAAATTTGAACTGAACCTGAAGCAAATCGGAATCTTGAAGAAAGTGAAAATTCATACACTTTGATTTAATGTTACGTTCTAGGTTTTAGCTAAGAGTGGACAAACTAAAATTCCAAAAGAGAGGCTATTTTGTATGGGATTTCAACCCTATCCAAAATAAGAAAACACCAGACATTTCAATTACTTGACCAAACTGATTCATGATTCATTAGGATAAACTCTCTGAATTAATTCCTTTAGTAGTGCCTCATTTTGGAAGTTTAATTACTTTGAAAAACTGAATTAAAAAATATATTGTTTTAGAAAAGTTTAGGAACGTTCCTGGATTTATGTACCAATCACCTATTAAATATGATTTAAAACCCTAAATGGTGTTAGGGCCCAGTTCAAGCTCCTACAAAAGTCAACGGAATGATTTGCATTGATTTTCAGTGGGGGCACGTCTAGACTTGCTTTCACTTTCGAAAGAAGATATGCAAATTCGGCATGAACTTGCATATCTTCTTTCAATGCTTTTCTGAAAGAGCAAAATGCAGGACAATGTAGCACTTTAAAGACTAACAAGATGGTTTATTAGATGATGAGCTTTCGTGGGCCAGACCCACTTCCTCAGATCAAATAGTGGAAGAAAATAGTCACAACCATATATACCAAAGGATACAATTAAAAAAATTAAAAAAAAAAGGATACAATTAAACCATCTAATAAACCATCTTGTTAGTCTTTAAAGTGCTACATTGTCCTGCATTTTGCTTCAGCTACCTCAGACTAACAAGGCTACATTTCTATCACTTTTCTGAAAGAGGTTCTTTCAAAAAAGAAAGCAGTCTAGATGCGGTTCTTTTGAGAAAAAAACCCCTTTTTTGAAAGAACTGTGTAAACCTCATTTTTTTTAGGAAGAACGGTTCTTTTGCAAAAGGGTTTTTTTCCTCAAAATAACCGCATCTAGACTACTTTCTTTTTCAAAAGAAGCTATTTCGAAAAAACGATCAGAAGAAGATATACAAATTTGTGCTGAATTTGCATATCTTCTTTCGAAAGTGAAAGCAAGTCTAGATGTGGTTTGGAAGATGGATCATCAAATGAGCTTCTCAACATTTTAAAGTGTTATTACATTTACGGGACAATTTTTATTGCAGTATTCATGTTACCCTGCAAGGTTAACATGAATAGTGGGGTGAAAGTACCTTTTCAAGGTGCAAACATGTGAGCAAATTTGTCAGATTTCCTAGATCCTGAAAAGTTCTGATCAGCCTTAGCTCTCACTTAAGGATTGATCCAAAGACCACTGAAATCAATGGAAACTTTTATTGACTTTAATGGGATTTCAAAATTTACAGGCATAATTCATCTCTGAGATGTAATCATAACTTTTACCATTCCAAGATCCAAATGTGGGAGAAAATGTGTGATAAAGTATCAAAATGTGAGACACAAAAACATGTTGATTCAGGAAATGTAAAACACTGGCGCATTCATTTCTTCGGGGTAAATAGCTTTCTATAATCTCACTTTTGCGATTATTATTGGTATAAATTATTTTCAATAATAGAAGCAAGGGGGCACCTAATATGTGAAGAATATTGGTAACCCTGGGACTAAAATGAGCAACGACCCTCAAAATGACAGACATGTGAAAGCATGGATATCATTGTCTAAAGCAGTTCATGAATGGATTTTGAGATTCCGCTTCACAGTTCACCTATAAAACAGAGAAGGATTAACATTGTACAACCTCCAAAAATGCACTGTACAGCTGTGAGATCTTTCCAAAAGCTACAAGTAGAATGAATGTCTTTGTACTAAATGGGAGAAGTACAGTAAACTTCCGATAATCCGGCACCTTTAGGACCCAGGGGGTGCCGGATTATCAAATATGCCAGACTATCAGAAGGGGGGGCTATGAGGGGTCTGGGGTGTGGTGGGGGATGCTACCCCAGACACCCTCATAGCCCCCCCCTTCCGATAGTTCGGCTCTGCCCCAGGAGTCCCCGATTCAGCCGCTGCTGGTCAGTTTCAGCAGCGGCTGAATCGGGGGCGCCTGCAGCAGAGCAGCTGGGGTGCTGCTGGGTTGGTCTGGTAGCGCCGACCCTTGGCGCCGCGAGACCAACCCGTCAGCACTCAAGCTGCTCTTGGGGACGCCTGGGGCAGAGCAGCTGTGGTGCTGATGGGTTGGTCCCGCAGCGCCGCTCCTCGGCGCTACTGGACCAACCCAGCAGCACCCCAGCTGCTCTGCCCCAGGTGTCCCCAAGTCAGCCGCTGCTGATACTGATCAGCGGCTGACTCCAGAAAGCCAGAGGCAGAGCTGCTCTGCCCCGGGCTTTCTGGAGTCAGCCCTGGTCAGTTTGAGCAGCGGCTGAATCGGGAAGCCTGGGACAGAGCAGCTGGGGTGCTGCTGGCTTGGTCTGATAGTGCCAAACCTTGGCACTGCGGGGACCAACCCAGCAGCACCCCAGCCGCTCTGTCCCAGGTGTACCCAAGTCAGCTGCTGCTGAAACTGACCAGCGGCTGATTCCAGGAAGCTGGGGCAGAGCAGCTCTGTCTCGGGCTTCCTGGAGTCAGCCGCTGGTCAATTTCAGCAGCGGCTGAATCCGGGACAGTTGGGGTGCTGCTGGGTTGGTCCTGCAGCCCCGAGGGGCAGCACTACTGGACCTACCCTGCAGCACTCCAGCTGTTCTGCCCCCTGCTTCCCGGATTCAGTGCTGGTCAGTTTTAGCAGCGGCTGAATCGGGGAAGCTGGGGGCAGAGCAGCTCCAATGGTCCGGCTGCCCGGAGCACTTCCGGGTTCCTGATGGTGCCGGACCATCAGGAGTGCCGGACCGTCAGATGCCGGACCATCGGAGTTTTACTGCATAAAGAATTGAGCAATAAATACTTTTTCTGAAAGGAACAGTCACTATAATACATATCACTCAATACTGCAAGACTGTTTTTAATTGGACCATCCCTATTCATATCAGTTTCAAGCTATTCAAGAGTAAATAAAGTAGATGAAAGAGATTTCTTAATAATATAATTAACTACATTGCACTTTATAGATTAAATTAGAGGTAATTCAGTAGTTAGATAACCAAGGACCATTACAGCAATTTTGGAATTGCTTCACTTTGAATGAAGGTTTGATTTTTCCCTCTCCCCACACTATTGCCACCCTAACTTTCGTTACAGTCTCTTGTAGACCATATAATATGAATTGAAAGTATCAAATGCCCTCTGTGAATCACTTCAAAACTGAATCATGTACAGCGATGTATGACTTTAAATCTTAAAGTAATTTAGATGGTTCATTATTTATTGATGCACTCTAAATAAAACTAATCCTGCCACCTTTCTGAATGCTCCTAAAAAGTCAGGTGGAGTCAGAGCTGGTGCCTCTCCCAACATGCTCTATAAACACAGTCCACATACTCTGTAAAGTTTAAATTCACCTCCTCTCTGGAACTAGATATATAAACAGAGTAAAATTGCAGCAAGATGAACAACAGCTCAAGATTTTTGCTCAGGCTTGTATCTTCTAGGGTATATGTGCTAGAATTATGATTCCCAGCTTGTACAGATATACTTGTACTAGCGCTAATTGAGCTAGTGCACTAAAAAGAGTAGGGAAACTACTAAAAAGAGTAGCACAGGCAGTGGCAAGCAGCAGATTGTAGGTATATACACTCAGCTCAACTAGCTCATACTGCCCCTTGTTGCTGCCCATTCTGCTGTGGCTACACTACTAGTTTTAGTCTGCTAGCTTGATGAGAGCTAGCACAGGTATGTCTACATAAGGTGGTAAACACATCCTTAGCTCACGGAGTACATGCAGCCTTACAGTTCCTCCTTCAGAACTATTCAGTCCCCATCCTAGATCTTCTGCTTCCATTCACATGTCTCTTATATTCAAGTCGAATAACGAACCCCCTGCTTTCGTGTGCCTTTAGGTCCCACTTAATCCTTCTTCAGCAGGATCAACATCTACTAATAGCATGGATGCTTCAGCTTAACATTCATAGCTTGTTGCACAAAGTTATGCATACACATTGATGACAAACTATCTGTTTATTAAAACTGTATCTAATGTCCTCTACAGCACTACTTGATTTAGCTTGTGACAATTCCTCACATCAGGCACAGGCTCACTTTCATGTTAGTTTCTGAGGACAATAGTTTTACTACAGCAGACAGCTGTGTTTCTATCAGTTCCTTTCTGTATCTCTCTCCTTCTCTGCTGGGTCCAATAGCTGATATTGCTTAAGGGTATGTCTACACTACCACCCTAGTTCGAACTAGGGTGGTTAATGTAGGCAACCGAAGTTGCAAATGAAGCCCGGGATTTAAATATCCCGGGCTTTATTTGCATCTTGCCGGGCGCCACCATTTTTAAAGCCCCGGTAGTTCGGACTCCGTGCCCGCGGCTACACGCGGCACGGAGTAGGTAGTTCGGATTAGGCTCTCTAATCCGAACTACCATTACTCCTCGTGGAGTCCTCGAGTCCGAACTACCGGGGCTTTAAAAATGGCGGCACCCGGCCAGATGCAAATGAAGCCCGGGATATTTAAATCTTGGGTTTTATTTGCAACTTCGGTTGCCTACATTAACCACCCTAGTTCGAACTAGGGTGGTAGTGTAGACATACCCTTAGATTTTAAAAAATACTTCAAATCTCTCAATCCATGAGAAATGGCAATTGCCATTCAGCCTTGTTACAGAATCACACATTTTGTTCCATTATCGTGTAGTTTGACCTTATGCATAAATACAAACTATAAATAATTTCATCTAGAAATGCCCATAATGGTTCTTTCCTAATACATAGGGCCGTGTCCAGACTCAGGGTTTTTTTCGGGAAAAGTAGCCTTTTCCCAAAAAAACTTCCCCTGCGTCCAGACTCAAGCCGCGTTCTTTCGAAATTATTTCGAAAGAACACGGCTTTTCTTTCGATGGCGGTAAACCTCGTTTCACGAGGAAGAACGCCTTCTTTCGAAAGTTCCTCTTTCGAAAGAAGGCGTTCTACAATGTAAAGAGGCCGTCTTCGAAAGAGAGCATCCAGACTCGCTGGATGCTCTCTTTCGAAAGAAGCCTGCAGTCTAGACATAGCCTAAGTGAAATAGTAGAAATATTTAGCTGAATAGAAAGAGCTGGTAGAAACTTTAGATTTTGGTTCATGGGAACTATTGACATTCCAACATTTGTTTTCATTCAAAATAAGAATGAAGACAAATATTTTTCATATTTCCCTCAAATCAGAATGTTCCAAAAATTGTTTCAGAGTTCTAAATATTTGTTTGCATTTTATTGTGTGGGATTTTTTCAGTTATATACTATTTTTATTTTTTCATAAACTTATGTCATGTGAATGGGAGTAGTACATTTTGAAATTCCAAAACCAAATCCTGGAACACTCCAAAATAACATCAACAACAAAACCTGAAAAATTTTTTCATTTCATTTTTTTCTTCCTAAAGCCTAAATTGAAATTGCAATGAAAATAGCATTTTTAATTAAAAAAAAATATGTAAAAATTCCAGTGAGCTCTACGTATATACTAATTTGCATCCAGAGATCATAAGTCATTTTAGAAAAACAGGGTTAGTATCAATATCCACCATTTAGAGATAGGAAACTAAGGCTCTCATAATTTGTTAAGGAATACACAACAAGTCAGTGAAGAAAAGGGAACAGAACCCGGATTTCCTGACTCCCAGACTAATGCCCTTTGCATTATACAACATTTTATTTAATGACTGCCAATGCAGAAAGGTAAATTTAGCATCATATTCTGCAGTCAGGCTTGAGTGAATTCTGATCTCTGGTGGTAAGGAGCTCCAATGTCAAAAGATTTTTGTCTAGAAAAAAGCAGTATGAAATGTTTCATAAAATGACTCCTAGCTATTCTTTGACCATCGAAAAATAATAAGATTTTGTCTTACAAAAGTACAAAGTATTATATAACACTTTATATAAATAAAACAATGCAATTAATACTTTGTTTATTTCTGATTCTCTACATGTAAATTAGAGTTGAAAATACCATCCTTGATTTTGTTACATTGCACAAATGTTCAGGACTGGATACTAGTCTCCTCTATTCAGCTTGGAAATAGGCCTGAACCTGAACACTCCCGATAAGCTGGGATCCCGAGATGAACTTTGGGGTTCTGATTAATTTCTAGTTCAGTTGATCTGCACAGCATTAGGCATGGATTGTGTCCTCAAGCCATTCACTAACATGATAATCAAAGCCAGAGATCACTTGATAGGGGCTTTAGAACAGCATTCTGATTTGATTTAAGTAGGTAATAAGGGAGTTTTAAGAAGTCATCCAAATGTGTTGAGGCAGATAGAAGGAGAGAGCGATGGACTCTTCTGTAGTTTGTCAGAACTGGGACACATAACTCAGACTCATTACTTCAGCTCCATTGGACAATTTTACTTAACTCTGAATGAAACTCTGGGCTACAGTCTCATTAGAGAATGGATACTTTCCCATGCAGTGCAAGTAAACAGTTTACATTTAATTATTGCTTAGAATAACTAAAAGATATATTAATTACATTATTTTAATATCTTTTCATTTAGAGCAGTGGTTCTCAAACTTTTTGACTCATGGACCACCTGGCTCAATGTAAATCTTTCCGCGGACCACCCATTGCTAATGGAAGTTCACTGTTAATTATATAATTATGCCTGGGCCATTTTGCTAATACTGCAGCTAGGGAAAATGACTTAATTTAAATTATTAAACAGATTAAGTGTTTTAACTGTCTTGTTAGTTTATCAAACTTCATTTCAAATAAAGTAAAATATGAATTTATATCTAACATAAAAGGTTTCAATGTGTTCTTTATTTATGGCAGGGGCAGGAGCCATTTTTGTGTTTGGGGCCACTGACCCACAGAAAAATCAACTGGGGACCACACAAGTAAGAAGCAAAAAAAAAAAAAAAAAAATCAAAACAAAAAAATCTCCTCCAAAAACTCCCAACCCTCCTTCCTCTGGTGCTACAGCCCCATGAAGTGAGGAGAACGGGAAGGGAGGCCAGATTTATTTTTCTGGGGTTCTGGAGTTAGTGGATTTTGTGGACCCCCCAGGCTCTAGTGTGGGGACAAAAATGAGGGGCTCGGTTTGTGGGACACGGCTGTGAGTGGGTGGCTGCAGGGACAGGTTGTGAGGTCTGGGTAGGAGGTACGATGCAGAAGCAGGCTGGGAGTAGCGTGTCTGGCCAGGGGGAATGAGCAGGAGCAAGGGAGGGTGCAGTGTGTAGCCAAGAGGGAGGGTGCAGGAGCAATGGTGGATGCAGAAGCAGGGTGGGGGTCGGGTGTCTGGCCAGGGGGTCGGGTGTCTGGCCAGGGGGTCAGGTGTCTGGCCAGAAGGGAGAGGGTCTGGCCAGAAGGGAGGGTGCAGGAGCGGACTGGGGGTAGGGTTTCTGGCCAACAGGGAGGGTGCAGGAGTGGACTTGGGGTAGGGTGTCTGGCGGGGCAGGAAGATGAGGGCAAGAAGTGCTTGGGGATAAATCTGGGGGGCAGAATGGCTGAGGGGGTTCAGGCAGATGGGGGACAGGATGCCCCTGGGAATAGAGCTGGGGTCAGGGTGTCTTGAGGTGGGGAGTTGAGAGATATGGAGGGATAGGGGGCAGGGAGGCTGCGCATGGCACAGTGAAGTGGGGGTGGGTGCTGCCCTCGCTGCTGCCGGGGAAGGCGCTAGCCATTCGTGCGCCACGAGAGCCCACCGTGCCTGGCCAGGTCCCGTGCAGCCCAACTTTCTGCCTGCCCCACCAGAGCAACCAGGGGAAGCACCACCCATACCATGGCGGGGGCACTCCTTCACATATAGCCAGGGCCAGCCCACAACATTTTGGCACCTGAGGCAGGAAGCTCAAATGATGCCCCCATGCCACCTTTTCTCCTGCCTGCCTGTTATGTCTCTTGTGCCCTCCTTCCTCCAGCACAGCACTCCGCCATCTCAATGTATCTAGAGCAGAGAGAATACGTATGCACCAGCAGCAGACCCAATTTTCTACACTCTGGGTCCTAGTGGCTCCCCCCCCCAGTCTGGCATCTGAAGCCACCTCAGTTCACCTTATGGTAAGGCCAGCCCTGCGTATAGCTCAATAGCTTGGGGTGGGGGAGGTTTGCTTTCTTCACCTCCCCACCTCTGCGTGGCGGGGGGGGGGGGGTGAGCTCCCACCACGATGCATGCGCAGCTCCACACCCGGGTGCATGGCGCATGCACAGCCCTGCCCCCCTGGCACGCTGCACCCCTTAGAGCCATCAGGCATCACGAGCCCGGGGCCGGGGGCTGCACAGCGCCCCTTAGAGCTGTCATCAGGCGCCACACGGCCCCCTGCCCCCTGATGGCAGCTCTAAGGGGTGTCACACAATGCCCCTTACAGCTGCCATCAGGAGCCCCCCATAGGTTGGCGCCCCGGGCAGCTGCCCGGCTAGTCCCCCCTTTAATCCGGCCCTGCCCGCCACAGCTGCCATCAGGTGTCCCCCATAGGTTGGCGCCCCAGGCAACCTGCCTGCCACAGACTATCTTAAAGGCAGTTACATACCCCTGCGCTTTGAGAACCAATGATTTAGAGAGAAATCTAGAAATCCTGAAGAAAACTAGACCAGTTAAATCAATAACTATCTTATTTGTTTTTGTTCAGAGATTTGCTAGAAGGGAAGATTCAATCGAATTCAAGTCGTCACCCTATTGAAATGACTGTAAAGCACACTCCAGAATTGCTGGTGCCAACAAGATGATATGCTTTCTCCTTTCCCTGCTGATCCAGTTATAGAAAAAAGCTACAAGCTCCCAGGTCTGAGATCTAATCATCACAGCAACTGCTAATGGATTGATTTCCTGGCCCACGCTCACCTTAAACTATTCAGACCCAATACAAATTCATGAACATTGTTTCACTTAATAATAGCAGCTTAAAATTAAACTCCTTGTTGTGCTGTTTTCTTTCCTTTTGCAACAGAATATAAGGTATGATCAGTCACTCCACATCTCCTTGTGCATTGCTCCATGCTGAGGCTCATTCACTGGGCAGGATTGGGCCTGATAATGTCAGTCTTGTTCACACATACTCACCTTGATAAAGCACTTCCATTCCAGTTTTAATTTTACCCTCATGGGTGATGTGCTTTCATTTATACTGAATATACAATATTTCCACTACAGTTGTTAACTCAGAGCCCAATTCTGCCTCCCTTACTCAGGTTGAGCTGAACTTTGTGCCCCAAGTCATCCCTTGAGATGGGTGGCACTACTTGCCATGTAAAACAAGGTGTTATGCTTATAAGAGGAACGCAGGATTTTTATAGGGGGAAAAGGCAATATGCCGTGTTTATTGAGAATACAATGGCAAAACAGTTAGTATATGCTCACGCAGACAGACAGACACATACACACCCTGGTCTGCCAATCGATGTTATATTTACCAGTCCCTGGTCCATGGATTGATGATGGGTGGAGGAGCAGGGTCTATCGGTCTAGGCTGAAGCTTTAGTTATGGCAGGATGTCCTCACTTTTAATTCAAAACAGGTTTTTATTTATGATAGTTTTTAATTAAGATTGGTGGGTTTTTCATTATTATACTGTTTTGTGATGGATGTTTGTTAACTTGATGGGTTTTGTTTTCTGCTTTTTATTTTTTTTGTTTGTTTTGCCATTCTAAGCTGGTTTTAATTACAAATATTTTGTTTTAATTAATAAATGCTTGCTTTTTAAAAAGCCATTAATTTGCCCGCTGCTTACAACTTGCTGGGAATATGTAGTGATTTTTAGCATTTTTATGTTTGTTTTTAGCTTTTTTGGGGAACATTTTGTTCGGTGGCCTTTGAACTAATTTTTTATACTTTTTAAAAAATGTTTTACACATAACAATGTTGATTTCTTTGTTACAAAAAAGCAATATGCACATTTAAACAAAAACATTAAATTACAATTAAAAATCCAGTTGTTATGCCCTTTTACTTATTTTATAATACTAATATTAAAATTTAAAACAAAATTATAAAACTTTATTCCTCCCTTAAAATTAGTTTAAACACAAAATTCTAGCTGGTGCTCCTTTACTGATGGTACGATAAAGATCCTTTCTGTTTTCAAAAAGAAAAAGAAATAGCTAGCAAAATACGCTAAAGCACATTATTTTGCCTAAAGCTAGCTTTTAGCTTCATCGCTACAATGGCTTGCTAACTCTAAAGGGTGTGTCTAGACCAGTATTTCCCAATTTTATTTGGCCACAGAACCCTTTTAAACTCAAAAGAATTTTAAGGAATCCCTTGTCGAGAGAAAAAACAAACAAACTGAGTGCCACGCGGCTGAAAAAGAAGATCACAAATAAGTAAGGATAATAATAATGAACAAATGCTAAATAAGGTCATGATATCAACATTTACTTTAATTGCACATATTTAAAAACAAAAATCACATTTAATGTGTATAAAAAAATAAAACTAATATGAATTATATTGTCAGTTTTCAATGTGAAGAGTGTTTTTTCTTTCTTGGCAAATGCTGTTTATATTTTGTTTAATAGTAAAAAGTTAAATTTGCATATCTAGTGCTGCATTCAGTTGATTTCTGTATTTGGTTTTTGTTGCTGCATAATTCGAGAACCCAGTTTCATACAAGTATGTGCTGGTGAAGGTTAACAACTAATGAATTGCACATCTTGATAAGCTGAATATTCTTGACATAAGCTTCCCCAAAACGTAACCAGAGAAACTTCTTTAAATGTTTATATTAATTGACCATCTGAAGTGCTTTCAATTAGGTTTTCATAATCTTGCACAGAAAAACTGACTGGCTTTCCAGTCATACTTAATGGATTTCAAATCCAGTTACTGTTGTCATTTATGGTTGGAAAATATTTCACGATGTTTGTGTATAAATCACAAAGATGATCTGCAATGTCCTGGCTAGGAAGAAGAGTACAGGAGAAAGCTTGGAGCAGAGTTGACTGGCCAGGTGGGAGGGTACAGGAAGGGACGTGGTGCAGGGTTTTTGGCCAGGAGGGAGTGTACAAGAGGGGACTTGGGGCAGGGTGTCACAGCAAGCTGGGAATGTGGGCTCTTGGCAGGGGGAGGGGAGTGAGGAGGATATGGGGGTGGGATCTGGGCATGAGGGGGGACGCTTACCTGGCTTGGCACCCTGATGCAGCAGAGAAAGCCTCCAGGCAGCATGCTCTTGTTCCTGGGGGGGGGGGGGCGAAGAAGGGAGGGAGCTCCATCCGCACACCACCCGCCCATGTAGGAGGGAACCCAGCACAGCTGCAGCACCAGGTCATACTTCCTGCTGGTGGGGGGAGGAGGGTTTAGAAAATCCGACCTTCCCCACCAGATCAAACTTTGCCACTTCCCCAGCAGGCTGGGGAGGGGTGCAGGGGAGAGAGAGCAGCAGCACATGTGGGGCAGTGAGCCCAAGCATGCCCGGGGGGGGGGGGGGGGGGGGACTGCAGCGGAGGCCGAGCATGCCCTGGGGAGGGATGCAGCAGAGCCCAAGTGCGCCCAGGTGGGAGCGGGGGGGAGGGGGAGTGGGGCAGCAGAGCCTGAGCCGGGTTCCACACGGGCAGCAGTTTAAAAATGCAGAGGTTTGAGAGCGGCTCCTCGGCTCTGGCCACTCCTCTCCCTCCAGCAGCAGCTACCGCTGCCACTGTAAAAGCTGCTGCCTGCACATGATGAGGAGGCGGCTGCAAGGCACCAGGACAGGGCAGTCCTGCAGGGTGAGGTGGGTCCGCACCGGGCATGGGGGTGGGGCAGCTGTAGTGGGTGGTGGAGCAGCCAAAGCTGCGTGCCCCCCACCTCCACTGGCAAAGCCCCAATAGGGGCTGCCTTTGGGTTCTGCAGGGGGCGGGGGAGCAGCATTTTTTAACGGAACCCCGAGTTCCACTTCATGGTACCCCAGGGTTCCGCGAAGCACCATTTGGGAAACACTGGTCTAGACTACAGGGTTTTTCCGAAAAAAGTGGCCTTTTTTCTAAAAAACTTCCCCTGCATCTAGACTGCTGCCGTGTTCTTTCGAAAGTAAATCGAAAGAAAGCAGCAGTTTTTTCGACCAGGGAAAATCTCGTTTTATGAGGAATAATGCCTTTTTTCAGAAGTGCTTTTTCGAAAAAAGGTGCTATGTAATACAAACTGTGCTTTTTCGAAAGAGATCATCCAGACGACCTGAGTGCTCTCTTTCGAAAAAGCAGCTTGCTTTTTCGAAAGTACTGGTTGTAGTCTAGACTCTCTTTTTCGAAAGAGGCTTGCAGTCTAGACATAGCCTAAGGAAGGAAGGAAGGAAGGCAGAATTAAGCCTTCACTAATTACTTTAAAATAGCTACTGTTTAACAAAGTACTGTGAGGATGCAAAGCATTATAAAAGTGCTAAGTGTTATGTTTGAGACAAATCCCTGTTAAAAGATATGACTCATTGATTAGCATTATTATTAATCAAACAATTAAACTTAATCTTTTTTGGGGGGCCTCAAAGCCTAATAAGAAAAGTCGCTTCAAAAGAAAGCTCCAGACTCTACCCTGAGGTGGTGGATGCACAGTGATCCTTGACTTCAATGTGAGCCAACATCCAGGGGAAAAATTGTACTTAGAGAGTCTTACTTACATATGCAATTTCACTAACATTGCTTTTAAAACCACTTTACAATAGAAACATGCTGCTTTAAGAGTTCTTTTCCTATACAGAACTTTGTAAGGATTTCCTACAAACTACTAACCCTTCAATGACACCTTACACATTTTACCTCTCCCATTTCTGTGACTTCTCAGATTCTTCTTAACAGTCTCATGATTTAAGTTTTAAGTCATGTTTTGACAAGTGGTTAACTAAAAAAACCACAGGTATGCCCAAGTGGGAGAAACACATTTGGATTTCAGTGACTATCAATCAGCATGTGCACTCCCTCATTCTGCCTGATTCACTGAGGCTATGTCTACACGACAGGGTTTTTGTGCAAAAACAGAAGTAAATTTACAGTAAATCAAAAGAACAGAGGGTTTTTTGCAGTGTAGGTATTCCTCTTTCTATGAAGAATAACTCCCTTTTGCGCAAGAGCTGTGGACACTCAACAGGGGTTTTTTTGCCCAAAAAGAGCCAATCGAAAATAGCACAGCTGCTCTAGTGCCTATTCTGTGAATAGCAATAAGAGCTTTCTTTCACGAGAGCATCCATGCTCTCTCGCTTGTGTAGTGTAGATGCACTCTTGAGCAAGAAGTTTTTTCTTTCAAAAGAGATCTTCTGCAAGAACTTCTTGCACAAGAAGCCTCCAGTGTATACGTAGCCTTAGAGACTTCTGCATGTGCAAATGATATGTGCCATCCAAAAGGGATCTAGGCAAATGCAAAATCAAAAAGAAAGCTATTAAAAGCCTGAAACCCACCTTTTAACCAAGGGTACATCTACACTACATGCTTATTTCAAAATAAGGTATTCTGGAATAGTTATTCCTAAATATCTTATTTCAAAATAGCACGTCTACACTGCAAGGAAGTCTCAAAATTAGTCTGAGGCAGGCTTTCCTAATGTAGACGTGCTATCTTGATTTAGAGCTCCAGGAGGCACTGGGGAGAAATAACATAGAATGGCCCTTGTAAGGGGCTATTTTGGAATAGCAGCAGTGGAGCATTTACACACCCCTTATTTCAAAATACCTATTTTAGAATAAACAAAAAACAGGACTGTGTAGCACTTTAAAGACTAATAGGCATTATTTCTCATGAAATGAGGTTTACAGATTTCGAAATAAGCCATCTGTTATTTTGAAATTATTTTGAAATCACAGAATGGATGTGCAGATGCTTACATTGTTTGAAATAACATTATTTATCTCGAAATAATGGTGCAGCGTAGACACGGACACACCCCGTTCCATTATCCCATTCCATTATCTCTAAATAATGGCGCATTGTAGACGCACCCCAAGAGTGGACTGAATGCATCTTTCCATAAGCAACATGCATGGGAACTACTTCAAATATAAAACTGCATGCTAAGTACATGTGCTTACAAGCATTGTTTGTACGCTTACAGGCATTGCTGGAAATGAGGTAGAACAGTGGTTCCCAACCGCTGGTCCATGAACCGCTGGCTGCTGGGTCATGGTGCCTGCTGGAGCTAAGTCAGCTTTTTGTGGCGGCTCAGTCTGGCAGCTGTGGTGGCTGATTTTGCCTAGTGGCGGCATTGGGGCTGAGGCAGCAGCTGGAGGAGGTGGAGCAGGAGGCACCTCCCTTCCTCCTCCCACCTCCCACCCAGGTAAGATGGCAGCCCGATTGGGGTTCTGTGCTCTGTGCTCACTCCCCTGCCTCTACCGATGGAGGCGCAAAGTAGGAAGGAGCGCACATGCCATTAATGACCGCTCCCCATGCCCGCATGGCAGTAACGGCCATGCTGCCTACAGGGGGCACCCTCACTCTGGGGAATATGTGGGAGTGGAGTGGGGGTCAAAGGGAAAAGGGGTATTGGGTGAAGGTGTGGTGGGATCACGGGGCAAGAGGGTGTTGGCATGGGCTCTAGGGGTCAGAGGCTAAAGGGGCACAGGTGTAGGAGTGGGGGGGTCAAAGGGTGTTAGGCATTGGGGAACAAGGAGCTGGGCTGGGGCTAGGCATACAGGCAAAAAATTATTTGCATATTTGCATACTCATTATTTGCATGATGAATATGCAGATAAAATGTTTCCTGTCTACCAAAAGTTTGTGAATGGGTTTGCTGGTCCACGGTATAAAAAAGGTTGGAAACCCCTGGGGTAGAATGGTCAGATGCTGCATTTTCTACTAACACTACATGAAAGTTGTACCATATTAAAAAGTGTCCATCATATCATATTACTATCATCACATTTCTATTAATATGATGAAACTTGTATATCATATATGGGAAAAGAAATGCCCGCAGTGTAGGATACAAATTTGCTGATCCAAGTTAAACATGTTATCATAAAACAATACATCCTCTGGAAACTTGAACTGATACAATTTTCACACACTGGGAGATGCTGAAATAATAATCTATCCTACTCTTGCTCTGCTGAAAATAGATCTTTAGGGCTTCTGATGCTGTTTATTTCTCTATCCTTTCTGAATACGAACAAAAATGAAATAAGGAAAAACTGACATGGTCAGGAAAGAGGAGCAGAAGAGAAAGAATGATTGTCTAAGTGCGAAAACTGTGCTGTCCAGTCAGTTTCTGGACAAACTCAAGAAATGGTCTGAGGCAAACAGGATGAAGTTTACTAAAGATAAATGCAAAGAGCTCCACTTAGGAAGGAACGATCACTTTCATACATACAGAATGGGAAGTGACTGTGTAGGAAGGAGCACAGAAAAAAGGGATCTGGGAGTCATAATGGACCACAAGTTAAATAGGAATCAACAGTGTGACACTGTTGGAAAAAAAAACAAAAATGATTCTGGGATGAATGAACAGGAGTGTTGTGAGCAAGACACAATAAGTCATTCTTCTGCTCTACTCTGCACTGATTAGGCCTCAATTGGAGTACTGTGTCCAATTCTGGGCACCACATTTCAAGAAAGATGTGGAGAAACTGGAGAAGCTCTAGAGAAGAGCAACAAAAATTATTAAAGGTCTAGAAAACATGACCTATGAGGGAAGACTGAAAGAACTGGGCTTGTTTAGAAAAGAGAAGACTGAGAGGGGACATAATAGCAGTTTTAAAGTATCTAAAAGGGTGTTATAAGGAGGAGGGAAAACATTTGTTTTCCTTGGCCACTGACGATAGGACAAGAAGCAATGGGCTTAAATTGCAGCAAGGGAGATTTAGGTTGGACATCAGGAAAAATCTTCCTACCTGTCAGGGTGGATAAACAACGGGAATAAATTGCCTAGAGGGGTTGTGGAATCTCCATCTCTGGAGATATTTAAGAGCAGGTTGGATAGACATCTATCAGGGATGACCTAGATGGTGCTTGGTCCTGCCATAAGGGCAGGGGCCTGGACTCGATGGCCTCTCGAGGTCCCTTCCAGTTCTTGTATTCTATGATTCTATGATATATAGGTGCCAAAATTATTCATCCCTTCTTTCTAAGATTGTCTGTAGCAACCTTAATACCTCTTGCAAAGCCATTCAAGCTGCACATTATCCCAGTAAAAATCCTATTAGTCCTAAGAGAACAAACAAAGGTATAATTTTGCCCCATCTGATATTTTCTGCACCATTACTTATTCCTCTGTAAACATTCGTAACTGTGCAAATGAGGTCATCTATCAATTAGAAACAGCATGAAAAACTGATCTGGTGGTTTTGTCAGGTGGCAGCAGTGTCTGCTAGATGTCTGTAACATATTCCAAACTACTTTATTTTCACAAGCATCTGGAAAGGGAATTATCCAGTCCTAGCATCCTTATGATTATCTTTTAGGCTACGTCTAAACTACCCGCAGCTTCTGAAAGAAAATATGCAAATTAGGCATGAATTTGCATATCTTTTTCTGATCCTTTTTTCAGAAGAGGCTTTTTTTGGGGAAAAGAAAAGCAGTCTAGACAGGGTTTTTTGCCCAACTCTGCCCCCCCGCCCCCCGCTTTTGGAAAGAATCCTGTAAACCTCATTTTTTGCATGAAAAACCCCATCTAGACTCCTTTTTTTTCGGAAAAAAACCTCTTCCAAAAAAGGGATCGGAAGAAGATATACAAATTCGTGCCTAATTTGCATATCTTCTTTTAGATGCAGCAGGTGGTCTAGATGTGTTCTTATAGACAACTCCATGGTAAAATCTACAGCAAAAACTGAGTATTGAACAGATTTTACATAAACCTAAAATTGTAGCGGTAAATATTTAAAGCCATCAACAACAGGGGCCAACACAAATCCATGTAGGTTCAAGAGGCAAAACATACACTTCAGCAAACTGCTTTTAAAAGAAGCCTTCTGGAAGGACCATAACCATTGCTATAATTTCTTCATACTTTTGCCTGACAGCTATTTTCTTGCAAAATTCTTTAGTCAACTTTGTACAGGAATAGAGCACCAGTTTTATTCGAGTAACTTGGGTATAAAATTGGCAAGGATATACAGTACAATAATTTAACTTTGGTTTCCCATTTCTTTCCTTTTTAAGTGCTTTTCATCTTTTCCCCTTTGATCAATTAGGAAGAAAAGAGAGAGGCCAAGGGCTGTCTTAATTGTTAGCACCATTCTCAAGCACTACATATTTACAGGCTATTGTTTGATTCTGCAGACTTGTGCTATATGTAGAACCTCTGGATATCACAACTCAATGCTAGTTGGTCTGTTGGTATTAATCGAAACGTTGTGGCTTTGCACAGTCAACAATGCATATTAGTTTCTTTCTAAAAAGTACAAACACCTGAATACATTGCACCTGTGTCCAATTCCAGGAAGATGTTTGATTGCAAAAACTATCATTTGATCTCAGAGGGCTTTTACCCCTTTTTATTGAAAATTCATACTAACCCATTGTTTTCCATTTCATGTCTGCTGAGTATAACCGGGCAAAAAATTTTGGACAGACTTTTTTTCCATGGAAAAGTGTAGTTTTGGGTTGACAGTTTTGGTGGATGTGTTGTGATCCCTACATTGTGTCATCTGAAACATCCCCCCACTTAAAACAAAATCAAAAAATGTACACATTTAATTTCAGCATTTTTTATACAAATCATTTAAGTTTTTTTATTTGAAACTACTTTTTGTTTTGAATTTTACTTCAATCTATTTAAGGGCAACCCTGACCCCAAAATAAAAAAAATGTTTCTTTAAAGATCAAATAAGATGTTTCGTTTGATCCAAAATGACTATTTTTCAATTTTCTAATTTCACTGAAAAATTAATTTTTTTAAAAGAATTTTGAGTCAGCCTAAAACTTTTTTCCAGTTTAGGTCCCAAACCAAAAACAAATAACCAACCAAACCAAACAAAACCAAACACCCCCCCCCTCCCCTCCAGTTATTGTTCAGTAGCTATCTACACAGCACCATGCTTTGATCTTTAACTGATTAATACGGCTTACAGTAAAAAGGAAGAGTGGGACATTTGTGAGGGTCCTAACCTAATACTTAGGAAACCTAGTGGAAATATATCCCTGACACAGACTTGGTGTATAACCTTGGGCAAGTCAATTAATATTTCTGAATCATAGTTCTTCATCTATAAAAAAAGGGGAGTACAATACTTCCTTACCTGACTAGGGGGTTATGTGGAGAAATACATTAAAGAATGTATTTCACTGATGACACACACTACATTGTTTGCTGTGCAACTCATCCACAATATGGCTTTCCCTTGGTTATACACCTTACCAACTGAGCAAAAAAGCATGAAACATTTATCATATGTTCACAATGACAGGTTTTCAAAGACTCATAACTCACTTTTATTCAGACAGGCACTTCTGTATCAAACTTCAACTTTCTTTCCCATACTGTTTCAGTGCAAAAGCTTGGTTAAGTGGGTTTCTTCATTGTTCTATTTTTCTCATTCTCAGTTCTTAGACATTGTTGAACCATTTTTATGCTACCTTAAAAAATTCCCTTGGGTAGAAAGTAGCTTAGAAAACATCGATTTTAGAGGTAACAGTTTTGGAAATTTTTCAAGTGACTGGATATATGTAAGTAGAAGGGAAACTATTATGTAATTTCTTTAACTATACAGTTTGCCCTCTTTTCCACTGTAATATGCATTAGTTCTAATATAATTATGGTTCCAAACCTTCAGTTAGAGTTCAAGGTATATTTTAATAGGGTTTTTTATTGTTTGCATTACAGTTCTCCCTATTAATGAGGAGTCCTGTGGTATCTTAGAGACTAACTGATTTAATAGGGCACAAGCTTTCATGAGTAAAAAAAGAAGGTGCCACAGGCCTCTTCGTTGATTTTGCAGATACAGACTAACACAGCTACTTCTCTGAGGCTATGTCTAGACTACAAGCTTCTTTCAGAAGAAGATTTTCCAGAAGAGATCAGAAAGAGTAGGTCTGCAAAAGCACAATGAAAAAACAAGGTGCTTTTTCGAAAGATAGCATCCACATTGATTGGATGCTATCTCGCATTTAAGTTGTGATTAGTATGTTATTTCCTGGAGGCCTTTTCTCTCAAAAGATCTCCCTCTTCTGCATCCACACATGCCTTTTTCTGAAAAAGCTTTTTTTGGAAAAAGGCTTCTTCCTCATAGAAAGTTTACCACTGTTGGAAAAAACACTCCGTTCTTTTGACTTTCTTTTGAAAGAACGTAATAGCAGTGTGGACGTAAGTATAATTTTTCCAGAAAAACTGCCATTTTTCTGGAAAAATGCTGCAGTGTAGACATACCTTGACACCAAACAGAGACTAGGCCCCTTTGTGTTAGGCATTATACAAATACATAGTAAGAGACAGCTCCTGTCCCCAAAAGCTTATAATTAAAGTAGACCAGACAGGCAAATGGTGGAAGGGAAAAACAGAGGTGAAATGACTTCTCCAAGATCACAAAGCAAGAACCAGAGCTAGGTCTAAAACTTACATCTGATGTGTACAACGTACAGCCCCTGTCCCATATGTCCCTCTGCTCCACACTGCCTCATTTATCTATTCCACCTTTTGTTCTATACTTTCTGATTGAGTCACACTGATCTGGTTTACAAAATGGAAATGATCTTTTAATCAAAGTTACCTTATAAACACACTTCCATTAATGATTAAAATAGAGAATTCAACAATCTTGTATTAGCTCTTTCTCTAAATATAATCTTGCACTGCTTTGATTTACTAAGTATTATGTTACTGCCAACCATTCATTTAAATCAGAGAAAGGCTACACTGCACTCTGGATGGCAAAATCAATAGCTGTCAACAATTTCTGCTATAGCTCCTTGTAACGGTAAGTCATTCATTAGCGTGCAGCCAACACATAATGAGAATCTGAACAAAGCAGCATTGGCTTTTTAACCTTAGTTTTCCTATCCTCTTTTACTTGTATCTATATGACCTACTCCAGATCAGAAGAATGGTTGCTGAGAGTTCACTAAAAGGAAGTACCATCTCCAACTCTATTCTTTATATTTGACACTTATATGTTGGAACACATAGCTGAGAGTAAGACAATGTTAATCAAAAGAAGTTACCATCACACCCACATAAACCTCCTCTGTCCCTCTTTAGGTCTTATCTTGTTTAATCAAAGGACCTCATTTCTGGCTCCTATCCCCTTTAAAAAAAAATTCTTCACTAAGAGTAGACCGGTACCACTGAGAGAGATTCCTATTATGCCTCGAACTATAGAAGGAGGGCCAAAGTATAGTCCACAGTCCACATGTAGGTCATGCTTCTGTCTTCTTTAATACCCAGGCATGAAACCACAGGGCATAAGGGTTGCAGCATGTCAAGTTCCATTTTGATCTAAGCAGACAGCAAGCCTCTTGATTTGAAAAGACATCCTGAGCCAAGACACAGGTTTCAAAAATATAAATAAGATGCTAAGGAAAACTTGAATCTGAACTCATTTACATTTAAGGTTGGGGAAAAACAACTACATCTGAATCCCTGGAACTAAAACTACCTGTACGAGGTGTTAAGGTTCTTCTGGTGATTCACCCATTAGCAGCTGTTCAAAACTTGCTTGGAGGGTTTGACTGATCCTTGCCCACTCCTTGTGGCAGGTACAGCTCTTTAATTCAGCTTGGACAGAAGGGATATGGTACAGTGTAATCCACACACCTTCTGGGTCTGCTGTATTGTCTCATCTAGTAGCACTAAGAAGAGAAATGAGGTCCTTTGATTAAACAAGATAAGACCTAAAGAGAGACAGAGGAGGTTTATGTGAGTCTGCTTATGACAGGGTGTACCCAGCCCCCCACACTGGGGAAGAAAAGCCTATTCAGGCTCACGTGGCAGAAGTAGCCCTGCCCCAAGTGCTCAGACTGCAGCCCAGATATAAAAGCATAGAGAGAGACTCAGTCTGGTCTGGCCTCCAAAGAGGAAGGAAGCACTGCCAGAGCTCCTGCAGGCAAACTGCCAGAGGGACTGGACCTGGAAACCAGCCAGTGAGACACCTGCACTATAGAAGGGGATCTGGAGGAAGAAGGTGCTGTTGGAATTCCTGCAGGTGAACTGCCAGAGGGAGTGGACCTGGAAACCATCCAACAAGACACCTGGGTTACAGAGGATCTGGAGGAAGTACCCTGGAAAAATTCCAGCAGAGTATGGTAGGAAGTAGCCCAGGATGGGAGATTGTTTCAGCATGTTGTGGTGGGAGTCCCCACTGAGTGAGCAGTTGCCTGTGCCCCTGCTGATAGGGCCCTGGGCTGGGACCTGGTGGAGTAGGGAGGATCTGGGTCTCCTACCCCCTCCTAAATCCCCCAACCAGAAGGGCCTGCACCTGCTTATTACTTACTCTGACTGCTAGGCTGCACTGCCTCAGTGAGAGGAGTGTGAGTGTAGAACTGCATTTGAGTTTCAGGACATGCAAGGTTGGTTGTGGTTCCAAGAACCCCCGGAAACTTGACAGCTCCCCCTGGGGAGTAAGATGAGCATGCAACACTGCTCTACAACCTTAACTAATAGGCACCTGGCTTTTAGCTTCTGTGGCAAAGACTCATGCACTAAGCTCCAGAGGTCCCAGGTTCAATTCTGCCTGCAGATGATAAGAAGAGGGTGGAACTAAGGACCCAGAAGAGAAGTAAAACAATGAAGCCAAGATTTGGAATCAAGTGTAGGCTGAGATTTCTGTATTTGTTTGTCCTCATCTGAGTCATTACTAAAGCCAAGCTCAGGGTGGGAGTTAGGTGTGAATTGAATGCAGAAGGACAGATATAGTTTGTCAAGTATAACATGTACAGAACAAACTAGTTGGAGATTCCCTCTGTCGAATTCCTCCTCTGTCGTGAGTAATCTCCAGCCAATGTAAAACCAGAGTCACTACTTTCTATCCAGCAGCCAGGCATAAATGCTAGGAGTGTGGGTGATGTTGCCTCTCTCTCTGGCTTTGAGTGGTTTCCATTATATAGCGGGTTTACAGTTTGGTTCAATGACTCTCAGCATCTCGACTATACAAATTGTTTTAGCACCTGTGGAGTGAGGGAGGAGTAATAAGCAATCTTAAGGTACAAGTAAGTTGCCTTGACACTGAAGGTAAGGTCATATTACTCTGCTAGATTGCTGTAAAGTACATAGGGAAAATGAGAATCTGTCACTTCTCTTACAAAAAAGCGGCATTGTTCAGAATTCTTCTGGCACCTCTATTTCCATAAGCAGCAGAAAAGAGTCAGTGGTTGTGTTCAGCAGGGCTCAGGATAGTCCCTGGTCCAAGAGTGGATGGGATTCCTAAAGGTTTAGCAGCCTAAACTCTGAAGAAACTAAGGGTACATCTACACAGCAACATTATTTTGAAATAACTTAGTCCGTGTCTAAACAGCCAGCAGTTATTCCAAAATAATATTGAAACACTGTCAAGCTGGAGGACTTCTTACTCTGACTCCTGTAACCCTCAGGCTACATACACACTACGGCTACGTCTAGACTGGCATGATTTTCCGGAAATGCTTTTAACGGAAAAGTTTTCCATTAAAAGCATTTTCGGAAAAGAGCGTCTAGATTGTCACAGACGCTTTTCCGCAAAAACACTTTTTGCGGAAAAGCGTCTGTGCCAATCTAGACGCACTTTTCCGCAAAAAAGCCCCGATCGCCATTTTCGCGATCGGGGCTTTTTTGCGGAAAACAAATCCGAACTGTCTACACTGGTCCTTTTGCACAAAAGTTTTGCGCAAAAGGACTTTTGCCCGAACGGGAGCAGCATAGTATTTCCACAAGAAGGACTGATTTCTTACAGTAGGAAGTCAGTGCTTTTGTGGACATTCAAGCGGCCAGTGTACACAGCTGGCAAGTTTTTCCGGAAAAGCGGCTGATTTTTGGGAAAAACCGACCAGTCTAGACACAGCCTACGAGTTTTCTCAACAAAAATATGCTAATGAAGGACTCATTTGCATGAGTTGTGATCTAATTTGCATATGTCCTGCAGATCCATTTTTGTGCTGGGGTTTTTGCGCAAAAACAAGCAGTGTGGATGTTTTCTTTTTGTGCAAAAAACCCTTTTTCCACAAGATCGGTATACCTCCTTTTTTGGGTCATACGGATCTTGCAGAAAAAGATTTTTGTGAAAAATGTCCACACTGATTGTTTTTATGCAAAAAACCCAGCGTAAAAACGGATCGGCTGAAAATATGCAAATGAGATCATGACTCATGCAGACGAGGCCTTCATTTGCATACTTTTTGCTGAGACAACTTGTAGTGTAGATGTAGCCTCAATGTATGAGGAGTAAAGGAAGTCAGAGGAAGAGTGCTCTACAGGCAGTCCCCGGGTTACGTACAAGATAGGGACTGTAGGTTTGTTCTTAAGTTGAATCTGTATGTAAGTCGGAACTGGCGTCAGCCGCTGCTGAAACTAATCAGTTTCAACCGCAGCTGAATCTGGACGCCAGTTCTGACTTACATACAGATTCAACTTAAGAAACCCAGGCGTCCCCAAGTCAGCTGCTGCTGAAACTGATCAGCAGCTGATTCCAGGAAGCCCGGGGCAGAGCAACTCTGCCTCGGGCTTCCTGTAGTCAGCGCTGGTCAGTTTCAGCAGTGGTTGACTTGGGGACGCCTGGGGCAGAGCAGCTGGGGTGCTGCCGGGTTGGTCCGGAGCGGCGCTACAGGACCAACCCGGCAGCCCCCAGCTACTCTACCCCAGGGGTAGGCAAGAAAAGCCTGGTCTTCTGGGGGGAGCACTAACTGCACCCCCCCCCAGCAGACCAGGGAGTCGGGGGTGGCGGGTCCGCCCAAGTCCTCCACGGCTTTGCTCCATCTCCCTGGTCTGTTGACCTGGGAGACGTGGAGCAAAGCCGCAGAGCACACGGGCAGCGGGACAGTCCAGGCGCGCCGCGGCTGTCCCACTGCTGGCGTGCTCCGAGGCTTTGTTCCCCATCTCCCTGGTCTGCTGGTCAGACCAGGGGGACAGGAGCAAAGCCGCAGAGCACGCCCGCAGCGGGACAGCCCAAGCGCGCCGCAGCTGTCCCACTGTGGGCGTGCTCCGAGGCTTTGCTCCCCATCTCCCTGGTCTGCTGGTCGGGAGACAGGGAGCAGAGCCGCGGAGCACGGTCGCAGGGTGACAGCTCAAGCGCACCCGGGCTGTCCCGCTGCGGGCATGCTCCAAGGCTTTGCTCCCCATCTCCCTGCAGGCCAGAGAGACGGGGAGCAGCTTTTCTCGCCCCGGAGGACGGGGGCGGCGGACCGCGGCGAATCTGGGCGTCCCGCCGCTCCCGTCCTCCGGGGCGAGAAAAGCCCCGTTTGTAACTGCGGATCCGACATAAGTCGGATCCGCGTAACACGGGGACTGCGTGTATTTCAAAGTAAGTGCTGTGTAGATGCTCCCAATTTCGAAATAAGCAATGCAGCTCAATGTGTGTAGCTCAACATGTGTAACTTATTTTGAGTTAAGCTCTGCTGTGTAGATGCACCCTAAGTCTTCTATATGATTTGTCCTTCCTGTTGTGCAGTCTTTCTCCTCCTCAGCCCCAGGCACAGAACTCTGAATAAAACCAAAGTACTCACTCTGACCCTAAATGATAAAGGGAGGTTTTCTCTATTACAACAGTGACTTACCACTGTTTTACATATGCAATCCTTTCTCTAGTACCATTGTTTTACAGTGGTAAGCAATCTTCTCTCTAGTATCCTGATTTCTCAGTCTTTGAAGTGTTTCCAAAGATGGCATTTCTTTTGCTTTTTCTGGGGAGGTAGTGGTAAATATTTTTCTCCTGATTTTTCTCTCAACCAAAACCACTCATATTTGTACTGTGTAGTTCCTTCACTTCTGTGTTTACCTGACATCTTCCAAGTAAGGCATACTTCTCTTCCTCTCCTAAGAGTCCTTACTTTCTCATTTTTAAACTTCTACAGAACCATTTTACTCCTGAAGTGGTACATTGCTACTTCAGAGATCGATTTTCTCCTTTCTGTCTGTTAGTTAATAATCATACTTGCACTTATTTTTCCATTTATGCTTATTGCAGACATGACCCACAGCTCCTTTACAAATCTAAATTAGCTTTTCTGGTTACAACACATGGTTACATTAAGGGCAATGGCAGGTAGACAATGTGGAATCTTAGGGGACATACAGAGATATATTTTCAGAGGCCTCACTCCTGCAGAGAAAACCACTTATACACTGTGTGGTAAAAATGAAAGAGGTTTTTAACACACTTCTCCAGCATGATTTCTTTGAATGTGTCTACCTTGATGAGTAAATACATTTCAGATCTTAAGTCTAAATCACTGAACATGTTAAACACACACATTGGCTAAATATGACTTTCATTTAAAAATATAACATGCAAAACAATATTTCAGATACAAGGTCTCCATTAAAGCTAGTGAAATTTTTTGGAGGGAAAATTTTTCTGATGAAAAACAGTTCTCTACAATTATTTTGCCAGAAAAAGTCAAAACAATTCATTTTACTAGTGTGGATTTGAGTCAGATTATTTTGTATATTTTATATAATATCTAATATTACATATAACAATTGATATTTAATAAAGTAAATTCTACATGACATAGCCTGAAATTATAGATTCAAAACAAAATCCTAAACATGACTGGAACTTTTGTTTCCAGGAAACTTTGAAATACTGACTTTTGTTCTGGATCAGAACAATTTCCCCTGCCCCCTCACCTCAAATCATTGGAATTTCCCATTTTACAAAAAATCTCATTCATAACTAGATTTCTTCTTTATCATTAATTCAATTCAAACCTCTCACCAGATGCTATTCAATCTCACAGAAAGCCTGAGAGGGAAGGTCCTAGTGAACTCAGTTGGGAAATAAAGTTCAAAGCCCACAATCCCTCTCTTATGAGAATGCCTTTCCATCGGTCCCTTTCCCATTTAAAAGATAGTGGTGTTAGCTGAGATCATCCGAGGTGATCAAGTTATCTCAGTATTTTAGAGAGAAAGAGGTGCTTTCTGAAGTAGATGACATCCAGGCTATATCTACACTGCAAGATTCTTTCAGAAGAAGCTTTTCTGGAAGAAATCTTCAGTGTGGATGTAAGTATAGTTTTTTTCTGGAAAAATGCTGCAGTGTAGACATACCCCCAAACTATTTAAGTGATCCTACACTCAGCCAACAGGCAAATTAAACTGTAACAGCCATCATTTTCATTCTTAATTGGGGGTGTCCAGCTGGTTTTTTACACTGGGGATTTCTAAATCTCATCTGGTCAATTTGTAACTGAGATTGTTTTTACAATGTAATTATGTAACATATCTGTCAGGCAATCTGATGCAGAAACACAGCCCGTTAGTAGAAGAATATAGAAAGATTTAGTATCATGCATAAAGAGGAGGCAGACCGCTTTAAAGACAGGTTTTGCAAATGGCAAACGTCAGAAGAGGCTTCTCAGATTTACTTTTCATAACTCCTAAAATATGCTGTGTTCTTTGCTCAGGCAAAACTTCCATTGTCGTCAAGTGGAGAGTTTGCCTGGGTTAGTGATGCAGAACTGTGGCCCTTCTAAGGGCTATTTCACTGGTCCTACTATGGCTTTAGAGCTGCTGCCCATACTCAGTTTTAGTGACTCCTTATTTCAAAAGTGGGCTCATTCAGCAGCGCTCATGGAAATAAGTTCCTATTCAGTATGAGTACGGGGGGCCGGAATCTTATCCTATCTTAGCTACACACCTGCTTTAATTATGACATATTCCCATAATTATCCTATTACATTTATTTATAATAGAGGTTGAACCTCTCTAGTCTAGCATCCTCGGGATCTGACTAGTGCTGAACCAGAGAATTTGTTGAACTATGGGAGGTCAATGTTGTCCAGCAGCATCACCAACACTTCCACTGCTTACTGGCCTCTTAGAAGACAGAGGCAAATTAGAGATAAATAACAGCACAGAACACTGAGAGCCAGGACTGGTGGCTGAAAACACACTTTACAGAACTGTGGGAAACTTAACCACTCCTGCTAAGTGGACATCCAGCTAACTAAAATCATGCTGGACTACAGATGTTGCCGGACCAGAGAGTGCTGGACTAGAAAGGTTCATCCTGCATTTATTATTAATATCACCAATTTGCAGTTTTGTATGGCTTTTTCTCTGAGATTCTCAAGAGCAATCTGTAGACATTAATGAAGTAAGACACTCTGAAGCAGGTAAGAGATGCACTGAAAATGCACCCAGCACAAGAATGGAATGTGGCATCTGTTTAAATACTGTCACCTTGGGACAGACATTATATAGTTAGAGAAGGTGGTTGAGAGAACATCTTTTACTGGACCAAATTCTACTGTCCACTCTCTAATATACTGGGACCAGCCTGGCTACAACATTCCAAACATCATTCCTATTCAGTTCTGAAAACGTAGGCCCAAATATAGGAATACTGAGGGAACAGACATGTAGCATACTTTCACTTCTCCATACTGATCTTAATTTTGTAACCTCTACTCTTTCTTTGGTAATGCAAAATCATTGGCTACTGTAACCCTGAAGTCATGCACTACAGAGCAATTACTGGGTCTTTGGCCCGTTTGTGATTGACAATAGTTTGCAAGAACGTGACAAGAATCAAATATGGAATAAATCTTTTGGACAATCTTCTCTGATCCTGAACACACAGCATAACTATGAATGTACTCTAGGTAATATTAGTGTTCCAATGTGAGGATGATATATTGTGTACTTTCCAGCTAGAATACACCTAGGGAACATTTTAGACATTCAAAACAAGACATTTTGAACCAGCAATATTAGCTCAATCTGACAGTCCTTATTCATGCAAACTGATGCACTTGTGTGATTACATGTACACACACACACACACACACACACACACACACACACACACACACACACACAGTTTAGATGCTTAAACCTTATTCTAGATATGGGACTAGATAATGGTTGAACATTGATTTGTGTGAGCAAAATGGAGGTAGAAATGCTTCCTTCAGCCAAATCCATTCACAGAGATATTTATTGCTGACAAGGCAGCCTTTGGGTTGATTTTCATTGCTTTATTTATGCACAGAGTCTGTACGCAATTGACAGAACCACAACGGCATAATTTTCCTCTATTAGTGTGATGGAGTCATATTAAAAAGATATAGGAAGCAGAGCATTAAGGTCCATGCTTCAGTGTAATGGCTTCCTCTCATGATTTTATATCTTTTATGATCTTGGTAGTCTGCAGAGATGGAGACAATTTTAAGGATGAAAAAAATCTGTCTTTTTTGTATAGTGATTTACAGCTGCGAGTTATACTAATGATACACGCACTTATAGAGTCTCTTTGATGCTACAAACGGGAGGACTACAGTTGCTCATGGGGTTATTTTCCAAAACTTCAGCCAGCAAGTATTGGTTCTGAAGACACAAAGCCAAAATAAACCTGGTTATGGATTTCCCCTCCAACACTGCAATGGAAACTGCCTTCTTTCTTTAAATTTATATGCATGTACGTCATATATAAGGCACAATTTGGAATCTCAAAACACTTCATTAGAAGTCATGTGCATTGCAGTAGGAAATTTTCCTGTTGCTTTATAGGACTGTGTGTGTAAGTTTCCCAATGTGATGCCCATCTGATCGGGTGGTAGGAGGGGGTATTTATTGTTGCAGAGAAGCAAATGTGGCCCCACTAAGCAGCCTGAGTTCTAGATTGTGGGCAGAACTCTTCATAACCTAGCACCTGCTTTTGCGGAAAAACTTGCCAGTCTAGACACAGCCGGTGAGATTTTCTATTCTCAAAGCCTGAAGAATGATCTGTGTTGTATTCCAGATGTTCAATAAACCTTTTAGTTTTATGCTGGCTGAGAGACTAGATATTAGGGTTGCTCCCTTTGGGTGTAGAGGTTCTTCAGGGGTCCAGAGCATGTGGACCCGCTGAGAGGGCTCACGGAGAGACACACCCATATTGAAGGCTCAGAGGTGGGGTTCTAGGAGGTGGAGGAGCTCAGTGCTTAAACCCACACCCAAAAGAGAGTATGACTTTCCAAGGAGGAATGTCATTCTGAAGGGGTTCTTCTCAGGGACCAAATGTAGCCAAGAGAGCACTGGCCTGGGAGTCCATACCACAATGTACTGCCAGCCTGTAGCAGGTTGGATTCACCATCGCAGTGCCTCTTGCTGGTTAGCCCAGGATTTAGCTCACTCCATTGAGTGCACTGCCTTCTGGTCAGTGTCTTGCCTGTTGTCACTCCCTTGTCTTGTCATCATCTTCTGTAGGTAAACCCACATCACTCTCTGGACCTGGTGTACTCTTTAGACCATTGCTCTCTGGCAGTGCCCACTACTCTGTTCTCCTCCCTTTTGGGGGAGGTATTAGAAATTTTCTGGCTTGCCCCTGCCTCAGCAACTGTGACCCAAATTCTAGCCCCCTCACCTCAGAGGCAAGTCACAGGCTATATCCGCCATGCTCCACTGTGGCAAATTGCAGAGGAAGGAGTGGGGGAAATCAGGCCCACTCACTACTTTGGGTCCCTATCAAGGTATCCTCTGGAAGCAGCCATGTCCTGCTTGCCTTGCAGACAAGGGGGATCCAGTAGATATAGTATACTTGGATTTTCAGAAAGCCTTTGACAAGGTCCCTCTCCAAAGGCTCTTGTGTAAATTACATGTCCATGGGATAAGAGGGAAGGTCCTTTCTTGGATTGAGAACTGGTTAAAAGACAGGAAACAAAGGGTAGGAATAAATGGTAAATTTTCAGATTGAAGAGGGGTAACTAGTGGTGTACCCCAAGGGTCAGTCCTGGGACCAATCCTTTTCAACGTATTCATAAATGATCTGGAGGAAGGGGTAAGCAGTGAGGTAGTAAAGTTTGCAGATGATACCAAACTGTTTAGGATAGTCAAGACAGAAGCAGACTGTGAGGGACTCCAAGAAGATCTCACCAAACTGAGTGATTGGGCAACAAAATGGCAAATGAAATTTAATGTGGATAAGTGTAAAGTAATGCACATCGGGAAAAATAACCCCAACTATACGTACAGTATGATGGGGGCTAATTTGGCTACGACAAATCAGGAAAGAGATCTTGGAGTTATCGTGGACAGTTCTCTGAAAACTTCCACACAGAGTGCAGCGGCGGTCAAAAAGGCAAATAGGATGCTAGGAATTATTAGGAAAGGGATAGAAAATAAGACCCAGAATATCTTACTGCCCCTGTATAAAACTATGGTACGCCCACATCTTGAATACTATGTACAGATGTGGTCTCCTCACCTCAAAAAAGATATTTTGGCCTTGGAAAGGGTTCAGAAAAGGGCAACTAAAATGATTAGGGGTTTGGAATGGGTCCCATATGAGGAGAGGTTAAAGCGACTGGGACTTTTCAGTTTAGAAAAGAGGAGACTGAGGGGGGATATGATAGAGGTCTATAAAATCATGAGTGGTGTGGAGAGGGCTGATAAAGAAAAGTTATTTATTAGTTCCCATAATAGAAGAACTAGAGGACACCAAATGAAATTAATGGGTAGCAGGTTTAAAACTAATAAAAGAAAGTTCTTCTTCACACAGCGTGTAGTCAACCTGTGGAACTCCTTGCCAGAGGAGGCTGTGAAGGCTAGGACTATAATAGAGTTTAAAGAGAAGCTAGATAATTTCATGGAGGTTAGGTCCATAAAAGGCTATTAGCCAGGGGATAAAATGGTGTCCTTGGCCTCTGTTTGTCAGAGGCTGGAGAGGGATGGCAGGAGACAAATCGCTTGATCATTGTCTTCGGTCCACCCTCTCTAGGGCACCTGGGGCTGGCCACTGTCGGTAGACAGGATACTGGGCTAGATGGACTTTTGGTCTGACCCAGTATGGCCGTTCTTATGTTCTTATGCCTTCCCTCTTCTTGTCTAACAATGTTCCCTGGGCCACTTCCCCATAGCCTATGCAGCTTCTCAGCCATTTGTAGCAGGGGCCACAGCATGGAAGGTATCAGTCTGGAGCTTTCCTCTCTTTGGACAGAGCAGCACTGGGCAGGCTTGGGGAGCAAAGTGCTTTTCCCTTGCTGGTCACAGCCCAATCGCTCTCTGCTCTGATGAACAGCTTCTTATATCTGGGCTGTGCAAGCAAGCTGCCTCATGATTGGCTCCTAACAAGCCTGTCTCTTATTGAGTCTGCACAGGCTCTTTCAGCCCACATTAAACCTTCATCCTCCAAAATAGAGCCCCCACTACACAGCCTTACTCACTCTTGCACACCTTACTCTGCAAGTAGTCTGTACAATCTCAAAGGGCCCTATCAAGGAGGCAGCTACTCTTCCATGTGTGTAAGGGTGGCAGAATTGGATCCAGTGAAAGGCCTGAGTCATTGACCTAGGCGCTGAGACTTGGTGGCATAAGATTTTCCTTGTAGTCTAGATGTACCCAAAGCTTGTTGCACCTCTGTCTTCTTTCCAGTTTCTCTGAGTGCATTCCCCTCAGGTACCAGGCCTCATGTCTTTCTCTTTTCTGAGGTAAAATTCTTCAGTTCTCCCATTTTCAGACCAGACCACTGGTCTCGAGCAGCCTGCGTATCAAACATACTTCCCTAGTAAATCCAAATGAAGTTTTTTTTACAGGTGAGGAAGCTGAAGTCAATGTGATGCTCGGCACTCACGAAAATCCGGCCTTTTGATCCAAGCACTTAACTGAGGTTTTTTATACCAAACCTTGAGTATCCAAGTCTGAAAATGCTGCCCCAAATGACCTTCTCAGGATACCATGAGTCAGCAGCAGAAACCAGAACAACAAATTGGTCTCCTGCAACACAATCCTATGTACTGCTCATTGTCAAAACTTCCCCCAGAGAGAGAATTATATCGCACAGTGGGATGTGTGAACTTTAAACAGTATTGCAAATAAAAGTAGGACTCACAATTCAAGAGATAAGGTTACTGTCAGACTCAAGTTTCACATGTCCATTTTCACAGTTTCATACCTTGCTCAGATATTTTCCTTTTGACTGAAAAATGTACACATGCTTTGGCTCAATGGACCAAAAAATGTTTCAGAAATGTTTGAATTGAATGTATTGCTCTTTAGCCATGAAAGAAACTATATTTTCCACTCTAACATAAATTATTATGCTCTCCTTGTCTTATAGTAACACTAAGATAACCTGGAGATCCACTGACAGCTATTTTGCATAAACAAACATAGTTGTTAAATATAATGGCTAGACTATCTCCAGGACTATGAAATGGCAGAATTCATACATTGTGCAATTCTATAGTTCAATAAATGGAGCTTTTACTGGTATAGCAGCACGAAGTTCATTTGTGGAAACACACAATGAAATAAGAGACATTCATTTTTCCATCTCCTTCTTCCCTTCTCTCCGGTCCTCCACGTCCCCCTGGTCTGCTGGGGGCCCCCCCCAACAGACCAGGGAGACGCGGAGCAAAGCCACGGAGGACCAGGCAGGGGAACCGCCCAGACGCGTTGCGGTCCCGCTGCCCGGGTCCTCCACGGCTTTGCTCCGCGTCTCCCTGGTCTGCTGGGGGAAGTTCCCGGGGGGGGGCCCCCCCAGCAGACTAGGGAGACGCGGAGCAGCTTTTCTCGCCCCGGAGGACGCGAGCGGCAGGACCGCGGCCCGTCTGGGCGGTCCTGCTGCCTGTGTCCTCCAGGGCGAGAAAAGCCCCGTTTGTAAGTGCGGTTCCGACGTAAGTCGGAGCCGCATAACCCGGGGACTGCCTGTACTAAACTTGAGCCAACTTCTGCGATCAGTGAGGTATTTGCTTGCTTGAGGATTGCTAAATTTTACTTAGATTATTAGGGCTCTCAAGTGATTAAAATTAATTGTGATTCATTGCACTGCTAAACAATAAAAATACCATTTAAGTATTTTTGATGTTTCCTACATTTTCAAATAAATTCATTTCAATTATAACTCAGAATAAAAAATAAACAGTGCTTGCTTTTATTATAAATATTTGCACTGTAAAAAACAAAAAAATATTTTTCAATTCCCACAGTACAAGTACTGAAATGCAATCTATTATCATGAAAATTTAAACTTACAAATACAGAATTATGTATGAAAATACTACATTGAAAAATAAACAATGTATAGCCTACAAGTCCAGTTGGCCCTAATTCTTGTTCAACCAGTCACTCGGGTAAACAGATTTGTTTACATTTGCAGGAGAAAATATTGACCACTCCTCATGGCACTGTTGTTGCTGGCATCACAAGATATTTACATACCAGATGTGCTAAAGATACATATGTTGTTTCATTTTCTAACCACCAGTCCAGAGGACATAAATCCATGCTGATGATGGAATCTGCTTGATGATGATACATTGCAGTGCAGATTGATGCATGTTCATTTTCATCATGTGAGTCAGATGCTACAGCGGAAAGTTGATTTTTCTTTTGTGGTGGTTCAGATTCTGCAGTTTCTACATCACAGTGTTGCTCTTTTAACACTTCTGAAAGTATCTTCCACACCTCATACTTCTCAGATTTTGGAAGGCACCTCAGAATCTCAAACCTTGGGTTGAGTGCTGTAGTTATCTTTAGAAATCTCACATTGGTACAGGGCTACCCAACATATAGCCCGTGGGCCACATGCGGCCCATTGCCCATTTGTTTGTGGCTCACAGTGTGGTGTGGGTTTATGCGGGGCTCAACACACAGCCCGTGAGTGGGATCCTTTGAACATGGCCTCCACTGGGAACATGCTCCATGATGAGACATCTCCCAGGCGAGGTGAGCACTGAAACTCAAGTGGACAGGCTGGCTGGAACAGACAATACAGGCTCTCAGCATTTTTAGCCCCCAAGGAGGGAGGTGCTGGGAGTGCTGAGGCATTGTGCGAAGTGCTTTGTATTCACGCCCATCCATATGAAAGAAGCTATTTGCATAAATATTTGCATGTATATTCAACCACACTTAAGTTGTGGCCCTTGGCATGTGCTGTATTATTGTGGCCCCCAGGGCTTCCAAAGTTGAGTAGCCCTTCATTGATACCTTCTTAGCATTTGTCATTTCTGCAATGAAAATGTTCTTAAAAATAATTAACATGTGCTGTGTCATCTTCTAACACTGTTATAGCATGAAATACATCACAGAATATGGGTAAAACAGAGCAAGAGACATACAATTATTCCCCAAGGAGTTCAGCCACAAATTTAATACAGTTTTTTAAAACCAGAGTCATCAGCATGGAAGCATGTCTACTGAAATGGTGCTGAAGTATAAAGGGACATACGAATGTTTGGCTCCTTTGTCACAAATTCTTTGCAGTACTGGCTACAAAAATGCCATGTGAATAACTGTTCTCATTTTCAGGTAACACTGTAAATAAGAAGCGTGCAGCATTTTTCCTGTAAGTGTAAACAAACTTGTTTGTCTTAGCGATGTATGGAACAAGGAGGAGGACTGAGCGGAGGTGGAGGCGCTACAATTTTACATTTTTTCTTTTTGAGTGCTGTAACAGAAAACCCTTACTTTTCTAAGTTGCAATTTCACAATTAAAGCAAATGCACAACAGTAGTTGTATGAGGTAAACTGAAGAAAAATACTATTTCTTTTATCATTTTTACAGTGCAACAGTTTGCAATAAAAATAATATAAAAGTGAGCAGTGTACACTTTGTATTCTGTGATGTAACTGAAATGTATTTGAAAATGTAGAAAAACATCTAATTTTTAATAAACGGCATGATTAAAACATACAGATCTCTTCAGGGCCATAACTGCACCCAAGTCATACATCCTATGCATTTAAAACATGCACCACTGATTTGACACTTATGTCACCACACTCTCACGAGCTGTACAAGTAGCAATTGCCCAGTTCTTTGAACAGGCTGGTATCCTTCTCCTTGTGGCTATCTTTTTGCTATCATTATTAAAAAGAAGGCTAGTGAGGGCAGAGATCTTCACCTTACTTACCTCTAGGATGTTTGTCTCCCTCTGGGGCTAGCAGAACTGACCTGAACAGTTTGACTCCCCCCTCCCCATCTCCAACATTTGAAAGTGGAAATTGGCCTGAGTCTCTGGGTTCATGTTTTTTGTTTCTGCTAGTGTCAGACAAGCTGGAGTTGGTGGACAGTTGCTTTCTTTTGTAAAAAAAAAAAAAAAAAAAAAAAAAACCTGGTTACTATTGTTCAAAGGAGGCATGGCTTACACAAGCACTTACAGCTAAACATGAACTCTGTAAACAGACCAGCTGTTGCTGATATGCAAAATGAAATTTGATACCCTATTTGGTTAATTACAGTAGTTGTTGAAATCAGCTACTTTAAATGTGTTCCTTCTGACCTTTAATGAGTTTTGACTACATGTAGAACATTAGTCAGAATCTAACAAGTTGCACTGGGTAGAAAAATGGTAGTAAGCAACAACTTTGCAGTGAAGCACCTGCCAATGGGCAGTCTTTCCATACACTTCCCTTATCTAGCTGCCCACTATCTGATAGTCAATTCCTCAGGCCTTATAATAGGAGCATGGTATTAAACAAAAACTGATACTGGTCCTGTATTAGCAGCTACGAAAAACCAATCGCAGCTTGAGTTTATATGTGAGAAGCTAAAGAATCATTAAGCCATTTACATGCAATTTTAATTGGGCTTGCAAAAGCTGAATAGCACAGCTGGAGTCATGTTTATTTGTAATTCTAGCATATAATTGCCATTCTACATTGAAAACACAACTGAACTGCTCAAAATATCATAGAAAATTCAGAATAGTGGTTCCCTCTTCTAGTAACATGTATGGTCATTTGGACAGAGTGACATGGCAATACAAGTGATCAATCAGGAATGTTACAAGTCTACACACATTTATTTTGTGAAGGACAGTAGGTGAATTAGATTGTAATGAAACATTACAAAATCTTATTATAAAAATAAAGTGATAATCAGAGACAACAGGCAAATGAAGCTATGCAGAATCTTCTCCCCCCCCCCCCAAAAAAGATGTATTTATACAGTACCTTTCACAAAAGGAGAGTGGGCCTTTTAACTACAGCATGGGTTCTTTTAAAAAGACTCAAAAGCAACAACAAAACTGAATTTCTTTACTGTAATTTTAAATAAAGACAAATGAGCTTTTTTACAATAAACAAGAACCGGAAGCGAAATCCACAATCAATGGGAAAAGATGCTAAAAGCCTTAAGTGTTGTATAGACAGACTAAATAAGCTGCCAAGTCTTACATTAATGAATGGCCAGGAACAAACAACAACAAAAGATATCAAATACTGTGGACAAGAACCATTAAGTGCCTTAAAATGAAGCAGTAAAATCTGTGAGTCAATATGTAAATTTAAAAAGAAACAATGATGAACACCATAAAAGAGTGATATGCTCTAATAGCTATGATTTTTTATGATTGCTTAATAATGCATGTGATGATGGAATCTAAAAAAATGAGACTCCAAGTAAAAGGTTTTAGTAATCAAATAAAGAAAGCAAAAGGTGTATATTAACAGGAATTCTAAATGTTCCTTGATTTAAAAAAAACCCAAAACTTCAATCTAGTTATTTCTTGTAAGAGCTAAAAGAGGTAGAAGAGAGTAAAATGTCCTAACACTTAACCCTAAGGGTAATCACAGCAAGAAAAGTCCTGGTCTGTTCTCAGATGACCTATGAAGATGGTCACTAGCTGCTATGAACCACGTCAAGGCAATATCTGACATCCCAACAATAAACTTTAATTTTGCCAACAAAATACTACAATCAATATGCTTCAAAGAGCGGTCTGAAGACTGAGAATGAAAGAGCACCTGACTAAGCTTCATTCAGTAGGTCATGGCACACTTTCAGCAAATCTGTGTGCTAAGGCAAAACTGCAAAACCCAAATGAGATATTTCAAAATTAGGTCAAATTGAACAAGAAGGGTTTGTAATTTAAACTGGATAATTTTCTTAGTCCTTTAAATAGAAAGTCTAATTCTGACACCAGATGAAAATTCAAACAAGTTGGGGCCAATTTTGCTCACATAATTATGCAAATATATCCATGCAAGTACTAGCATAAATTAAGTGGCACAGGATTTGGCCCTTGACTGAGGAACATTTAATCCGCACAGTTCACATTAAAGGTTGTTTTAAGAGAACACGTCCAGATTCCAAAAATCATGGCTGTTGTTCATGGTGTGTGGAGTTTGGGAGAAATCAGCCCCCACCAGCTTGGGGGCCCTGCTCTTCATCTGCAACCGGGCCAGTAGAATGCATCAGGCCTGGGGCTGGGCCACCTGCTGCTGGCAGCTGCCGTGAAGCTGTTGTTGGCTATAGCACCACTCAGGGTTCCAGCCAGGCCAGGGGACTAGGTGCACCAAAATGTGTGTGTGGCTGAGCCAGGTGCTGTCCTGCTAACTGCAAACAAGATGGCAGGCCCTGTGGAAGTGACAGATTTGTCTTCTGGGACTGCCTGCGTTGGCCAATCACACTGGCCTATGGGGTCACCCAAAGTGGAGGTCTTAGACTAGTCATCCTGATTTGCTCTACCCAAGGGTTGGCTAGCTTAGCTGTATTGTAAAACATCACTCTCAGGCCTTGCCTGAACTGGCACATTTTGAGATTAAAAACTGCCTTTTGGTGACAAAACAGTGAGTGCGTTTACACTACAAGAAGACTTTTTTTGGGGAAAATAGCCAGTTTCATGACAAAAAACTTCCAGCCCCGCAAGAGACTTTTGTCTTTTCCCCTCCCTTTATTGTCAACAAAGAGCCAGTGTGGACTCTGTTAAGAGAACTGGCTTCTGCCAGGATCCCACAATGCTTGCCCTAATGGCTGTGCTCAGTGTTTTGTGATCTCTATTGCCCTGCAGGCATGCACCCCGTCCCTTTTAAAGTTCAGGGAAGTATCTGACATCTGAGTGAGCTGCTCCATTTGGGGAACAAACAAAGAGCAAATAATTGGAATGCTCCTGTTCTGCTCTGCTAGAAACACAGCAGCAGGCAGACTGTTGCTGCAGCAGGAAGGTAGGAGACACTGCTGTGCTGCTTTAACATTCCTCAGCACAGAGAGGTCACATTGCTAATCGGCTACTGCTCTCAGCAACTGAGAGTGCTGTGGGAGAATTCTAAGGGAATCCCAAGAAGTGCAGGGATCAGCTCTGCCTTCCCACAACACTGCACATGGGATGCTTACCCACATTGCTTTGTTCTGAATGGCAATAGAGGAGCTAGCAGTGTCGCCATGAAATGTCGATGATGGCAGACACAAAAATCTCTTTGACCGGTTTTCACTTTTGCCGACTTTTGCATGTTGACGGCACTTTTGCTGCCAAATCTTTCCAGTGTAGACATAGCCTCAGTCCTCATCCGCAAAAGGAACCTGCAAAATGCCTTGAAAAAACAAGCCTAACTTAAATTCATAACTTTGCTAGATATCAAAATCATGTACTCAATAGAGACACTGGATTTATGGCTTATTACAACAATCTGTAACTCACTTAGCCCCAACCCTTGCTTTTCCCCCCTCCTTTCCCTGTCTTTGATTGGAGAGGTATTCATGTGTCACTTCACCTTGAATGGCTCCTTGAAATGTGTTAACTACTTATGCTAAAAAATCTGTTCCTTCTTGTATTTAGCTGGGATAGTGATGGCAGGGCTACACTTAAAACACTACATTGGCATAATCGTGCCACTGTAGCACTTTAAGGAATATGCTCAATACTGATGGGCCACTGACAGAGTTAATCACCTTCCCTATGTTGGTGGGATAAGCACTCCTAGGCTACGTCTAGACTACAGGCTTTTTTCAAAAAATGTGATAAATTCTTTCGAAAAAGCTTCTTTCGAAAGAAGCGTGTAGTTTAGACATACCCTTGCAGACATACAACTGTCTACATATGGGGTAAACTTGGTCTAAATGCATTGTCCAAGAAGGGGGATTTTTCACTCCTCTGAGCAACATAGTCATACCAAAGTAATTCTGTAATGGAGACCTGCCCAGAGTACATTTCCCAGATCTGAAGAAGAGCTCTGTGTAAGCTTGAAAGTTTGTCTCTCTCTCCAATAGAAGTTGGTCTACTAAAAATATTACCCTACCCACCTTGTCTCTTTAATATCTGGAGACTAATACAGTTAAAACATTACTGCATGCTCCTAACAAATGAACATTTGCCCCCACTGCTGGGCAGGACTGGGATTCAAATCACATCACTGGCTCTGACACCTTGTATTACATCATAATATACTAGATACAGAGGATGTTACTCAGCGAACAGCATAAAAAGCAAAGACAATGGAGCATAATCAGGAGGCTGATCTGATCTATGCAATTCATTCTCAAAATGGAAATCTAATGCAGGAAAATCATTTTAATAATTTATTACAGACAACTGAGTGAACTGATGAATTATAGCTGGGCTTTCTGGATATAGCACTTCATATACTGTTTGAAAAAGGGTTGTAAAGTGACTCTTCTATATAGCAATTATGCCAGAGAGATATAAGACACTTCTGCTTTAGCAAGGATATCACGAAATTTTGCTATATGCAATTCTCGAATGTTAAAAGACATATGCCATTTTCATTCAGCCATCTGGCCTTGAGATATTGCCTCTGAACCTTTAAAGCCTTTAAAAAACAGGGAATGACACTAGACAGGCTAAAATACAATCCACAAAGAAGTTGGTTCACCTCATCTGTCAAAAGCTCCTGAAACTTTAACAGAGGGTTTCTAACAGGACTCGCAAGTTCAAAGCACAGATCAGTGAGCTCAGAAAATTGGATTCTAAAGGACACCTAAGGCAGAGAGATGTAGAAAACAATGGATATTTTAAAGGTGGCAATTGAGTTAAAAAACAAAATATGATCAGAATTGGCTGTTGAAAAACAGATAGAGAAAAATCAGCAGAGCTAACCAAAAGCTAGTACTGGCTCTGAGATAGGAAACAACGGAGAAGTAAATGATTCACCTTCAAGGCAAAAAGTTAACAGCAGGGTGCCTCACAGTTCTATGCTAGATTTACAACATTAATGATCTGGAAAGGTAAAGGACGAGTGAGGAAGCAAAATTTGCAAATGACAAAGTTATTTACATGTCAGCACCAGAAAAGGGTTGTCTGGAAGTGCGGAGACCTAACCAATCTTGGTGAATTGGCAACATGATAGCAAAGGACATTCATTGTTTGTACAGGCAGTCCCCGGGTTACGTACAAGATAGGGACTGTAGGTTTGTTCTTAAGTTGAATCTGTATGTAAGTCAGAACTGGCATCAGCCGCTGCTGAAACTGATCAGTTTCAACCGTGGCTGAATCTGGATGCCAGTTCTGACTTACATACAGATTCAACTTAAGAAACCCAGGCATCCCCAAGTCAGCTGCTGCTGAAACTGATCAGCGGCTGATTCCAGGAAGCCCGGGGCAGAGCAACTCTGCCTCGGGCTTCCTGTAGTCAGCCGCTGGTCAGGTTCAGCAGTGGCTGACTTGGGGACGCCTGGGGCAGAGCAGCTGGGGTGCTGCTGGGTTGCTCCAGTAGCACGGCTCCTTGGCGCTACTGGAGCAACCCAGCAGCACCCCAGCTGCTCTGCCCCAGGCGTCCTGAGTCAGCCGCTGCTGAAACTAACCAGCAGCGGCTGAATCAGGACGTCTGGGGCAGAGCAGCTGGGGTGCTGCCGGGTTGGTCCGGAGCGGCGCTGCGGGACCAACCCGGCAGCCCCCAGCTGCTCTACCCCAGGGATAGGCAAGAAAATCCTGGTCTGCTGGGGGCGGGGCACTAGCTGCACCCCTCCCCCCCCCAGCAGACCAGGGAGACGGGAGTGGCGGGACCGCCCAAGTCCTCCATGGCTTTGCTCCGTCTCCCTGGTCTGCTGACCTGGGAGATGCGGAGCAAAGCTGCAGAGCACGTGGGCAGTGGGACAGTCCAGGCGCGCCGCAGCGGTCCCACTGCTGGCGTTCTCCGAGGCTTTGCTCCCCATCTCCCTGGTCTGCTGGTCAGACCAGGGAGACAGGGAGCAAAGCCTTGGAGCACTCCCGCAGCGGGACAGCCCAAGCGCGCCTGGACTGTCCTGCTGCGGGCCTGCTCCAAGGCTTTGCTCCCCGTCTCCCTGTAGACCAGAGAGATGGGGAGCAAAGCCTTGGAGCACGCCCACAGCGGGACAGCCCGGGCGCGCTTGAACTGTCTCCCTGCGGGCTTTGCTCCTGTCTCCCTGGTCTGCTGGGGGGGTCCAGCAAAGCCGCTGGACCCCCCCAGCAGACCAGGGAGACCAGGAGAAGCTTTTCTCGCCCTGGAGGACACAGGCGGCGACCCGCCGCCCGTGAGCTCCGGGGCGAGAAAAGCCCCGTTCATAAGTGCGGATCCAACATAAGTCGGATCCGCGTAAGTCGGGGACTGCCTGTAAATGAAAAGTAATGTACGATGAAAGGAAAATTTTAACTATTTGTACATCTTAAGGAGTTGTAAATTAATTGTACCAATGCAGGAAAAGGATCCGAGCATCCCTGTGAACAGTTCAATGAAAATCTCTTGTTAAATATACTGTTGTCAAAATTGCTAATAAAATGTAAGGATGAATAAGGGATGATGTGGAGAACATGCTCTATGTTCTTGTGTCAAATTTGGGCAATATTCAACAGAAAGAGCAAAATATCCTTGAAACAAAGTCATTCATCTCCTTCCCAACCCCCACATTTCACATTCCACATTGCAAAATAATGTATTTTCATAATTTTTTTAAATTGATGTTCAGAAATGGGTGAATTATTTTGGCTGAAATTTAAATTTTCCATGCCAGGTGTCCATCTCTGGCTGATTTTTTTCAATTAAAACAAAAATTATTGAACTTGAGGAGTGTTATCATAAAATGATACACTTGATGATTTCAAGGAAAGGAAAGAATAAGAACAGCAGACAGTGTGGTTAAAAAAGATAAACTTTAATAACTCAGAGAGCTAGTAGGTCAGGTCCCTTGGGAATAAAATCTAAGGAGTTCAGGAGACCTGGCAGGTTTTCAGTGACAATACCAAAGGCACAACTGCAAACCATCTGAGAAAGAAAGAAAGAAAGAAAGAAAGAAAGAAAGAAAGAAAGAAAGAAAGAAAGAAAGAACATGGCTCCATCATTCTACATAAAAAGAACTCCTACAAAAAGTGGACAAATTACTAAGGATGTAGGGACAAACTCAGATAAGCAGAGGTAAAAAATAAGTTACGCCTAGTAAGGGGCATAACGGGCAATTAAGAAGAGGTTCTATAAATATATTTGGAGCAAGAGAAAGATGAAGGAAAGTCTAGATCAACCACTTAGCAAAGAAGTAGTATTAATACCCAGTAACACCAATAAAGCTGAATTGTTTAATGCCTATTTTGCTTTAGTTGTCACTGAGATTCTAGGTACCAACCCGAGAGAAACCTTAAAATAATTTGTCTGTAATTTATATAGCTATTTCATTAGTCTTACAATTCATAGTTTAGTTAACAATTTGGACACATGGAAATTCATCTTAAAAATTTTTAAAATCTTAAATGACCCACTGTCTTACAAACTCTTTTGACCTATAGATTTCTGACTATGTAAAGTATATAATTATTGGCACATATTTTGATAAGAGCCCATAGGGGTATCTTGTATTCTAAAAATAATCCCCACTATAGTAATTTTGAAACATAAGATTCAATGCGACACCCACACAATATCAACTTGATATTACATGTACAGTTATATATAAAACCAAATCAGAAAATGAACATGGTATTGTGGCCAGTATGCTCCTTAATGTAAAGCTCCTTTGAAAGAGTACTTTAGTCCTCTGCTGGGCCTAGTGGGCTGTAAAAGGAAATCAGGGCCTTCCCTGAATATCCATTGTGACATTGTTAAAACCCATACTGGACACTGTACTTACAGAATCAGGGAGAGTATGTTAATTTCCCATGCACAAATCCTATCTGTTAATTATTGTTAATGTATGAATTCTAATGAAGGAGCATTTGCTATGCTTTGATTGTATCTGAGGTTTCATTTTCTGTGGATCAGTACCCTTGAGAATTGCCAGTGGTGCTACAGTTCACCATGTAAAGAAACCTGCATTCACACCAGCTGTGTTAATATATCTTTCAAACTGGTACCATAGAGTGGAACAGACCACAGATATGACTCTAATTGTGGCAGCTGTGTTCAGTGAAGTGACCAAATTAGGAATGACCTTTGAAAAACGAGGGTTTTCAATAGGAATATGATTTGGTGAATTTCAAACACAATGGAACATTTTAGGTCAATTTTTCCAAACAAGAAAGGAGATTTCATACATGTGCAAAGGATTGTGAGCAGGACTGCTGACCGGGAGCAAAGAGGAAGGGGCAGCTGCCCTGGAGCCTGGTGATTTAAAGGAGCCTTAACAGCAGCAGAAGCCAGATATCTGGGCCTTTAAATTGCTGCTGGGGTTGAAGTGCTATCCCTTCTGTCCAAGGCCTCACCCTTTCCGGGGGGGCCCGGAGCTGGCTCCCCCCTTAGTCTGGAGAAATCTCTCAGCAGCCGTGAACGTGAATGTCACTTCATCCTGACAGGTGACTGATACATGTAACCACAGCATCTGCGTGCACATAAATGCATTAACACCATGCATAAGTATTTTTAAAAATAAGTGTTTGGGGTTTTTTAAAATACTTTTGGAAAGAGCTAAACTGAGTTTCATGTTTTATTTATTTTTCTGTTCCTCTAAAACTGGTAGAAAGGGGACCTTACTGATGACAAAGAAAAAATAATATGCAGACACTTACTACTGTACAAGCTGAAATAGAAACTCTTAAAGCAGAGAAAGTCAAGACCAGAACATCACCAGGAGATCCACTTACATGTGTTCCAGCCAACTTGCCCAACTAGCTGAAGTTTTTTTCAGATCACTACTAAATTCATTTGTAAATGAAATCTAGATTCTTTGTTATGCTGCATTAATTTCACTAACTCTGACTGAAGGATTTGTTGCAGCAAGCGCTCCACGGGAATCAAAGCAGCTCACCATGTATTTATTAGAAATGTGAATTTGTTACTAGATACATTAACAATAAACAAACAATAAAGCCACACAAATATGGAACTCTGTTTTGGATTCCCTGAAATGTCATTGTTCACTAGAATGCAGCTGTGGGAGGTTATAAAGGTTTCCTTATTTTATATCACCTCAATATATTCTATGCCACAGTGATAGTCTGCTACTTGTCTACATGCCAGGCTGAAATAAGCAAAACTGATTTAAAGTAATTGAAGCATCTCTCTATTCCCAATGTACAAATGGATTTAAAAATTGCAGGAGTGAATTAACATTTTGAAAAGGGGTTGAATATGAATCTCTTTTGGGAGAGCAGTAGATTTGTTACATACAAATGTAAGTAATATAGAATACAGTTATGGCTCCATGTAGTGGTATGCTGGGCAGTTTAATATCTTGTTAAAAGCAGCTTGAACATCAATCCTGAACACCAATTTTTCTCTTAAAATGACCATTACTGTTAATTTGTGTAAAGCATATAAAAATGTAAAGAGCAATAATCTCAGGTGTAAAATTTAACTGTGCATGCTGTAAAAGAACAAGGTGGTTAATGAAAAAACATAGTTTTACAATCCAATGGCTTATATTTTAGCCAGACAGAAACAATCATATATTAGGATTTTACCAAAAAGCTGTATTTTACCATCTGATTAGTCTTTCATAGACACTGCATGGTATATTAGAAATGTAATTAGGAAACGCAATCTTAAAAAAATCGTGGGGGCTTATTCCACTATATAAGGGTATGTCTACACTACCACCCTAGTTCGAACTAGGGTGGTAATGTAAGCAACCGGAGTTGCAAATGAAGCCTGGGATTTGAATTTCCCGGGCTTCATTTACGTAAAGCCGGGCGCCGCCATTTTTAAATGTCTGCTAGTGCGGACTCCGTGCCGCGTGTAGCCGCGCGGCGCGGACATTTTAAAATGGTGGCACCCGGCTTTATGCAAATGAAGCCCGGGAAATTCAAATCCCGGGCTTCATTTGCAACTCTGGTTGCCTACATTACCACCCTAGTTCGAACTAGGGTGGTAGTGTAGACATACCCTAACTAAATTGTTATACTGTTTGGCACCAAACTCTCTAAAACTGTTATAACATTAATACTTAATGCAGTGGATCAATAATCATTTGGCTGCTCAAGTAATACATTTGACTTTGTGTGCCCACCCAACAAGCTAGTTAGGATTTCAAATATAATTTTTCCATTTTCATTTCAATAGGAGTTTGACGACATGATTTTAAATGTCTTCCAGAAGGACAAAAATGATTTTATAATGCTCGGAGCACACGGATGATGGGCTTTTGAAGGGCTGTCATATACAGAGTCATTCATCCATAGGACAATTTGAGGTGGCCTCCCCAGACCCCACACTTTGGTGTGCCCTGCAGTGGCCACCTCAGCCATCCCATGGATGGGACCTGTGGGGTCCAGAGCAGCTCAAGGAATTACCAGAGGGCCTGGTATGGGGTAGCAGCAGAACTTTGCCTCCCCCATACTCACCATGGCAGGCAGAGCCAGAGCTATCCCTCAGCCTGCTGTGCTCCACCACACATCTCCCAATCCACTGTGTTCTGCTTCACCACAGCAGCATATGAATTCCCCATTTGCTTAACACTATAGGTTGGACCTCCCTGGTCCAGTACTCTCGGGATCTCACTGGTCCTGGACAAGAGTGTTTGTTGGACCAGGGGAGGTGGGGGAGGATACCAGCCTCCTCGCTGGGCTCCTCTCCACAGATTCTGCCCCAGCCTTGCCGGCTCTGTCATCTGTATGACCAGCTCCATGGCCCTGACAGCTCTGGGAGCACCAACAGCTCTGCGGGCTCTGCTGCACCACTGGCTCTGGCAGCACTGCCAGCTCCCTCCCTGGCTTCACTGCCCCTGCTGGATGCAGATTCTGCTGCCCCTTGGGCTCTGTTGCCCCACCAGTCAGCTTCACTCCTAGCTACCAGCAACCTCTGTTGCTGGAGCTCGCTGATCCAGCAACATCCTGCCAGACTACAAGAAAAATTACTAATAAAGGGTGAAATTCTGCTCTCGCTTTCACTGGTGTCAACCAAGAGTACCTACTGAAGTCAATGGAACACTTCTAGATTTTAGATCAGGAATAGATCCTCCCCTGTTGTCTCTCACCAATAAGCTAAACTTTTAAAATCACCCCATGTTAATTTTTCACTAAAATATCAGTTGGGGAATGTGGGAGAGGTAAATGCTTCTCCAAGCCTGAAGATATCCAACATTTTGGCCTAAATTTGACTTTTTCTTTGGGAAACACAGACAAATACCATTTTCTCATCGTAGGGGGGAAAGTTTGGCATCTTTAGAAGAGAATTGGAAGATGCAGGGAAGAACACCCAGATATATTTTTAATTTGCCTAAGTGACAGAGTCCTGGGAGGAAAACTTCTTTTGCAATCAGCCAGGAAGATTTAATTATTTCACGTTGCAACGAAGGCATAAGCTGATGGCTCACTGCCCAGCAGCAGTCAGCACATGATAATAGCTAATTGTGAAATTCAACTGAGGAAGAGGGCAGTTGGCATCAAACCAGTCCTAACCCTTGATTTGCCTCTTATGTATACCAGGCTAAATTGGGAGTAATTCTATTAAATAAACCAAGTTGTATTGTTATGTATGAGAGAAGAATCAGGCCCAATGTATTATTGAGACTAGGACCAAACATCAGTATTTCTAAGACAAAAATGGAGGAAGGGGAAAAAGAGAGAGAACTGTGTGATGGAGGTGCTGGATGGGCAGAAATCAGCCAGAGATTTAAGCAGCTGTTCTGACGTAGCTGAGGCAACTTGAAAGGAAGAGAGGTCTTCCTAGGTGTCTGTTCTGATCAAGAGAATACTCATACATGACAGCTACGTCTACACTGGCCCCCTTTTCCGGAAATGCTTAAAACGGAACAGTTTTCCGTTATAAGTATTTCCGGAAAAAGCTCGTCTACATTGGCAGGATGCTTTTCCGGAAAAGCACTTTTCCGGAAAAGCGTCTGTGCCAATGTAGACGCGCTTTTCTGCAAAAAAGCCCTGATCGTCATTTTCGCCATCAGGGCTTTTTTGCGGAAAAGAAATCTGTGCTGTCTACACTGGCCCTTTTCCGGAACAGTTTTCCGGAAAAGGACTTTTGCCCGAATGGGAGCAGCATAGTTTTTCCAGAAAAGCACTGATGATTTTACAGTAGATTGCCAGTGTTTTCCAGAAATTCAAGGGCCCAGTGTAGACAGCTGGCAAGTTATTCCGGAAAAGCGGCTGATTTTCCGGAATAAGTGGCCAGTGTAGACACAGCCAACCTGTAGTGGAACATGAGCCTCTGCTGAGAAGAGTTCTCTCTTTGGGCACGTAAGAAATTTAGGTCATCTCATCACATGTGTGCCTGCCAGCTACCCAGTAGAGACTCTGCATTGCATTTAAGAAAAGCTAAGTACATTTCTGTAACCTTTTAATAAATCTGGATAAACTTTAAATACTGTTACAGTAGACTATCTATGTTAACCTCATTCTCTGAGTGAAATTCTGCTTCTAACCAGGCTAAACTGGCCAGTTTTAAATTTCTGCAGGACAGAGTGGTGTGATATGTCGGGTTTGTTCCATGCTTTGACCGTGGCCAGCTACAGATTGACTATATTTCTTATGAAATGACTTGGTGAAATTTGTAATGGTGACACCTGGATGCTTGATATGTCGTGTTTGCTTGGGGTGGAATTCATTTATTTATTACAAGTGCCACACAAATATAATCATTTATATGTTTAATTATTTTGAAATATTTTGTGTGTTTGTATGGTGAATAAATGTGTTTACACTTACGTCCCTCTGTTGGAGGGAAGGAGGTGTAATTTTGCAGTTATCAAAGATTTATAATTATTATAATTCCATAGATAGATATTCTCCAGTCATATGATCAGTGTAATCAAAAACTTAATCCTGGCTGTGATCTATCTCAAGAGAGAGAGATCGCATCAGTCATATTCTACCCTTGATCTTTGCATATAAGTGTTCATTAATCTAAATGGGGCTCCATGTGAATATTAAAGGAAGAATATAACCTTGTGTAAAAACCAGCACCCATCAAGTTCAGGAGACCTCACTGGCAACCTAAACAAGAGGATCTGTGTACTTATAATACAATGAATACCAGGTAGGTACTCAAAAGGACAAGATACATTAAGAGAAATGGAGAAAGATTCACAGCTCTTCACTGTGCATCTTTATTGGCAGCACACATCTCTTGCTTATTATGCATTTTGATGCCTGGAATGCCTATTTGCGCTGTCCTGTGCAAAGGACTCCCAATCACATCGCTGTCAGCACAACGTGTGGAACCAATGCAGACTATGGAAGAAATCAATAGCATAGATCAAGAAGATTTCCCCTTCGCATTTGGTAAAGGTTGGAATGATGGATTTGTGACATACACTGATCTTATCCCAAGGTAGACAAAGTAGCTGCAACATTCACACTGGGTATCACTGTGCGTCAGTTTTAGTGAAACCCAGCCTTTTCCCAGTCACTGAACTGACTTAGGTTTCCTCATGAATGAAAAATAGACAGGCTATTTTTGCCTACAGCTGATATTCTAAGGGTGGCACAGAAAATGAAAAAAAACATGAAATGTATAGCCTGTGTTTTGCAGTCTTTCTATTAAAAAAAACCCCTCTCATATCACTAGCTTTAACTCACTGCCTACATACAGGCAGTCCCCGGGTTACGTACAAGATAGGGACTGTAGGTTTGTTCTTAAGTTGAATCTGTATGTAAGTCGGAACTGGCGTCAGCCGCAGCTGAAAATGATCAGTTTCAACCGCGGCTGAATTGGGATGCCAGTTCTGACTTACATACAGATACAATTTAAGAAACCCAGGCGTCCCCAAGTCAGCTGCTGCGGAAACTGATCAGCGGCTGATTCCAGGAAGCCCGGGGCAGAGCAACTCTGCCTCGGTCTTCCTGTAGTCAGCCGCTGGTCAGTTTCAGCAGCGGCTGACTTGGGGACGCCTGGGGCAGAGCAGCTGGGGTGCTGCTGGGTTGCTCTAGTAGTGCGGCTCCTTGGCGCTACTGGAGCAATCCAGCAGCACCCCAGCTGCTCTGCCCCAGGCGTCCTGATTCAGCCACTGCTGAAACTGACCAGCAGTGGCTGAATCAGGATGCCTGGGGCAGAGCAGCTGGGGTGCTGCCGGGTTGGTCCGGAGCGGCGCTGTGGGACCAACCCGGCAGCCCCCAGCTGCTCTACCCCAGGGGTAGGCAAGAAAAGCCTGGTCTGCAGGGAGATGGGGAGCAAAGCCTTGGAGCACGCCCGCAGCGGGACAGCCCAGGCGTGCCCGGGCTGTCCCATTGCGGGCATGCTCCAAGGCTTTGCTCCTGTCCCCCTGGTCTGCTGGGGGGGTCCAGCAAACCCCCCCCCCCCAGCAGACCAGGGACACCGGAGCAATGCCACCGTCTGGGCGGCTTTGCTCCCGGGCAAACGAGCAAAGCCGCCCAGGCGGCGGCTTTGCTCGGGTGTCCCTGGACTGCTGGGGGGGTTCAGCGGCTTTGCTGGACCCCCCCAGCAGACCAGGGAGACCGGGAGAAGCTTTTCTCGTCCCGGAGGACACGGGTGGCGACCCGCCGCCCGTGAGCTCCAGGGTGAGAAAAGCCCCGTTCATAAGTGCGGATCCAACATAAGTCGGATCCGCGTAAGTCGGGGACTGCCTGTATATGAAGCTACACAAATGTATATTCAACAGCTGACAAGTTACTTTATCAACTTAATATTTTACTGTAATGAATGCAAATAATTATAATACATTATGGTCAATTTATCCTCCATATTATACTTACAACAGTAACTGTTTCCTAGACTGTGATATAACTGCAGAGTTATTTATACTGAAACGTAATCGTTGTTGGTTATTCTCTCTCTAGCATGTAATCATGTATCATTCAAACTGCTGTCTATTCCCCATGTCTTCTAAGAGATATAATGCAGGGCCTTGTCTTAGGTTCATTTGTTCCATCTTGGAAACATATTGCATCTAACAATACACACATCTCCATCTTGCTAGTGGGAAACAATATAGAACTGATATAGACATTGGGATTACTTCATCTCACTACCAGTAGTGCTCCTGATCTGATAGCATTCTAACTGACAAGATGCTCAATGATGTAGGATTAATTTGTCATCTGGATTTGATTTCTCCTTACAAAATTTGTTATAAAACTTGCTTGCTTTCCTTTCTACAGAGTTGTCAGTTGAATGGCACGTACAGAATACAGCAGTAAATGTAAATCCATACTCATGCAAATGAGGGCAATTTCTTAGCAGTTTTTCTTTCTTTTTATGGTGGAGCAACATTTAAGAGCAAAGGAAAAAGAAATGTCTTTGCTTTCACTGAATTATCCATCAATAAGTGAAATCACATTTAACACAGTTTTGCGCTACTGTAGTAGAGTAATTAAGACTTATGGTGAAATCCTAGCCTCATGGAAGTCACTGGGAATTTAGCCATTGCCTTTGGTGGAGCCAGGATTTCCTTGTATGTTAACTTTTCTTATAGGGCTTATCTCCTTGATTTCCTGCATATAATAATGAAAGTTTTACACCAGTGCAGGGTGAGTGTAAAGTGCATGGGAAACACTACTCTGACAAATCAGCAAGTGAGAGAACTATAGATATGTAGCAATTTGGGACACATTATTATTATTATTTGATATGCGATAGAACTAGGATGTGGTGACTGAAGGGGTTACAGGTAATATTTGTTATAAATATTAAATGACCTCAGTTTAGCTGTTGGATATTATCCTGCCTCCCTGCACAGAACTAAACCAAAGGAGGCTGTTAGGGGGAAATAAATAGGACAAGGACAAGGTTGGAGGGGAGGTCTGGCTTCCATGTTTTTAAGGGTATCTCTATACAGAGTGACGTATTTCAAAATAAGCTACACAATTCAAGGTATGCAAATTGTGTAGCTTACAGGCAGTCCCCGGGTTACATACAAGATAGGGACTGTAGGTTTGTTCTTAAGTTGAATCTGTATGTAAGTCGGAACTGGCGTCCAGATTCAGCCGCTGCTGAAACTGACCGCCAGTTCTGACTTACATACAGATTCAACTTAAGAACCCCAAGCGTCCCCAAATCAGCTGCTGCTGAAACTGATCAGCAGCTGATTCCAGGAAGCCCGGGGCAGAGCAACTCTGCCTCGGGCTTCCTGTAGTCAGCACTGGTCAGTTTCAGCAGCGGCTAACTTGGGGACACCTGGGGCAGAGCAGCTGGAGTGCTGCTGGGTTGCTCCAGTAGCGCCGAGTAGCGGCGCTACTGGAGCAACCCAGCAGCACCCCAGCTGCTCTGCCCCAGGCATCCTGATTCAGCCGCTGCTGAAACTGACCAGCAGCGGCTGAATCAGGACGCCTGGGGCAGAGCAGCTGGGGTGCTGCCAGGTTGGTCCAGTAGTGCCCAGAGCGGCGCTGCGGGACCAACCGGCAGTGCCCCAGCTGCTCTTCCCCAGGGTCCACAACAAAAGCCTGGTCTGCTGGGGGGGGGCACACTAGCTGCACCCCCCCCCAGCAGACCAGGGACACGGGGAGCAAAGCCGCAGCGGCAGCGGCTCTGGCAAAGCCTCAGAGGCGTGGCACCCCGCTGCCGCTGCGGCTTTGCTCCCGGTGCCCCTGGTCTGCTGGAGACAGTCCCCAGCAGACCAGGGGCACCAGGAGCAGCTTTTCTCGCCCCGGAGGTTGAGGTGGCAGGACCGCTGCCTGCGAGCTCCGGGGCGAGAAAGCCCCGTTCGTAAGTGCAGATCCGACATAAGTCGGATCCGCGTAAGTCGGGGACTGCCTGTCTTTCAAGACAGTCCATCTCCAAATTTGGTGCTCTCTACACAGCATCAAATTTCAAAACAGACTGTTATTCTGACAAGTTCCTTAATCCTCATGGAATGATATTTACTGGGACATTGGAATAGCAAGCCCGTTATTTTGAACATATTTTGAAATAACGGGCTTGTTGCGAAGATGCGGAAAATGCTATTTCTGGATACCAGATATATCCCGAAAAATTGCCGTTGTCTAGACATACCCTAAGACACTTTAATCAGCTGCTGTTGCAGGCTCCTGGAGAAAATGTCTTACATGTGCCAAACAAGTGGGCCTGTGATTGAAAAGGGTTGGCAGACAGAAGGCTACAGCCCAGAATTCCAGTGGAACAATGGCATCCTAAGAGGGACAAAGGTAGCAAAAACTGTCCCTTGAGGGGTACTTACAAGAGCCACTAAAAGGGGTCTAAAGTGAAGCTCACCTTGTAACTGTGACAAACGGTTTCTCTGCTTACTGTTTCAAGTGTATCTTAGAACATACAACATATACATATAAAGATACAGTGCACTGAAGTGATCATCATTACTGTATACAGTTAAATGTATTCCTCAAACATCCAGTTTTGTGCTTCCTTGTCTGTTTTTGCCACAGCTCCATTCGAGCATGGCAACTATATATATTTCCTGAGGCACACTTGAACAGGGGCTACAATGTTTTGCAATCCATAACAAGAGTAGGTAAGCAATAAAATAAATATGTAATAATAAAAAAGTAATCTTTTCCCTGCATTTTCCACTGCCACTTAACATGGCAATATGTATTCATAGCTCCCAATAATATCTATTGGTGATATTCAGGTGTATCTCAGGGCAGCCCATGGTCTTGTCTGTTTAAAGCAACAATGCCACATTATATTCCAGCAGCCTCTCACTCAGAATTACGGCCCCCAAGATGCATCTCTTTTTACTCTCACCTAGTCTCTTATTCGGTGAGTGGTAGTTTAATTGTTAGCCTGAGAATCCTTTTTCTCTAACAATTCAAAGCCGCCTCTTCTCTTTCTCTCCATAAATAGGGGGTTCTAATTAGGTAATTTTGCATCTGTTCATGAATCTGTGTTACAATATTGCTGGTCGTGATTAACGACTTGAGTAGCTGTACTTGGTTCCTCAATATTCTCTGTGGTAAGAGCACTTCAGCTGTATTAGTCAGTTGTTCTTCAGGGGTTTTTAAATAGGACTTTTATCATATCAATGGCATCAGCAGTTCCTTTATTAACAGAAAATCTTGCGTGTTGTTCATCTTGCCCAGAGTGGAACAGGTGGGGATGAAGAGTTAGAGAACATGTTTCCTTTTGCTGATTTTTAAACTAATCCCAATGTCACAAGTGAGATGAACCTTCCCTGGCAATTGGTTAGAAAAGATGCACTCTCAGGCCCACACTGCATGCTCATGACAGCAGCCTGTAGGGTATGTATAGCCAGTCTTGCTGACAGGGAGCTGCCACAGTTTTCCCTGCTGCCAGCACCTTTTCCCACTACAGGGAATGGTTCCAGCAGTGGGGAAGCAGGTGGACACTACACAGCTAAGAACAACAGTGTAGATGTTGTGGGAGGAGTAGCTTGGCATGTAGAGAACTTTGTAGGATATATACCCTGACATTCTGGCATTTACTGACCTAAAAGGAGCTCACCAACTACACTGTTATATACACCCATGGTAGGCCAACATGGAGCGGATATACTCTACAGGCCACTGTAAGGGAATGTGCAGTAGACATGTCCTCAGAGGCAAATCTTGCTTTCTCCTTCACATGTGACTAGGTCTCTTGTGATGGAATCAGCATGGTTCCTGTATTGCTATGTCTGGACTATAGACTTTTGTTGGAAAAAACAGCCATTTTTCTGACAAAACTTGAGTTACATCCACACTGAAAACACATTCTTTCAACAATAAATCAAAACAACAGAG